>NC_067401.1:97172477-98372477 GCF_016432865.1 Antechinus flavipes
GATACTTTTTTCAAAAACTTTGCTAAAAGATAGGGAAGCAAGTTAGATAAGTATTTCTTTCATCTACTGGAATTGTGTCAAAAAAGGAAATAAGAGTAGTTAGCCTCAAATAATATGAATAATGCTTCATTTGAGACTTTTCCCAAGAATCTGTCAAGTTCATCTTTCTATAGTTTGCAGATTAACTTCTCTTTAAAACAACACACACACACACACACACACACACACACACACACACACAACTTCAACAAAGAACATTGGACCAATAGTTGCCATTTTCTTGTGATATTTTTCCCATTTTAATGATCTTTCAAACATTAATGACAATGTCTTAGCAATCATAGTTTCTAGTTCTTTTTTAAAAGATATGTATAGATGACTTGAATTCATCAATGACAAATAGATGCTCTCCCACTACTTCCTTATTTATCTTGCGTATTAAGACTAAATAATTCTCTGTTAGCTATTTTCATTTTTCCATCTTCCAGTAAGCAAAATAGGAACTATATAGTTTTATGTCATCTCTTTTGTCAGTCATCATTAGCCCATTCACCTCAAGCAAGGGGTATATGTCATCCTTGATTTTCCCAATATAACTTAAAAATGTCTTTTTGCCTTTTTTTTTAACCTTTCTTAATAGACTCTTCTCATTTTGAATTTCAGTACCCCAACATGATTTTTATAGAATTGTGCCATACTTTTATATTCATTCTCTTTTACTTACTCTTCTATTCCCTGTCAATTTCTTCTCAGTCCCTCTGTCTTTGTCCTTTCTTCCTTTCTTCTTCCTTCCTTTCTTTTTTCTTTCTTCCTCTTTCTCTAGTAGTGATTAGGTCAAAATGTATGCACAATTTTATATCCCCTTGAGCATAGTTCCAAGTTATTCTCCAGAATGGTTGGACCCATCGTTCACATTCTTGGTGATTTGTCCTATTTCCTTCTTCTTAGAGTAATATAGTCTTAAACTCCTCCCAAAAGTCATAACACTAATAGGGAAGGCTTATGTAAAGTCTTAGCTCCTCCTTCCATCATCCTTATTCCATCTCTAATCTTCTATTTTCCCCTATGTACAAGATACTTCCCTGCTTCCTACAATCATACCTTTATCTCCAACATTCTCAAGAAAAAAAACCTTAACAAGATCCATTTCATTATCACATTATCTCTCTCTCTCTTTCATGTCTAAAGTCTTTGACAAGGTCCCTAAAATTTATGTCTCTATTTCCTTTCATCTTTTTTTTCTTTTTTAACTATTTGCAGTCTGGCTTCTGACATCATTCCATCAAAAATATTCTTTCCAAAATTAACAGTAATTTCTTCATTGCTAATTGCTAATAGAGACCTTTTCTCTATATTCATCTTTCTTGATCTCTCTGAAGCCTCTGATACTGGGGAATATCTCTTTGATACTCTCTCCTTTTTATTTTTTATTTTTTTGTCATATTGCTCTTTCCTGATTCTCTTCAAATCTGTCTAGCCTCTTCTCAATCTTTTTTGCTGCATTTTCATTCAGAGTTTGCCTGCTAGCTATAGATATTTCTTCAGTCCTGTGTCCTTTTCTTCTTCTACACTGTTTTGTTTGAAGATCTCATCTTTTCCTGTGGGTTAAAATATCATCATTATGAAAATGATTTTCAGATTTACTTATTCAACCTTATATCTCTCACCTCCAACCGCCTCTTGGACATCTTGAACTAGAAGTCTCATAGACATCCCAAACTCAACATGTTCCAAACTGAATTCAATATTTTTCCCATCTCAAACCCTCCTCTTCATTATTCCTTTCTGTTGAGGGACCAACATCTTTGCATTCACTCATCTACAGCTTAGGAATCATTTCCTAACTCTAACTCTTTCTCACTTTCTCTATCTAATCACTTGCCAATGTCATCATTTCTACTCTTTTAATATCTTTGTAACATCTGCTTCCTTCTGTAATTTGACATTGCCACTATCTTAGTATGAGTTTTCATTATTTTGTACTTTGATTATTGCAGTAACTTGCAAGCTGGTTTCTAAGCCCCACTCCACTACATCCTTCACTCAATTATTATTTAATCATTCTAAAAGATTGGTCTGACCATATTACCTTCCTTAAATAAATTTCAATAACTTCATTTTACTTCCAGAAGAAAATATATAATTCTCTGTTTGGCTTTTGAGTCTCTATAACCTGTCCTTTTCTTACCTTTTTGGTATTTTTATACCTTATTTCCTCCATGTGCTCTGTGATTCAGTGACACTGGTCTCTGCTATTCTTTGCCCCAAACACTTCATCTCCCAACTTTATGCATTTTCATTGACTGTCTTTCATGCTTGGAGTCCTCCCCCTTCTCATCTCAGACTCCTGGATTCCTTTGCTTTCTTGAAGTCTCAGCTAAAATTCTATCTTCTGCAAAACAACCTTTCCTATCCACAGTAATTCTAGTGCCTTTTCACTAAAATTATGTCAAATTTATCATATATATATATATGTGTGTGTGTGTATATATATATATATATGTATGTATATATATATATCCTGTTTATACATAATTGTTTGCATATTGTCTCCCCCCATTTGATTATGAATTCCTTGAGGTTTTTGATTTTCTTAGAATCCTGAGCACTTAGCACACTACCTGGTCAATATTAGGCACTCAATAAATGTTTGTTTATTTGGCTTATTCTCTCTTAGAAGGTTAGAGGGTAGAGGAAGTTAAGCGGCTGCAAACTTCAGTGTTTCTTTTCTTCTCAGATCTCTTGCCAGTCTTCATAGAGCTACATATTTTTTAGCTCAAATATTTTCCCCCTCTGCTTTGTTTGCCTGTGTAACTTTCTGTAGCTGTCAAGAAGACTAAAACTATTGTAGCAGACATTCTTTTCTTTTAGACAACACCACTTCCATTTGTTTCCACTCCTTCCCCTCTTAAGATACTCTTCTTGATGATCCTCTTCCTTACCAGTATCCAACCTTAATTACAATCTTTGTTCTCCAATGGTGTCAGCTCAGAACTCATGCACACTGAAAAGGCTGTCCTTTTCCCATCAGTCATGTCTGCATTATAACACATTCCAGAATTTTGTGGGGAATCAAAGTTAAACTCATACTGACAACTTCATAGGGTTGCTGAGGGAAAGTGCTTTGTTTAAAGAAATCACCTATAATAAGGTCAGTAATAAGACATTTTGGCACCTGGGGTAAAGCTTCATAAACTCTCCCCCATATTAACTTGAGCACAAATTGAGTTTAGGGGAAGGGAACCTTTGGAAATAAAACTTCCAGGACACTACAAGATTGAAGAGATTGTTGCAGGTTAGGAGTGAGTAAGGCAGGACTGGACTCAACTAAGAGGTTCACTTAAGGAGAGAAAGCACCCATCTAGTGACCCCCTATTTTAATAATTATTCTTGCTAAGTATGAATAAAGCTTGGTTGTTTTTATGTAGCTAAAGGAATAAATGCTGTCAGTACCCTCTAAACTTCTGCTCCCTGGGGAAAAGCTCCAGTTGTTCTGTCCTAGTTATGATGCTGCCTACAATAGCTGAGTTGAAATAATTCCAAACTGTGCCCATTTTATATTTTCACTATGGACTAGTCATGGTAAATAGGGTGTGATAAAGGTAGCTGAAGAGGTTTTGGATGGAGTAATAGTGATGGCAAGTGACTGTCAGAAATCTCTTAGATTATGTTCACAAAAGTAATCTGTGTATGAGGAATAAATCAGAAAATGACTTTTTACCCATCAGATGATTAACACTAATACTTTGATAGGGCTATGGTTTCACATATCTAGGTTCTCCTGCCAATCAAATTACAAAGCCACCATACCTTATCTCCTCTGACTCTTGTCCATGTCCTCTAGTAAATCATCTTCAAAGGGATCCATCCAACATATTGAGCATATCTTTTAATATTGGGCAGACATGGGGCGGAGCCAAGATGTCAGAGAAGATACACCTTTCTTTCTGACCTTGTCCTACTACCCTCACACTAATTACAAAATCTAGCCTCTGAATTAGCTCTGGACTGGCAGAACCCATAGATATTGGAAGTGCAACAAATTATCAGCAGAAGATAATTTTGAAAATCACCAGAAAAGGTCTGTTTTGGTTGGGCATGGGAGGACGTGACCAGGGGCAGGATGCCAGCACACACTGTGCAGACCCAGAGCGGTGTGTGGTCTCAGCGGAGTGGTGCAGACTCCATGGCAGAGAGACTATGGGGAGGAATCTACCACAATGTTGGCTACTTTGCCCTGGTTACAAGCCAGTAGATCAGCAGAGAAGTTATAGAACATCCAACACAAACACTAAAGGTAAATAGAGAACCCTGAAGCACCAGAGTCTCAAGTAAATGAAGAAAATAATTCACTAAAAATCAGAACTGAACAAATGGAAATGAATGACTTGGTAAGACAGCAAGAATCAGTCAAGCAAAACCACACACACAAAAAAAATGAAAGAATAGAAAAAAATATAAAATTCCTACTTGGAAAAACAACTGACCTGGAAAATAGATCTAGGAGAGACAATGTAAGAATTATTGGACTCCCTGAAAACCATGATGAAAAAAGAGCCTAGACATTATTTTTCAGGAAACCATCAAAGAGAACTGCTCTGATGTCATAGAATCAGAAGGTGAAATAGCCATTGGAAGAATTCACCAAACACCACCTGAAAGAGACCCCAAAATTAAAACTCCAAGGAATGTCATGGCTTAATTTCAGAACTATTGGACCAATGAAAAAATATTACAAGCAGCCAGAAAAAAAAACAAAACAACAATTCAAATACTGAGGAGCCACAATAAGGATTACTCAGGATCTAGCAGCTTCCACTTTAAAGGATCGAAGGGCCTGGAATATGATATTCCAGAAAACAAAGGAACTTGGAATGCAGCCAAGAATAAACTACCCCAATAAAATGAGCATTTTCTTCCAGGGAAGAAGATAGTCATTCAATAAACAGGTGAATTCCATTTATTTCTAATGAAAAGACCAGAGTTAAACAAAAAAAAAATTTAACCTCCAAATATAGGACTCAAGAGAAGCATAAAAGGTAAAAAGAACTCTTGAGAACTGTATTTCTGTTATGGATGAGTATGTGTAAAATTTGGTTTTACTGTTATAATATTAAAAAGGAACTATGGTGGAAAGGGCATTGTACTGGAAAAAGGGGAAAGTGAAAGTAAAATGAAGGAAAATACATCTCAGGAAGAAGCAGAGGAAATCTATTATATTTGAGGGAAAGAAGAGAGGGGGATGAACATTGTGGGAATCTTACTCTCATCAGATTTGGCTCAAAGAGAAAATATTAGACATATTTGATTTACAGTGAAACTTCTTTCACCTTAATGAAAAGTGGGAGGGGAAAGCTGAAAAGAGAAGGGGTAGGTTAACTAGAAGGGAATACAAAAATAGTAGGGGAAAAGTATAAGAAAGCAGGAGGGACTCTAAAGGGGGAGGGATTCTAAATGGGGAGGGCAGCTTGAAGCAAGGGGTGCTCATAAATTAAATACTGGGGAGAGGGGAAAGGGGAAAAGGAAAGAGAAAAGTATAATCTGCGGATAATAAGATGGCAGGAAATACAGAATTAGTAGTTTTAACCCATAAAGCAGAAGTGGTTAGCAGACTGAATTAAAAGCCAGAATCTTACAATATGTTGTTTACAAGAAACACATTTAAAGCAGAGTGATACATAGAGAGTAAAAGTAAAAGGCTGGAGCAGAATCTATTATGCTACAGATGAAGTAAAAAAAAAGTAGGGGTAGCCATCCTGATCATAGATCAAGCAAAAGTAAAAATTGATCTAATTAAAAAAGATAAGGAAGGGAACTATATCTTGCTAAAAGGTACCATAAATAATGAAACAATATCAGTATTAAATATATATATATATATATATATATATATATATATATATATGCACCAAGTGGTATAGCACGGAAATTCCTAAAGGAGAAGTTAAGAGAAGCTGCAAGAAAAAAGAGACAGCAAAACTATAATAGTGGGAGTTCTCAACCTTGCTCTCTCAGAACTAGATAAATCAAACCACAAAAAAAAAAAAAAAGAAGTTAAAGAGGTAAATAGAATACTAGAAAAGTTAGGTATGATAGATCTTTGGAGAAAATTGAATGGAGACAGAAAGGAGTACACTTTCTTCTCGGCAGTCTATGGAACCTATACAAAAAATGACCATATATTAGGACATAAAGACCTCAAAACAAATGCAGAAAGGCAGAAATAGTAAATGTATTTTTTTCAGATCATGATGCAATAAAAATTACATTCAATAAAGAGCCAGGGGAAAATAGACCAAAAAGTAATTGGAAACTAAGTAATCTCATCCTAAAGAATGACTGGGTGAAACAGCAAATCATAGACACAATTAATAATTTCATCCAAGAGAATGACAATAATAAGATAACATACCAAAATGTGTGGGATGCAACCAAAGCGGTAATAAGGGGAAACTTTATATCTCTAAAGGCTTACTTGCATAAAATAGAGAAATAAAAAATCAGTGAATTGGGCTTGCAGCTAAAAAAGCTAGAAAAAGAACAGATTAAAACCCTCCAATCAAATACCAAACTTGAAATTCTAATAATAAAAGGAGAAATTAATAATAATGAAAGTTTAAAAACTATTGAATTAATAAATAAAACTAAGACTTGGCTTTATGAAAAAACCAATAAAATAGATAACTGGTAAATCTGATTAGAAAAAGGAAAGAGGAAAATCAAATTGTTAGTCTTAAAAATGAAAAGGGGGAGATTTCTACCAATGAAGAGGAAATTAGAGCAATAATAAGGAGTTACTTTGTCCAACTTTATGCCAACAAATTTGATAACCTAAGTGAAATGGATGACTACCTCCAAAAATAGGCTTCCCAGATTAACAGAGGAGGAAGTAAATTGCTTAAATAGTCCCATTTCAGAAAAAAGAAATAGAACAAGCTATTAATCAACTCCCTAAGAAAAAATCCCCAGGACCAGATGGATTTATATGTAAATTCTACCAAATATTTAAGGAACAATTAACTCCAATACTATATAAACTATTTGAAAAAATAGGGAATGAAGGACTCCTACAAATTTTTTTTATGACACAGACATAGTATTGATACCTAAACCAGGTAGGACAAAAACAGAGAAAGAAAATTATAGACCAATTTCCCTACTGAATATTGATGCAAAAATCTTAAATAAAATATTAGCAAAAAAGATTACAGAAAATCATCCCGAGGATAATACACCATAACTAAGTAGGATTTATACCAGGAATCCAAGGTTGGTTCAATATTAGGAAAACTATTAGCATAATTGACGATATCAATAATCAAATTAACAAAAACTATAGGATCATCTCAATAGATACAGAAAAAGCATTTGACAAAATCCAACACCCGTTCCTATTAAAAACACTAGTAAGTATAGGAATAAATGGACTTTTCCTAAAATAGTCAGTAGCATCTATTTAAAACCATCAATAAACATCATATATAATGGGGATAAACTGGAATCATTGCCCACTATTACCATTACTATTCAATATTGTATTAGAAATGCTAGCTTTGGTAATTAGAGATGAAAAAGAGATTAAAGGAATTAGAGTAGGTAATGAGGAAATCAAATGATCACTCTTTGCTCATGATATGATGGT
This sequence comes from Antechinus flavipes, assembly GCF_016432865.1. Taxonomy (NCBI): domain Eukaryota; kingdom Metazoa; phylum Chordata; class Mammalia; order Dasyuromorphia; family Dasyuridae; genus Antechinus; species Antechinus flavipes. Next base: position 97,180,120 of record NC_067401.1, read on the forward strand.
ATACTTAGAGTACCCCAGAGAATCAACTAAAAAGCTGTTAGAAATAATCCAAAACTATCGATAATATAAAATATTTGGGAATCTATCTGCCAAGGGATAGTCACAGTTATTTTAAATGGAATTTTTTTTGTATTTCTTGCTGATGGATTTTGTTAGTGATGAGAAAAAATGCTAATGATTTATGCAGATTTATTTTGTATCCTGCAACTTTGCTAAAGCTTTGGATGATTTCTAACAGCTTTTTATGAGGGGGGAAGGAGGGGAAAAGTTGGAACAGAAGGTTTTGCAATGGTCAATGCTGAAAAATTGCCCATGCATGGTTTGTAAATAAAAAGCTATAATAATAAAAAAAAATTTGGAACAGAAGGTTTTGCAAGAATAAATGTTGAAAATTATCTATGCATACATTTTGAAAATAAAAAAAAACTTTTTAAAAAATAAATTTCACTTTTGCCAGAAGAAAATTAAAAAAAATAAAGAAAACTATAACAAAAAAAAAATTGTGCAGACACTTGCCATCCACACACTTGCTCTATAACCAGACTTCCTCACTGTCTGTATCTCTTTTTCAATTTCCTTTTCCTATCTTCTGTATGATTGATGAGAATAAATTTGTTTCAACAGCCATGATGGTGGCTGAAGCAGGCTGTGTGTAGCATTTAGAGCTTGGTCAGAAAGCAATGATGCCAAGATCATCCACTATATCCTGAACCATCGCAGATTTTCTTGACTTTTTTCTTACTACTGGACTTTGATGAATTAGGAATACAGTAAGGCTGATGTCTTTGTGTAATTTTGCCTCATCTAAATCCAATTCACTGGTGATGTTATTGGTCCTCTTCAAAAATTAAGAATGAACAACAACAATATTTTGTAAATATTTTCTTAATACTCTCTTTTAAAAAAATCACTATTACTATGTTCCCACTTTTATCCTCCCTTCTCCCCCCAAAAAAATCATATACTATTATAATAAATAGGTATAGTCAAGCAGGGCACCTAGGTGGCATAGTGGTTAATGTTCAGGGTCTAGAATCAGGAATACTCATCTTTCTGAGTTTAAATCTGAACTTAGATTGTTTGATCCTGGGCAAGTCACTTAATGCTATTTGTCTCAGTTTCCTCATCTGTAAAATGAGCTGGAAAAAGAATAGTAATCCATTCCAGTATCTTTGCCAAGAAAACCCCAAAAGGATCATGAATATCACTAGACATAGTTTAAAAATGACTGAATAACAACATAATCAAGCAGAACATAGCTATGCAATGACAATGTAGAAAATGTACTTTCCTCCTCTAGAGCTCTAGATTATTACCTTTTTGTCAAGAGTTGGGAATTATGTATTGGTCTTCTGGAATTTTGGTTGTTCTTTATATTGATCAAAATCATTAATTCTTTCAAAGTTATTTTCCTTTTCAATATTGCAGTTATAATATAAATTGCTTCCCTGATTCTACTTACTATATTTTGCACCACTTCATATGCCTTCCCAGGCTTTTTGGAATGTATCCCTTTGCTAGTTTCCTACAGTGCAAAAAAAGGTTCCATTAGCTTTCTATACCATGATTTATTCAGTTATTTCCTAACTGGCAGGGATCTCCATTCTTTCCATTTCTTTGCTACAGCAAAAACAAAAAAACAAAAAAAAAACAGCTATTGATATTTTTGTATATATAGATTCTTTTCCCCTTTCTTTGATTTCTTTGGTATATAAACCAAGTAGTGATATCACTGGGTCAAAGAGAATAAACAATTTAGTGAATTTTTCCATGTAGTTTTAAGTTGTCCAGAATTGCTACAGTCTAACAACAGTGTGCTAGGACAGCTGTCTTTCTATTGATACTCTAACAATTGTTATCTTCTTTTTTTTGGTCATCTTTGCCAATATAATGTCTTTATTATTTACATGTGTGTATATGTGTGTATACATAGTTGGATCTGGAGAATGTGTATGTATATGTATATATGTACACACACACACACACACATACATACATACACATTATCTAGATTCAGTCATGGCCAAGAAGCCATGTCCCCTGAGAGAAAGAACATATCTGACATGAAGTGTGACACAAATGGCTTGTGGCAGCTATCATCTTTAAGACTCCACCTCCTGATGGGACTGAATGGAGCCTGGATGAACCATCACCATGTGCTGCTGAATGTCTTCCCTCTTTGGCCCCTCACCTAGGACCAACCTCATCTGTCTCTATGGTGGAACATTTAGAGAATCAACATTGGGGAGCTAGGTGACCTGGAGTCAGGAAGACCTGAGTTGAAATCTGGCCTTAAGAAACTGGAAATTGAGTAGATGCCTATCAATTGGAGAATGGCTGAATAAATTGTGGTATAAGAATATTATGGAATATTATTGTTGGGTAAGAAATGACGAGCAGACACCCAGAGAAAGAACACTGGGAAATGAATATAAACTGCTTGCATTTTTGTTTTTCTTCCCGGGTTATTTATACCTTCTGAATTCAATTCTCCCTGTGCAACAAGAGAACTGTTCAGTTCTGCACACATATATTGTATCCAGGATATACTGTAACCTATTCAACATGTAAAGGACTGCTTGCCATCTGGGGGAGGGGGTGGAGGGAGGGAGGGGAAAAATCGGAACAGAAATGAATGCAAGGGATAATGCTGTAAAAAATTACCCTGGCATGCGTTCTATCAATGAAAAGATATTAAAAAAAAAAAAAAGAAGAAATGAAGAGCAGGATGATTTCAGAGAGACTTGGAGAGACTTACATGAACTGAAGCTGAGTGAAATGAGCAGGACCAGAAGATCATTGTATACTTCAACAACAATACTATATGATGATGAATTCTGATGGACGTGGCCATCTCCAGCAATGAGATGAACCAAATCAGTTCCAATAGAGCAATAATGAATTGAACCAGCTACACCCAACGAAAGAACTCTGGGAAATGAGTGTGAACCACTACATAAAATTCCCAATTCCTCTATTTTTATCTGCCTGCATTTTTTATTTCCTTCACAGGTTAATTGTACATTATTTCAAAGTCCGATTCTTCTTGTGCAGCAAAATAACTGTATGGACATGTATATTTATTTTGTATTTAATATATACTTTAACATATTTAACATGTATTGGTCATCCTGCCATCTGGGGGTGGGGGTGGGGGGAAGGAGAGGGAAAATTGGAACAAAAGGTTTTGCAATTGTCAATGCTGAAAAATTACTCATGCATATATCTTGTAAATAAAAAAAGCTATAATAAAAAAATTTTAAAAAGAATTCTGGTCTTAGATAGTTACTTATTGATGTGATTCAGTCCTGTTTACCTGAATTTCCTTGTCTGTAAAATGAGCTGGAGAAGGAATTGACAAACTACTTTAATGCCAAGAAAAGCCAAAATGGGGTCATGAAGAGTTAGACATGACTAAAAATGACACAACAGCAAAAAATAAGTCCTATAGTCCATTTCCCAACTCTGTACTTTTAGAAAGATCACCCTGCCTGCCTGAAATACATGTCCTCTTTACTTACCTCCTTACCATACCTCTAAGATTTCCTAGTTTCTTTCAAAGTTTAGCTCATTCCAACTTCTGCATGAAGCCTTTACTACATTTTCCCCTCCTCAGATGCTTGTATCTTCTTTGTCCATTACTTCATATTCATTTTATAAAGATTTCTACATGTCCATGTCTCCTCCTGGGGAGCTAACTCTGCATAAACTCTTGGAAAGCTGGGACTGTTTTGCTTCTGTCTTTGTATGATCAATTCCTGGCAGAGTGTCTGTTAAATAAATATGTCTTGATTGATTCCTGATTCCAAGGCAGGTAATAATGAAACCCTGTGTGGTTTAAACAAGAATGAGATTGAGCACTGCCCCTTTGTGCTGAAACTTCTAAATAAAATGGTTGGTACTATTTAATACCTCCATAAAGATATGGTCTCATTGATGTGGGTCCTTCCCTCAATGATGCTACTATAACATCTAGCCTGCTGAAAATCTTAAGGGCAAATGTACACTATGGCAACTAGGCATCTTGAGAATGTAATATTCTTTCCCCTCCTCTCCCTCCTGCCTCCCCAATTCTCCAGCCCAAGAGAAGAAATGCTACCACTACTTGGTTTATACATCAAAGAAATCAAAGAAAGGAGAAAAGAATCCATATGTACAAAAATATCATTAGCTGTGCCTTTTGCTGTAGCAAAGAAATGGGGACGATGGACATTCCCATCAGTTAGGAAACACTGAACACATCATGTTATAGAAACTTAATGGAATATATTTACACTGTATTACTAGATTTGGGAATTAAGGATGAGAGAGGGAGTTTGAGCAGAAGAGGGGGTGAGACTGGGGCTGCAAGAAACGAAGAAAGTAATAGGAACTGAGTTATAGAGTTAGAGAAGCAGAGTAGAGTTTGTCCAGTGGGAATATAGAATAATCAAAGTCACCCTGGGATGGCTAATTATCATCCATGTCAAAAGCAATGTAATTGGAGAAAGGGTTTGAGTGGTAATGATTTTCCCATCCCTAACCCCTCTTTAGTTGTAAAAGAACACTGCTAAGGGATTATCTATCTCCTTTTCCCTTCCCTGAATCTTGTCTCTATCTATTTAGACAGAAATGAAAAACAAAACAAAACACTGAACCTTTGTGTCCTAATTTTTTGTTTCCTCCACAGCTGATGATAATTAATAAATTTGAGTCTCTTTAAAAATGGGTTTGTTTCCTTTGTCTGGGAGTACGTTGTTACTTTGGGTTAGAAAGTGCATAGAGGAATAGCACTAGGGGGTTTACATTTTATAGACTAGAACTCTGTAGTTCTGGCATGGAAAATTAAAAGATTCCTGGGGACAATCAAATCATAGTTTAGTTTTATAAATGACCCTATAACTCTCTCAAACAGAGCTCTTAAATCTTGGACTCCAGACTCACTTAAATTTCTCCAAAATAACAAACACATTGGAATTATGGTATTTCTGAGGGTGTGGTGTTCAATCTGTAGAGTGTACAACTTTATACAAATAGAGGAGAAGCTTGGAGAGAATTGGTTAGAAAGTCCTGCCTCTTAGCTAGCCCAGTAGCATTGGTTTAAGAGAATTACAACTCCACCCCTTTCTGGTTGGAAAGGGAAAATGAAGGGGACCCAGACTCCTCTGGACACCTAGGGTTACCAGACAGCCTCTTCATGATATCTCTTACACCATGGGAAATGTTGTTTTAAAATATTAAACTAGGCAAGTTTAATATTTAAGATATCCATCATCATGGTACCAGGGAATTTCTTTGGTTTGGATTTCCTTTATGGTACCCAATGAAAACCTATTGGCTAAGCTGTTAAAACAGTCCCTGTGGAATATGGTTAGAGGGCTCTAAGTAGAAGAATGTGCTACTTTTCAGATTTTGCTTAGCAAGCTGCTTCTGAAGTATATTCTTAGCCCCTTAGAGGTTTCATGTTAAGGACCTCAGCTATGTATTTGCTATATATAAAACCTTTTTGCCAGCGGTTCCAATGGCATTAATGGGCCAGGTTACCTTTGGGCCTGTCATATTTTACAACTGTTTTGAGCCCCAGTCCTAGACATTTGGAAAAGTCTTCTAATTAGATGTTCTATCTTCCACCTACCTGACAGTGTGATGGTCATAATATATCAATAAATAAATCATTAAACATTTATTAGGCACCCACTATGTGTAAAATGCTGTGCCAGGTACTAGGGATGCAAACACAAAAGCAAGACAAGGGATGGTAGGAGATGGGTGAGGATGGGGAGAAAGAAGTCACTAACAGCTGCTGGATCAGAATATAAGGAGTAGGCAGAAAAGCCTCAGGGTGAAGGTGTCCCTTGAGCTGAATATTGAAGGAAATCAGGAATTCCAAAGGCAGAAACTCCTCACCCCTAGTTGTGGGTGACAGGCAGTACAAAGGCATGGTGACAAGAGATGATGGTTCACACATGAGGAAAAGCAAGAAAGTTAGTATGACTGGACCCAATAACGTGTGCAAAAAAGTTTGAAAGGTAGATGACAGCCTGATTATGCAGAACTTCAAATTGAAAATGTAGGCATTTGTCTTTAATTTAAATGGCTATAGAGAACCACTGGTGACAAGAAAAAGTAGTAGAACATATAATTTAGGAATATTATTTTGAAATATGGTTGCAAATGGGGAGACAGTTAAGGAAGGAGAGCAGTTAGAGTCTATTGCAGAGGTTCAGGAATTATGGGTCTGGACTATAGTGGAAGCTGCTTGAGTGGAGACAGAGAAATTCTGTGGAACTAGAAATGATAAGATTTGGCAACTGATTTGACATATGAAATGAATAAAAATGAGAAGCTAAGGATGATGTCAAGGTTGCAAATCTAGATAAATGGAAGGATGGTGGTATCCTCAACAGAAATAGGAAAACTTGGAAGAAAGGTAATGTATGGAGGAGGATGGTTCAATGGTGAAAAAATGACTTCTGAGATGCCTATAGGATATTCATTTCAAATGTCCAAAATGCAGTCGGTGGAACTCAGGAGAAATCCTATTATCTCTGTGCTTTGTTTGTACTTAATCAAAACTGAAGGTTGGAAGGAGCAAAGACAATGGAATCTAAATGTAACGTTGAAACGTAAAGGGGAAAGCATAGGAAGATGTCCAATGAACTGCATAAAACTCAAATATTATATGGGAAATGTTAACTTGGGTGATCATCATAAATAAAAATAAAAGTCCAAAACTGAGGGAGGTCACCCCTGAACCAGCAATGATTACTGAATAGGAGAAGCTAGACTACTCCCATCTCCTACTCAGAGATGACAACCTCATACCTAAGGGTTTCAGAAAATCAAAGGCTTCTGCCAGTCCAAAGCTAATGGTCATTTCCTTAGTTGAAAAAGAGCATTGTAATCTTCTAGCTGACAAATAAAAATTCAGTAACACTTAGCCAAACCAGTGGCTGAAAGTGGTAATGAACAACCTTACCCATCAAAGAGCAAGGACAGAATGTCCATTGAACCATTTGTCAAAGATGCTGTATGCTATGCAGAGCCCAATGACTGAGCAAATTTCATAAAAGCCACTTATATTTTCATTCAAGGTCACTGAAACCTTATTTCTATCTCCATGTCCTTTGTTACTTTATAATGTCAGTTTGGTATTTCTTCCCCAGGTCCTCCTCAATACTGGCCTGAAAGCTAAAAATCTCCTTTAATTGTTTTCCACTTCACCCTTCCTATGTGAGTAGGACTATTTAATTCACATTGCAAGCTGTGTCTGCCTCTGACAAGTAGGTATGTAGGCCCTTGTGGGCCAGCCTCCAGCTCTCTCAAGTCAGCCTGAGGGACCTGTCCAGAGACTGAATTGGCCTACATATTTAATTGCTTTCTCTTTTGGAAAAAGCATTGGATTTAAAGTCTGGAAACCTTGGTTGAAATCCCTGCTATGATACTTCATGAGCTGTGTGACCATGGGCATGTCTTTTTATTTCTTTGAGTTTTAGTTTCCTCTCTAAAATGGGAATAACGATCCTTATATTATTTACTTTATAGAACTATTGTAAAGAGGGTCCTTAAATCAGTAATTGTTATTTCTAAATCACTAATTATTATTATTATTATTATTATTATTATTATTATTATTACACATCAAGCAAATTTAGGGCAGTTTGAGTGAATTCTGTGCCATAAGCACTAGAGTGGCCAGAATGGTTTATGGATACTCACACAGCCAAATGTAATGTAAGAAGTTATAGAGTGATGATTAGCAAATCATTCAGGAAGAGAGTTACGGGTATCTTCCACCACCTTTATCATTCCATGGGATGACATCCAAGTTGGTAGATAAGCAGTGGAACTTACATTTCAATGGAAGGTAAGAACATACTGGTGGGGCTAGCTTTAATAGTTTTCCGTAAGACAATGGGTCCAAAAAACATGAACCAGTAACTACAGTGGGGTTTCTGAGAATTAACTAGCAAGAACTATTTAGGATGAGCAAGGTGCAATTACTGTGCCACGTCAGCAAGCTTGTGGGAGCTTTTCACCAGCCAAATCTAATTAGAACTGGGTATGGTTAAGCCTTAAGCATATCAGCATTGTGTAACCCGAGGCAGACCTGAGAGAAAGGGTATTCAGGCTACTTAATGGGGTCAGCTTTCACTTTCTTTCCTGACTGTGATTTTACATAGAAGGCAGAAAATATGGAAAAGCTAATTGATTTAACAATATTTTCATCTTCTGCCCAGAGACATAATAAGTAATGTTAGATATAGTCTCAGTCTTTATTTTAGTAATATTTAGTTATATGATTAATAAGGGAACAGGTTCTCAGCCTTCTGCATACATCTTCCATTAGCAGTCTTTTTGTAGTGTAATTCTCCATCTGTTTTGTAACACACCTAGAAGAAAAGAAAAAAACAACAAAGGAGTGATTTTTGTCCTTGTGAAATGAGGGGATTGACCAATAAGAGCTTGGTCCTTAGAGCATTATTAGATTTGCTTTTATTAATGAATTTTATAGAATATGCACATATATTTATTCCCCTGTTCCATTCCAATATGTGGAAATTTGGGGGAGCTACTGTCTGGCCATGAGAGAGTGAGAGGTTGATACTGAGGGATGATGAGTTTTTTGGTTGCTGAAGAACAGATAATTCTTAAGTTGCAGAAGTGGAAAAGAGTGTATATACAAAAGGATTAATTTACTTCTCTAAGTGTCCTTTTTTTCTTATTTTTCTTCCTGGAAGCAAGTAAAGTAGAATTGCTATGAGTTGTTGGTAGGGAGATTGAGTAGCAGCCCTTCTGCCACTGGTCATCATTAGTGCATGAGCACGAATTGCCTGTTTTTCTTGTGTTTATTCTTCTGTGATCTTAGATGAATGAGCATTTAAAAAGAAGTGTCCAGGAGACTAGAAGAACCATCAAATTTATCACACCATCTCACCATCCCACGAGCAACAGGAATGGTAGCAGAACCAGCTGCTAAAGCAATGTTGGCCAATGATAAAAGTGTGTCTGTCGATGGAGATGGAAAAAGATCTCCTTCTCTCTGTCTCTTGGCTCCCTTGAATTCTTTAAACTCTCAGCTAAAGACCATATTCTACAAAAAGCCTTTCCTGTTCTTAATGCTGACTTCCCTCTGAAGCAATCTCCAATTTCTCCCACACATTTGTGCACAGTTGTCTGCACATTGTCTTCCCCATTAGATTATGAGAACCTTGAGAGTAATTTTGGGTTTTTTGCCCTCATTTGTGTCAGCAGCCCTTAGCATAGAACCTGGTATGTAGAAAGCACTAAATAAATGCTTGTTGACTTAAGTTGCTTTCCTCCTACTTTTCACTAGAGATGTATGTGACACAATAAAATAGATACCTACTGGGCATATGCAGCAGAATTGTTTTTTGGTCACTTTTGTGCATTTATTTGTTTGAAAATAAAATTTCCCTTCTGTGATGTTCTTAAATAGAAATCTGCTATAAAGAAGCTTGGTGACATCATTAGTGCATAGTGGCAGGTCTGGAGTAACCAAGATTCATCTTCCTGAGTTTAAATCTGGCTTCAGACACTTACTAGCTCTGTGACCTGGGCAAGTCAAAACCTCCCAACTAATGTGGGGAGGATTAACGAGATAATATTTGTAAAGTCCCCGGAATATAGTAGGTGCTTTGTTAATGTTAGCTCTAATAATGATGAGGATGTCACTTTGGCTTTTTTTTGTAAGGATGGACAAATAATTTCACCTCTTGTTTCCTTTCCTGGATAGTGAAGGGATTGCACTAGATGAGCTCTAATGTCCCTTCAAGCTCTTAAGAGGCAGCAAGTTGAAAATAGAGCCATCCATTTATAGCTGAAAGAGATCTTAGAGGTTATCATGAGTTCCCTCCCCTCCTCCCCACATATGCTTTTCATTATATTATGTTAGAATAAACACTTAATTTGTAAGTGTGCTACTTCTAATCTATGTGATTTTGGCCAAACCACAACCTCTCTGGATCTTTCCTCATCTATAAAGTGATGAGTTTGGACAAGATGATTTCAGTCACCTTGGATCTGAAAGCTTAAATCAGTTTGTCTATTTTTTTCTTATGTGATCCTCTCTGTTGCTTGTTTAGTCATAAATTCTTTCTCTATCCATAGGTATAAATGGCAATTTCTTCCTTAGTGTTCTATTTTGCTTTATGATGTAAATGAATCTCGATGTGTTATATCTAGATCATGTATCTATTTGGAACTTATCTTGGTATATGGTGTCAAATGCTAGTCTAAATCTGATTTCTTCCAAATAGCTGTCTAGTTTGTTTTCATCAGTGGTCTGTCAAATAGTCTTTCTCAGAGAAACTAGGGTCTTTGGGTTTATCAAACACTATGCTACAGTGTTTAGTTGCTTTTGAAAAGTATGTACTTCATCTATTTTACTGATCAACTTTTTAAAAAATCAGTACCAAATCATTTTAATGATTATTGCTTTGGAATACAGTTTGAGACTTGTACTGATAAAATCCTTTCTTTTCCATTAAAAAAAAAAGACTACACTTGAGATTCTTGATTTTTTGTTCCTTTATATGAAATTCTTTATTATTTTTTCTGACTATGAACTATTGCTTTGATGATTTTATTGATAGAACACTGAAAGGGTAAATAAATTTATACAGTATTATCATTTTGGATCAACTGGCAAAAAACAATTGAGAGTTCTATAATGACTATATTTTTGCAGAATATACTATAGTTGGCTTGAAATAGTTCATAGTGAATCTTGGTAGATATACTCTTCAATATATTATAGTTTCTGTAGTTATTTTGATGAATTTCTCTTTCTTCCTTCTGTGTTTTGTTGCTAATACTCAGAAATGTTGATGATTTATGTAGATTTACTTTATCTCCTGCAGATTTGTTAAAGTTATTACTTCAATTAATTTTACCTGACTTTCTAGAATTCTCTAAATGTTCCATCACAAATTAATAATTTCATTTCTTCTTGATTTATGCCTATCCTCTCAATTTATTTTTCCTATCTTATTGCTAAAGATAGTATATCTAATATTAAATAGTGGTGTTGATATGGACACCCATATTTTACTCCTGATATTATTGGAAAGGCATCTATCTTCTCCACTATATATATGTTTTTTTGGATGAATATTATTTACTACATTAAGAAAAAGATCATTTATTCCAAAGATTTCTAGAGCTTTAATCAAAATGAGTGTTGGATTTTGGATCTTGTCAAAAGTCTTTTTGACATCTATTGACATCTTATGTTTTTGTTACTTATGTAATTAATATGGTTTATTACATTATAGTTTTAGGTTGAAGCAACCATGAATTACTAATGTAAACCAAATCTGGACATAATGTACAATCTTTCAAATAAATTATTGTTTTATTTTAAGGGTTTGCATCAATATTTATTAGGATATTATTCTAGACTTCTTTCCCACTTTGATTATTCCTGGCTCTGCTATTAAAGACTGTATTTATATCCCAGAAAGTATAGAAGATACCTTCTTTTCTTATTAGTGTAAATAGTTTTTGTAGTATTGGAATTAATTGTTCTTTGATATATGATAGAATTTGTTTGCCAATCCTGGTCCTAGAAAACAGATGAAGAGATAGATAAGAATTATAGATCTATATGAAAACCATGAATTAAAAAAAAGTCTGGATACCATATTTCAAGCAGCAGCTATACAGTGATTGTGAGTGGGAGAGGAATAGTGGCAAAGAAAGAATTACTATCAATAAGAAAATAAGGTCACTGGAAACAATATCCTATTCAATGTTTTCACATATTGTACTTAGTAGAAGTAAAATGTGAAATGGTTAATTAGCAACCTTGCAAAGACACTATTTGGGTTCCATTGAGGCATGAATATTTGCCTTTCAATTGATTGTATTAGTAGTGAGTAGTAAGTTACTGGATTCTTTTCTAATGATTCTTTATGGTGCAACATTCCTTTTTTGTGGGTAGTTTTTTTTTTAACGTATATGGAAATAAACTGACTTCTGTATATTAAACCCCCCGAAAATTCCTGGTTTTTGTCTGCATACCCTCCTCAATTTGTAATTTATTTCATGAGAACCCATATGGCAAAAATTTCAACTTTTAAGTCTTAATATTTCAAAGAGATAATTTTTCCTTAATTTTTAAATGATTTCATTTCTCATATTAGTTTTATACATAAGTCAATTATCTTGAGAAATGTTTGCCCTATCATGAAGCATGTCTATTAGAGGATACAAAGATCCTGCTCTCATGTCTTGCATTCTCAAAGATTTTATCACTAAAATGCAAACTCTGCTAGGTTTCCCAGCAGATTTTCAGAGAAAGATTTTAAATATTGTTCCACCAATTTGCTGCTCCCAGGGACACAGGTATAGGAAATGAGTAAAGTCCTTTGGAAAATACAGACTACTGTCCAGGCTATTATGAACTTCAGCATCAGTAGATTGATTGCAGTTGATGAATTATTTGATCATGGAAATCCATTTGTATAATATAGTGCTTTAAAACCTTTTTTTGGATATGTGAAGTCCTTTTGAATGGGTTTTCATGTCCGGAACACAAGCCTTCCATTAATCTCCTATAGGATTTCCTAATTAATCTTCCTTCTACATCAGTCTGATCATTTCCTTTTTTATTAGCTCTCTAGACTTTATGGAATAAAGTGCAAAATTCATTTAAAATCTGCCATAATTTGATAATTCCCTGACTTTCTAAAATTATTCCACAATGTATATTCTATGCTTCAGCCAAACAGAACAATTCTGTCCTAAAAGCCTACTTTGTGCTTTCCTATTTCTGTGCCTTGGCTCACACGTTTTCTAGAATATTTTTCTTCACCCTATCCACACCTGTTGAATTATTACTCTACTAAAACTCAACTCAAAAAAAAAATCATTCTCCACAAACTTTCTTAATCATATTGTTGGTAATTACCTCTTGGTATTTGAAAATCAAGAAGTCTTTTGTTTTATACTTCTTTAAAGTACTTAGCTTGCATTGCAGATTTTTGGGGGCATCATGTAAAAATCTACTTGACCTAAGACTCAGGGATATCCCTTCCCACTCAAATGAGTGTCCCAGTTCCAGATTCAGACCAGCTTACCACAATCCCAGAGTAGAATTCTGGAGACTATCATTACAAAGTTCAAGTTTAATTCATGTTGAGGGTCTTTCCCTAAAGGGATTAACAGAGATCTCTTTTAGAAAGTTACTCCATGTACAGAATTTACAAAGTATAGGAAAGCTATTTATTTTTTCTCCAACAAAAATAATGTTTAAAACACAAGAGACTAATCTATGTATACTGACAATGACTTAAAGCATGACATAAGTATTAAAAGTATGTAAAGAAATATCATTTTCAATTTCTGAGTAGTTCATTCAGTATCCAGATGTGTTGGTCTCTTCCTCCTCATCTTTGCCTTTTGGTTCCTTAGTTTTCAGTTCCCTAGGTGAGCTACTAAGTAGTCTCTATATCTGTAGGGGTTTTTATCACCTCCACGCCAACGTGGAGTGTCCAAAAAGGAGAGACTCAAAGGGTTCCCAACATTGAACACACACAGTTACTTGTGCTGCAAAATGGCCAATTCTCTTTCAGTCAGTCTCTAATTGAGAATCAAGAGTATACAAAGGAGCCAATTAGAAGTTTCTGGTTATGTCTTTTGTTTACCAGAAAGTAACAGGGTACATGTGTCACTAGAAAGGGTCTCAGATCTAAGACGGCACACATCCAGAGGAAATACAGGAGCCATACGTACAGGGTCCCTGGCTTCTGAGGAAGGATTGCTATACTCAGATTGCTCAGTAAGACTGTTAGTTCCCTAAGGCTCAGTATAATCTCATCTAAGCTTTGTCTTACTCTCAACACCTAGCAAAACTGAAAAGATTTCTGTCACAGGTTCTTTCAATGATGAATCAGGCACAAATTATACCTACACAAATACTGTAATTTCTTTTTAAGAAACTCTATAGCTTGAAGAAAATCTATCTGTTTAGAAATAATAGCTGGAAGGGAAATGGACCTTAAAGGGAATAATTTAACTCTCTCATTTTTAACTACTAATATTCAACCAGGGGTTTCTAAGAATGTCTAGACTTATTCATTGAGGTGGATGATAGTGAATTATCAGGCCACAGGGACCTAGCAATATCCACCACATATGGAGGCTCTTGGTCCCTGGCTCAGAGGACCAAGCATATTATTTAGAGATTCCAGATTTTAGTCTGAAAAATGGAATTAGAAGTAGGGGTGGAATGTTTTCTGAAGTAGCTGGCTGGACATTTTGTTTTTGCATTTACCATAAAGCTTATGTACTGTCAAAGGTCTTTTACACATTTATTTATTTTTATTTTATTCACTCTGAACTTAATGCCAAAACTTCCTTTACTTCCCATACAAAAAGTGGAACCGAAAAAAAGAATTTGTGTTTTACATATTTTAGATAGATAAAGCATTTATTAAGTGCTTATTAGGTGCCAGGTTCTGTGCTAAGCACAGAGAAAACAAATACAGGCTATTCTGCCATAACAAGACATATGGGTTTCCTAAAAGCACTTCGATATGAAAAATTGTGCAATAAAAGCCAGAAGGCTTATGGGAATATAATAATAGCTAATATTTATATAGTGCTTGCTATGTGCCAGGCACTGTGCTCAGCACTTTGCAGTTATTATCTCATTTGATCCTCATAACAACTCTGGCAGGGAGGTGCTATTATTATTTCTACTTTACAGATGAGGAAAGTAAGGTTAAATAACTAGCTCAGAGTCATAAAGTAATGTTTGATACCATATTTGAACTGCAGAATTTCTTGTCTTTAAATAAAAGATAGAAATTGGCCAAAAACTGAGAGCACCAATTTAAATGTTAAATGATTAAGAAATATATAAATGTTCCTCTGGATGCTGCCAGGTCTGTGCCTCAGAACTGTGTGAGCAAGTTGGGCAAGTCACAAGGTGGAGTCTCAGGAGGCTATGGAAGCAAGGAGGTGAGGGTAGTGCAGAAACCCACAGCCCCACTGCACCAGAAGATGACAAAATATAGTGCTTTACCATGACAACTATCTGAAATTTGCTGGTGGAAGTGGAAATTAGAAAGATTGTTACCTGTGATAATAATGATAATAACAATAACTAACATTTGTGTAACTTACAAGTGGACCAGGCACTGTGCTAAGCACTTTAAATTATCTCATTTGATCCCTATAATCCTGGGAGATAGATCCATTATAACTCCATTTTTCATTGAGAAAACTGAGGGAAACAGAGTTGTTAAAGACTTGCCCAGAGAAATACAGCTAGTCAGCATCTGAGGTCAAATTTGAATTAGGGTGATTCTTGGTGCTGCGCGCTATCCACTGAACCACCTAGTTGCCCAAATTATTATGAAGTGGTACATTTTTCTGCATTCTCAATATTCTCTTATAAGAAATTGTACAGAAGGAAACTCGAAATTCAAGTTATGCTTAAAATGTTCCCTAACATAATTGTGTTGGAACAAATTTTTATCTTTGAAAAATACCATAGCAGAACTTACTGTACAAGCTTAAAAAGAAAATTCCCTACTCTTGAGGAATTCTAACAGGGCACACACATAAAAGGAAGCTGAGAGAGAGGGGGCAATGGTCCTCACTGAGGCAAGGCAGCAAAATCCATATAGATATATACACATAGCTCTACATGTTGATAGGTAACTATCCAATTCTGCCTCTTAGACAAGTACGGAGTATTCAAACTCTACCAATATAGAGTCTTATAGAAATGATATTTGAACCAATAGTTGCATATATTTTAATATTCTTAGACTTTCAATAGTGTAGCAATTTATGTAGAACCAATATTGAATTGTGACAGGGAAATCTGGGAAGTTATTCTTGCCACTAACTTGTGCCTTCTTCAGCAATCACAAGATCATGGAATGACAGATGTAGAGTTGGGTGTTCAGAGAAGGGATTTGAACTCAGACCCTATCTCCCACACCACTGCTGCTGCTTCTTTCTGTAAGTTTATTAAACAGAAAGAACACAGTGCCTGGTACACTTGTAAGTTATACAAATGTTAATTATTGTTATTATTTTCTATTATTATTATCTTCTATTATTATCTATTATCACAGGTTACCACCTTTCTAATTTCCACTTCCACCAGCAAATTTCAGATAGTTGTCATGGTAAAGCATTATGTTTTGTCATCTTTCTGGATACCACCAGCTAGGTGGTATCTCGAAGGGAGATCTTGGGTAATTACTTGTTTTACTCAGTTTCCTCAACTGTAAAATAGGACCAGAATACCTCTCCGTCAAAAGATTAGAAGGGACTAATGAGATATTTGTAACGATGTTAACAGACAAGAGGCACTTAATAAATGCTTATTCTCTTCCTTTTCGTCTTCGCCAAACTAACTTCGCCATTCATAATATTGCAGTTTACAGAGTTAAGCAGTACAAATCTTTCTTTTAGAAAAGTTAATTTAAAAGTGATTAAATGACTGTATTTATTACTTATCCATTTGAAACTGGTATGTAACTTTCTAATTCAAGACTAGGACTCATAACCTGTGATCAAACGTGTTTCCTTGTAGCGCTAATATTTTGAGATTCTGTTTCAAAGTTCGAGTTTAGGTGGGGATTCTGAATCCTGATTTAGTTTTTTGGTTGGAGAAAAGGGCACAAAATGCATGCAAAGGGTCCTGGCAAAAGCAACCGCACGCCCAAGGTCAGGAGGAGCAAGGCCCCTCCCTCTTTGGGTCCCAGGCGCGTGCCCTGACCTAGGACCCCTGGGAGCGCGCGCGCACGTACGCACGCGGCGCTGAGGAGACCTAGGGAAGTAGAGCGGTCGCGGCGGCTGCGAGCCGGGAACGCGCGTTTCCAATGGAGGGTGTCTTAGCCGAAGCGCTGCTCTCCCAGAGCCAGGACCCCCGCGCCCTGCTCCGGGCGCTCTGTGTCTGGGACACACCGACCCCGGCGGAGCGAGTTGAAACGTTACGGTTTCTTCTCCAGCGTCTAGAAGAGGAGCAGGAGGACAGTGGCGGCGCGAGCGCACGTCCCGCGTCTCTGTTGATGCAGGAGGCGGTGCGAGAGGTCGCAGAGGAGCACCTTGTGCCTCTGCTTCGGGGCCTGCGGGCCGGCCGGGCGGGGACGCCGGATGGGGAATCCTCGGCGCCTCGCGACCGCCGACGCCGCGTGGTGAGGGCCGCATGCGGGGCCCTGCGCGCGTGCACCAGCCTGTCCGGGGGCCCCCATCTGGCCGTCGGACTTGTGTACGAGGCGCTCGGTGACCTGCTCGCCCTAAGACCCACGTCGGGCCCAGAGGAGGAGGAAAAGGAGGAGGAGGAGGCCCGAGCAGTTCTGGGGGAGCGCGGCGGGCTGGGTGCCGAGGAGGCCGTGGAGGTGCTGGTGGCCGTGGGCCCCTGCCTGAGGCCTATCGAGGACAGAGCATTGCTGGAACGCGTGGCCCGGACGGCCTTGGCGGTGGCGCTGGGGGACGAAGACGATGAGGACTCCGGTGCCCAGGAAGGGGCGGCGGCGCTGGTGGCCGGGAGGTTACTGCCGGCACTGGGTCGAAGCAGTGCTGTCGCACTCCGAGCGTTGTGGGAGGGGCTCCTGCCCCGGGAGGAGGAGGAGCCGGAGCCAAGGGGGTTGGGCCCGGCGCCCCGCGTCGCCAGGCTGCTGCTAGTACTAAGTGCCCTGGCGGACAGGCTGCTGCCCACCCCGGGTGTGGGCGGAGTTCGGGGCGCCCCCGAGGAGGTGGTGCCCGATCCTCGGCGCAGCCCTAGCTTCTGGAGGGTGGTGCAGGCTGGCCTAGTGCACCCTGACGGGCTGAGCCGCAAGAGAGCCCGTTATCTGCTGCAGAGGGCGCTGGAGACTTCCGCGGGGCTGGGGGCCGAGTGCTGCAGTGGGGCCCGCGATGCAAACGGTACTTGCCTCACCGCACAAACAGACCCCAAACTGGGGGGTGGGGGGGTGGGACATGGGGGCTCCTCGATTTCCCCACTCTCCCTGCCTCTTTCTTTTTGGATTCCTACCCAATTTTCTCCTCCCGATGCAGATCATCAATTAAATATCTTAAGCAGCTGTTGGGGAAGGAGCATGGTGAAGTGACTTGCCTAGGATCACACAGTTTATATGTCAGAAACAGACCATACTGCCGCTTTATAAATTTAAAGATGCATTAATAGGCTGCATATCAATTTAATGGAATATTTCCATTTGAAATGGCTAGCATGTGTTAGAAGTGGTTCTCTACATTAAGCTACCCAGCATTAACTGAGATTTCATCACCTCTTATCCTCCCTTCACAAGATCTGAACTCTTAGGCCATTTTTCCCTTCTGAATATGACCTAATAGATCGATGACTTTACTTTTGGGAACACCCAATGTGTTTTCAAATTTGCTGTAAACAGTGGAATTCGTAGGATTCTTTTTCTGTGCGAAATGAAGGGCAACAAAGGTGTGTATAATAAAAATCTGCAGAATATAACACAATAGAACTTTTATTGCAATGATGAAGCCAAATTTAAAGATATTAAATCTGATGGACTATTTTCTTTTTTAGTCTTTTTTGGGATCTCCATCACATTAAAGGACTTTTTCCTTGTTTAATTTCTTTTGAGATAGAAGTATCCTTAACCTCATTTCATGATACTCCAAGTTACCAATGGAATTATTTCTGGTGATTCTCTTGGGAGCATTATTGCCCAGAGATTTAGAGGATGTAAGAGGCTGCTAGATAATATCACTAACAAACATATCAAAGGAAACAGTTTAATAACAGAGTCAATGAGAATGATTCAGTAGATTTTATTTATTATTAATTTGCATCAGAATTTCTACTTTCTAGGTAGTATTTGGCATATGATTGTGAGCAATGTGCTCTCCTGTTTGAAAGGAGTAAATGCAAGCAGTAGGAGAAATATTCTTTCCAAAGAGTAATAACTTCCCAGATTTTGTTACAGCTAGTGGTAGTCAGGAAAAGCTTGCTTGGTCATAAATGTACTATAAATTGCAAACAGGGTTTTTGAGAAATAAATAATGGGCATTTGGAGGGGACCTTTGGTGCAGTTGTAAATGTAGTATATCAGTTATCAATTGCTGTTAGGATTAAAAAACTTCCTTACAAAACTTTTTTTTTTTTTTTAATCAGATCACATTATTTTTTACTAACTGTCCACATACTTAGCTGACAAGATTACTAATCAAACTTATAGTTATAAGCTGTTGAGAAAATTGTTAGAATGATGTAGGTCTTGACTTAATTTATTAATTATTCTTAATTGCTTCATAAATTCTTTTTAGACAAGTCTTCCTCTGTTATTGAACTTTTGAATATGGGTTTGCATTAGATTTTCACACACTGGAAAGCATTATTTTCATAATGCTAATGATATTGTTATATGAAGTACCATCATTAACAAATATTTTGAAGTTAGTAATAGATGAAAATGACTGTCTTTTTATTATATTAGAACCAAGTCTGTTTTGGTGGTTGGATAAGAAAAAAGAAGAACTCTTGAAGTTTTGGGAAAATTATATTTTAATAATGGAAACTCTGGAAGGAAATCAGGTAAATAATTTAATGATTTTTATCACTATTGGGTTTTTGGAACCAGTTCCATAATATAGCGAAATGAATTCTTAAGGTTTTCAACATTCAAGATTGAAAGTGCAAAATTTGGCTTTGGTTTAGCATGATAAAGTACAGATAGGTATATCTCACTTCTTGATAGAAACATGTCCCTAAAAAGCTAATATTTTAAAAGATGAAATTATCTTTCTTTGACTTAACATTTTAATTATGAAAATGTGTATCTCTCCTTCCTCTTGCCTTTTCTCTTTTCCCTCCCTGAACACTTTCCTTGTTTTTTTTTTTTCTTTTTGTAATTGAACATCAGTTTCCACTGGTTCCTAAAAATTTAATTGTTAGATTCTTGGCCTCTCCAAATGAATAATCTATACACAAATAATTGAATGTACCAGGGGAATACTTAGTTCAAAGAAACCAGCCATAGCTTAAATTATTAAATGAATCATTTATCCATTTTGTTATTTTGATTTTTTTTTTAATACCAATATTTCTTAGAAGTCACAGTATATCTAATAGCATTATTTTACATGCATTCAGGTAATTTGTTAAGTGCTGATGAAAGCATCAGTTCTATGGACTATCTAAAAAACCGTAAGTTAAAATAGTTTATAGTTGGCTTTGGAAATGCATTTCACATACACATATTTAAATAGTATTAGGAAATGCTATAGTGGAAAGAACACTGAATTGAAATCTGGGTTCCTTTCCTAGTTTTCCAACTCAATGTCCATGATCTCTGGGTTATGTAGTTTAACTTTGGGGCCTTAGTTTCCTCAAATGTAAAATGAATTAGATTCTCTAGTTTTTACATTGTATGATTTTAGGAATTCCCAGCAGTGTAAAATAGTGATTTAGGGAGCTTGATTCTCCTGTGTTCATGAGTCAGAGGTTGTGAAGATAAAATTACACAGAAAGAAGACTGCACTAAAATTTAGGAGTTTGGGATGTTAGGCCTGATTTTGTTGCTCATGGTGATCCTGGGAAAATATAGGAATCTGCCTCAGTTTTCTCACCTTTAAAATGGGTGTAAGGCCTATTCTGCCTTTCGCTAGCCAGATGAGCTTGAACATATCACTTGATCTTTCTGATTGCCTATCAATAAAATGAGGGTCTTAGACTAGATGACTAACTTTGAGGGCTCTTCCAGTTGTAAATCTGAATCTATTATGTCTATCTACATCACAGTGCTATTGGCAATCAGAGATCAAATTGAGAATGAAGGTAGTTTATGTAAAAGCTCATTAACACAGAATAGCATATAAAATCTGTATGTTGTTTTTATTCTAAAGCACACATCAGATTTGGTCTTCATAATTATATTTTTCTGATTGAACCTGTATGCTACATAAAAGAAGCTACATGTTTATAACATTTAAATTCTTAAGTTTTCCAATATGATGCCAAGATGTAATATTGTTGTTATGAGACTATACCTAAATCAGTTTTTGGATGTGATTTTTCCTCAATTACAAAACTTTTTGTCTTTATATTTCAGATACATGTTATAAAACCTGTCTTACCAAAGCTAAACAGTTTATTTGACTATGCAATTTCAGAGGAAAAAGGTAATGGTTTCCCTTTTCAAGAAGGTGATTTATTCCTAAGTTTTAAAAAAATTTAAAAAATTACTTTTGTTACATCCCTTCATTATTCCTTTAAAACATCTGGTTTTGCCTCAGTAATTGTGAGTTAGTTTTTAGGATCTTTAGAAACATTTTACTTGAACAAATATATAAAAAGTATGTTAGTACACTATAGTTAGAGGGGTGCACATAAGAATGAGTCAGGGTCCCTGCTTCTATTGCGCTGACAATAACAGAAGATAGATAATTATTCCTGATTACCACATAGCTGGGATTTCTTAGTCAGGAATAGAGAATTCCAAGGTAAATCTAAAGTAGAAATGTTGGGCCTTAACTATTGCCAGCCAGTATTGTAGGATGGTTTTTTAATGAAGAATGTATAGAAATATGCTTAAGTTATTCTTACTGAAGTCTTATGAGACATTTTTACAAAATTGGAGTTCACATCAATGTAATAAGCAAACATAAGTTAACAGTATTTTGTATTCATATGAATGATTAAGTACTATATTATAGTGTTTACATATGAGAATTAACTTGGGTTAGATGGGTTTTAGTACCTGTCTCAGATAATTACAATTTTAATAGGTTGACCCTTTAGGAATTGAGTCTTATTCAGCTTATTGCAGTAATTTTCTGATGCATTGGGATTTTCACAGACCATAAGAATCTATGGTCCCACCTGGGGCTAGAATTTAATTGAATCCTGGTGTGACTTCACTTAGCTATCTAGTATTAAAATGGTACGCTTAGTATTATGTTTTGCCCACAGCTCTTGGAATATGAAATCAAATGGCTTTGAATGATTTTTAAAAATTATTGCTGCCAAATTATTTTAAAAGCTTCCTCATGTAGATTGCAGATAATGAACTAATTTACTTATAATATGGTGTGAATTGATGTTGAAAAATTGGTTTTATAAAAGAATTAAAGGATAAAAATATTCATTTCTGAAGAACCAGAAATGTGTGTGTGTGTGTGTATAAAACAGATTGTCAAGACAAATTCTCATTCAGATTTCCTCATCTGTAAAATGGGGGTAATAATTTTAATATATCTATTTCACAAGGTTGTTATTTGGTTGGCATGTACTTTATAAAATATAAAACATTCTATAGATATGAGATACTGAATTTTGAAAATGTTTACTGTTAATTCTAAACTTACACTTCTTCAAAGCAGTGAAATTCTTTGGTAGGCATTCCCCAAGTATTATATAGTTATGTCTGCAATGTAAGACTGGCTGCCTTCAGTTAATAATGAAAATTTGAGGGTACTTGATAATTAAACTTTATCAAATGGCATTCAATAACTGACTCACTTCCTATGGTATTCTACCCTTTAGTGATCAGTGTAATAATGTTAAAATTTTTGTGTATTTTAACTTAATATCTGATAATTTGTACCAAAGGCAAAATTGGGCTTTTGTTTTGACAGTATGTTGGCTTCTTCATCCATCCTGGCATATGTGCATTTATAAAAGAATGTTTGAAAGTGAAAACAAAAGCTTGACCAAAGAAGGCATTATACACTTTTTGGAGCTTTGTGAAACAAAGGGCCTTCCTGGTGCACCAGGATTTTCTGAGGTAATGTATTCTGTCCCCACTACTTGAAGACCAAAACACATCTATTGTACTTTTTTATCCTTAAAGAATTACTAGAACACCATTATTGCATGACTTGTTTCATGATTTTAGGGAAAACAAATTACGCCCTTCTAAACATAGCTACTACCTATAGGAAAAGACAATTGATAGCAAGATAGCTTCTAAAATAGATGTTAGTCTTATCTACCATTATAAAAAGGTTTTATTGTATTAATAATATAGAGGATATACATATATCCTAATATACATCATTTTATGACAATAAGTTTTATTAGTAATATTATACCTATGATTCAAAACAACTAATAGCTATTACTTTTTCCTTAAATGTAGCCATTTTAAGTGTTTTGGGCCATAATCATCCTAAATAATAATTACATTTTTTAGTAATTACATGTAACAAATTATGCAAATAGAGACTTTGACACAAAACTGAGTTTATAAGTGTTAAAGATACATTTGTAAACTTTCTCGTTTTAGAAAACTTATTGCTTATGGAAAGTACTGATGTTTTGCTTTACCATAAGTTTGCTCCACCCTTTCATTTATCTAACATGATATTTTTAGAAATGCTGTGTTACTAATCTCATTAAATCTATGATCTGTTTGTGAATTTACCACCTTAACCAATGTCCAGCAAAATTTCAGAGATGTAATTTAACATTTTTTTCCTTTAACTTCCAGGTAAGGGGCTTGAATCTCCTCTTGAGCACCTTATTCTCTTTTTCTGTCACTGCCTTTATTCCAGCATGTTACTACTTCAGGTTCCTTTCCTGCTTCTTGAACGAGCATATGAACCCTCTTCTCAGTATCCCAAACTATTATATCAGGTGGGCAAATAGCTCTACTGACTATCATTCTGGCAGAATTTATCTGCTTAAAAAGCACATCATTGTGTTCCAGCTTCTGTTAACCATGGAGTCAAACTTTAGTGTGAGAGAGATCTGTTTTGTTTATGGCAATTCTTCCTTCTTCCTGTGTAGCATGAATACTTATCAAAGTGAGCCTAGTTATTTACTGGATTTCAAAATTATAACTACAAATTAATATCAACATATGTCTCTTTTTTTTCTTTTCAGTTTATTATTGGACCATTAATGGAAGCCCTTTCAGAAAGTTCTTTGTATGGCAGGTAAATCTTCTAATACTTAATTATGATGTATAATAATAAAGCCAAGAATGTATTTGTCATAGTTTGGTACAATGCCAGATATCTTGTGGGGTGCCTGACTTTAAATTGATGTTTAGTTTTAATATGGACATAAATCTTCCCTTACTTTCTTTTCTTGATCTAATTCTTTTATTAATTTTCCCCCTTTTAATTAAAAATAAATAAGACCCAAATTTTTCTCTCTGTTATTTCTTTTTTCCTTTTTTTGCCATTCTTCTCCCTTT
The DNA here is from genome assembly GCF_016432865.1 of Antechinus flavipes. NCBI lineage: Eukaryota > Metazoa > Chordata > Mammalia > Dasyuromorphia > Dasyuridae > Antechinus > Antechinus flavipes. The sequence goes on from NC_067401.1 coordinate 97,204,266, forward strand.
TTTAGTATGTGTCTCCCTCCATCTTTATTTACCCCACCCTATATCCCCATCACTTTTTTGGTTTTTAGAAGTTACATCATCATCAGCCCCCCACATATCAATGATTTTGGCTCTCACTTGGGTCTGGCTTTGTTGAAGGTGAAGGCTCTGGTCAGCCTCCCACTATCAGGGAGAAATACTCCTGATCTGGAATAAGAGGAGATTGTGAGTAGTTTCTAAATTTTTTGTATTCCTGAATTCTGTTTTCAACTTTTAAAAGTAATTTTCTTTGTAAATATTGATAATTTTTTTAATAATTAGGTTAAATGAATGTTATTTCAGGATTTTATGTGCTAAATTATTTTAATATTTAGCCTAATGTAATGACTATATAAAGAGTATAGCAGTCTTAATGTGTCAATTATTTTGTAGTTTTCAAATAACTCATTACTCTTGAATAGTTTGCTGTAGCAATTAGACAGCTGGAGAGCAGTAAAACCAATGAAGATACTTAATGTTTTCTATAAGGTTTGGAAAACATTTATTATGGCATGCTTTTAGATTCTAGTGGTCTAATGTGTTCAATTAACAGATAATGTTGATGGGAGAATCAAATAGTAGGAAAAATGACTAGTAAATATTAACAACTAAGTGTTTTAGCAGAAATAATTTATTGTTGATATCTGTCATGGCCATAAATATTATTCTATTCTCTCTAGCAAGACAGAAATTTTTGATGATGATATTTTGGCAACAAATGTACTTCCCTACTTGTTTGCATTGTCATCCACAGCTTAGTATAGTGCCTAGCACATAATAGGTGCTTAATAAATGTTTATTAGATTGGATTGCTCTAATTGGTGTGGATATCTTTCTAATTTTGCAAGTAATAATTTGTCCATACCTTTTCATACTGTGACCTTTTTTCCATTTGTTCTCTGCTTTCTTCCTTGGGTCTTTTACTGTTCTTTGTAGAGTATTGTACCTGGATTGCCTACATTTCATAAATCATTCTGCTATACAGATCTGCCTCCTTTTCCATTCTTACATCTGGAAGATATCTTCTATATGTTGAACATTTATATATATTCTTAATTAAGAAGTTATTTAAGATAGTATATCATTGGCCATAATTATGTAATATCTTAGGCCATATCCAGTGTCAAAAGGTAGAGTATAAGATCCTGAGTCTATAATTAAGAAATCTTGATCCACCTCTAAGTGGATATGTAATCAAGAAAACAAACTTTAATTTTATTTAATCCATGAAAGATGTGTACCACAGTGCATTTAGATGAACTGCAGTATTGTGTTTTATGAAGAAATCATTTTAACATCTTTTTTTTCCCCTTCTATTGTAGGTCCCCAGGCCACAAGATAGGAAGCTGTTCCCCTTTGGGAATGAAATTACAGACATTTTTAGCTACTTACCTTTCCCTCCTTTCAGAAGATGTAAAGAGTACGTTTTAACAGAGTGTTTTATTCTATCAACATAATATTTTTCCTAATTTTTTTAACATGTGAATTATTCTCATTTCTAATAATTCAAGCATTTATTAGATCTATTTACAAGGCATTCTAGACTAGCTCTTGGATATATGCTATTGAATATATGCTAGCTGTTGGGGAGGTGGAAGGGAAAGGAAACAGTGACAGTATTAGTAAATACAACTTAGTTTGAGGACCAGTCAAGTAGTAGGCTCAGTAAAGCTTTTATGCATGAAATAGTACCTGAACTCAGCCTTGAAAAAAATTGAGGATGTGAAGTGCTGTAGATGAGTAGAGAGTACATTTTAGGTATGTGGGACAAATTGCATAACAGATGAGGAGATGTGAAAGAAAGACTGAATTTTGAGAATTAGCTACTAGTTATTTGGCTGAAACATGGCTTATGTGAAGGGAATATGAAATAAGGCTAGAAAGTCAGGCTGGAGCCAGATTGTGGAGGTTTTTTAAATGCTAGGCTAAAGAATTTATATTTTATTTTTGGGACATGAAACTACCAAAGATTTTTGCCAAGACGTAACATGGTCAAACCCATATTTTAGGAATGTTAATTTGAAAATTCTATGAAGGATGGATTGGGGTGGGGAAAGGCTTGCTAGGAGGCTAGTTTAATGTTCCATCTTAGAGATTGTAAGGACTTGTATGTAATAGGATTGTGGCTATTTGAATTGAGAGAAGGATGTGATATAGAGGTATGATTGACAAGATAGGGATCTAATTCAGTATACAGTGTGAGAGCAATAAAGGGTTAAGAGATGTCTATGTAGATAACTGAAAAAAAAATGATTCCCTCAAATTTTGGAGGATAGCTAATTTTAGTAGGAAAACAATGAAATAATATTGTTTCAGGAGTGAAAAATTGCTCTCTTGCTCTTTAGGGATATCCTTTTTCTGTCAAAATTATAGAGGTATCTTATATTGTAATTCACTAAGAATGACTGCAGTTATGTACAATACTTCCATGTATTAATGAAAGACTTCTAAAGCTAGCTAACTTTTCAGGCCATGTGCCATTTAATTTTTAGAATGAAGGAGGTTAAGGAAAGAATCTGGGCTGAGGAATTTTTTGAAACTAAAATGTTTAAGTTGGCTTAGCACAAGAACCCTTTGTATTCTATCTTTCATATTGACATATGAGGCATCCTTTAATTTTTATTTCTAATAAAATTAATCATTGGTACAGTAGTCTCTTTCTAGAACCAAATTTAGATAGAGATATTAGACTTACTATATGTAACAGCTAATGAATTGGAAATGTCCAAGGTGATTTTCAGTCCAAGAGGTTAGGAAGATAAAGTTTACAGAGTTGACAGGGAGGTGATATCCTGTTAAAAGAAGCCAAGGCTTGACATTAGGATTCTTTGGCTTTATTTTCACTTTATTCTTTATAATTAGTATGAGAATTAAATGAGATAATATTTGTAAAGCTATTTGCAAAAATTAAAGCACTGCATAAAAGCAAGCACTTAGTTGAATGGCTCTGGTCATGTCATATATAGAACTTGCCAGGAAAATGGAGCAGAAAGAACAGTGAGGAGAAATTGAGTTCCCTAGTGTTGAGGTGCGATGTTGATATTGTAATGTAGTGTAGCACTTTGTGGCATGAACTTTTGATTTAAATAACTTTTGATCCTGGTTTTCTAAGAAAATCATAATAGGATAGCTTTGGAGGGAAAAGTTGCCAAAGGTAAAATCAATGAGTAAGTTGTATTAACTGAAACAAATACAAATACTTAAAAGTATAGGTGGGTAAAATATATTCAGTATCTATGTCCAGATGGATGAGAAGGAGACTTTAAATAATATTTGTTTCTGTGCCATTTTCAGTGGCTTTTTTACATAAATATAATTTGTGTCTTTATGAAATCATGAATTAAATAGTAATTTGACACCTATTTACTAAGTGCCATATATATCAAAGCTATGTGCTAAGCAGTGGGATTTACAAAATTTAAATTTTTGCTCTCATGACGTTTTATAGCTTAGCAGGGAGGGGAGTGGTGGTGGGGGGAATAACTAGTATAAAATAATATACAACAACTTAAGAGAAGCATAAAATACTTGCTATGTGAGATTAATAGGGGAAAATATCATTATTACTTAGGGGGAACAGGTATAAGTATAAGGTGAATTTTAATGAATGAATAGGAATTCAACAGACTGAGAAGAAATATGTTCTCCTTTTCCCCATAAGATTGATGAATAATTGAAATGTAAAACTATGAATATTAGATGTTGTCAGTATTTGGTAATTATACAATACTGTGTGTGTGTGTGTATGTGTGTGTGTGAAGACATATATATGATTATATACAGATACTTTTCTAATTTATTTTAATATATGTAATATTTTCATTTCTTCAATTTCTGGAATGAAAAGTTCTCAGTTTACTTCATCAAAGAAAGTATTGTTTTTCCCAGTTGATTTTTTGATTTGTTTATTCATGAACCTTTGGAGAAGGATATAGGCTGGATCATTTTTCTCAACTTTTTCTATCTTTTGGTATTGAACTTTGTAACATTTATAGAGGTTAATATGATATGTAACTACATTTTTTTCTATATGGTTATTGGGTATACAGAGTACTTAAACATGGTTACTGGATTTGCCTTTGTAAAGTAATAATATGAGAAATATAATTTGAATTACTTTAAAATTTTGTAATTTTGACATAAATCCCAAATTAGTTTTATTCTGGAATTAACTTTAATAAAGCAGAATACTAAATTTTGCTAGTGAATGGGAAAAATAAATTAGAAATCTTATTTTCTATTAATTTTTTTTCCTTTTAGGTAGTTTTCTATTGAAATTCATTAAGAAGATGACAAGTAGGCACTGGTGTGCTGTTCCCATTTTATTCCTGTCTAGGGCTCTAGCACATATCCCACGCTGTAAAGTACTCGGGATAGAAGGCCTTCTTGCTCTCAGGTAATCAATTATATTCAGTGAACATATATCATATGTACTGGGACATTGTGAAGATTTCCTTCAATTTGTTGAGCTTTCTTCACAAATTAAATGTTTCAATTTTCTGTTGGAAAATTGGATCCTATGGGACCATTACCATTTGTTTTCACATCTGTATTTTATTTGGCCCCGAAGAAAACAAAACAAAACAAAAAACTGTAATGTAAAGCTGAGTATTCTGGATATGCTTTTTTCCATGTATGACTAATATAAATAATGTAGTAAAGATCTTTAGATTTCTAAAGAACTTTAAAAAGAACTAGTGACTTTTGCATATTAGTATTTGAGTAAAATAGTACATAGTATAATAAAAGGTTTGCAAAATGCCCTCCATGAATTGTTTCATTTTGCCCTCACAATACTCCTCTGACGTACATATCATATTTTATAGATGAGGAATGTGAAACTTAAGAAATGTTAAGTGGTTAGACTTCCTTTCCCATCCCTTCCATCTTCTGGTCCTGTAATCTGGATCCCTCCAGATGATAACATTCTGTTGTTACACTTTCCAATACTGAATATACTTTGTCTCATACTGCCCAGCTGACGGGGTAGCAAAGGAGGAGGGGAATTATAATACCGCTTGCTCTCTGTTGCTGCTTTCAGACTTTCCCTCTACCTTTTTCACTAAGCAATCTCTCCTTTGAGTTTCACACTCAACACATTTATTGCCCTAATCAGATCCTAGTGGCTATTATTGTAGTGACAGTATTCTCCCTTCTTTCTTAGTGAATTCAGTCTTTTTAAGAAAGTGTTTCTGCCTTCATAACGTCCTGCCATAATCCATATCTCAAATACTCAACACTTCCTAATTCATCAAACTACTTAGTTCCTATGACCTTTTCCTCTATTCCATCCAAGCTACACATAGTCATGCACCCACAAATATTCTTCTTCCTTATTCATAAACTCTGAAATTCCTTCATCTGATCTTATTTTTTATTATTCTATCATTCCCTTTTTTTATAATTCTATCCTATTCTCTATTATTACATTTCCCTTCCACACCTCTTTTTCCCAGGCCATCACTCCTGGATTAGCTATCTCTTCCCTTTCTTGTCTCAACTCTTTAGTGAACCATCCCAATTTTACATTGTTATTCATTCTCAAATTCCCTGCCCTGTCCTTTTTTTTAAAAAAGAACTTTCCTGATGTCATGGTCTTTAAGAATGAAGGACAAACCACTGCGTGTCTCCTAAAGCTCTTTTCTGGCCTGGCGCCCTTCTTTTATCTGAATGTTATCTCTCTTCAGATAATTCCCATATCCATGTATCTAGCTTCAGTCTTTCTTTGATTCCAGTCCATCTTAAATTTGATGTCCCATAGACATTTCAAACAAACCAAGTCTAAAACAGGACTCATTTATCTTTCTTCCCAACTTCTCTATTAACATCATCTTTCTAGTCACCCTGGCCCACTAATTTGGAGATGGGATTTAGACTTAACTCTTTGTTTCAAGGCCAGTATACCTTTTACTGTATCTTACTGAAATTCTGGGTCAAACAGTTAATTATAAAATTTTAATTTAAATATGAAAATAAGAAAGATAACAGTCAACCTAATTCTGTGGAGTAAATGCTGCCTCCAGGTCAGTCAGGGAAATTGTAGTCAAGAGGATCTGATTTCAAATCCTGTCTCTTTTGTTTAGCATTTGATCTTGGACAAGTTGCTTAACTATCCCAGACCTGAATTTCCTCATCTATAAAATTAAAGAATTGGTTTAGATTGGCCATTTATATAACTATATATATAAAACTAACTATAATGTAACTAACTCCATAAAATCTGTGATCTATGAAATTACTTGATAATTTTGCTTATGTAAATATCAGTTTCTAGGTAATAAAGAATAAGTTTTTAGTTTGGAAGTAAGCTTTGGTGGTAGAAATCGTCATTAAAAATCATAGGGATAAAACAGTCTTACTGATGGCTTCAGCATAAGAAATGAGAGATGAAATATACATTTTTTTAAAAGATTGTTTTATATAGTTATGTAAATGTGGATACTTTAAGAGACTGTTTGGTTGTAGGGATATTCTTCAGTGTACTATGATCACACATCAGATTCTGTTAAGGGGAGCAGCTCAGTGCTATCTTCTTCAGACAGCTATGAATTTGATAGATGTGGTAAGTTCTTTACTCATTCAGTATTTCAGTTAAAAAGCCTTTTAAAATCCAGTTGTTACTATATGAATGAATAAATTTAAAAAACAAACTCATATTTTTAGATCTCTTGTTCTGTTTGAATTTTTCTCAAAATTTTTTTTTAATATCCCTGAAGAAGAAATATGGTTGCCTTTGTTGCAATGGAAAGATCCAGAGAGAAGGACTTACAGTATCTGGCTCCCCTGCATTTGGTTAAATTAAAAATGGAAGCAGAACTACTTTAATAAGAGTGGTATTTTTTATCACCTTTCTCTGTCATTTAAAGGAATATAATTTCACCCCGAAGGAATAGAAAGACCTAGAAGAATACTTTTTTAAATCATTTAACATTAGAATGAACAAAGTAAATAGAAAAGAACAGTACCTTTGTGATTAAAAATGATGGTTGTAGAAACAGTATCATTAGTTAGAACTTTGGGTATGATGTTTTACAAGTGGTAACTACATTTTTAAGGGAAATAAGTTAATAGAATAAACCCTTCTAATCTATTTGCAAATATATTGGCTTTTCCTCCTAATAATATGTAAAAATTATTTATTGTTTAGATTGAAATGGGAAATCTAATTTTAAAGAAGTTGTTTCCTATTTTTAGACTTAAGAGTAGTGCTGTATTTTAAATTCTAGTGTACTTGAATTTTTAAAAAATTTATTCATTCATTTATTTATTTTTAATATACATTGCTTTATGAATCATGTTGGGAAAGGAAAATCAAAACAAAAGGGAAAAACTGTGAGAGAAAAAACAAAACAAAACAAAAAATAAGTGAACATAGCATGTGTTAATTTACATTAGATCTCCATAGTTCTTTTTCTGGATGCAGTTGGCATTTTCTATTCAAAGTCTATTGGAATTGCCTTGGATATACTTGATTTTTTTTAATACAGCTTTTTATTTACAAGATATATGCATGGGTAATTTTTTTCAACATTGACAATTGCCAAACCTTTTGTTCAAAATTTTTCCCTCCTTCCCCCCCATTCTCTCCCCCAGATGGCAGGTAGACCAATACATGTTAAATATGTTAAAGCATATACTTGATTTTTAAAAAAGAGTAATTTTCTTATTAACACTATTTCAATCTTTTTGGTTAAAGATTTTCTTTCATATTTCTCCAGGAAAAGGTCTCATTTTCAGATGTCTCAAATTTTCTTATGTCTTTGAGGCAAGAGGAGTCCTTAGGCAGAGGTACTATATTGTGGACAGAGGTAAGACTTGAAAATAATTGATTTGGTCTTTGGGATTATACAAGAATTGATATGTAATAATTTCTTTCTACCCAGTTGTACAAAATGTAATGATTGTTTTGGTAGGTATAATTAGAATAGAACTCTGTTCTATTATTCATAGTCTTCCCTAAGTAGTTAAAGCTACAGATTCTTACAGAGGAACAGAGGAGAATATTTGGCATAGAGGCATATTTACAAGAAGAGGCAGTAGTTGTGAGCAATTCTCTGGTTACTTGATTATGTATAACCTAGATATGATGGAAAATGTTAGATTCAAAGGAAGATGGAAATTGCAGAGAAAAAACTCCAGATAGGAATACTCAGAGGGGACATATATTTCCTTAGATTAAAGGAAAGTCATCCATGATTGTTAATTATAGTTGTGGATTTGGGAAAATATCTTGGGGGTAGAGGAAAAGGAAAGGAGCAATCTATAAGGTTGCTTAGGATCTATAGGCTTAGAAATGGAATTAAGTTGTCTTGAGCTATTTAGTAGCTCTTTTATTCTGAATTTTCTTTTTGCTATTTTAATTCAATTAAATAAATATTTAAGTGCCTACTATATACTAAGTATACAAAGTTAAACAAAACATAGATAGCAGTTTCAAGGAGTTTGCTTATCATTTAATTAGAAGTTTATAAACTAGTTACATGTTTCAAAGAAATTTTGTAACATATTTTGAACTTGTTGAATGTAACTTGTGCCAAGTAATCATTTGGGAGAAAATGAGAGATCCATGGAACTGAAAAGAAAACAAACAGTAGAATAAATTTATTCATATAAAAGTCAGCTTTTGAAGACCTTAAAAAAAGAAGTTTGGCACCTACTTCACTCTCAAATTCAAAGAACAGTGGAACTTATTTGAAGACTTGAATCTCCCAGGAGGAGAGAGAATAAATTTCACATTTATTTCCAGATATAAACTCTTTGTTAAGTTCCTATTCTGTGTTCTGTTTTTTAAATATGGAGGTTACAAAAGAAGTATTGAGGATACTAAAATTGAATTGGGGAAACAACCTAAGTCTTGAAACAATTATGGAGCATGGTAGATAGTACTCAAATGGATAAATGGCAAAATGTAGACTATAAGTGGAATAGGAATTAAGAGAAGAAAGGCCATTGATTTTAGGTTAGCAAACATTCTGGAGAAAATTGGGACTTGTTTGGGATTATCCTTGAAAAATAAGGGGAATTTAGATATATGGAAAGGATGAGGGAAGTTATTAGACTTAATACCACAGTAGAATGAACAAAGGTGACAGCAGGAAGGAATGAGCAGGATCTAAAAATTGATTGAACTGGTTTCTCTTTGAGCACTTCCATTAAGGGCATTTCAGATCCTGTCTTAGACACTTAGTAGCCTTGTGACAGTGAGCAAGTAATTCTCAGCTTCAGTTTTTATAAAAGGGGGGATAATAGTACCTAACAGAGTTGCTGTGAGGATCAAATGAGGTAACATGAAAAGCACTTTGCAAACCTGAAAGTGCTATGTAAATGCTATTGCTGAGCATATTGATAAGAGGAGACCAGAATATTGAAAGACTTAAAAGCCTGAACTTGAAGCTTAGACTTGTTAAGATAGCCAGTGGACAGACACTGATTAGTGTGTGGTGGTGTGCAGCAGAGGGGTCAGACATGAGGCCTGTGAACTATGTTTCCTATAATACTCCCAAGTGTGACCTAAACCACTAAAGCTTTATTGAGATATTAAATAAGATAAAAATATAATAAAACATAGATGATATGTGGTTTTCCACATCACTACGCAGCTTGCAGGGATACTTAGGTGTGGCTTAGTGACCTGCGTTTGTGTTTGAGTTTGAAACCAGTGGTATACAGACTGATTTAAATAGTGAAGAGATGAAATTTAGAGAAAACAGCCAGTTCAAGGACATGAAATAATGATATGCCATTGAAGCATGGATTGTTATAAGTGGTATATCAGAGCTTGCCTGTGGAAAAGAGATAAAGACCTGCATAAACAATAATATGAAAGCTACAGGATAATTAGTTTGTTAGTTTGGCTAGTTTGGAAAAAAGTGTGAATACAGAAAGACTCAGCTTTTGGTTGATTCCATCATGTCATCTGCTGCTCAAAATGTGTTGCTTGTAGCTTTATATGCTTTTCCTCAGAAGCTTCCCCAAACAGAATCGAGACATTCTGGATTTTCACTGCTGCAGATTTTGCTGATTAGTTCATTCTACAGTGCCTCAAAAGCATTTCAGTTTTATCAGCTCATTTGCTCATTCATCAGTAGTAACATCTGAATCATCAGTTGTAGCCTTTTGCTGTACTAGTTCTTTATTGCCATCTAGTGATAAAAGCACACCATTGCCTTTTATGCTCTGGCTTCCTACTAGTGAGGAAAGAAAAGAAAAGAAATGCTATTGTTATTATTGGATTTTCAAATGTAATTTTTTTAGGCATGTAAAATCCCTCAAAATCTACCTAAGGGAATTTTTCAAATAGTTAAAATTTAGTTATTAGAGGGCTAATTAAAACTTTCTATAATGGATGGAAATATTTCTAAAATAGTCCTTAAATGCTTCTCTATTATAAGAGTAGATTATTGATTCATGATCATTATTAAATAATTCTTATTTTTTTCTTTATTGTATTGTTATATAGTTCTTTAATGTTGTGATGACCTGGAGTTTAGAAGAGTTAATTTTACATTAAATGGCTTAGATTGTCATTTTCTTTTCTTTTCTTTTTTTTTTTTTTTACTTCCTAGGACTTTAAAATTATTTTTCTGTTTCTTCCTTCAGTGTCAAACTGTCCTAATGCCTGCTTATAATATTATTCTCCATTCCTTTGTTCACTTTAATCTTTTTGATCTGTTAGTGATTTACTGTGTATGACAGCAGATATCAAATTTATTAAAACTGCTTTTAAAGATAAAAACTTTGAATGAGTGCCAGAAACTCTCTCTCAGTTCAAGAGAAAGATAACTCTTTTGAGTTATCTGTTTTAGTTCTTTTTTGTTTTCTTTTTGTTTTTTTTTTGTTTTTTTTTTTTTTGCTGAGGTAATCGGGGTTAAGTGACTTGCCAGGGTCATACAACTAGGAAGTGTTGTGTCTGAGATCAGATTTGAACTCAGGTCCTTTTTGACTTCAGGGCTGGTGCTCTATCCACTGCGCCACCTAGCTGCCCCAATTTCTTTTATATATATATATTTAATATAACTTTTTTAAAGTTTCTATTTATAACCCAGAGATTTAAGGCTATGGAATAAGTAACCTTTAGATAAATGAGGGATTATCGTATATGAATGAAGCTAATTATTGGTATGTATTTTAAAAAGGAAATCACTTTTAAATTGTATTTATATTATCTATGACAAACTTTATTCTTCAAAATGCAGTTTAAAAAAATCCCAAACAGTTCATTTTTAATCTTGTTTTAGTAAGGCTTAAATCAGAAGAGTAGCCCTAACATGAAATTTTGGCTTATAGTGGGTACAAAATTAGCATTATTTTGAAAAGATCTACTTTGTACTTATTTCTTTTATATATAAGTATCTTTCCTTTGAAATAGTGGTTATCAAAAATTGTTTTAACATATTATCTGAAACTTGGAAAAGGTGATTTGTAGTAGATGCTGCTAAATCTTCTTATTTGTAGGTGAACTCTGCTTGAAATTGAAGAAACTCATTCACTGCCTCTTATCCCACCCTGAAGTCTACAGTGTTCTTGAGGAAGCAAAGGAAAAAAGGAAGAAGGAAATCTGAAAGAACTTAGAGAAAGTTAAAAAGCCAGGAAAATGTAGGGTTGATTCTAGAGGAAAAAATGTAGAAGGCCTGAGAATACTAACAGAAATGACTGAAGAAACCCTTGAAATCTCATGAAATTTTTCTTTTTTTGTATTATTTTTTTCTCTATCTGTATTTCCTTATAGGATCTTTGTATGAAAATTCACACATTAGGAATTTTATATTATATCAAGGGAATAGAAGAAAGGCAGGAAAAGAAAGGAAATTACATTTTCTTCCCTCAGGAGAACTAGATATTGGGAGTTTAGGAAAAGGGGAAGGGTGATAAAAAAACAATTGAGGATACCAGTACCTTCTTATTGGGAAAATGAGTATGGGGGTGTTATATTATTGATAATATATAAATATATTGTCAAAAGCAAATAATAAAAATTGATATTAGATTAGTATTCATTCCCACAAGTGTCCTAAAAGATATTAAATAAGAACTACAAATTTAAAAAAGTAAATGTATTAGAATATATTTGACAAGGAGAAATGGTGGCCAAAGGCAACACTAGTTTATGACATAAACTTGTTCATAAATCTTATGAAGGCTGATCTCATCTCAGAAAGAAAAGAGATAGTGAACAGTGGAACCATTTTAAAGAAAGTTTACCAAGAAATCCAACTAAGTATTCATTCCAGGGGCACTTAAAGATGAAAATGGTAAGAGGATAACAAATAGAAAAAAAAAATAGAAAAGATCTCTAAAGATTATTATAATAAAACGTTTAATCATCGAGGACAATAGCTCTATCATGTTTGGACCCTGGGATTACACTCTTCCATTTGCCTATAGGAGAGTTCGAAATGGCATTGAAGAGAACAACGATGGTGGTTTAGCAGACAGATTGAACAAAGTGTTCTTAGAAGAGAATTGTGCTGGAGAAGAAAAGGTTGTGAAAGTAGTAGCAATGGTCCACATTTTTGTCATTTTTCAAATGATTGAAAGGGAATGAATGATCCTCATCTATGTCTTATACAATTCTAAAGAGACAAATGTGACAAAGTGGGAAAAACAGTGAGTTTAGAGTTAGAAGACTTGTGTTCAAATCCTTCTACATGACAAATTACTTCTGGACTTCCTAAAAATTTGCACATATGGACATTTTTAGGGTTTGCAATTATTATCTAATTTGATCCTTACAATTACCTGGGAAGTAGGTGCTATTATCATCATGCCCGTTTTATAGATGAGGAAACTGATGCATGGGAATAATTTGCCCAGCATAATACAGCTAGTGACACAACTATCTGAGGCAGGATTTGAACTCAGTTCTTCCTGAATCCAAGCCCGGATACTCTGTTCATTGTTCTAACTCTTTGTGCCTCAATTTCTTCATCCATAAAATGAAAGATTTAGTGAACTAGACCCCTTGTGATCTTATTGTGTTTTATTATATATATATTTTTATATATATATATATATATATATTTTTTTTTTAATTATGAAAAAGCAATTGATTCAGTGGAGCAAAATACTCCTCTAAAAGCCCTTTTGTAACAGAATCATTTATAATTACTTGAAAGGCACAGCAACAGTTATAACTGGTTCAGTGATGCTCTTATTATAAAAATGAGTTGGTCACCCCACCATGATGAAGTTCCAGTTGCAGAAGATTTCTCAAGGGGTGAAAACATCTTCCAAATATACCTGTTGGTAGATAACTACTAGTTGCATGAAACTGTGTTGCAGAGACTTCTGGAAGAGATCTGTAACTACTAAAAAGACTTTAATATGGTCATGCTCATGGGAAAAACCAAATAGGTGAAGAATGTCTATTGTCCAGATTTTGACATGCATTGGATGTCCACAGACAGTAGCATATAGATCTTGTCTTTTATTTATATATATATATCTGGAATAGATGCAGCAGATGGAAAAGATGGAGTTATTTCATAATATTTAACTATTTTGTACATATATAGTTAATAAATAACTTTATGTTGTGTATATTTTTATGTGTACTTGTCTCCTTTAGGATGTAAACTAATTTCAAGTATGAATCATTTGCTTCTTTGTACATGAATCTCTAGTTCTTGCTTAGCACATTATCACACATTAACAGTACTTAATAAATACATAGTGATTGCTTGATGGTTAAGATGGTTAAGAAGCAAAGCTTCTTAAACTGGATCGGGACCCTATGTAGGATCTCAATAACTGAATGTGGGAGACATGCAATTATGATTTATTATCAGCAAATGTTTGATTTGTATATCTATTTTATATAAATATTCAGTGTTTATGTTTGTGCAACCTAGGGTTGCATTTAAAAGGAACCTTATAAAGATTGGGGGTGGAAAAAATAGAATACTTTAGATAGAGTATTGTAGTGAAAGTCCTAGACGAGAGTCTCTGGAGGGTTCCTTTGTAGATTTGGCTAAGATTTTTCCCTCTAGTCTTATTTGTGAAAGATACCTGCTTCTCTTTTAATTGTTTTATTGTATGGCATTTACTATTTGAGCTATGTATTTCTTTTTCATATTGTAGTATAGTATCTGTTAGACTCCATTCTTAGTAAATATTCTTTAAAATTATATTTAGTAAATTAGTGTGCATTTGTCATGTTTCTTAAATATGTAATTTTTGAAATTTAGATTTTCCTTATTTAATGAAAATCATGAGAAGCAGTCTTACAATCAGACCTGAGTTCAGTTCTCATCTGGGACTCAATCTGACGGAGTGACCCAGGGTGAATTAACTATCTTCTGAATACCTCGCTAAAATTATAAACTGCAGAAAAGGAGATGATCTGCATTTGCAGAGAGAGTTTCTTTATTGGGAGTTTTCTGTACCAATGAAGTCACAGGTCTAGATTATAAAAATTTTTTTCATCCCAGACTGAATTCTTCTGATTCTCTTTTGAATTCATCTGAGTATAGAGGTTACTGAAAGCTATCTAGTGGAGTATAAGTTCTGGCAGGCCCTGCCAATCTGGGAAGGCTTTGGTTATGAACTATTGAAGAGGAACTGTTTGTCATTTGACAAGCTGAGTTTAGTTCTGAGCATCTCATCTCATCCCTGAGAAGCCTGCCATGATGTTTGATAAATATTTTTGGGCATTGCAACAATATAAGAAGGCTAGCTAAAGTATTTAGAGGTTATGATTTGCATTAATGGTCCCATGTAGTGAAACTCCTGATTCTAAGAGGTATTAAAGCCATTATTTTCTTGATAGAGATTAGAGGGCATATTTTATCTATCTGTTTATATATATATGAAATAATTAAAATTTTTTCCATATCTTAGCTCTGTGACTGGTTACGGGTTAATGAGAACTACTTTGGAGAAATCTCCAGCTGCATTGGTTTTTCTGGCAGGTGTTCCTTAAATATATATGTACAGAACCTGGTGCAAGATTATATTAAGTCACCTTCCTTGGAAGGTAAGTTGGACATAATTTTTTGTAGATGAGTATAATGAAAATATTTTCAGAAGACATTAAACCATCTCTGCAAGTGAAATTTGGACTTAACATAGTTGCTAACTCATTGGTAGCAGTTACTTATTTCAGTTCAATATGGAAGTCAAATGTCAGTATTTGATTGATCTATGGTTGATTGCATAATGGTTCCCATCACTGCTAGACTCTTCATTTTCAGAAGGGCATTTTCTGAGAACTAGACAGCACTATATTATATGTCTGTTTACCACTCTGGCCATTTTTCTATATTCCTTAAATGTCTGAAAGAGAAAGGTATTTGTTAAAAGGAGCTCTCCTTTGCTTCCCATTGTGCATGTGAATGATTTTAAAATGACATATATTTGATTGCAAAAATAGATTTGAGAATTAACTACTTTGGGGAATATAAGCTTTTTTATTTGTACAGATGATCCCTTGTATATCAAAGTGTTAACAGTTTTGTTTATAAACTTAAAAGGCAGCATTATTTCTCTTTAATCTCTCTTGAGCTAATATCCAGAAAAGAATAATTAGCAGATTCATTAATTAGGATTAAATAGGGTTGGTTAGCTTAAAGAAGAGAAGGAAGTTTCCTAATTTCACATAATTAGAGGACTGTTGTTATTTGTAAGAAGTATTTGGCTTATTGGTATGTCTTCAGAAGTCCTGACTAGGACCAGTATGATGGAAGCTACTAGGAAGAGGAAGTACATTTTGGCTGAGGGATAAAGAACTTCCTAATAGTCAGAACTGTTAAAAAATGATATGAGCTACCTCATGAGATCATCTTTCATTACTGAGGGATTAAAATATAGCCAGAATTCTCACTTGCCAGGGATGTTGTAGAGCAGGAAGTCCTTCATCTTTTTTGTGTCATTGACTCCTTGGAAATCTGGTAAAAAGTCTGTGCATTCCTTCTTCTCAGAATCATGTTTTTTAAATGAATAGAATAAAATATATAAGATTACAAAGGAAACCAAATTTTAGTGAAAATAATTTTTTATCCCACTCAAGTTTACAGACCTTCTGAAATCTATCCACACATCCGTGGATCTCGGGTTAAGAGAATAGAAGGAATTCATGCACAACGTGAGGAGTAGATTTTTAAAGTGGTTTTTAGGATTCCTTCCGTCTTTCAAGATTCTATGCATTCTGTTTGCTTTTCTGTTTTCAAGGCTATTTTATTTGTTTTAAATAAGGTATTCTTTCATTAAGAGAATTACTTCATTACTATCAAGAATAAGTTATAATTTGCATGAATTTTACATTTTGATTTCTCACCTCTTGTATTTGCCTGCACTGTCACAGATCATACTATAGTTTCATATATTGATATTGCCAATTAAAGGGTTTCTGCTAACATGATTATCCTTTATGAATAGTATCATGCTTTCTTTCTTGCTGGAATAGTTGTACAATATTCTGGGTGTTAGTAAGTTCTGTGCATCTGTTAGATTATTTTCCTTACACTTAAAATAAATGGATTTTAGTATATGTTCTATTTAACATAGCTTAAATAGCTTAAATTTATAGTGTGCTTGTAATGTGTACCATACACTTTCAAATCTAATTAAATATGTAAACTTAATATATAAGATTATTTTTAGAAACAAAATTTGTTCCTTAAAAATTTTAGGAGTTGATATCTTGATGTATGAATAGTGACTGATGGAAATCAGCTTTAATAATTTAAACTCTTGCTAGTTTGAAAGAAAAGAGAACAAATGCCATGTGTAAGAACTGAGAGGCAGTGTGGGATGATAAATTGAGAGCTGGACTTACAGCCAAGAAGACCTAGCATCAAGTCTCAACTTGACAGAGTCCTGATTGTGTTAACATAGGCACCTGATCTCTCCTAAGTTGTCTAAGCTTTAATTAACACTGTTAAGTTGTTGGAAAGATGTTGACTTGCATTTGTAGGGGGAATTTTTTCATTTGTTAATTCCCCATACAAATGAAATCACAGCCCCAGTCCCCTGTATTGACAATTATACATGAACCAGAACTTGAATGGTTTTGACCAAAAATTCTTGCAAAACTTGGGAATACAAAAATTAAATGTAGGTTATACAGCCCAGAGCAGAGTTAGATTGAGGTTTTGAGAATGAAAAGATATACTATTCTAAAGTTGATTTTGGATTGATAAATTCATCAAGCTAAAGCATCACCATGCTAATTGCTGCATCTAAAATAACTTTTGTTCTGATTTCTCAAAGCGGCCATTGCAGAGAAACTGTAAGTTAAGACCGTGTCTGTGTCAGCAGTAAGTAACAGACCTTTTTTTTTTTAAACACCAGATGCTTGATATCTCTTATTTTTCTATTATGAATTATTGAACACCCCCCTAAAAAATGTAAATTGTATCACATGTAACTCTGTTTGAAAAAGTTCATAACAAATTCAGTATGAGGAACATATCTTTTTCCAAAATTGTTCTTGAAGTTAGTTAATCACAATAACTTTAGAAAACTTATGTGGGGGTTCCTGCTACATAGATCAAAATAGATGCTATTTTTGAAGATCCTTTTCTTGGATTCTACAAATAAAGTCAAAGAATGCCTTCGACATCTGCCTTTAATCATACAAAAAATACTCTGGAAATGAATAGATATAAAGTTTTATCTGAGCTTGGATTAATTAAGTATAATTACTTTTGAGTAGCCTATTTTGTACAAAACGTAGTCAGCATATTAGACAAAATATTTTGATCAAAGATTACACTGTACCTACTTGAAAAAGGATTATTAATCCAAAGAAATCAATTAACATTGAAGTATATCTTATGACAGCTATAAACCCAGTTATTAGGATTCTGTAATTAGATATTATACATTTTTGAATAATGTCTCTCATTGTTAAAATCCTTTTTAGAGTGTTTTGGAACTTCTATTTATTCCATACCTCTTCCCTTTTTCTCCCCCCCAAAAAGTTTTAGAATTTGAATTGTTGGTTTAACAGGCCCAGTTATTCTTTATTATTCTTTATCTTTGCGAACATTATCAAGTGTTTAATAATTTTGTATTTCTGCAGTCTGTTTAAAAAACTACCAAAATATTGATTTTTAGACTTGTTTAGTCTCTAAAATAATTGGAACCACTCATGTTTTTAAGGGATGTGACTAACAACTGTTCTTCCTCCTTCATGAATTTCCTTTATTCATGATCTAAAGTGGAGAAATAGGATTCAGAACTTTAGGGGAACTTTGCTACCTAGTTTTGACTCCTATGTTTTGTAGATGAAGAAACAGATTGGAATATTAAATGCTTACATAAAGTTAGAACTTAAATCCAGTGAATGATTGAAAAAAGTGGAAAAAAAATTGAAAAGTTATAGTGTTCTAAATATTGGAGATACATAAAGAAAAGTGAGATGACCTTTACCTGTTAGGATTTGTCTTAATAGGGAGAGGCACTACATAGAGGAGGATTCATCTGTAGGAAAGATAGAGGGAAAAGTCCAATGGTTCTAGCAAGGCAGATGGTAATGCCTTTTATTTAATATTATTTCCATTAATGAAATCATATCTGCTTCTGATATTGAACCATTTGATGTGCTAAAGACCTATACTTTGAACTAATACGATATATTTTGTACCCCTTTTATCATTTTTATTAGTCCCTCTTATGCCATAATTTATATACATTATTAAATTACACATAAATGGATAGTAAAGTAAATCCTGGAGCTAAGACTCATCCAGATTTGACTTCCAAATCTAGTATTCTTTTTCCTAAACCATGCCACCTCTTTCATATATTTCTTTTCCAGACTACTCCATTATTTGCTGAACATGTTTTATATTTCTTCTCTCCATACTTAAGTCATTTCTTGCTTATCAGGCTTTATTTAAGTCTTACCTATCCATTATCAGCTCAAATGCTACCTTCTCCATGAAAACTTCTTTGATGTCTGCCCTCTCCAGAAGGGATCTGAGAAATGACAATGAAATTGCTGTTTGATTAAATGCTTACTATATGCAATGTACTGTATTTGGTTATTCACCTACTTTTTTACTGTAAGCTAGAATGTAAGTGTCTTGAGGTTTAGTATTATGTCTTAAAACTCTTTGATTTTTTTTAGCTCAGTATCTTGAAAACAGTAGATTCTTAGAAAATATACTGGTGTGGTGCAGCCCTTGAGAGTGCTGTAGCAGAGACCCCGGTACTTTTCAAGAAGCCACAGGCCACTTATCACCTTAGAAAGATAGCTTTTGGGGGTGTGGCATAACCTTGGAGAATGGGTGGGAAAGAAAGGGACTTGAGCCTAATAACTTCATTCTGCTAAGTTACCCTCCCAGATGTCTGGAGCTGCTCTCTTGTACCTGGACCCAAACAATGAATACTCTTTAGTATCAAGAACCCTGTGGTTGAGCGACTCTCCCTTCTCCTGAGCAGAAACCACATAATGCGGATTCGAGTTCCTGCTCCTCTAAGACCCTCAATAACTTCTTAATTCTCTAGACTCTGCCCTTGCTATCTCACTACCTTCCTGCCTCTGACTTTTAAGTAGTGTTTTTTCACCCTCAGCCCCTGCAAGGTCTTTGGTTAGCCTGTGGTGTCTTTCACAAAATAAAGTACTTCTTTTCCTTTTGAGAACACCTTTGTGAGTTTTTCATATTCAGAACCATTCTCCCAACCTAATGTTTCATCATTACCAAATTTTTAAAATCAGTTTTTATTGATATTTGTTTTTATATCATCTAGATTTTTCCATGTATCTTCTCTCTTCTATTCCCAGGGAGCCATTCCTTATAACAAATGATTTTTTTTTTAAAAGAAAAAAGAGGAAAAGAGACATAGGAGGAAAAAATCAATACATCAAAAATAAAATCTGACACTATATTCAACGTTCTATATTTATAGACCCATAAAGTTTTACAAAGAGTGAAGGAATTATCTTCTCATCTCTCTTTTGGGGTCATAATTGTTCTTTATTTTCAAAATATTTTTAGTTGTTTTCTAATGATTCTTTTCATTTACATTATTGTCATGCATATTATTTTTCTGGCTTTGCTTACTTCACTTTATGTTAATTCATGTACTTCTTTCCTTGCTTCCTTTTATTCAGTATGCTCATCATTTCTTATAATCAAATAGCATTTATTGTGTTTCTGCCATGTGTCAGGCATCGTTTTAAGTTCTGGAAGTACAAAGAAAAGTCTGTCCTTTCTTTCTCTTCACCCTCAAAGAACTCCTCCCTCAAAAAAAAAAACAAAAAACAAAACTCCAACAACAAAAAACCCAGTTCCTGGCCTTAAGGAATTCACAATCTAATGGAAGAGACTGCATGCAGACAACTACAGTTAATTCCAAATTACTTCCCAGAATTGTTGTACTAATTATATAATGTTTAATTAACTCTGAGGGCAGGGGCTTTCTTGTACTTAGACTAAGTGCTGTGCATAACTGGAGTAAGTGGTATGAAATTTTTATAATTGAATTATACGCTGACCATTTTTAGTCTTAAATGTATTTGGTATATTTAGGGAATAATTTATTCAGATTCTTTTAAAAAATGGAAATTCTGCTATGTTTAATTTCAATTACCTTTAATTCTTTTCTAGTTTCACTTTAGTATTACCTAGGACTATGATATTTACTGTTTATGAAAAATGGTCATATTTCATGTCAGTAAGTTAGCCAAAGAACTGAATAATAATTAAATGATTCACATATGAACTTGATTCTAAGGCCTTACAAGTTCTAAATATTGTTTAAGCAGGAGGAAATTGCTTTATGCCTGATTGGCATGAAGCTAAACTTGTTGCTGTGATGATCCTGCTTGCTGCAGATGTGGAGGAAATGAAAAATAAATATAGGTAAGTGTGTTGCTTTAAAAAGAAAGCTAATCAGATCTGTGGTTCCATTCAGATGATTGGGTGCAGAGGTTTACTCATTAGGTTTACTGATGGCATCATGAGTGGGATGACTAGCATCTTGGTCTGCCTATTAAGAAAATGTTCAAAAATAATCAAAGTGATTTTGAAGATTAGCAAATTAGTCAATTTATGGAAGAAGAAAAGCTGGGTACCAAAACAACAGATTTTAATCTGTTTAATAAGGGCTTAAAAACTCATACTTTGTATACATGCAAATCCCCAAAATTAACTAATAACACGGCTAAAATTTTCCCCTCCTGAAAATTTTGTGTTTTTACAATTTTTTGACCCTTACACAAATAGAAGGGATTATCTTATACTTTATATGTGTTGTAGAAAATATGAACAGATCAAACTATATTGCTCTGAAATTGCAAAGTGTTTTTTCTTGGTGACTTTATAAATCAGGAACTGGGAAATTGTGGCCTGTGGGCCATACCAGGCCATGAGTTAAAAAATGCTTTTTTTTTTTTTTTTTTTTTTTTTTTTACATTTAAAAAAAGAAAAATAAGGTTGTGTTTTAAAATGTAAAAATCATTGTTAGCATATTGATTATACAGAAGCAAGTAGCAGATTGAATCTGATAGTCTGTGATATAGAACTCTATATTAGCTAAGTTTTTTGTTTTTTTTGGCTAAAAGTAGTTTAAGTTAAAAAAAAATAAACATTTAATATATTTATTATTCCTGATCCATGGTGTCATTTTGACTAAAGTGTTTTGTAAACTTTGAAATGCAATGTAAATTAAAATTTTTATGATTATTATATTATTGGTCATAGGCATATTTGAGAAATAAATAAAGAAGTATATGTTTTTGAGCTGCTCTGTTCTCAGATTTTGTTTAATATATATGATTTATCAACATTCTATCTCACAAAAGTTTTCTTTATAGGAAAAAAATAACAAATTTGAAACTATTTTCCAAAGAAAATTAACTTCAGGTTTCTTTTGTATTTTGTACTTATTTGGAAGTGAGTATAATATATACTTAACTATGCTTTTCTTCTAAAGTGAATATTATTAAACTCATGGGAGAAAATATGATTAAAATGGGCAAGTAGAAAGACCAAAGTATGCTAAGGTATGAAGAACACACTCATAAACTAAATTCTGAGGCTAATTTATAACATAGATTAATATTTAGCAATTTTAGGGAAGTAGTTCCCTAAGTCATAGACTGAATGGAATTTGTCTTAGCTTGAAACATTTGTTTTGTGATTTTTTTTAAAAAATGTATAGTGAGAAGAAGAAAACACAGAATGAATTAAAGGCTTTCTTGCATCCTTTTATGGATGTCCTCATGAAGCTTGGCACAAATGCTTACATACCCTTGCTGAAAACTGACAAATGCTTACAGTTGTTACTGAAGTTATTACAGACTTGTTCATCGAAAGGTTCCCTAACACAAGATGGTAAGTGATATATTGTTAGTTTTATACTTGGGCTGTTTATCATTTGGATTTAAGGAATAAAAGGAAATAAAAAATGTTATCTTTAAGTATTTTAGTATTTGAGTGGGGACAATATATCTGTATTACATTATGTGTTACAGCATAGGGAAAAACATCTGTAACTAAAGAGTTAAGTTCTAAATGCGTAAATGGGGAAAACAGAGAAACAAACAAAGGAAAGAAGCATTTGTGAAGCATTTGCTGTGTTGTGCACTCTGCTAAGTGTGTGTGGTTCAGAAACAAATTGAATAGCTCTGCCCTCCCAGAGTTTACATTCTGATGGGGGAAGATGCCCATAAAGTAGAGTCAAGATTGAGAATAGCCAGGAATGGTAAGCTGACTAAGATAAGAGGAGAGTTCCGTTATCAGGGTCCCTCATCCCACTGACAGAGTTGCGATCAGGTGAAGAGAGCAAGAGGAAGCCCAGAATGTAAATGGCATTTTTGGGAAAATGAGTTACAAAGTTGTTTCAGGGTCACACAGTTTCAGGGTCAGTTACTAGGTGTCTGAGGTACAATTTGAATCCAGATTTTCTGCCACATTGCATTTTTTAGCTAGTGAAAAAAAATTAGCTAGTAAAAAACTTTAGAGAACTGTAATTTCTTTTCCAAATAATTGAATTATCATTATCATTTACAAAATTGTTAAACAATATCAATTTTTTTAATGAGATAGTATTTGTTTTGGTATTTGTTGACAGATACCCAAATTCTTTTCATCATTTTCCCTCTCCTCTTTTCTGTATCTATATCTTTCTTAATAGGCTATGCTGGGTACTTTCCACCTCTGCCACTTTTACCTGTCTCATTCTTTTGAATAAGGTTTATACTTATTAGAGCCATATTTCTTTCACCAAGTCATAATATAATTAACTGAGGTAAAATCTGTTTCCTTGTATTAGAATCTCTGTTTTACTTACTGCCTATTCTTGCATATTTGTATATAGTTACTTAAGGTCAGTTATTTTATTGGCGACTTGTCTCTTGGATTTGGAACAGGTATAATATACCTCTTTATAAAGCTAGTGTTTTTGGTAAAAACACCTATATCCATGTTAAATGAAGCTTATTTTTGCCATATACAATATATTTTAGGACTTGATTAGACCTGATTTGTATATCCAATTCTGTGTAATGAGAAACCTTGTTAAATATTTATAGCAGTACTTGTAGAAGTAAAGAGCTCAGGAAAATGGGTGCTCATTGGGGAATGGCTGAACAAATGACATATGAGTAGACTGGAATGTTATTGTTCCATAAGAAATGATGAATGTGAATAATTCAGAGAAATTTGGAAAGCATAGTGAAGTAAATAGAACAAGAAAGCAGTTTGCCTGATAGACACAGTAATGTGAAGAAAAATAACAACAGAAAGGTTTAGAATTCTGATCAGTGCAGTGACTAGGGCCTTCAGCATATTGAAGCAGCTCCCCTGCCTCATCAGACAAGTTGTGGAATAGAGCTATGGGTCATATGCTGTTACACATGGCCAATGGGTTGATTGATTTTGCTTAATTAAACTTCATTAGAAGGCATGGTTATGTTCTTGTTGTAAGGAAGGCATCATTGAGAAGTCTAGTGATGTAAGAAGAGAATATCAGTGAGGCAAATTCAACAAAAACACTTTTGTCAGAGTTTTTTCTATTAGAAAATACCCCAATTTTTAGACAACATGTTTACTGTTTTGAGAGAAAGCATTACAACTCCTCTAATTCTCTCAATGCTAACGTGAAAGTAACATGGCATCCTCTAGTTGAAGTAATGGTTTCACTACTTGGAACCACTGTACCTCACTAATCTCCTCAGTCTGTTGTTGAATCTGGCAGAATGAATTTGTTTTATGCATCTTTTTTTTTTTTGCATGTTTTATGCTAAGAATTTGTTGTATACATCTCTTTGCTTTCTTGGATTATTCTTACTTATGTTCTCAGTTTCAGTATTACCTCTTTTGGTCATCTGACATTGGAACCTGACCCAAACAATTATCTTGCATTTAATTTAAGAAGGGAATTACATGCTTTTTTGTATTCACTAATAGTATAAAGATTTGACTGCTGCTATTACAGAACAGTTTTTTAGGTATATAACATGACTATTAAAGACTGAGATTGAGCCCATAAGCCTACCACAAAATTCACATTCCTTGTTTTATGCTGTCTGTGTATACTTTATTTAAATGGTTTCTTTTTCCTTGTTATTCTCTTGTGCACTGTGGGGAATATGACAATCCTTGTCCCTAACTTTTTTTGTTAAAGAAATCTAAGTTGTCATGTATAAATGAAGGAAAATAACGTTACTCAGCTCTTCTAAAAGAATTAAGAGTGTCATGCCAAATTTGTATTTGTATTCCAAATCTTTCAGTTTTTCTAACTGTAAAGCAGTTACTTGCTAAATAGTTAAATAAATCATTTTTATTAAATTCTTAATGTAGGAAAGTTAACACATCAAAGGTTATGTAGTATAGGTAACATGTCCGTAAGTAACTTTCTATTGCAGTGTTACAGTAAAAGAGAGCTTGTGTAAGGAAAGGGGTGGTAATGGTGGAAAGAACGAGAGCAACTATGTTCTCTCTGTCTTGCATCTCTCATAATAAATTAGACCAGTCCTATGTGATTAGAAATACCTAAGTAACTGAGAGTATTTATACATATGACAATTAACATGCATAGAATATTTAAAAATTTAATGTCATATAGACAAGAAAATGAAGAAGAAATTAATGTCATATTTCCTGTCAATATTTGAGTGATGAGTAGGGACCTTAAATTAATATTCTTTTATTAAAGAAATTGTTTCCCTCTATCTATTAGCTTGTGACTTTTTCACACTGAAGGTTCATTATGAACTATTATTGTTTTTATACAAAACGATGTGCCCAGTATTAGTTTTTGTAAATTTTGAGATCACATCTAAAGTCCTGCCTTCTGCAGAAGGTCTTTCTCACTCCTCCTTTTACTTAGCGCTCTCTAATGCTTTTTCCAATTTATCCTGTATATATCTTGTTTGTATATAGTTTTGTTGTGTATTGTCTCTCCACTATTAGACTGTGAACATCCTGAGAGCTTGGCCTTTTTTTTTTTTTTTTTTTTTTAAATCCCTAGTACTTTAGTACAGTACCTGGTCCATGGTAGATGCTTGATAAATGCTTTTTTTGTCTTGCTTGTAATATTTTTGAGTTGTATTTCTGATATTTCTGAAATAATGCACTTTTTCTTTTGGTACAGATGGCGTACTAATTCTTCTTCAGAATTCTGTCGTATCCGCTACAGAAAGTATTTTTGAGTTTATTGTTAGAAGGTTAACTTCCAGTGAATTAAGTACTGTAAGTATTTAATGGAATAGCTTAACAGTTGAGTTGTTAAATTCAAATATTATGTATCATTTTTTCTCTTGAATAAATCTGCTTAAAAGGAGTCTTTTTACACATAAGAACTTGTGTGATGCTGGCTATCCAACTCTTTTGCTAGATGATTATTGGCTCTTTCATGCTTCCCCAATTATCCATTTGTGAGTATATTTTCTGTGTTTGTAAAAAATGAAAAATTTCATCTTTGGTTATGATTCCTGATTTTTGATATATAATCCATTTGTGAAGGATCATTGAATCTTGATTTTTAAATGTAATTTTTTCTTAGAGATATTTTAATAACAATTATACATATTTTTTATTTGTCTTAGGTTTCAGATCTAGAACGTTGTCACTTATACTTAACAACATTATCTGCACTTGTGAATTTACATGGGAAAACTGGGTGGAAAAATAATAACTCCATTTGGAGATTCATTTCTGTTTTAAAAAATGCTTCCATTCTGCACCTGCAAGACATGAGTAGTGAAAAGGTAATTTTTCTAACAGTGTAATTTTTTTTGGTGAATCTATTGTAGCTAACAAAGAATATTATTTGATCTAACTTTAGTAATCAATTCATCAGTAAACATTTATTAAGCAACACCTATGTTTGAGGCAATGTGCTAACTACTAAAGATATAAAAATAAAAATGAAAGTCTCTGATCTTCTTCCTTTGAAGAATACATGTATGTAAATAAGCAAAAAAAAATATATTAAATACAATGTAAATTTTCTTTTGTGAAAAAGGGCAGTAGAACTAGGAAGAAAGTGGTATGTCAGATGAATTTTTAAAGACACAAGGAATTTTAGGAAGTGGTAGTCAGTCCATTCCAGGCATGGAGAACAGCTTAATTAAAAGACACCAAAATGTAAGCTATAGTCTCATGTGAGAAGAACAACAAAAAAATCCATTTGGATGAAATATAAATAAAGTATGTTAGCTTTGGAAAGGTGGGTTGGAGATACCTTTGTGAAAGACTCTTAAGAGCTTGCTTTTGATCTTAGAGGAAATAGGGAGCCCAATGAAGGTTATTAAGTAGGGTAGTGATGTAATCTGACGTGCTTTAAGAAAATCATTTTGCAAACTGAGGTGTGACTGCAAAATGGTAAGATTGAAATTACAGATCACTTGTAATGGACTGATTCCATTTTGATAGGCATCAGTTTCTCCAACTGTATAAAAGGAAGATTGGACTATTTGACTTTGAAAGTCTCTTCTATCTCTAAATCTATAATCCTGTGACCCTACCTTATAATAACACAAGAATGTAGTCTTGTGAAAAAGAGCATGACTGAGTTAAAAGGAGAACGAAGATATGTAGTAATTTCTAGGTTCAGATCTAGGTAGAATAAGCTAAGTATCATAAGAAATAAAACTTGGAATAAGGAAGTCTGGAATTCAAAGCCTGCCTAGGACTAGCTATGTGACCTGGGCAAGTCACTTAATCTTTATATGCCTCAGTTTCCTCATCTGTAAAATGGGAAAAGTAACACTTTTCCCAGAGTTGTTGTGATGATCAACTGATAAAATAATTGTAAAGTGCTTTACAAACCTTAAATTGCTATATAAATGCTACTTGCTGCTATTATTATCATTAGTAGGAACAAAACTTCATTGTATTTATTTTTTACATGTCAAATGAGGACAGTGCTTTTAGCCTGACTTCCCAGGGCTGTAGTAATGATGAAATGACAGCAGATGGAAAAGTCCTGTGAACAACTCCAAGACTGTAATAAAGACATTGTTCTAATTTATCCAGAATTTTCACTCAGGAACAGTGGCACCAAGACCTTGTGTATGTTTTGCTTCAAGCATCTTCTTTGAATCCTCAGTTACTTGTTTGGATCCATTCATCCTTGGACTTCTGAAGACCACTAAGATCAAAGAATCATAGGAAGAGATTGAGAAAGGACCTTTAATGTCATTTTATCTAAACCCTCTCATTTTATAGATGATAAAACTGAGATTCAGAGAAATCTTTAAGTGACTTAAGATAGGTACTAAGTGGCAGAACCTGGGAATTGAACCTGGATTTTGTGTCTCCAAATGTGGCATTCTTTCCAGTATTCCATATATTTTGATGATATGGGAAAACATGTTAATTTAAAAAATTATATTGTTTCAAAAAAAATTTTTTTATATATCTAATAGGTGTAAATATAAAGCAAAGTTCCCATAATTATGTAATAAAATAACTACTACTTGAAAATTATTGTAATTTTATAGTGGTATACAATATCAAAATAGTCTATATAGATGCCAGTTATTTTGTATTCCCCCTTTGGGGTAGAGGAAATTTGAAAAACATTTCCTTCAGATGGTATCATAGACATGACCAATTGGCAACTTATGAGACATTTGAGTCTTCCTAGTAATATTTCCTTCTGCCTCTCTTTTCAGGGCTGTCACATGCTTCCATGACCAATGCTTCTTAAAATGAATGTGTGGTCACCCAAACTTCTAGATTACAGATTATAATTCATAATGATATATACAAGTCAGTCAGCAAGCATTTATTAAATGCTTACTTAAATAATTACCTATTAAACACCAGGCATTGTATAATGCACTGAGAGTAACAAGAAAGAAACATTATCCCTTCCCTTAAGGAGCTTACTTTATAATGTAGGAGAAAACATTTAAGACACTGTACACAATAAAAATAACTAGGAACATAGAATAGAAACACACACACACATATAGCACACAATATGCAGTTAGCTAGAAAATAATTTTAGAGGGAAAGTACAAGAATCACAATTGACAGAGAATATGGATAAGAGTGGACAGAAGTAAAAGAGTTTCTTGTAAACATGTTGGAAGCTTAAGAGTGTTAGACAGCAGGTGCATATATTTGGATATAGTGTAGAGATGTGAAATGGGCAGCATTAGAGGCAGAGTACCAGATCTTATTTCAGATCCTTAATAGCTGTATAACCGTGAGCAAGTCATTTAACATAATAGCTTGTGAGAATCTTGATGTGGATTAAATAAGACAATATTTTTAAAGTGTTTTGCAAACCTTTAGACACTATATATATGTTAGCTAATACTATTAAATAATATTGACTTAAATTACTCATGGCAGAGAATAGGATTTTATTCCTAATTGTAATACTTGTTAAATGATTTGGGGCAATGTGGTTAAGGCACTATGCATTGTTTTATACAATACAGGGCACATTTATCAGAGTTGTTTTCTGTAGTCAAGAAAAGTGACACATATCTTTTGCTTTTCTCCAGAGAGTACAAGTAGAAGTGGATAAAAATTAAAGAGAAATTGATTAATTATTGACTTAAAGATAAAATGGATTGTGTTACAATATATATGTATTTTTCTTTGTCAGGAACCAAAACTTAATGAACAGATTCAGAAAGTGGTTAGTATGGAGTGTTTGGCAGTGATTTGTGGTATGCTTGCTCAAAAGTCAGATCTTGATTTCTTAGATGTTGGAAGTTTGGAAAAATATATTTCATCTTTTCACCTCAATCAGATAGTAAGAAAGCCACTTACTGAAGAACAAAACAGGTTTGTACATCCTTTCTATCTTAAGATCTTATTCTTGTGTTTCAGTAATTGAATTAGATACTTATTTTACCCAGTCCTGCTTATGTCATTTTGGTTTGACTATGTGTAGTTGTATTTATTTTAGACAGCAATGATATTAGCAGATTTTCTTTCTGTTAATTGATAATAAATGAGTTTCTTCAATTTTGATAATTCTCTTATAGTGAGGGGAAATTGATGGTATTGATGTTCTGTATATGCAAAGAAAATAAATTTTGTCATAAATAAGTATAGCTAATAATAGTATTTTTTTTTTGGTTACAGTTTATTTGAAGAATCATCCTCTTCCCAGGGATGGGGGAGAGTAGTTGCCCAGTATATTCATGATCAGTGGCTCTGCCTCTCTTTCCTATTAAATAAATATTATATTCTTATGCCAACCACAAAGGATGAGATGCTGGAACCCATTCTGCAAGTTGTTCCAAAGCCAGTAGTCATTTTGCAATCTGCATTAGAAGCTCTTAATATTCTTCCTTCTGATCAGGTTTTACCAGTATTTCATTGCATGAAAATATTGGTTCCTAAGGTAAGTGATAAGACATGTGAATTTAATAGGAATAATTATAAAAAATATGAAATTAAGTGATCTCTCTCTCTCTCTCTCTCTAGCTTCTTTGTTCCTCTGAATCACTATGCATTGAGTCTTTTGATACGGCTTGGAAAATTATATATTCTTTGAGCAACACGCAACTGATATTCTGGTCTAATTTAAAAGCTTTTGTCCAATTTGTCTTTGATATCAGAGTTCTAACTGTTGCTGCCAGAATCAAGGGCCAATCATACTCAAAAATAAAGGAGGTAAATTTTTTCTTAAAGCATTTATTATATTATCTTCAAAGGTGTGAATGTAAGAAAGATAACTAACCAGCATAGTATAATGGGCTTTATATGATTAAAAATGAAATCTAAACCTGAGTAAGCCATGGCATTTTCTATTTATGAGATTATTCATTTTTTTTCCTTTTTTGGGGAGGGAATTTTTCTTTGGTGATTTCTAGGTGATTATCACTACTTTAAAAAAAAAAAAACACACCCCAAAATTAAGGAATCGAAGTGATTTTGTTAGTACTGTGATTTTTTGATGGTTTTTTTTGGAATTGTCTTTAGGCATTGAGTAGATTTATTTATAGACTTAATATTGGTTATATTGCAATTTATACTAAAGAGTTTAGTTAGAAGTTGTTCATGTAATAGTTTATAGAATGACTGATTTCTCTGAAAGTAAAAATGCAAGTAAGTAAATTGACTTCCATTTTCTTTTCATTCTAGATCATATATAAGATAATTGAAATGTCCACAACAAAGACTGGGGTCTTCAATGTATTAATAAGTTATTGCTGTCAGTCTTGGATAGTTCCTACATCCAATGATTTGACTCTGTCCCAGGATCCATTCTCAAGTGCTAGAGATTATATTGAACTTATTATTGAGGGCTGCATCTTTGGAACTGTATTTAGGCGAGATCAGAGGTAAAAAGGCACATGTTTTTATACTATCATATTTACATTAAATATTTAAGTGGGTGGGATTATATGTGCCAACTACTTTACATTACTTTTCTTTGTTTTGAAGCTACTAAGAAAAATAAAAGCTGTTAGATTTGGAATTATTTTGTACTTTAATGTTTTGTCTTTTTTTTTTTTTTTTTTTGTTAAGGCTTATACAGGATGTACAAGCCTTCATAGAAAATCTTGGATGTGAATGTGCAGCAAATATTGTCACAGAAAAGTAAGTATGTTTAACATTTTTCCTTGTGTTTACATAAATGGGAAATTGTTTCTTTATTATTATAAAAAGATAAACTTTGTTAAATAGGGGAGTACTTACTAGTTAGAAAGCAGTTAGATTATATTCAATTTACATTTATTAAGCATTGGCTACCTGTAAAGAACAATGTTGTTTAAACTAGCTTTCAAAAAACACATTTTAATATGCTATTTTTGAAAACTTTTTCTTGGTGCTATTATGTAAAAATTCAATAATATAACCTTTGCACTAAAAGAACCAAAGGAAAAAACAAAAAAGATACAGATTTTTGAGCCCTGTAGAATATACTAAAATGATATATCCTTTAGATTTTCTTTGTAACAAAAATTTACAGATGTCATAGCTAACTAATTATCATATCAAATAAAACAATTACTGTGAAACATTTTAAAAGTTTTTATTTTGATTTTACCCGATTTCTCTTATCTATTCTGTAAATTCAGGCTTGTGAAAATTTTCATTATAGTGTTTTTCACATTTTATGACTAATTAGTCTCTTAAATTTCTGACCTGTGCTTTTTTACATGATTTTTTCAAATTTATTTTGTTCCCTAAAAGAGAGTAGTAATATTGTTATTATTCACTTTGATTTCTGTTTGTGATAATTCATAATGGATTTCACCATTATTCCTTTTTTTAGTAAAAGCCAAAGTTATAGTCATTAAAACATATTATTTTGAAAATTTTCCCAGGTGCATTATAAGAGTATCTGTCATTCATGGAGTTAAATTTATCCACTTTCTTTTTTTAAGAGTTTGTGCTTTAAATGAGAGAGAGTCTAACAGGGATTCTTAACCTTCTAGGAGTCTGTGGATAGATTTAAGGGAGCCCATGAACTTGCATGGGGGAACAAATTTCATCTTTATTTTAATAACCTCTAACTTAATTTTAGAATTTCCGTCAATTAGAAATTAAAAACTAAAACCGAGCAGCTTTTTTTCTGAGAAAGATTCTATAGGTTTTACTTGACTGCTAGATCCATGACTTAAAAAAAAAGTTAAGAGCCCTTGTGGTTTCTACTGTAGCATGTGTAAAAATATCCAGTTAACTTAAAATGATATTCTCATTCATATTAGAACAGTAAGAAATGTGGAAATTCATTAAATTAATTGCTGATCATTTTTGGTTTATATTTAGCTCTGCTTTTCCTAGTTTTTCAAATAGAAAGGAGTCCAAGAATAGAGACTCCCTTTTTCAGATGTACCTTGTATTTTTTAATATAGAAAAACTCCAGTCATTCTGATACTTTATATTTATTTATTCTAATTGTTAGCACTCCAGTCATTCTGATACTTTATATTTATTTATTCTAATTGTTACTTGAAAAAAGAAATATTTGTAATTTTACATACATACATTCTGCTTTTATAAGATTTTATTATTTGGCTATGGTATCAGATGTGCTTTCCTTATTATATGAAGAACAATAGAGTATGAATGTTGAATAAGAACAAGTGTCAAGGTAGATTTGTGGTGATCCATTCATATTTTCTGAAGAGTTTCTCCAATTGAAAAAAAATTTGATTTTTAAAAAAAATCTTCAATGTTAAGTAATAATCTAATAATAAGTAATTCATTTAATTAAATATGAGACTTTTAATAAAGTTTGTTTCATGAGAGTTTTTGATCTTTTTATTATTTTATTATTGATTTAAAGATATAGTAAACTTGAATTGACTTTATATTATATTTTTTTATCCTTATCCTTATCAGAAGCTAAAACTTTGTTTTGTTTTGGTTTGGTTTTAAAGTGATTTTGATAAAATGGTTTCATTTGTTTATTGGACTTTCAAGATATATTGAGTATTCTCCAATATATATGTTTTCCAGTACTAACAGAGATGACCATTATGTGAGAGTTTGCGCTATCAAATTCCTTTGTTTATTGGATGGATCAAATATTTCCCACAAGATGTTTATAGAAGATCTTGCAATCAAGCTACTAGATAAAGTAAAAGTTTTACTTCATTTTACATTTTAGATTAGTTTAAAAAATTGTTTTTATTAAAGATCTAGCAATATAATGGTATATTAACCTAACAGGTTCAGTCAGCAAGTACATTATTCTTTTATACGAGCAGAAAATATGTTTTGGTAATTCCAGAAGAAATTTAAGTTTGGCAAAATTGTTTTACTGAACCTAACTTTATATTTAAAAAAACAAACAGAATAAATATAAAAATATTGTTATAAGCCCCTGGATTGTGAATTTTCAAAATAACTGTCAGGATTTGCTTCTGCATAAATTCTTTCTGATATCTTACATGTTGGAAATTTCCCATTTCCATTAAAATAAAAAGTGTAGTAAAGTAGGAAAACTTCTTGAAACTGCTCAGCTCAGGGTGCTTTGAGAATAAGTAGAAGATTTTTGTGAGGAATCACCAAGCTGGCTTCCATTTTCACCGTTTAAGGATTATTGGACAGAGATGAGGTTTTTGGGTCCTGTGGTTTTGAATTCTCCATTGCTCAGTGAGGTAAATTCTACTAATGATCTAGTATTGACTTGTTTTTATGAAGAGAGAGTAATTTAATATTCTATAATTCTGACAGCATAGGAAATCTGAAATGTCTAAGAAACTCCTAATTTGGTTCTCTTTTGGTAGGAATTCAGAAAGAACTAAAAGTAGTAGTTCAGCTTAGTAGGATTAAATCCTTGCTATGTGTCAGTCATTGGACTAGATGTTGAGGATGAATGTACAAAAATGTCTCTGGCCTCAACAAATATATACTAATGGGGGAGAAGGGAAAATGTTCAGTGCATAGATAAATAAATAGAAAGAAGAAAAAAGCAAAGTAAGTTTGAGATGTGGGGATGATAGGGGTTTTATGAAAGGAACCATGTATGAGATGGCTTTTGATCTATACTTGGAAAGGGGGAACTACCAAGGGATCTTAATAGGTGGAGATTAGGAAAAAGAGAATTCCCAGATATAGGAATAATCTGTAAAGGCAAGAATTAGAATATTATCTTTGGGCAAAAAATTGGTAGACCAGGTTGTACAGAACATGGTACGAATGTAAAGGGAGTACCTCCTTTGCATCTTATGTGTCCATCATTATTTTTTTTTATTACTAAAATAGCCATTGCCATAATGTAGTTCCTTCTCTTGCAATGGTCTCTGCCTTGGTCTCTTCACCTCAAGTCACATTTAGGCTTGAAGTCGGGAAAAACTTCCTGACTGCTGTGCACAAGAGGAACTGGCAATTTTGAGAGAGAGAGCGGAAGGTGTTAAAACATATCCTGGACAGTAACTTGTTGGAGAGATTGTAGTGGGCATTTTTGAATAGCTGCAATAGTATAAAGGTCCTGTTTAGCTCTTAGATTCTGTGAAGTATCTATCTACTCCAATCTGTTTTCCACAGAGTTGCCAAAGTTATTTTTGTGAAGTATAGATCTTTACTTAATTACTTTATTACGAAGTTAACTACAGTGGCTTTTTCCCAAGATAAAATAGGAATTCCTCTGTTTGGCTTTTTTTAAGCCTGCACTGTGTGGTTCTACTAGGTTTTCCCATATTCGTTATGTATTACTCTCTTTCCCATACTTTTTGGTACAGCTAAATTGTTTTTTTTCTTTTCTTTGCAATTAGCATTCTCTCTTCTGTCTTGTTTCTTTTGCATGGGTTATCCCCAATGCTAGAATGTACTCCTTCACCCAGAGAATCCATTTCCTTCAAAACTCAGGCTAAGTGCCACCTTCTACATGAAGCTTATCCTGATCTTCCAGCAACAAGTACCCTTTCTTAAAGCATTTTGTGGGGCTTCACTGTTAAAAGTAAAGCATTTTATTTTTGTCTTTGTATTTGTAGTGCCAATGTGTGACATATAGTAGGTACTTAATAAATACTAGTTTAATGATTGTATAATATGAATTTAACTGGAATGATAGGCAAGAATGAGAAGGACTTTAAGTGTCAAAGGAATTTGCTCCTGATGCTTCTAGGATTCATTTTCTTGATCCAGGAAGTAACATGGTCAGAACTATTCTAGGATTATCAGTTTGGCAGTATGTCAGAATGAATTGAAGAATGGAAATATTGAAAGAAAAGAGATCGATTAGTTGGCTTTTACAGTATTTTAATTTAGAGATATTAAGTGGTAGCCATATAGATAGAAAAGAAAGGATAACACAGAAGTAGAACAGGATTTAGTGAGGGAGAAGGAAGAATTGAGGATAATTTCAAGATTGCTAACCTGTGTGACTGCAAAAATAGTAATACTTGAACAAATATAGGAAGTTACATTGCATAATAACCCAGATTATCAGAAATACTGTATTGTACATTTGGGTTTTAGTTTTCATAAAATAAACTAAAAAACAAGACAAAAAACTGAAAGCACATCAAAGTATTTTTTTTTGGTAGCCATTGGCTTGATGGATAAATTTGAGTGTGATAGTGGAGAGGGGGATTGTGTGTCTATCCCTCCTTTCCTTCTTCTGTTTTTCTTTTGACACCCAACTTCTCTGTATTTCTAAGTAAAAAGGGCATGCATGGTTCTTTATAATGTGCCTGTTCTAAATTTGTGGAGGAAGATAGCTAGTTCCCCAAAACTATTGTGTCCATTTCTTTTGAAAACACAAGGAAATCTTCAACATCTATATGTAGAACACCTGATGGGGAAGTATAAAATATGGTTTTTTGCTCTTAAGTAATTTTTATCAAACAAGCATATATTAAGAACTTGATATGATTAGATTACTTGTCATCTAAGGGAGGGGGTGGGAGGAAGGAGGGTAAAATTTGGAACACAAGGTTTTGTAAGGGTCATTGTCAAAAAATTATCCATGCATATGTTTTGAAAATAAAAGGCTTTAATTTAAAAAAAAAAAAAAGACTAGGCATTGTATTAAGCAGCAGTTTAAACATTTGACATAGTTGACAGAATGCTAGGCCTGGAATCAGGAAAACCTGAGTTCAAATATACCCTTATATACTTCACAGCTGGGTGACTCCGGGTGAATCACTTAACCCTGTTTTCTTCAGTTTCTCATCTATAAAATGATCTGGAGAAGAAAATGGCAAACCACTCCAGTATCTTTGCCAAGAAAACCCTAAATGGTGCCATGAAGAATTAGACATGTCCAAAAAACAATAGAGCAATATCATTATCCTAAACATTGGCAAAGAAAGGCAAAATCACAATTCTTGACATCAAGGAACTCACTTTCTATTAGAGGAGACAATATGTAAATAGTTAAGCACATAAGATATGTCCAGTATAAGTAGGAGAAAATCTCAGGAGTTCACTAGCAGTGAGAGAAAAAGAGGTTTCAGGCATGGAAAAGCAAAGGCCTCTTTCTGATGGCAAATATTTGTACTGATTCTTGAAAGAAGAGAAGTATTTAACAAGATTTGAAAAGAGCATTACAAACTGGTGACAATAAGAATAGTCAGTATTCTTGAGTTAAAAACTCAAGTGAAACAGCCATATGTGATAAGAGTTTTGAGTTCAGACTGAGTCTCTTCCCATTTCTATTTCTATCTATATATATCTATATGTGTATCTCCTTTCCTTGTGTCCTTTCCATGCATATTACATCTTTCTTTTCATCTCATTAAAAATTTTTATTATTATTTTTTATTTTTATACCACTCCATATATTTTGTCCTTCTGTTTTTCTCTCTTTTTAATCTTTTTCCCCATCTGTGATATGTGTGTGTTTTTCCTTTACTACCTCTTTTCCCTTTGCACACCTTACATCATTTGTGCCTGGATCTAGAGTAGTAGTTTTAAAAAAAAAATCACTAGACAGAAAGAGTAGTTGGGAATTTGCCCCAAATTTGTTTTGTGATCTTGACAGAGGTTTTTTTAATTAAACTTTTCTGAACTTGATTTTCATCTAAAATGAAGTTTGATTAAATGATCCTAAAAGTTTTTTTTCATTATGTTCTCATTCTTTTCCCTTTAATTATCTAAAATATGGAATTCTTTAAAGACGTGACTTGAAAGTAATTTATTCATATTCAACAAAAGAAATTTCATTTCTTTGTTTATTCCTTCAAAAATTCAGAAGCAGTTTACTTTTTGAAAAATGAAAAAAAAGAAAGTCCTAGTTAGTTGCTTTTTTTGTTTTTTTGTTTTGGGTTTTTTTTTTTTATTTTATTCTCATTTGATTTTTTTTTTTTTTTTAATATCTTCTTACTCCTTCCCCTCAACTCCCCTCTTTCCTTTTTGGGGTAGTTGTATATGAATTTATTTTCAAGATGTGGTGATAGACTTGTGGGTTTAGGGTTTCACTGTTACCAATTTATGCTGTACAAAATTGCATTTGTAACTTCTTTTAGCTTTGATCATAAACCATATAAGTGCTTTTAAAATTTAGTGTTATAACATGAAAACTGAATTTCTTTTCAGGATGAACTGGTATCCAAGTCTAGAACACGCTATTATATAAATTCTTTGCAACACAGAGTAAAAAATAGAATGTGGCAGACTCTCCTTGTACTCTTCCCCAAATTCGACCAGGTATAACTTTCATCATATATATCATAATTTACATTTTTAATTAAGAGGTTGTTCTGTTAAAAATGATTTATACTTTTAAGTGAGATTAAGTTTAGGCATTTAAATCAAGTTTCATAATTAAAATTAAGTAGAAGATTGATTTTATGAAGTTACTGACCTAATCACTTTGTTCCTATGGTAAGTTTCATAGAATTAGCTTGATAAATGGACTAAATATCACAACCAGAATCCCATTTATAGTTTATTATCTGGTAATAACATCCTTCAATAAAATACAAATGTAAGCACAGAGAAAAATAAAAATAAAAATATATATATATATATTAGAAATTAGGTTTGAAACACAAAAAGAAAAAAAACTATATCTAGATTGCTTGATACTTTATTTCAGAAAGAGAATGACATGGGACATGTGGACAAGATAAATATTGAATTAAATTATTCTATACCATGCCTCTCCATTAATATTTCTTAACACACAGGAAATCCAGTTATTAATAATGAGAGTCATTTCAAAATTAGTATCTTTGCCTATTAGCTTTTGTAGTTAAAGCAAAGATAAAATACAATTTCAAATTAGATGAAAGAATAATGAGAAGTTAGTAAACATTTGCAATAGGTTGATGCTGACATTTTGAAAACACTTGTCAATGTTAGAAGGGGAGGAAAATGGAAAAAGCCATTAATAATGACTTTAATTTATCATTCTTTCCTGTAAAAATATAGCTGATATAAAGCAGTCACCTCAAAAGAGAAAGCAAAAGAAACTAGACACTATTTGAGTCAGTATAAACTCTATCTTTTTGCCAAGCAGAATTATCAAACAGGATACAGACTTATTTGTATAATACCTAGTATTATACTCCTTCCTAGAAGGAGGGTTGATTATCATGTGAGAGCCATTTAGACCCAGAGAGAATATTGGGAACTGAGTGTGGATTCCAATATAGCATTTTCATTTTTTTTTTTTTTTGTTGTGGTTTGCTTAAATTTCATTTTTGTTCTTATTTTTTCTTGTCTTTGATCTGATTCTTCTTGTGCAGCAAGATAATTGTATAAATACATATACCTATATTGGATTTACATATATTTTTACCATGTTCAAGATAATATTGTATTATTTGCCTATTCCAATGCGGGGGGGAGAGGGGGGAGCGAGAATTGGAACACAAGGTTTTGGAAGGATCATGCATATGTTTTGAAAATAAAAAGCTTCAATTTAAAAAAAAAAAAGATTATACTGTTATGGATAGCATTTTTGCCTCATCAAACTAGAAAGCTGTCAAAACAAAAACATCTATAGAAAGCTTGGTATGAAACTTAACTCAGCCACATTTTTTCAGAAATACTTTGTTTGGAAAGCACAAATAGGAAGTGTAACATTTTTTGTGTTTCTGTAACTAATATCAGTAAAGGTTCCAAATATGATAATTCCATTAAGCTTTTGAGTCCTCTGTGTTATTTTATGGATTTTAAAATGACAAT
Organism: Antechinus flavipes; assembly: GCF_016432865.1. Lineage (NCBI taxonomy): Eukaryota > Metazoa > Chordata > Mammalia > Dasyuromorphia > Dasyuridae > Antechinus > Antechinus flavipes. The sequence goes on from NC_067401.1 coordinate 97,243,244, forward strand.
TAAAAAGAAATTTGTAAGAGCAGCTAGTTTAGACACAGTAAGGCAGCCTTCTGGAAGCAATGTAATCTTGAAGGTATTGAGGGGTTATTTTATAAACTCACTTAGGAGAGAGAAAATCACAGACAAAAGATTTTACAAGATGATGTTGGAAGGAAAAATCAGACAAAACAATGAATAAGATCATAGGCAAGTATATTGTCAACAATATACCCATTTGCTTTTTAGAAATAAAATCTTTATGATAATAATATAAAATATATTGAGGGTATTATATATTAAAGTATAAGAAAGAAATAATCAGACTTTCAGAATCAATTTTCTATAGCAAGCCACAAGTTATTAGTCACAAAAATCCCTGAAAGGTAAAGCGAATGTGTGATTCCACTATATTTGTTAATGAGCAAAAATGCATTTGATTTGAGAGTTCAAAATGCTATCTCATCCTCCAACAAATAGCTTCTCATGCATTAGTCAAATGAACCAGAGAAATTACTCCGTTCAAGGATTTTTTTAGCATCAGCTATAAGAGGTGAACAGGCTCTCTTGAGGTGTTCACTTTTTCAATGGAATATATCTTAGGCAAGGTCCAAAGGAAAAAGGGATTACCTATACATGGCAAGATAACCCAGATGTACTTTGTGGACAATACTGTGTTTGTCAAATCAAGCCCCCAAACATTACAGCTTCTTCTTAGTGGGATACATATTTACTCAAGAGATTAGTCTAATTCATCAAGACGAACTTAAGTGAATATGGATAAAAAATGTCTTGTTCAGACTACAAAGTGGATGACTAGTCTATTGAGTCCCAGATATATCAGTATCTGTAACTGTCACTTGCATCTGAATAGTTAATTGGGTCCAGAACACAAGTCCAGAATAAGGCGTATTTAATTTGGGAAATTGTGTATGACTTTCAACAATCCCAAACTGTTCCTTGGCACAAAAAGCCAACTTATTCCCTCCCCCCAAAAAAGTTTTATTAATGATTCTAGAGCCAGTGTCCCAAAGTTCAACTTAACTTGTACCTATTGGGCACAGGCAAGTTTACCAAAAATATACACACACACACACACACACACACACACACATATGTACGTTTGTATATATATTCTTATTTATTTCTGTTGGGGAAATCTATATAAGAAGTAAAATCATGGTGTAAGTGCTGTAGACAAGAGATGGGTAACCTGAATTCTATACTTAATATCCACAAAATGTAAAGATACTTAGAGTGCAGCTTCTAGTATTTTGTAGAGGAGTTCTGGGAGAAAATAGAAAAAAGTCATAAACGATGTAGGTATAGATGAGTTGTTATCTGAATAGATGGAGAAGATAGCTACATTGGTAAGAACATAGATTCATTTAAGTAGTAAAATATTCATGTATTCCTTGCATAAAAATTCGTTTGAGCAAATATTTAATGAACTGAAATATTGTGAAGTAGACTTCTAGGTCATGTAACCACCAAAATAGAGTATTAGATACTTTCACGGATCCTTTTGACCTCTCAAATTTGGAATTATATTTAAGAGATAAAGCAGTTTTAGCTTTCTCTAAGACATCAAGAGTTCTAACTAGGTCATAATCTTTGTTTACTCAAAGGATGTATTGAGCTTTTTTTAAACCTTAACATTCTCACTCACTAACTCCTTCCCCTACCAGCCTCATAGGGCTATACAAGCTGATGATGGTCTTGCAAAAAATTAAACTCTGCGCTCCCTCTTTCCCCCTTCCTATCCTTGATACAGAAAATTAAAAGGCAGTCTTGCTTTAGGAGGTTTGCAGTATGGCAGTGGTCTGTGCTGCTGCAAAGCTCAGCCAGAGAACTGAAAAAGAAAGAGAACTAGGTCAGGATGCCAATTTGTATGTGGCTTATCACTTAAACAGAGGGAAAGGACTCAATATCCAGCTGGGGCCATCTCTGTCCTCTTGGAAGTCACATGGAGAGTGAATTATAAATTACCCAGTGAGGGAGGATATTAGAATAGATTTAAGGGTGTTTGGGGGTAATAATTATCAAAGAAGAAGCATCAGAAAGTGAAATAAGAAAAAAAGTATAAAACTCAAAGACCTTGAATATAGACAGATGGAACAAAGAGGAGGATGAGAATATCAGAATGGAATATGACCTCCAGATCAGTTAAACAAACTTCTTTGCATAAATATTGCAAGTCAGAGGAAAATAAGTCAATACCTTATAAAGTAGAGAAAAGGCAAGAGAACATTGAACTTATGTGCCCAAGCATGTTCCCAAATGGTTTAAAAGAGAAGTAAGAATTGTGAAAGAAGAATTGATGGCCCACAAAACAGAAATAATTGACAAAAAAACTTGAATATATTTTTTTACAAAAGAAATGAGAGAACAGTTGAATGGGAAAGACATAGAAGTGAAGAATGATTTGGGAACAGAAAAGCAAAATATCAATAACCTTATAACAAAGGTTGCAAGAAAGATGAACAAACACAAGGTGCTCTGACATCAAGTACTGTTCAGTTGGGAATAATGTAAGTCACCTTTTGAACTTGATTACATTGGAAAAATCAGCTTTTAGTGTGTAGTTGATTTTAGTAATTCTGTGACTTCTAAAATTAATGACATTAAAACAAAGGGGCTGAGACAGTTATATAAAAACGAGCTAAAACAAAGAAAAAATACATAATTATAATATTTAGGATTGATGGCTATTTGGATTGGTGAGTTTCTTTATCCATTGTTTAGTTTTTGGGTTTATTTTTGCTAAATATTTTAGAAAAATTCATGAAAAGTTAATAAAATTAAGATTTTAAAAAGATTTGCTTAAATGTTTAATGTGCAAAAAATTATTTTTCCTTGGGAAAATAACTGATACTAAATTTTTTTTTTTTTACTTAGAACTTCCTGGATCAGATTATTGACAGGATATTTGAAGCAGGATTTGTCAATAACCAAGCATCTATAAAATATTTTATAGAATGGATTATTATATTGATTCTTCATAAATTTCCTCAGTTTCTTCCAAAGTTCTGGAATTGCTTTTGCTATGTAAGTCAATGAAAGTTTTCATATTTTCTTTAGAAAAGTTTCACTCACCTAGTGGATTTATGTTTCATATTTCATAATAAAATATTTGATGAACTCAGCTTTGAATTTGATGTACTACTTAATGAATAAATGAATGGAAATTGTGAAAAAGAGAATAATAAGAGAGTTAGCCTACTGTTACCATTTAGTTAAAACAAAACAAAAATTTGAAACAGCTTTTATAAATATTAACTAGTAATCAGAGTAGTTTAGGTACTGTTTCTATATCTGCATCTGTATATCTGCATAGACACAAATAATTTATATATGCACATATCAAGCAATTGTTATTGTTATTATGTTATTGTGATTTGTTATTATGACATATTTAAATCATGGAATCCATTTCTATAAAGATGAGAGAGAGTCAGTGTCCCAGCCCTTCTTACAGTCATGAAATCTAACTCCCAGTCCCACCTCTGACATATGCTAGTGCTACGATGATGGAAACTTTTCACATTGGTATAGCTACTTTCTAGGTCTCTGAGTTGTATACTTAGTGATTTGCACTGTTATAATTAGTTTTCACATTGGGAATGACTTGTATTTAATAACTTGTAGAGTTAGACTCCCTCATGTACAAAGATGAATTTTAGAATTTGTGATTGAAGAATTCCTAGGAAAATAGTGAAAAGTTTTCCCAAAATATCTGCCTTATGCTTATCATGACTTTTTTTTTGTGTTGATAAGAGTATCAACTGGAGTCCCTCCAGTCTATAATTATGCCAAAATAGAGCAACTTTCTAATGTTAGCTTATTTGTAGTCATCCCCTTTCAATCCATACTACAAACTATCACCATAGTCTTCTTCATCTTTTAAAAATACATTTTTATATCTCTTTACTGTCTTCAGGTATTTAATAACTACCTCCTCCACTATGTCCCATAAAGGTCATTTGACATTGTAGAGCAATCAAGTCATTCTGTAGTCTCAATCAAATAGAACTTTACATTTTCCTCCACTGGAATCTGCTTTTTGCGGTTATTCTTTAAGAGTAGACAACTCTGCACCTTTGCCACCAAGCCAAACTCTATCTTTGTTTCATTGTCTAATTTAAGTAACTTTTCTTTTGTGAAATTTTCTCAAGTCCACTCTAGTCCATAGTGATTTAGCATTCTCTTGTTGACTTTATTTGACAGCATTCCTTTGTACACTACTTATATTGTGACTTTTGTATTATTATTTTTAAATTTTCATGATCTTATAATCTTGTCTCCTTGATAAATATGAATTTCTTAAGGTTAGGGATCATGTCATAAATTTAATTATTTTTATACTTCACAATACCTTGTATTGAACAAACACTGTTCAATGCTAATTGGTCGATTCCTTTTTTCTAGGGGGAAGAAAAACTCAAAATGAGTATTTGTACATTTTTATCAGTTTTATCACATTTGGATATCATTATTCAGAATATATCTGAGATGGTAAGTTTAAAATGTTTAAGGTTAAAAATAGAGATTTTTTATGTGGAGATTATTTTTTGAACAATTATAATTTCTTTGAAGTATAGAATAGTTAATATTTTAATTTTAACACTTTCTTTACTTTTTTTTATTATAGCTTTTTATTTACAGGTTATATGCATGGGTAATTTTATAGCATTGACAATTGCCATATCTTTTGTTCTAATTTTCTCCCTCCTTTCCCCCACCCCTTCCCTTACTTGGCAGGTTGACCAATACATGTTAAATATGTTAAAGTATAAATTAAATACAATATAACTATACATATCCAAATAGTTATTTTGCTGTACAAAAAGAATTGGACTTTGAAATAGTGTACAATTAGCCTGTGAAAGAAATCAAAAATGCAGGCGTACAAAAATAGAAGGATTGGGAATTCTATGTAGTGGTTCATAGTCATCTCCCAGAGTTCTTTCACTGGGTATAGCTGGTTCAATTCATTACTGCTGTATTGGAACTGATTTGGTTCATTTCATTGCTGAAGAAGGCCACGTCCTTCAGAATTGATCATCATATAGTATATAATGATCTCCTGGTCCTGCTCATTTCGCTCAGCATCAGTTCATGTATGTCTCTCCAGGCCTTTCTGAAATCATCCTAACACCTTCTTTACTACAAAAAATTGATTATTACTTCCCACTTCTCAAGAAAAAGATAAAAATCTGAATTTGTAGATAAAGGAAGTTACTTGTAGATTACAGACCATTTAAAGTTGTTTTTATTTTCAATCCAAATTTTGCCTCTTACTGCTCTCTGTCATCCATTGAGAAGGCAGGAAATATACTATATATGTAAAGTGATATAAAACCTATGTACACATTAGTCATGCAAGAAAAAAAAGAAAAGAGGAAAAAATGTACTTTGGTATACATGCTGAGTCCATCATTTATCTAGCTGAAGATGAATAGCTTCCTTAATTTCATCCTAAGTTCTTGGAGTTTTAGGGAATCATTACACTGATCAGAGTTACTAAGTCTGTCATAGTTATTATCTTTTACTGTTACTGTATGTATTGTCCTGGTTCTGTTCATCTTTCTTTGCTTGTGTTCATGTAAGTCTTCCCAGATTCTTTTGCATTCATCCCCTTTGTCATTTGTTATAGCACAATAATATTGTATCACATTCATATATGACAAGTTGTTCAGCCAATCCCCTACTTATGAGTGTCTCTTCAGTTTCTAATTCTTTGCTACCACAAAAGACCCACTATAAATATTTTTGTTTATATGGGTTCTTTTCATTTTTAAAAAAATCTCTTTGAGAAATAAATCTAGTAGCTGTTTTGATTTGTCAAAAGGTATGCATAGTTTTATAGCTTTTTGGGCATAGTTACAGATTGTATAGACTAGTTTACAACTCCACTAACAGTGCTTTAGTGTACCTATTTTGCCATTTTTCCTTCTAGTATTTGACATTTTTCTTTTCTGTCCTGTTAGTCAAACTGATGAGTATGAAGTGGTACCTCAGGATTGTTTTAATTGTCATTTCTCTAATTATTGGTTTAGAGCATTTTTTCAGATGACTACTGATAGCTTTCTTCTTTAGAAAACTGCCTGTTCATATCCTTTGACCATTTATCAATTGAGGAATGGCTCCTATTTTTATTAATTTGACTTAGTTCTCTGCATAGTTGAAAAATGATACCTCTATCAGAGAAACTTGCTGTAAATTTCCCTTCTCAGTTCCTCCCTTTATTCCCCATTTTCTGCTTTTCTTCTTATTTTGGTTGCATTGATTTTCATTTGTGTAAAACTTTTAAAATTTTATATAATCAAAATTATCTATTTCCCCTCCTGTGAACCTCTCTATCTCTTGTTTGTTCATGAATGCTTCTCCTATCTTTAGGTCTAATAATTTCCTACAGCTTCCCCTAATTTACTTTTATGAGATCACTTTTATGTTGGAATACTGTATCTAATTTGAACTTATTTTGGTAAAGTGAGAGGTTATCTAGGCCTAGTTTCTTCCAGTCTATTTTCCACTTATCCCAACAGTTTTTGTTAGTGAGTTCTTGCTAGCTGGGATCTTTGGGTTTATAAAATACTAGACTACTGTGGGCACTACTGAGGGCAGCTAGATGGCAGAGTGGTGATCACTGGGCTTGGAATCAGGAACACTCATCTTCCTGAATTCAAATTTGCCAGAGATGGAGAGAGAAGGTGGGGGAAGGAGAAGAGCTGCAATTTAGGCTGAATTTCTAAGTAGTAGCAAACTATTAAGGTTTTAGAATAATATTGGGATGAAAATAGTGTTTTACAATGTTCATTTTGTTAGGAACGATTAGAGGCAGGGAGATCCAACTACAAGTCAATTGAGACACAAAACATATAAATATAGATTAGTAGTGGTGAGAACATTAAGGGCATAATGAATCTGAGAGTGTGGAACAAGGGAAAGCCCATTGACCCTGGAATCAGAGGGCCTATATTCCAGTCCTTACTGGTTTTTGTTTTTTTGTCTGACCTTAGTTAGGTTGCTTACTTCTTTAGGCTTTCATGACTTCATTTATGAGAACAAATGTCTATCTGGAAAGGCTGGAGGCCCATCTTAACTCCTTTGTATTATGCATGGGTAATAAGGTCTTGGGTGGCTAATTGGCATAGTTAATTCTCAGGCAGAAGAATTTGTTGTAGCTCTAAAGCAAATGCTCTTAGATCTTGTTATCCTCTTTCATTTTCCAGATGAGGAAACAAGCCCCAAATATGAATTGACTTGCTCACAAATATATAGGTAATGCATAGCAGATTAAGGATTTGAATTTCATTCCTTTGATTCCAAGTCTAAGGGTTCTTTCCATTAAAAATCAAATATTCCTTTTTTACATGCCTTTCATATATTTGAAAGGTGTTCTTTTTTAAGGGGGTTTTGAATATTTATCTTAAATATCTTTTAGGATGGTATCTTGGGATCCAAAGAAGGCAAAAATATGCAGTATTTTAAGATTTACGTATATTTTGATACTCTTCATTGCAGAAGCATTTTCTTTCTTTCTTTTGAGAACAGAGAAATGTGCTTAATGGTAATCATTTTCTTTTCAAAAATGTTTCATACATGCCTACTAAAATCAACCAAATATTTTTGCACTCAGATAGAAAAAAAATTTTTTTAATTAGTTCCAGAAATTGAGAGTAATGTTATTTTAATTTTCAAGGAATGCGGACAAAATTTAATCATTCTATTATTTAAAAATTACGAAATTGGTATTGTAGTAGACTGATTTTCATTGTTACTTGTTGCAATAAATGACTTTAATTACTATCAGCCAATATAAGAACAACTCCTAGATCTACATTATCACCTTAAAATGAACACATCAGAGAGTTGACTATCTTTTTCTTTTAATCTTATCCTTTTCTCTTTAATTTCTGTCTTGCGCAATTTGTCCTATCGATTCTTCCACTATTAAAAAAAAATTCTCAATTTTGCTAATTTGTTTTTCTTCCTATTGACCCATTCCAAATCCCTTTTTTATTGTTTGTGTCTAGACCACTGTCATTCCTTTTGCTGCCTACTTGGACTCTGTGTAGCAGGTATCACCTCCAAAATTAGACCATACCCTAAACAAATAATCATCTTCCTCTAAAGTCACTTTGTTCCATCAGAACTTTTTCTTCTATCCTATCCTATCTCTTAGTTTTCAAAACTAACCTCATTTAACTACTAAGTATTTTAGTTGTTCTTTCCATTCTTTGTCTTATGGTCTTCCTTTTAGCCAAGCAATTATACTTATCATTTCCCTTTCTCATTTTGTTGTTTCCCATGTATATTATACATAATTGATCATGGTATCATTAATTTCTTACTTTTTATTCTTATAAATTTGAATTCTTGTATTCTTTGCTCTTTTGGTAGTTCATATATATCTTATTTATCCTAAAGATAGATATCCTATCTTTTATCCTTTGCTTTCCTTCTTATATCTGTCATTTTCCCATGATCTCTGTAAATTTTCAGCTATTCTCCAAGTCTCATTGCAACTAGTTGGTTTTTTTTTTTTGTTGTTTATACATATCAAATCATTTTAAGGAATGCGGACAAAGTATATTGCTAATTGTTTTGGTATATGTCTGATAGTGAGGATACAGTGATTCTTGATAAATATTGATGACTGGCTCAATAAAGGAACCTCATGCCATTTTAAAGGTGCCACAACCTTGCTGACCAAATGATTTAAGTCCTTTACTATGACAATCTTGTCTATAGATTCTCCCAAATTTAATTATTAAGCAACTTAACTTTGACCCTAAGGATAGATCTGTCTATATGCCAATTAAGATTTCCACCTGCCAGGAATATTTGAATAGCCAATTTAGTAAGTAACAATAACAACTACACACACACACTCATTTAAAAATTTGGGCTTTTGTGGTTTTCGCATGTACATAAAGCAAGCTACCTCTGTCTAACATTCTTTTTAATATTCTGAAATAATAATCCTTGTGATTTGAGAATAAGGAAAACCCAATTAGTATCTTAATGGGGATTTTTGGTTTTATATAGGAAAGTGAGTATGACCTAGTGAATAGGATACCTCATCTGACATGCAGAACTTAGTGGATAAGATACTTATCCACTCCTTCCTTAAGATCTATGATCTGTGTCTGACATCTCCTTCTTTAAAATCTGTGGTCCAAATTGGTCTTCTCTATATTTTTCATTATGATATTCTTACCTCCCATTTTTAATTGTGTACTGCTTATCTTCTCCATTATAATGGAAATTCCTTTTGTGACTAGGTGTTTAATTCTTTGTATTTTTATTCCTAATGTTTATTGCAGTGCTTGGTATAAAATAGGCATTTATAAATGCATATGATCGATCAAGATTCTGATTGTTCAGTATCATTTTTACTATGGAGTCATTGAGTCATCAATAAAAGACAGTTAGCTTTTTACATTTCAGTTCCCTTGCCAGACCTGCTACTGTCCTCATAGGGATGTTGAAATATAAATACAAAATATTGAGCAGTTGATGTAGGAAAATACTGTACCAGATACTAAGAAAGAGACATAATTTAGACAAAACTGTCCCTTCCTTCAAGCATTCTATTATTTAAATGCTTTTAATTTATCTGGCATAAGATCTTTATAAAGCCTGTTACTGTGATATTTTTGTAGTGGAAAGATAGATCCCCTTGTCTAGAATAGTGTTAAAGATACATAGTAAAAATTTGTTTTTTAATTTAATTTTCCAAGTGGCCATTTTGCTTTTTCTTACAAACTGGAATTTTTTTTTTTTTTACAAGGTTAATAGCAATAGTATCAGTTTCTGTAAAGGGGAAATAATCTTTGAGTTTCCTGAAAAAGAATTAAAAAAAGCTAAACTGCCTTGCTATTTTCTTTATACATCTTAATTTCCTACCACTTTCTTAGTGCTGAGTCCTAGTTGATTAAAGAAGAAACAATAGCTAAAAAAATCTATAATGAGGAAAACAGTAGCTCTTTAAGTGGAGTCTGACTTTGTAAATACTTGCAATTTTTGTAAACACTTGGATAGCTCTTAAAGGATATTTCAACTTGTAGATAGAGAAAAGGTGATAGGAATATTTGGAGCTAAACTTTAACATATACTTTATTTTCTATTTTAATGTCAAGCCTGTGCTACTAATTCATTTTGTGACCTTTGACAAATCATCATAATTCTTTGGGCTTTATCTGTAGAATGAAGGGACCTTACTTTATTAGGTGAACTTTTAAGATTGTGTTCATGATTTTAAGGTATATCAGTTAATCATTAAGCATTTATTAAGCTCCTAAAATGTGCCAGAACTTGTGATAAGTTCTGGGGATACAAAGAAAGGAAAATACAATCCTTGCCCTAGAGGAGCTCATAGTCATTATGCAGGAGACAGCAGGTAAACAACTATGAATAGGCATACTGTATCCATGATAAAGAGGAAATAATCAAGAATGAAGGCCATAGAATTTAATTTAAATTAACCTTAATACTAAAATGTTTTTTTTTAAAGTATTAAATAGCCATGGAGTTGTTGATTTTTTTTTTCTCTGAAGATGCAAATGTAAAAATACATAATCTAAAAAATAATGGTTGCATAGATTTGTCAAATTTTCTGGGTACTTATACAAAATATATTATGATAATGATTACTATTTATATTTACCTAACTCGTATTCATTGTAGACTTTTGAGATAGGTGGTGTGTTATTCCCATTTTAATGATAAGGAAACAGAGGCATTGAAAGGTTAAGTGACTTGACTTTCATTCAGCCGCTAAACACTAAACCCAGATCCTCTTATTCCAAGTCTTGTTCCCCTTTTACTAATATGGAATCTCCACCATTTATTAACTTTTTTTGCTCAGGTGATAACAGATAATGATTTGTGTCTAAATTTGAAGATTCTCTTTGTCCTTTCTTTTAGAAACCTGTTCTGAAACAAGCTCTTACTATCATACTTCAGTGGTGTTTCAACCATAATTTTAGTGTTCGACTCTATGCCTTATTAGCTCTTAAGAAAATCTGGGCTATGTGTAAAACTTTGCATATAGAAGAGTTTGATGCTTTGACTGCTGTTATAGAATCCAGTCTTCATCAAGTAGAAAACATGCATGGAGCAGGGTATGTAAAATTTTATAATTAGTACTTTTGTTTATGTCTCTTGTGATTGAGATATATGTGTGTGTGTGTATATATATATATATATACACACACGATGATAATATTGGTTCTCTAATATGTTTGACAAATTGCAGCCATTTCTGTTTTCTTTATCTTTGTGTTTGATGGACTATGGAGATATTACAACAACTTAGTAAATTCTAATTCATCCAGTTTAACTGTCATTTTATTTATATTGAGCCTGATTTTTAAACTTTTGTTAATTTTATATTTCTAAACCTTTTATCCTTTGTATCGCTTTTTCTATATTTTCAGAAAGAATTACTGTGGAATTTATACAAAAATAATAACCAATTTCAACTTTTTTCACAAAATACCATTAAGTAGGTCTAGAACTTTAGGAGTTAGACTAAGAAACTGTTAGTAACTTTGGAGAGATCAGTTTTAACTCAAGAATGAAATCAGAGAACAGACTCCAGAGAAGAATAAAAGGAAGGAAGTACCTCTCAAAGGCATCTTACACAAGGGATTTAGCCACAAAAGAGAAAAGAGAGCTGGGGACAATAGCCATTAGCTATTGGGAAGTTTGGACTGAATGAGGATGAGGAAAACAAAGGCATATTTATAGACAGTTAGGAAGTATTTAGTAGACAGATCAAAAATAATTAAGAGAAGAGTAAATCTGCTTAAGATGGTTGGCATAGTATGTTTTTACTTTTGCACGTGGAAAGGTTGGGCTTGGCACTGAGAAGAGCCAGCTTTCACATGTCACAATGAATATGTGACAGAAGACAATTGAGTGATATCTGAAATAAGGAAAAGGGGAGAAGATAATACTTTTTTTTTTTTTGTAAAGGAACATCTTTATCTTTTCCTCAACAAGAAAAATGTGAATGTGTTCAATTTTTGAATAAAATATGAATTAAGTTTCTTAACTGAGTCAGGGATGGGAGAGTTCTGAGAGGTTTGTGGAGAATTGAAAAAGTTTGGAAGAACTCTTGTGATGGAAGGAATAGTAAATTAAGGCAGTATAAAAGGACTTCCTTGCTGCAGTGAGGGCCTAATTTTTATAACATAAATTTGTAATGGACTTTTTCAGCATGGTTTAATCTTTTTCCAGCTTCATGCAGCAGCACATGCACAGGAGCAAATGAGCAGGTGATGAGAATTCAAGGAGTCAATCAGTGGTACTGAACTCATTGTACTTTGACCATATTATCTTAGCATTCTATAGAAATGCTTTCACTAATTTTGTTTTTAAAAAAAAGGCATTTGAACACTATTTCTGCCTTTTATAAAATTTTGCTTGAAACAATAACCATTATCAGTCCCCAGTTTCCCTTTTGTCACTTCATAACGCATTTAATTTAGTACCACAAAACATTTGTCCTTTAAGACAAACTTCTTAGCTCACCTTATCACCCAAGACTTGATAAATTAAATTATTTCCCTTTAGCTACTGGGAAATAGTAAATTTAGTAATAATTGCAATAATTTATCATTTATATTACCTGCCAAAATCTATTTCTTTGAACTCTTCATTTGCGTTTATTTAATTTTTCTTTTAATTGATTTGTTTATATTTTGTTAAGCTTTCTTAAATTTTTTGAGGGGAAGTGAGCCTATAAATCTTAAATAAATAATTTGCTTAAAATCCCCCTAACAAGCAAATCAGAGATCTTAGAAAATGGTCTCTTGCAAATAGTCTTCATTATTTCAGCATTTTTTTTTATTTCATCAACTAGTCCATATTTAGAACTCAAAAGAAACAAATAATTGCTCCATATAATTTCAATTTTCTTTAATAAGAAACTTATAGCGGACAATTAGTCATCTTTATGTACACAAAAGACAGTACAAATATCTAAAATTCTTGGTTTTCCAAGTATAATCAACTAATCTAAGTACTAATAAAGTAGGATCTTTGCAATGTTTTGGTGTTTTTTTTTTTTAATATGTAATTATTAGTTGTTTGTTTTTAAACTATCTGATATGATGCAAAGAAGAGTACTAATTTAGAGTCAAAGGATCCAGGTACCAAATTTGTTTCTGTCCCTTAAGTTATCTGCATGGCTTTGAAAAGTTACTTCATAACAATTCTTCTCATTTGTGAAATGAAGATTTGGCTAATTGACCCCTAAATCCTTTCCTGCTTAAAAATCTGTGATCCATTCGTTTTCTCTCACTCTTACTTAAAATGTATTTTGTGGAAACTGTTGAACTTATTTTCATGTAGATTTAGAGAAACTTTATGTAATAAGGTCAATTAGGTCTGAGATAAGTAGATTAATCTAAAAGTTGACTTGTACAAATTCTATTTGTCCAAAATTTCCATAATTTTTCTTTCTCATTGGTGGTGAGGATAGGATTTGAAGATAAGTGAGAGCATTTGAGGTAGCTGGACTTTTCCATCTTGAATCACAGGGGGGAAAAAAAAAGTTGAGCATTAGTGATAAAACAGCATTTTAATTTTGTGTTTATTTTCCAGTTTGCAAGAATATAAGACATATTCAAATTATTAGTCATATTACTAATAATCATAGTAAGTATGTAGTAAAGTATATAGTAAGTAAAGATCATAGTAAGTATGCAGCTATCTTGACTTCTCAAAACTGCCATTTTTATTCTCATTCTTGAGACCTATTCACCTGACAATTAAATGGAATAAATGTTCCTTGATTCTCTTCAAACATGTGACATTGAGTGCCCAGTAAAATTATTCAGTTTATCACTTCCAGATATATCAGCTAGAACCTCTCCTGCTCTTTTAAAATGTTGCCTTCCCTATTCTTGTGAAATTGTTTCTTCTAATAGTAGGTGTTTGTTTTTTTTTTTTTAACCCTTTTTTGACTCTTGCTCATTTTAATTGGAGATAGGCCCGAGGATTGTTAAAGAAGGTGACTCATTTTTGAATTTGAAAATGGAATTTCATTTTATTGTTCTTATTTTCTTTTCAGTGGTATAAGATTGAGTAAAATATATTTAAAGGGTTTTTTTTAATTGTCTTGAAGAAATATTCTTACTCAAAAGTTAGAATGGCAAAGTTTCAGTTCCCTTCTAAAATATGTAGTAGTTCTTGAAGGTTTATCTATTTGATTTTTTTTCTCCTAGAATTGTAAAACTCAACTATCTCTCACAGTATCATACACACACACACACACACACACACACACACACACACACACACTCTTTTTTAATTCTCAGGATATATACTTTTTTTTTTTTTTTTTAATTCTCAGGAATGCTAAAAAAAATTGGCAAAGAATTCAAGAGCATTTCTTTTTTGCAACATTTCATCCACTTAAGGATTATAGTCTAGAGGTAAGTATAAAATATTTTAAGTTTTATTTGCTATGCTTTTAACATTAACACTTTCTTTTGTTATAATTATGGAAGGGAAATAATTAGGTTAAAATGTTTTTTACAAGCATCATTTTTTGATTTTTAAATTTCTGTTAATTTTATTTCTTGTCATTTTGTAGATGACTTGCTTGTACTTCACTCTTTGGTAGTGAAAATTGGCTAGTCATTTTTCAATTTTTGTTTCTTAGTATTTGGCTTGTAAACATTGGAAGAGAATATTCAACTCTAAACAGAAATCTGTTCTTGAAAACTACTTCTCTGTTTCTGTTTGGCTGAAATTCTGTAGCAATTTCTAGAGTAAAAATTCTGTAGCAAATTATTTGTTAGCAGTGGAATTTTATTTATACTATTTAAAAACAGAAAACAAAAATCCCAGCATTTTTCTTGAAAACAAACAAATGACAACACAGTACAAACACCAGAAAATGATATAAATTACATGACTTTTCTCATTTTAAGAACTATAATACTTCAGTTTTGAATTTTAAACCTTTGATTTTTCCTTTAAATAATTTAGAAGAATCTATAACATTAAATATCTTAACTTTTAGGTATTTAATAAATTTGTTAATGTACATTATATATTGTTTGTCCGTATTCTAAAATTCACTAATATGTGCTGTGTATGGTATGTACTTTGGATTTTAATTACTGTAAATATTGGCCCAGTGTTAATTGTAATAAAAATAGAAAGCATTTGTTAAAAACAAAAACAAACCAACAACATTCCCTGCTCTATGTTCTTTCATTCACAGTGCTTTGACATATTTTTGAAGGATGTGCATTATGGTCTTTTGTTAACATTCTTCTGGCCTGATTGGATTAACACCTTGTTTATCTTCTTTGATCCTTTTCTTCTACGATCTCATGTTTGTTTGTTTTTTTCCTTTCCATTCCTTAAATAAATTATGTGAGTTAAATATCTGTATGATTAGTACTATTAGATTTCAAGCTATAAAAATGATTCTCTTCCTCAATGTCCTGCCTACCCCCACCCCTACCCCCCAAAAAAGAGAGAGAAGGATGTGATGGATGAGAAAATGAATTATGGTATAAGACTTGGTGAAGAAAGAGCTTGAAACTAATTGCTTAATTGTAGCTTTTATATTTACTTGCATTAGGCACTTTAGAAATTAAGAAGGAAGTTTATGGTATGGTCCTTATCTTCAAGTAATTTATGATCTATTTACAGAGCACAAGACAAATACAGAAAACAATTAGAGAATTAATAAGGCTAAGACAGTATATGCCTTGTGAGTGTGTTTGGGAACCTACACTTATAGCTTGAAGTTAATTAGAGCTAATTAAATTAGAATTAGATTAGAATTTAAATTGACTATGTAGAAATTCGCAGAACTCTTGTTATACCTTCCATTTGTTTGCTTAAAGAATGGAATTAAAATTTGTGAACAATTGTCTTTTCAGACCATATTTTATACCCTTCCACGCCTTTCAGAACTTGTTGAAGATGAGTGGATCTCCATTGGTAAATTCATAAAATTCACTGATATTCCAATAGATTCAGCATATCAATGGTATCTTTCTGAAACTGAACTTGGTGAACTAAAACCAGGTGACTGGTCTCAGCAAGATATAGGTAAATGTAATTATTTTGATCTTTTTGCTGTTATTTTGACTCCATGTTACTGATTTATTAATAAATGTACCTAAGTTGTTTTTTAACCTCACTATATCAATCAATTTTGGTCTTCTATTTAGAGAAAAGTTATTTAAAGTCTATATGAATTTTAGTAAATAGGGAATCTATAATGTCACAACCTGTAAGTAGAATTCCTCAATGTTCATTCAGTTAAATCCATTGACTTTTCTTTGAAAAATTGTTATAATTTGACATTCATTAAGGGCGTATAACATGATACAGTATTTAAGATAGGTTTGGGCACAATTCCTACAATACTATTCAAATTACATAGACAGTGAAACAGAACAAAAAGTTCACAGGAATGTGCAAAAGGAAAAAGATACTAGAATGTATTATAAAACATATATGTGTGTATACATATATATGTACATAGGTATATAACATACTCACATGTATGTGTGTAAGGTATATATGTGTGTGTGTAAACTTTGTAATTATGAAAATGCTATATAAAGGTAATTTAAAATTCATTTCTGTGGGCTGCTGTCTAAAAGAAGGAGCAAACTAAATGAATTACCTCCTGAAGACTTTTCTAGCTTTACTTCTTTATTCTAACCTTGCAGTGGCTAGAATATTATTATAGGACAAATTAAAGACAATATATAAGTTTTGCTTTAATAAAATCTACGCATAAAAATTTGATTTTAACATATGCAGTTGATTATTTCTATTTCAAAGGATTCTTTACTCATCAAACAGATTAACTAAGTATGTGTAAAATAATAATTTATGAGAATTTTTTATAGGACATATTAATTAAAGTACACTTATACTTAGAAACATATTAAATTAGTGTTAAAAATACAATTCTGATAGACTTTGTTGTTACCTTTTGGTTTAATATCATCTATATCTCCCATTGTGCCTTCTCTTTCCCTTCTCAGCGTCCTGTCCCTTATAATGAAAAATTTTAAAAAGAGGGGAAATTTTAACTTAAAAATGAAAGAACAAAACACATTTTAAAATATATTTTTATTTTATTAAATATTTTTCAATGTATAAAAAATTTTAACAGAATTCAGCTGTACTTTTTCTGGAGAGTCCTTTGAAATTGTCTTGTATCATTGTCCTGACCTGGGTAGCTAAGTCACAGTTGGTGACTTCTTATTATTAATATTATATATGCTCTTATTTTGTACAGTGTTTTGCAGGTTCTTCTGTTCACTTATCTTTGCAGTCAGTTTATATATAAGTCTGGCCAGGTTTTTCTGAAACCACCTTGACCATAATTTCTTACCAGCACAGTGGTATTCATACCATCACAGTCATATGCCACAACTTGTTCATCCATTCCTCAATTGATGAACATCTCCTTGATTTCCATTTCTTTGTAAGCTGCTATGTTTTGTAAAAATGGGTCTTTTTTTTTCTCTCTCTCTCTTTTTTAATCTCATTGCAATACAGATGTAGTTGTGGTATTGCAGATCAAAGGATATACACAATTTGATACACCTTTGGACGTAGTTCCAAATTGTTCTCCAGGATGCTTTGACCAGTTTAAAACTCCAGCAATTAACAAAAGACATTGAAGAAGTTTGACATTATTGTTAGTGTTCCATACCCATGTTCCCTCCCTTCTTTGCCAAGAACAGATAAAGTTGGCTTCTTCATTCTTTTGAGCTAAGCTTGATCATTATAATTTCACAGCTTTCTATTTCATTTATCTTGTTATTATTTCCTATTTTTGTTGTGATTATTGTGTATGGTTTTTCTGCTTATTTTACTTGTCTCAATTCATACGATATATACTCTTGTTTCTCTGCATTTCTCATTTCATTTTTTTTTAAATAACATAGTAGTATTTCATTGTATATATCTTACTTATCTTGTTTAGTCATTCCCCTTAGAGTACCTACTCTGTTTCCAATTCCTTGCTTTTGCATTAGTTTCTATTTTGGTATGTATAACTAACTCTGGGTCAAAGGGTATGAATTTTTTAATTGTTTTCTGTACATAAAGTTTTCCAGACCATTTTCTAGTTTCCCAGAAATTCTTGTCAATTAGAAAGGTCCTTCTTAGGTAATTTGTTTTCTAGCTTATCACATACTGAGATATTAAGTTAAATTATTTTTTATTCTTAATTTTTATTATTAATCCTTTTTAAAAAGCAGTACCAAATATGTTATTGATTACTGATTAATAAAATAGTTTGAGGTCTGGAAGTGATATTACCCCTTCATTTCTCCTTTTAAAGATTATTTTCTTTTATCTTCTTATTCCTCCAAATATTTTGTTATTATTTTATCTAATTATGGAGTATACCTATGTTAATTTTACTGGCATAGCACTAAATATATAGATCAATTTAGGAAGTGATATCATTGATTACCTCCAATAACCTCCAGTTATTTAAGTGAATTTCTTTAAGGAATAAGTTGTGATTGTATTCATACAAGTATTGAATGTAGTCTATTAAATTAACTCACATTTTGTGGTTTTCATATTTTTCGAATGGAACTTTTCAGTTATTCCCTTTTGTTGATATATAGAAATGTTCATTTTTGTGGATTTATTTTTATTACGTTAATGAAGCTATTGTTTTAGTTAGTTTCTTTCCTAATTCCCTGGGATTTCCTAAGTAAACCATAATATAATTAGAAATCTCTAGACCTTTTATTTCTCTTGTAATTTTTTGATATCATTCATAATTCTAGAACGGTATCAAGGTAATGGGGAAAAAAGCATTCTTGCTTTATTTCTATATTTATTGAGAAAGCTTTTAGTATTTTTCCAATGCATATAAGATAAAGCCTTCTGTTTTAGATACTTTTTATCATATTAAAATATATCTTCCCATGAGTATGCATTGTAGGTTTTTTAGTATAAATGTATCTTGTTAAAGGCTTTTTCAAATGCATTGTGTTGATCTAATCATGTAGTTTTTGTATTTCTCAAAATATAATTGTATTGTTTCTCTCATTTTGAACCTTCCTTGCATCCCCAATATAAATCTATCTTGATCAGATCTAGTGAATGATTTTCAAAAAATAAATTGCTGCAACTTTTTTGGCCAGGATTTTATTTCAAAATTTTCAATTAGTATTAATAATATTAGTTCAGACAATTATTTTGGATCACCTTGATTTTTTTTCTCCCAGGTTCCAACTCAGTTGAAGGAGACAGCCAATTAGAATGGATTGATGTTCAAAAGAAGGTAATCCCTTGGAAAAATAATGTTCCTGATTTAGAACTTGATTTGGTATTTCAAGATCGTGCTGCCAAACTTGGAAAATCCATTAGCAGATTAATTGTAGTCGCTTCACTCATTGATAAGCCAACCAATTTAGGAGGTAATATCATAGTTTTATCATTGGTTTCTTGACTCTCATCCTTGACTTTTTTTTTACTAACTTATAAAATTTTTACTGGCTTTTGTTACACTTACCAATATTATAAGATGATACATTTGATGTCTTTATGCTATACTTAATATTATATTGATGATATCTGCCCTTTGAAAGAAAGGAAAAGATCCAGAGTAATCCCTTAATTCATTAATTCTTGTATATTTTTGTTTTGTCTATATTAAAATGTTTATCCTTGTCTGTTAAAAACATTTTCAAGTCACACGTATAAGTGATTGTAAAAGTAAAAAGACCATGTGGCATGGTTGAACCTAAACAAGGAAATGTTTGTGGCTTAAGGTGAAAACACAGAAGCTATCAATCAATTATAGGGCGAGGAGGTAAAGATACAGAGTGGTGCTGGATGTATGCAGTTCACAGCAGGGAGAAGGAAGGGAAGTTATTATTATTCCCTTATATCCCTTTTTAGCTATTTTGGTACAACATGGCAAATATAGAAATATGTTTAACATATTTGCATATATAAGGCAATAAATGCCACTTCCTGCTCTTTGCCTTTATCCTCGTCATCCTCCTCCAAAACAATTACTGTTGCTTCTACAACAGTCAATATCTCCATAACTAGTGCAACAGGTTGACACACTCGTGCTAGAAGTCAGCATATTCAAAACAGCAGTCATATGCTGACACATGACATGCACATTAGGATAGCCTGCACACTAGGGTGACTACTGACATAATAGTGAAACAAAAAAGGTCATAGTTTTATGGTCATTAGCATGGGAAAGGCCTTAGGTACTGCTTGTTTTTCCCCATTATGCCTCAGATGTGAAAGTCAGGAAGGTGTCACTTATTAAAAGTTGCATGGTAGAAGGAAGTTATCACATGCAAATTTTAGAAAAGAGAATTTTATTTAAAACAGAAAGCTTGTTAGTACAAAGACTAGTTCTAAGGACGATAAAGCATACTCAATATATCTAAAAGAGAATTCATTACCTTTTCCCCTATACCACCCTCCTTTTAATTTTCCTATTTCTGTTGAATATACCACCATCCTTCCAGTCACATAAATTCAGAATTTACAAGTCATTTTTGAATCTCCATTCACTCACTTTTATATTTTTATTTAATTTACATATATACATATATATATGTTATATTTATATTCATCAAGTCAGTAGTCTTTTCTCTTCACTATTACAGCATCTCCTATCCAAGACACCAGAACTACTCTAGTCTAGGCCTTTACCATCTCTCACCTGGATTCATGCAAAAGTTTCCTGATTGATCTAGCTGCTTCAAATCTGCTCTCTCTACAATCCTCCATTCATTTGTTAAATTGATATATTTTAGAGAACAAGTCCCACCTTGTGACTCCTCTGTTCAGCAAACTTCAGTGGCTCCCCATTTCTTTTTTTGTTTAAAATGGAATCTCTTGTTTGGCACATAAAACCCTTCATAATCCACTTCTTTTCCCCAGACTGATTACACAATACTTGCCCACACACACTTCTGTTGAGTCACAATATCCTGTTGATCATTTCCAATATATATATGAGATCTCATGTTCTGGCTTTGAGGTGCTTTTACATGAGTTTTTCATGCCTAAAATGTTGTTCCTCCTCAACTCTGCATTTGGGGGTCATAGATTTTCTTTTAGGCTTATTCCATGTGCATCTCCATCTTTCGTGATTCTTTATGTTGTTATAGTCTTTCCTCTCCCTAGCACAGGATGTTTATTTTGTCTCTGTACTTACTCCTTCCCCCTTTACCTCCCCAATTGAATGTTAGCTCCCATAAGGGTAGGGGCAGTTTTGCTTTTCTGTTTGTATCCTAGTATTTTGCATAGTACCTGGCATTATAGTAGACACTAAAAACATGATGATTGAAAAATTGGTAGGGTTATGGTGATTTTTTTGAGGCCACCATAATATAACACATAGTATTTCTCAATTTATCTTTCCCTGCTAATTATAAATAGTATCTTCAGTCTCTGAAAATCAGTAAAAGGAATATTGTAATTTCATTTCCTTCTTGTGATAGTATAATTTAATTAGAAACTTTTTCTTCCCCATTTGAATCCTTGTTTTTCACAAGTCACAGCTTTAAAAATATTCATCAATCTAACTTCTCCACTAAAGTTCTCGTCCTGCTATAAAAATACTACAACATTCTCAAGTACTATGCTAGTAGAATGATGGTCCCACTAAGCTTGAAAGACTTCAGACAAGCAGCTAGTGATCAATCAGTTGATCTGCCAAGATCTGTGTTAGGCACTAGAGATCTGAATGAAAAGAATGAAACTCCTATTAACAGTGAGTGGAGCTGAGTTCATATTAAATATATCCAGCAAAAATAAAGTTAAAGTACTTAAAAATAAAGCAGTTTGGGAGGGAGGAAACTACCATTTTTCTTCCTCCTTTTCTTAACAGTTCCCTTCAAAAGACAGCAAGCAATACAATATAGATTAGATACATGCAAATATTTTAAACATATTTCTATATTTGCCATGTTGTACCAAAATAGCTAAAAAGGGAATAAAACTACGAGAAAGAAATCAATATAAATGGACTTTTTTTTTCTTGAGGCAATTGGGGTTAAGTGACTTGCCCAGAGTCACACAGCTAGGAAGTATTAAGTATAGATTGACTACTGACATAATAGTGAAACAAAAAAGGTGATAGTTTTATGGTCATTAGCAAGGGAAAGGCCTTAGGTACTGCTTGTTTAAAAATATTCATCAATCTAACTTCAGTGTTACTGAACTTCAGGCTGGTCCTCCTGACTTCAGGGCTGGTGCTCTAATCAGTGTGCCACCTAGCTGCCCCTACCTGAAAAAGAAGACATCTTATATCTTAAAAGAAGACAGTAACTCGGTGAGGTTGGAAGGCAGACAGTGCAAAGGCAAGGTGAGAGTTTGTGTGTATTTAGTGAGGAGAAGAAAGAAGGCTGGTTTTACTGTATTGCAGAGTGTCTAGAAAGTAATGTCCAGTAAGGGTGGAGAAAGAAAAAGAAGTTAACATTTCATTCTAGTGGCATAGAAAGCCCTTGGAGTTGACTAAGAAGGGCATCATCTTGTCAGATCTGTGGTTAAGAAAAATCACTGACAGCAATGGATAGGATGAATTGGAAAGATGAAAGACTTAAGATATGGAGATCAATTAGACTTTAGATGAGAGATGAGGATGACCTATACTCAGGGTAGCTGTAGGAATAGAGAAGAGTTTGGATGTAAGAAAATGTTATGAAGGTAGAAATAAGAACTGGCAAGTCATTGGTCATGAAAGGTGCTGGAGAGTGAGAAGTCCTAATTAATGCTGAGATCCAGAAGCTGATACATTAGGTGATGTGATAGAAATAGTCAAGTTTAGAAGAAGAGATGGTTTAAAGGGAAAGATAGTGTCCAGTTTTTAGACATGTTAACTTGAATTGTATTTGCTAAGATTAGAGGCTCATCACCAACTTGCCTGTGGGGTGACATTTCTTTGGGCCACAGCAAATTTCAGAGGCTACCTTCTAATATAGTTATGATTGAGTAGCCATCTGTATTATTAAGAGGCATTATCCATATAGGCAAATTACAAATTAATAAAAGTTTTGAAGTAAGCCATTTTGTGTAAACTTAGTATTATAAAAATACATAATTTTTAACATTTTTTTTTACTTTTTTTAAATTAATGAATGCTTTTTATTTTCAAAACATGCATGGATAATTTTCCAACATTGACCCTTGCAAAACCTTGTGTTCCAAATTTCACCCCCACCCTCTTTCCCTCACCCATTCCCCTAGTTGGCAAGTAATCCAATATATAACATTATTTTTAATTTGATTTTATAGGTTTGTGCCGGACCTGTGAAATATTTGGGGCCTCAGCTCTAGTAGTAGGTAGCCTTCATTGTATCAATGATAAGCAGTTTCAATATCTCAGTGTCTCTGCAGAACAGTGGCTTCCTCTGGTGGAGGTGAGTAAAAAAGTAATTTACTATGTAATTATCTTATTTGGAAATGTTCTGTAGAGTTCTTGTCTTTTTAAAATAGCATTTCTGTGGCAATTTTACAGTAAGCCATTTGTAAAATACTCTATAACAGGTAGTCACTACCTCTTCCCTCATTTGTGGTTGTTATTAGCATAATGTGGCTTTATTGAAGTGAACCAGTTATCTCAATTTAAGTCAATCTTAATGTAGAGCTATTCATTTTTACATATTCTTCCAGTGTGTGGTAGCCTTTTTGTCTTGAGAATTTTATATATTAAAACTTGTTTCTTGAAATTTTTCTGTTACTAATTTTTGAGATGAGCTGTGGTAAAATTTTCTAATATCTGAATTCATCTAAAAAAATTTTTTTTAGGTAAAACCACTTCAGCTTGTTGATTATTTACAGAAGAAGAAAACAGAAGGCTATACTACCATAGGTGTGGAACAAACTGCTAGAAGTTCAGATTTAACAGAATATTGTTTTCCTGAGAAATCTTTGCTTTTACTGGGGTAATTTCCTTTTGTTAAAAACTTACTTTTTTTCAAAAAGTTGAATAAATTAATATATACCTTAAGGACAATGCTTTTCTGTGATGCCATATGGCATTCACTTTTAGATCTATTCTAGAGAGGAAGTCTTCCTCATCGACTAATGCTTATATGCTTGTAGAAAGGGTTTTCCCTCCTAATTATTTCACAAATTGTTTACTTTGTGTGGAATGTGACTTTGGGATCACCTACATTTTATATAAGCATTTGTATCCTTTTATTACTTTCCTTGAATGCCCATATTAAAATCTAGTATTATCCTAATTTCATTTTGACCAAATGAAAAGCTGTCTTTGTTCCTTTTCTCCTCATCAGAAATGAACGTGAGGGAATCCCAGCAAACCTGATTCAGCATTTGGATGTGTGTGTGGAAATTCCTCAACATGGCATCATACGCTCCCTTAATGTTCATGTGAGTGGAGCTTTACTAATTTGGGAGTATACTAGGCAACAGATGATCAAACAAAGAGATATAAAGTAATTATAAAAAGCGAAGTTTTGTGCCTTATCTGAATTTTATGGTGCTACTGAGATATATTTTTAAACTCTATATGCACTTACGGAATAGGCTAAATAAGGAAATTTTGTATTTTTTGTGATATATTTATTTTAATGATTTAAAATATTAAATATAACTTGTAATAAGCAATTTTGGGTCCTATGTTTATTCTTTAATAAAAATCGTAGATCTATCATTCATATTTCAAGAAAGCTCAGACATGTTCAGAGCCCTGTTCTAGGAAAGTGGGTGATTGACAGAGCACTATTACACTGATGTCATTTATAGAGATAGCAAAAATATAAAACACATAATTACCTCTATCAGAGGGATTGGAAAACATCTCTATAAAGTCTCAAGAGTAGTAGTCAGTGATCAGGATTGATAGGAAGTTTTATTCCTTAAATCAAAATTCAATGAGAATATATGGAGAGGTAGAGTTGAATTGCAACATAGTTGATGGGAAGCTTTGATTTTTTTTTTTTAAACAAGGCAGTTGGGGTTAAGGGTCACACAGCTAATAAATGTTAATTGTCTAATTTGAACTCACATTTGAACTTAGGTCCTCCTCCTGACTCCAAGGCCAATACTCTATCCACTGTGCCATCTAGTTGCCCATTACATAGAAAGCTTTGTGGAATCTTTATAGCTTGTTTCTTCACATAAATTAGCTAATGTGATTGAGTCAGAGAACCTGGGTTCAAATTCGAACAATTCTGGACCTCTTTTCCTTCATTTGTGAAATGAAAGATTTGGACTAGATTACTTAAAGTCCCTTTAACTTCTAGTTCTCTAATCATTTGATTTTATAATAGCCCTGAAAGATTTTCTAGATAAAGAAACATGGCTTCAGAGAAGATAGCCTTCTGATGCCTAGTGTTTTCTGTTATGCTTAAAAAAAAAGTTTTAAAAAATGAATGTTAAAAATTATTTTTACATGTAATTGGGAAAAAATTAAAATTCTATTTTTAAAAGGGATTATGGAAAAAAGGTATAATTTCATTTATAAAATATAGTGTCCAGTTATTCTTTTATAAGTGCTTCTGAAAACAAAGAGTAAGAAGTACATAAATCAAGAGAGTAAGTTTGTTGATAATCTTTTCCCTTAAGCTTATCGTGACAATCATTAAACATTTGTTTCAAAAATACATAAATATAGCAGTCATGAAACTAGAAATAAAAACAATGTGAACCCAGGCTAAGATCTCTTAATTTACATTTTCTTAAAAGAGAGACTATATTATTTATAAATTAACTGTTTATCAACTGTCAAATAGCAAAATACTTAAATTTTACTCTGACATAAACCGTCCCCTTGAAATTTTACATTGTATCATATCTTAGAATGTCTGCTTTCAAGTTTTTTCATCATTCAAGTAAAATATTGATGCCATATGTAAACTTAAAAGCAATAATTCTAAAAATACTTATTTCATCAAAATCCAAATATAGTTGACATCTAAAAGAAAAAAAAAACTTCTGTTTATTTACTTTGTATTATGAAAATGAACAATAAAACACACATCACAATATAAATTAAGTGTTCTATGTCACTTTATTCAAGTTATTCCCTGGATAAATTAAATATTCTAACCCAACAAGATTCTTGATCATTTCCAGTAATGTTGAGAGCGGGAGAACTGTGTTGACAATGAGTCTGAGCAAATGCCGTACTTCATAATTCAGGCAATCTGGTATTCAAAGAAATATTTATCAATGTCCACAAAGAAGTCTTGTAAGTTTGTTTGTTAGTTTTAACAAAGAACTATGATGTTGCTGTTCTTTCTGAAGGTTCAAATTGTCCAGCCTCAAATTTTTCTTTGAACTTTAAGTAATCTCTTCTTTTATCAAAATGTTTAATCTATTAAAGAGAAAACAAAATTAAGGGAGTCAAAGTAAAAAGGACACTGCATCATGGCAAAGTGAGCAAAGGTTTAAAAGCAGTCAATAAATTAAATCATTATCTGAACAGCATGTCATAGAATCAAGATTTAGAGCTAAAACAAGCTTAGTAATGCTAAATCGGTATAAGTTGATGGAAAAGTTTTCCTAAAAATATTAAGATTTCATTAGAAAGGATAAAAATGTTTAAGCTTAAGCCAGCCCACAACAAGGAAGAGTTATTTATAAATAAGTATAACTTTAAAAAGTTAATAAGGGGCAATAGATGGCACAGTAGATAGATCGCCAGCCCTGAAGTCAAGAGCACCTGAGTTCAAATTCGACCTCAGACACTTAAATGCTTCTCAGCTATGTGACTCTAGGCAAGTCACTTAACCTCCATTGCCTCCACCAAAAAAAAAAAAAGTAGTACAGTAGGGTTGGTAACCAAGAGTCTTTCTAGAAGGTGCTTGAATACCTTAAGAATATGTTTCTACTCTTAAAAAACAATATAAGAAAACCTTAATGAATATGATTATAATGATTTTAATAATCAATTCAAAGTTACTATATCCAAATAAAATCTAATTTTATATACACGATCTACTAACAAAATGAAGCACAAATGTCATCTTTACAACTTTATGCTTACTATTGCTAATAAAATTATTAATTTAAAAATGATTTTTGAGTTGCCTTTTACAAACTAAAATGACTATGTCAAATCATTAGTATGAATACATTAAATAAATTATTTTATACAAAAAGTACTTCATTTTGTAGAAGCTTCGTCATGATGTAGATGTGACTTTGGGCTCCTGAAGATTATATAACAGTGAAAATTTGGCAAGACTTTCCAAGTTATAAAAAGCTACCAGTGGAAAAAAGCTGTGGCAGGCCTTCCCATTGTATGAAAGGCTTTAAACGTGAGTGTAGGGAAGGGACTTAAAAAGCTATAAATTTATTTACATCTGAGATACCATTTGTTCAGTAATATAATAATCCTACTAAGCCACTAAGAAATGAGAAATTGGAATTCTGAGAACTATAACAACTAGAATAAACACAATGGCTACACTGATATAAACAAAACCCAAAGGAAGCCAAACTGATAACTAATGACCAGCCTTGATCCCAGAGAACAGGTGATGAAGTACATGTAATTCTACCTCAGTAAAGAAAAGAGACCACAGTTACAGAATGTTGTATATATCATAATTTGTCAATTAGTTTTGTTTTAACAAATGCCTTTGATTACATAGGAGGGTATATTGGGAAATTATTTGGATGATGATAATACTATTTATATAGTGCTTTAAAGTTTGTAAAACATTTGGCGCTTATTTTAAAATATCCTTACAACAGGCCTGGGAGGTATAGAAGCTATGATTATTCCCATATTACAGATCAGGAAAGTGAGCCAGAGAGGTTAAATGACTTATCTAGGTTGACACAGCTAATACGTGTCTGAGGCCAGATTTGAATTCAGGTTTATCTACTGGGCCATCTAGCTACTTATAAAAAAAACCAAAGGGCATCAAAACTTTTTTTTTTAATTTTACATTTTTTTAAATTAACACTTTTTACTTTCAAAACATATGCATTCACCCTTGCAAAACCTTGTGTTTCAAATTCCCCCACCTCTCTTCCCATCCCCTCCTTTCGATGGCAAGTAATCTAATATCTGTTAAACATGTGTAATTCTTCTATAAGTATTTCCACAAATATGCTGCACAAGAAAAATCACATCAAAAAGGGAAAAAATGAAGAAGAAAACAATGCAAGCAAACAACAAAAAGAATGAAAATGCTATGTTGTGATCCACACTCAATTCCCACAATCCTCTCTCTGGGTGCAGATGGCTCTCTTCATCAGAAGATTATTGGAACTGGCCTGAATCATGTTGTTATCAACAATTTCTAAAAAAAGTATTACAAAAAGCCATAACATAAGTTAGCTTTATAATGGAAAAATCACTGGACTGAGAACCCAGGAGTATCTGGGATTATCACAAAGTTAATGAGTGACTTTGGACAAGCTCTTGAGCCTTCTGAGCTTGAGCTTCTGTATTAAAGTAAGGAGCCTGCACTGATGACATCTTGCTAACTTCTCCCAGAGTAAAATACTAGATGGCTTTAATAGGCATTGGGGCTGGATGAAGAAACTTTTATGGAATAATGCAGATTGGTACTTTTTCTAGACTTAAGAGCTGCTTATGGTACTGTGACTTTTTAAGATTAATACAGCCTAGTCTAGGTCAAAGGTAGGACTTGAAATAAGGATATCCTGGCTCTAAAAACTATGTTTTACAAATTAGGCAAATACTTATATACTGACTTTCATTGCTGCATTTTTACACTCTCTTCCTGAAATGTCCCTTTATTTTTTAGGTTTCATGCAAAATGCATTTATTTACAATTTGATCTTTAAAATCTTACTCAGTTCTAACATGAGGTAAAGTGAGCAAAGTACAAATAAAGCTAATTGTGCTTATCCTATTCAACACAATAAAACCAAGAGTAAATAACACAACAAAAAGGCAGCCAAAAAGCATTTACTGAATTCCTATTACCCAGGAGTAAAAGGTAAAAACTGAAATAGCTCTTGCCACAAGGAAGATTACTCTCTGTTCAAGGAAGACAACATGGAAACACATGAGTATCTCTAAAATATAAAATAAAAAATAAATACAAACTAATTTTGGGAAGATAGGTATTAAGAGTTGGGGTATAGGGAGGGTCAGGAACGGGTCTCAGGTAGTATTTGAGCTCAGCACTGAAAAAATTTGAGCTTTTAAGGAGCTTTTTACATTCTAAGGGGAAGAGAATAATGTGTGCAAATGAACAGCAAAAATGTCAGGAAACAGGACCAAAGATTGAGAAAAGAATACGATTAGGAAGGTTCATTGGAACCAGCCTGTAAAGGGCTTTAAATGTCAGAGGAATTTATTTGTTTCCAAGATAATAGAGAACTAATGAAATTAGGAAGAGAAGAGTGATTAGGTCAGACCTAGGCTTTAGGAATAATACTTTGGTGATTGTATGGAACCAAGACTGGGAAAGCGAGATCAATTAATTAGGAGATTATAGCAATAGTTCAAGTGAGAAGTGATGAAGGTCTGGAGCAGAGGTGGAGACAGATGAGGAGGTTTTATCTTAGATAACACAGAGATAACATTTCCCAGCATCAAGTACCTCTTGTTATTTTTGTCTACTTCCAGAGTTCTCTCTCTTAACCTTTTCCCTCTGCCTCACGTGGGCAAGCAAGAATAATTTTACAATTGGCTTCAATAGTAATACTTAAAAATTTTATGTTTTTCTGACATAGACTATATAACCTTGAAGAAAATTATGGAGAAGACTGCTGATTTATAAAAAATAAAACACCTGGCTTATTCATTAGATAATCACGGCATATGCTTAAGTGTGGTTCTAGTTTGGAATTATGCTCAAATAAAAATGTTTGAAATGTATTTTGTAAAATTCTAAGTACTATATAAATGTCAGCTATTGTTAAGTGGTAATCAAGAACTATGAAGAACTTATCAACCTATTAATAGAATCACAAATTTAGAGCTGAATTTCCATTCAGAAGTGATATAATCCATTCTCAGAAGTGATATAATTCAATCTCATTTTATGGATGAGGTAATTAAGGCTGAGAAGTAGATTTGTCTAGAGTCACAAAGTAACAAAACTTGAGATGTGAATCATGATCTTTTGAATAGACACTGCGCTAAGCTTTTCCCTCTACCACAAAATGCTTTATTTCAGGAACATGAACAACAATATATTCAGACATTTTTAAAAAGATAAGTAAATGCTAGCATTACTTACCCACTGCTGGGGGCAGCTTGATTCGAAAATGCTTCTTAATTTTTTACACTTAGAGGCATCATCGGTATTTTCATCCAAGCACTTCCAGTAGTCATCGCGAGCTCCCCAACAAACTTGCCTTTCTTTCATGGATGGCGCTGACATTTTTACTTCTATCATAGAAAAAAAGGACCATTGCTTGAAGAGACCATCTCCTCCTTTATTGTTTAAAAAAAGGCAGATTCCTAATAGAATCTTACTGCCTAAAGAGGTAACAAGGAGCCAGAGTGCACTGAACTGGCTTTAAGTCCAATCTGTAGTTTCACCAATCGTATATTAGTGTCTTTTTTCATGACTTTTTCAGAATTGACTATTTCCTTCTTTTGTTATCTTTGAAAATTTGCTGGCTATAAGGTGAAACATCAGTGTTATTTTGATTTGCATGTTTCTTATTACTAATCTGAAGCAATTTTTCATGCATTTGCTAATAGTTTGTAGTTTGGGAGTTTTAGGGGAGAATTTCTTGTTCATATCCTGTGGCCATTTATCCTTGAAAGAAATACTTTATCCTATAAATTTGTATTAAGGAGTGTGAACTTGAACTTGGTTAAATTTATACATTTTATCTCATTTAATATAACCCTCTGATATAGGGGATATGACTTCTCATTTTATAGATGAGGAAGAAAGATAAGTAAATTATTAGGGTGGAAGGATTAGAGATAATAATAAAGGCAAAGTACAGGTGAAGTATGAGGTATAAGGAGCTAAAATAAGGCACTTTACAATTACTATCTCATTTAATCCCCTCAACAATCCCTATGGAGGCAATAGGAGATAATGTGATTTGCCCAGGGTCATAATGCTAAAGTGTCCGAGGCCCCCCCTTCCTTCCTCTGAGTAACCAGCCCACCCCGATAATAACGAGCATTTTCATAGTGCTTTACACATTTTATCTCATTGGATACAACCCTCTGACGCAGGGACTATGGTTATTCCCATTTTATAGATGGGGAAAAAGAGAGTATGAGTGTATGAAAATTAGGATCTGAACTTGGGTTTGCCAGACTCAAGTCCAACCTTCTAAGGGGAGATGTATCCTTAACGGTTTAAAGTGTGTACAACTTTTGACATCTCTCGTGACCCCAGAGTTCACGAGGATACAGGAAGAAACCCGCCACTTCCTACACCTCCTGCTTCCGCCCGCTGACTCCGCCCCCAGCAGCGAGAGTGCAGTCGGTGCCCGGGAAGCGGCTTTCCCTACGTGATAACACGACTGTGAGGACGGCCCGACACTCCGCTGGCCGAAAAGCGGTTACAACTCCGCCGTTTCCCTCGGGGAGAGAAGCCTTCTCTCTAAAAACAGAGTCTGTACACGCCTGGGGACTATCACCACAATCAGGAAATCCTTACAAGAACAGTGCCTTACCTGCTTGGAGGCGAACACCTGCTTCTCACGGCGTGACTCCTTTGAGCCACCGTCTCGCTAGGCGGAGAGGGCGGGATTTCTATGTGTACTCCCCTTCTCTTTTTGCGAATGATTTCCGTCTGTGGCCGGAAGCTGCTGGTCTGGAGGCTGAGTTGGTAGACCTCAGCCCGGATGTTACGGAGAAAAATAGCCTTAGTGTTTACAATTCGTGACGTGTCTGATGGTCTTAACGTAGTGACCCCTCCCCCCTCATCTTCACCTACTCCCGGCTGTGATTTCCCTTCTGTTTTCTACTTCCGCCCGAGACAGGATATCTTAACTGA
Organism: Antechinus flavipes; assembly: GCF_016432865.1. Classification (NCBI taxonomy): domain Eukaryota; kingdom Metazoa; phylum Chordata; class Mammalia; order Dasyuromorphia; family Dasyuridae; genus Antechinus; species Antechinus flavipes. The sequence continues at coordinate 97,275,157 of NC_067401.1, forward strand.
CTTTGTTTTCTCGGTTCTTTCCATGCCTCTGAGCTAAGATTGTGGCCCCCATACGGGGTTGGGGATGTGGTAGGGGCAGGCTTTAGGGAGGAATTTTGTGTAAGGTGAAAGTGTTTTAGGAAACTAAATAAAATCGTCTGGGAAAGGATTGTGCTTTTAGCAAGTGACCTTATGAATTAATCACAAAGTCATAGCATTTAGAAATTTTGGTTAATGTATCTGATTTCTAATATCACAAATAGGCTAACCATGACATAGTCACTTGTGAACTGTCCTTTATTCATGTGTAAAATGGGGGAGGGGGAGCTTAATCCCCCTTTCAGAAACAAGTTTACCAACCTTAAAAAGAAGCAGCATGAGGGCTGGACCTTTTTATTTTCTTTGTATAGCAAACTCCCTCTACTAATCAGCTTCCTTTAAAAAAAATTAATAGTATTTTACTTTTCCAATTTCATGTAAAGATTCATTTTTGTAGAACTTTGACTTCCAAATATTTTTCCTCCCTTTCTCTCTTGCCTCCTTTCTTTCCAAGACAGCATGTAATCCAATATAGGTTATGCATGCACTATCAATTTAAGTATATTTCCATATTGATCATTTTGTGAAAGAAAAAAGAAAATAGAATACTTCCATCTACATTTAGTCTCCATAGTAAGTAATCTCTTTGGATGTGGATGGCATTTTCCATCCCAAATCTGTTGGAATTGTCTTGGATCACTATTGCTGAGAAGAACTATGTCTATCATAGTTGATCATCACAGTCTTGTTATTTTGTAAATGTTCTTCTGGTTCTGCTCATTTCACTCATGTCTTTCCAAGCTTTTCTAAAATCAGCCAGCTCATCATTTCTTATAGAACAATAGTATTCTATTACTTTCATATATCACAACTTATTCAGCCATTCCCCAATTCATGGATATCCGCTCAATTTCCAATTCCTTGCCATCACAAAGAGTTGCTATAAACATTTTTGCACATTTGGGTTCTTTTCTTTTATCGTTTCCTTAGGCATTGTTTCAAATTATAAAGCCCAGCTTCTTAAATTGTGATTCATGAACCTATAAGGGCTGTAATAACTGAATGTGGGGATTGTAAAATTATGATTTGTTATCAGTAAATATTTGTGTACCTCTTTTTTATTCTTATATATCTACATAACAGACACACATTTTACCAAGAACTCTATAGACTCACTGATAAAGTCAGGAAAAATTTTATTCACTATATTGCAAGAATTGATATCTGTCCTGTCCTGAACACCCCTATAAAAGTGCCAAGATATACATTTTTGTATTCTATGCCAAAATGCAAGTCCCTTCCCCGACTCCTTATTGACTGGAGACTAGAGAGGTTATAACCTATCTTGAGTGCCTAATTCCTCTGCTTGAGCATGAGTCCACACTCCAGATCTTTTGGCATTTACCTTAATTAATTATTTCCCTGTAAATGATAATATTGGCAGTCACTCTTTACTTTAATTCCCCACTTTCATTGAGTCATTCACTTCCATTTGTTTAATTCTAATTTTTAGTGAATTATTTTCTTCAGTTAGCTTTTTTTTTTTTTTAAACCTCTTTTTGCATTTGACCAATTGAACCTTTAAATGAGTTGTTTTGTTCCTTTTTTCCCCCCATTTCACCAATTCTGTTTTTTAGGGAGTTGTTTTCTTTTTCCATTTTGCCAAATCTATTTTTTAAGGAGCTGTATTTTTCCATTTTGGCAAATCTATCTTTTAAGGAGTTTTCTTCAGACAATTTCTGTGTTTCCTTTTCCAAACTCTCCAACAAAGCTCTCATTTCCTTTCTCCATTTTTCTTTTCTCTTAAGGTATCTGAAGCACATAAACATTATTCAATTTAGTTCTTTAGGGCTTATTTGTAATTTTTTATATTAAACACTGGCAGATTTTCAGGGTTTTTAATGTGATGCTAGCCACCACCACACTTATATTCTTCAGTATAGGAAATGTCATCAATTCAGTTTATTAACACAGATGGACTTTTGACTTTATAGTGTTATTAGAACCACTTGCTAAGTGTGGTTCTATAAGAACCACTTTTATACCATGTCCAAAGGTGGCAATTTATTAAGCATCAGTGTGTTGTAAATATAACTGCTATTTTGAATGTTTTTCTTTCTGTGTTTGCTAAGAAGATAAAATGTAGTTTAACTATGTTGGATATTTTTATGGACTGAATTAAACAACAAACACTAGGTATGTACTATGTTGAAAAGGCATTGTACTAGATTAGACAAAAAATACAACAATGAAAAAAAGATTGTTTGCCGTAATGGATCTCACATTCTTCTGATGTTGGAGGAGGTACAGAATTTATATGGATGAATGAATATTAAGTTACTTGAAGATAATAATGCCTTGGCATTATTTTCTACTCTTTATTCTTCTTTCCCTAACATGGCCAAATCTTGCTATTTCTACATCCACAACATCTCTCATATCTGATTCCTTCTCCCTGCTCACAAAACAATCACTTTAGTGCAGGTCCTCAGCACCTTTCACCTAGATTATTGAAATGGATTGGTTTCTTTGTTTCAAATATTTTACAATTTTAATCCATTTTAGATATTGCTGCCAAAGTGATTCTCCCTAAGTGATGATCTAACTATGTCACTAGTTAATGTAAATGCCAGTAAATGCCACTTGCTTTCTGCTGCCTTTAGGATAAAATATAAACTCTTTAGTTTTTAGATTCCTGTACAACCTGGCCCCAACTGATTCTTACCAGCCTCATTGGACACTATTTTCCCTTCTTGTACTCTTTGATACAGAAAAATTGGCCTTCTCTCTGATCTTCACTCATGATAGTCCATCTCCCATCTCCATGTGTTTAAGATGTAACTCAGAAACCATCTTCTACATGAAGCTTTTCCTTCTTGCTATAACTGCTGGAGTCAGCCCTCTCACAAACTACCTTAATTTTATGACTACTTTTATTAAATTTTTGGTTTTATTATATAATATTAAATATATATATAATACATATATAATATTTTATTATATAATATTTAGATGTATTGAAATTCTCTCTGTTCTCTCTGTTAGAATATAAGTTCATTATGAATAGAGCTTATTTCATAATGCTGTTCCATCCTATTTTTCCATCTTCATTACTCCTCCTCATTTGCTCTTTGATCCAACCAAACTACTTTTCTCTCTTTTTTTCGAATAAGACATTCCAACTTGAGATTTCAGTGTCTTTTTACTGTTGGTTCCCATGGTGAAATCCACTCCCTCCTCATTTCTTCCTCATTTTTTTTTTTTTTTGTTCTTTTTGTTCTTTCAAGATGTTGCACATTACCTTATACATGAAGTCTTTCCTGATCTCCTCAAATGCTAGTGACCTTCTCAATCAGTCTTGTATTTATTCTTTCTCTTTATTCAGCATATACATGCATAAGTCTTAGTTATCCCTTTCTCCTTAAAATGTAAGTCCCCTGACAATAAGGATTGCTCCATTTATTGTAATTGTTTGCTTAGTGCCTAGTGTGTGACACATACTTAATAAATACTTAATACTTAATAAATATTTAATAAATGTTTTTTGGTTGATTGGAAAAGTGAAAGAGTAGGGAAAATTGGGGAATTTGGGAAGACCTTCCTGAACCTTGAATTCACCTGAGTTGAACTTTGAAGGAGGATAAAGATTTTGAGAGCTATAAAAGAGGAGTCAGAGTATAAATCAGGCATGGAAGATGGTTTGTATAAGTACTCAGAAGTCCTAGATGGAATGTTGTGTAATCCACTAGCCACATTGTTGGCTAGAATGTAGACTGTATGAAAGAAATACAGGCATAAAGGAAGATTGATGCCAGATTATTAAGGGCCTTAAATGTCAAGGAAAATAATCTTTTTTTATTAATTAAAGGCAATAGGGAAACACTGAAGAATTTTTAGCCAGGGAGTGAATTGGTCAGAAAAATAAGCAGATTATTTTTGCACCACTGTGAAGATGTTTTCTGTGGACTAATGGTATCAACTCCTAAATTTCTGCAGATCTATTAAATGAAATGTATAATCACTCAAAACATTTTGTCCCCCAACCAAATGAGTGAAGCATCCCTGTTGTCTATACTACATCATACAATTGGTTGGTTGACAGCCCATAAAGTCATTCAATTAATGAATATATTTTTGAAGCCAATGTAGGTGATTAATGGATTAGCTTTAGAATTGAAAGGAAAAAGCAGGTTAGATTGTATAGTATTGGGGGAACTATGTAGTGTTTTTAATAACACCAGGTTTTTTTTTTACTATAACAACCTTATTTTTAACAATATTTTTGGGGAGAGCCTTTGTGGATGTGAATCATTGAATACTTTAATCTCCAAAGAATCAAAATCATTTTTCATCCAAAAGACAATAGTGGTTATAAATAGCTGCATCACATTTCCAGGAAATAATTATGCATAAGAAGTAGAGTGAAAGATTAACAAAGACTTGTATGACCAGAAAAGTAAAAAGGCTGGTCATTTGCCAAAGGTGGGAGTTGACAAATGGCTCAATTTTGTACTCAATTTGGTAGCCACATAATGCAAAGATGTAGAGGAAGGCTCCCGGAATATTGTGTACCATCTTTAAAAGATTTATAGGAGGATATGGATAAAAGTCACAGAGTATAAGAAGACATATTGAAAGAAATATCGATGAAATCACAAATTTTTCTAAATAGAAAAGTATTGGAGATGGAATAAACTGGGAATAAGAAGACCAATTATGTTATTATAATGGTAATGAGAGATGATGGGAGAGATGAAGTGAAAATAGATGCAAGATATAATGCTAACGTGGAATTAATTAGTCTTGATAAGCAACTGGATTGAAACACTGGGACCACCAAAACTTGGAAAAAAAATACATTATAAAAAAGTCCTTATGATTGGGGATATTATGATGTACATTGAAAAATATAAGGAATAGATAAAGAATGTTAGCAAAACTTTTCAGAAGCTCTTTCAAGCATAGTCAATGACTCCTGAACCTGAAATCTCCTAAACCTGAAATCTTTTAGCTTTGGTAAAAGCATCTCTTCGTAAATTGTACTCAACAACTTATAATCTTATGGGTCTTTATTTAAAAGTAAAAAGCATAAATGTGGGTGACCTAATGAATAAAGAACTTTGCTTGTAATCAGGAAGATTAGAGTTAAAATCTAGCATCAGACACTTACCTGTATGTCATTTATCTTCTTTCAACTTCATTTTTTTATATTTGGAAAGTAAGAATAATAATAGTCCCTACATTACAGAGTTATGAGAATCAAATGAGATAACCTAAAAACCACTCTGCAAAACTTAAAACACAATATAAATATTAACTATTAAACATTATAGAAGTAGGACATATAAATCATATTGTGGTACATTTTTACTCAAAATATGCAAATCATTTTTCATCAGAATAAGAACTGGTTTAAATTAAGATCACTTTTGCAAAAAGAACATCTTTTTTTGATACTTTTTGTTTTGATAGCACATTCATTTTTGAACATATTCTGTCCTTCCTTGATCATTCCTTGTAAAAGATTTAAAATAAAGAGGACAGAGGGGAGTAGGAGAAGAAGTTGAGCAAAAATACCCAATATATCAAAGGAGAACAATATTATAGTAATTCTCCATACCTGTATTCTCCCCACTTCTGCAAAGAATGGGGAGGTATCTGCTTTGCTCTTTTCTGGGGGCAAAACTTAGTCATTAATAGTACGCAGAACACAGTTTCTTTTTGAGTATTTTCAGTTTATGATGCTATAGAAATTATGTACCTTGTACTTCCAGTTCTATGTCACTCTGTGTCAATTCATATCAATTCCTATGTTTTTGAAATGATTAAAACTGATTTTGTATCATTTTCTTACTGGTCCTATTTATAATTAATTGATTTTGTTTTGTAACTCATTAAGTTATGGTTCTCTGTCTCTGAACTTGGTTCAGAGTTTCAGTTGGCCTATAAAGGATTGATTGGAGAAGATATTGATTTGGTATTTTATGTTGTTTTTTAATTCTAGTCTGTATTTTACTTCCTTTACTTATTTTATTCCTTTGGTAAGTGATTCTATTCTGTAACTATATGTCATATTCTGTGTGGTAGACTCAATCCTTTTTTTTTTGTCTCTATGTTAAGCAGCTTATAAATTCGAAAGTTCAGCCTCTTTCTCTATAGATGGATATATAAGCTAGCTTTCCCATGAACATGGCTAATTAAGAAACTGAGCATGCGAACAGTCATCTCAGTAACACCTGTAAATTGGGCCGGTCAGGAGAGGTTTGTTGCTTCATATAATTTCAGACTCTGAGAAGCTTAACGATATCTGTGTACCATGCTTAAGAACCAAACCAAGTTGACCTTGCCTATTCTAAGTACCATCCTTATAAATTCAAGTGACTTTATCTTATGCACAAGTGCCTTTAAGTCTGGTGCTCCTGCCCAGTTTATACCTTCAGATGCAGCCGGTCCATAAACTCACAGAAACATTTTTTAGAGAAAGCGGAATAGGTCTGATGCTCACGTGTGTTATATTTCCTTTCCTTAATGTAACCATAATTTCCTAAATTCATGATAACCAGTCTCATAACCAGTGATGTGATTTTTTTGTTCTGTTCTGTGTTCTATGATTATTCCATCCTCAAATGAAGTATTACATCCTCAAATTGAGGTCTCTTTGGCTACTCAAGGGGCCAAGAGATTTATTTTATTGTTAGGCAGGGTTTCCATTAATAACTTTTCTCAGAGAAAACCTGTTTTGATTTATTCTTTTACAACAATTTTTTTATATTCATCTTTTTTTAAATCTTTGTCAAAATATATGCAAAATTAGTTTTCAACATCTATCCTTGCAAAACTTTGTGTTCCAGTTTTTTTTCCCCAACCTTCTCTCTTCCTCCTTCCCTAGACAGCATATAATCCAATATAGGTTATACATGTACAATTCTTCTAAACATATTTCCACATATGTCATGCTGTGTAAGAAAAATCAGATCAAAAAGGAAAAAAAGAGAGAAAGAAAAAAACAAGCAAACAACAACAATAAAGGAAAAAATACTATTTTGATGGTTATTGGAAATCAGGTATAAAATATCTGATTTCCTTGGGAGTATATGTCTAGCAATGGGACTCTGCAACAAAGAGTACGGGAATTTTGTTTTGAGATGATTTTTGTTGCTTTCTTTTTAAGATTAAAAATTCATATATATGAATATGTATATTCATAATATAAATGTTTGTAAATATAAAATAAAATTATTAATAATAAATAAATATTAGAATTAAAATTTCAATTTTATATTAAAACTTGTATTAAAATTTTATATCAATTTTTTTCTAGCCCCCTCTCCAAGAGCCAACCTATATAACAATATTTTTAAAGAAGAGAAAGAAGTCAACAAAACTAAAAAAAAATCAAAAAAGTCTAGAAATATGTACAATCTGTCATATCAGTGGATGACTCACCTCTACAGAACAGTAGGGTGGAGCTATTTTTTTTTTAATAGACAAGTAAATTCTTTGTAATCTTGCAACTTTGCAACTTTGTTTTATGGTTTCTCTTTCCATTTATATTGTTGCAATTATTGTGTATATATTTTTTCCGGGGGGGGGGGTCTATTTACTCTGTATATTAAGTTGTATAAATATTTCCATGCTTCTCTGTACATCATATTCATCATTTTTTTTTAACACAGTAAGTTCCATTATACTCAAGTGCCACAATTTGTTTACCATTCTCTCAGTTTCTATACATCTGTTTTGATTCTAATTCTTTGCTGTCATAAAAGATGCTGCTATTAACGTTTTGATATATATGAAGACTTCTGGTCAACAATATCCTTGGGCTATAATCAGAATAGTGGAACTCTGGATTAAAGAGTATGTACATTTTAGTAATTTTTTTGTTTGTTTGAGCATCATTTCAGATTGCTTTCCAGAATAGATTGAACAATTCATAGCTCAACCCAATAGTGTATTGGTAAGTCTTTTTCTACAACTCTATCAAAATTATTTTTTTCTTTTGTCATTTTTGATAGTTTGCTGAGTGTGTTTGTTGATTTGTGTTTTTCTTATTAGTAATTTGTACAAACTTGCATGCATTTGCTAATGGTTCTTTTGAGAATTGCTTTTTAATATACTTTGATCACATGCATTAGAGTTTGACTATCTTATAAATTTGTATCTATAATTTATTTTGAATATCAGATCCTTTTAGAGATACTTGATACCAAGATTTTCTCCAGTTAATAGTCATGTTAGCTGTGTATTCACTGTTTGAGAAATTCAAATATGTTGAAGAACAGTGCCACTGGATCACAGTGTAGAAGTACAAGAGAGTAAAGTATATAAAAAGACTGGAACAATAGGAAAGGACCAGGTTATGAAGGGCTTTAAAAGCCAAACAGGATTTTATATTTGATCAATTAGATTAGAAGCCACTGAAATTTGTTAAGAAGGGGATAACATGACTAAATATATATCTAGTAATCTATTCATAAGGATTTCTCTTTCACTTTCTCTTCCTTCCTTCTCTTCCCCATATCACATGTAGTGTCCTTACTCCTAAGACAGGCTAAACTCTCTACTTATTCATGTGATCCCAGCTATCTCATCTTGAAAAGCTTGCCATGTGATCTTCACTCCTTTACTTATTTTTAATACCTCTCTCTACTGACTCACTTCCCACTGCTTACAAACATGTCTATGTCTTTCTCGTGAAAAACACAAAACAAAATAACACCAACCTTCACGTGATTCTTTTATCCCCACTATTATTGTAGTTAAATCCTTGAAAAGGGTTTCCATAAGAGACGCTCCCACTTTGTCTCTTTATTTTGTTCTTTAACCTTTATAATCTGACTTCTCTTAGTTGCCAGATCCAATGGCATGATCCTCATTTTCATAATCCTCAATTTTTTTTGACAACCTTTTATCACTGTTGATAACTCTCTCCTTAATACTTCATTCTGACTAGGTTTTCAGGGCATCACTCTTGGTTTTCATCTTACCTAGTTGACATTTCCTTTTCTCTCAGTCTCCTTTGTTGGATCCTCTTCCAGATCACACTCTCTAGGTGTCCTTCAGAGTTCTTAATAATAATAATAATAATAATCTGGCATTTATATAGTACTTCAAGCTTTTTAAAGCATATTGCAAATATTATCTCATTTTATCCTCACAACAACCCTGGAAAAAAGGTGCTACCATTATCTTCACTTTGTAAAGTAAGAAACTGAGACAGAAAGAAATTAAATAACTTGCCTAGGATCATGTAAATAGGAAGTGTCTGAGACTAGATTTGAACTCAGCTCTTTCTGCCTCAAGTTCCAGTGGTTTATCCACTATATCACCTACTATGTTTATAATAGGTCATTTTATAGAACATTTTTACCACTTCATATTCTCCAGTGATTTTTGATAGTATTTCCCCCCCATAGATACAGTGTGTCCTATATGTGTTAGTGCAGTTTTAATCTTAAACTTCACTAAGATTTTTGGGATATCCCCTACTTAAGAGCATTATAAGATAACCAAAAATCTCATGAAATAATGTTTCTTATTGCCTTTGTCTTTTATGCACAATATAACCAATTTCATTATGAAATCGCGTTCTTAATTTCACTATAATTTGTTTTGTTTCATTTATAAAGAGAATGTAAAAATTGATGATACAATTGTTCCTGTTGTCTGTCCACTTGGTTATTGGATGAGGATTTTACATTTAGATTTTCAAGAGCCGAGTTAAAATTTATAAATGGTTCAACAATATAGTTTTTAATATCCTGGTATATTTGTAGTAATTTCTTTTATATCTTGGATAGTAGATATTGATCTTTTCATTTTCATTTTATATAGTTATTTGTTCGTACAAAAATTATCACTATGAATAACATGATAAAAGGAAACCATCCTGTCTTAAACCTCCTTGTAATATATGCCTAGCAATTGAATTTTTCTAAGTGGACTGGTGATAGGAGTTTTCATCTATATTTTATGTGGTAGTTTTTTTTTTTTTTAATTTGTTTGGAGTAGGGTTGATAAAGATCTTATGTGATAAACCAATCTCTTTGAGAAACACATATCCCTCTTACTATACATTTTTACCTCATCCCTTTTTTATTTGGAAAGCTTTTATGCTAAAAATTCAGCTTCATGATTTATTCAATTGATCTTCATTGGTTAATCTGGCATCTTCCTATGTGTGATATCAGAGATTTAGCAGATTTTTCTGCTAGAGTCCCCACCCTCTCTCTGTAAATCCTATGGCCTTCAACTGCTTTACTAAGTGGATGTTGCAAAGAGGACAGAACCTATATGTTGTCACATAAAAAAACTAGGACATGTAGGTGGCCTCTCATAACTCTATCAGTATCTTTCTTCCTGTTATAGTCTGAATGCTGCTGCTGTAATGAGAGGATTGATAGTCAGATATATCCTTTGCCCTGAAACTCTCTGTCTTTGTTCCTCTTCTCTTATACCATAGAAGTATCTAGTTAGGACTTATGTTTTCTTGCAGGAGTTAAAATATACCTGTAATAAAGGCTTATTCTTAGTGTAACCTAGGGTTAACTATTTGCCTAAAACTCAAGCTATTGCCTAAGGTGAGGCGAAGAGGTGACATGAGAGAGCTTTGGAGAAATTTTTTTTTTCCTTCTCCTTTCTTGCCTAGAGATAGAGGGAAAGACAAAGAGAAAGAGAAAGAGAGATTCAATCAAACTCAAGAATAAATTCTCTGATTTCTCTAGAAAATTAGGCCTACTGGAAATCAGGGACAAGTAGAAGTACCAACTCTTTTACATGTCTACTTCCCAAACTATTTTACAACTGAAGAGAAACAAAATAATCTCTCTCTTCTCCCAAGCTATTGTAACCAATTCCACTCTTCAAGCAAGGATGTTGTAATGAATCAGTATCCTCTTCACCAATGAAAATAATCTTCTACAAATGATCCAGTCCCTGGGAACCTACACAAACATGCATCAGTATGCACACATAAACACACAAACACAAGTATTTATTTTTTAATTTTTTTCTTTTTAAATTTTGAGCCCCAAATTCTCTTCCTTTCTCTACTCTTCTCTGAACAATAAGCTAGCAAGTAATATATCAATTATTCATGTGAAATCATGTAAAACATGTTTTCACTTTGGTCATATTGCAAAAGAAAAAAAAGCAAAAAAAAAGTGAGAAATTATGCTTCAATTTGTGCTCAGAATTTATCAGTTTTTCTCTGGAGATGAATAGCATTTTTTTTTTTAAATCTTGAGTCCTTTGGAATTGTCTTAGATCATTATATTGCTCAGAATAGCCTAGTCTTTCGCAGTTGATCATCATTACAACATTGCTGTTATTGTGCATAATTATTTCTCAGTTCTCACTTCACTTTGCATTGTTCAAAAAGGTTTTGCCATGTTTTCTTGAAATCATGCCCTTCCTCATTTCCTTTAAAACTGTAGTACTCCATCACAATTGCATGCTACACTTTGTTCAATCATTCCCAGATTGTTGTTTCCCCTCAATTTCCAATCCTTTGCCACCATAAAAAGAACTAACACAAATATTTTTATACATAAACATCCTTCTCCTTTGACCTCTTTGGAATCTGGTAGTGCTGTTAGTGGGTCAAAATATAACCACAATTTTATAGTCTTTTTTGCCTAATTATTTATTATTCTCCAGCATGGGCTGGACTAGTTTACTACTCCAAAAACATTTTTTTCCCTCATCTTCTCTAGTATTTGTTATTTCTGCAAGTGTGAATTGGTACTTCAGAGTTATTTTGAGTTTGCATTTCTCTAATCAATAGTGATTTAGAACATTATTTTTACATGATTACAGATAATTTTGATTTTTTCTTCTGAAAAACTACCTATTTATATCTTTTGACCATTTAACAATTGGAGAAGAGCTGTTATTTTGAAAAATTTGACTCTGTTTTTTATATAATTGGGACATGGGACTTTTATCAGAGAAATTGCTATAATTTTTTTATATTTATTGCCTATAGTATTTTTTAACAATGTCATTTCCTTGATTCTTTCTTTTAATTAGTTCCATTTTCATTTTTCCCTTTTTTTACTTCAGCTGAAGCATATTAGATTCTTTTCTATTCCTGTATTTTAATTTTGTATTTATCTTTCTGTTTCAATTTTGTCTTTTTTAAGTAATATATTGTTGGAAACTAGTTTCTAATCCATTCGGCTGTCTACTTCCATTTTATGGATGAGCTCATCCCATTCCCATTCATAGTTATGATTACTGACTCCATTCTATTTTCTTCTATTTATTCCTTTTATGATGTCCTTTCTCAAAAGTCTATTTTGATTCTAACCACTGCTTCCTTTTAACCCTTTCTTTTATTCTCCCTTCCCCATTCCTTTCTTATTTTCTTATTGAGGAAGATAGATTGCTACATATAACTCTCTCTCCCCCTTTCTTTATCTCCCTCTCTTTATGTGTATGTGTGTGTCTATATATGTTTCCCCTTCTTTGAAGCAATTCCAGTGAATGATGTTCAAGCATAATATCCCCCCCATTTCCCTCTTCACTGTAAAAGTTCTTCCCTCTTTTATGTAAGAAAATTTCTTTTCTTCTACCTCTTCCTTATCCCTTCTTCCAGTGCATTCCTCTTTTTCACCTTCATTTTTTTCTTTTTTGACCATCATTCCTACATAATTGACTCACAGCTGTCCTTTTTCTATGTAAATTACTTTTTTGTTTTGACATTTGGGGTTAAGTGACTTGCCTAAGACCACACAGCTAGGAAGTATTAAGTGTCTGAGGTCAGATTTGAACTCAGGTCCTCCTGACTTCAGGGCTGGAACTCCATCCACTGTGCCACTTATCTGCCTCGATGTAAATTATTTTTAACTGTCCTAGTTATAATGAAGTTTTTAGGAGTTATGATTTCTCTTCATATTTACCTTTTTCATTCTTCTTTTCAATTTTGTGTTTGAATATCAGATTTTCTGTTCACCTCTGGTCTTTTCATCAGGAGTGCTTGAAAATCATTCTTTATTTAAATTTCCATTTTTCCCCCGAAAAATTATACTGAGTTGTGTTGGATAGATTATTTTGGGGTTGAATTTTTAGCTCCTTTTTATTCTGGAATATCATATTCTAAGCCCTTTGCTCCTTTAATACACAAGCCCCTAAATTTTGTGTGATCTTGAATGTGGCTCTATAATATTGAATTATAGCTTTCTGGATGTTTACATTATTTTCTCCTTGACCTGGAAGCTCTGGAATTTAGTTGTAATATTCCATGGAGTTTTCATTTTAGTATTTCTTTTAAGAGGTGATCACTATATACTGCAACATATCCAACATATAAAGGACTGCTTGCCATCTAGGGGAGGGGGTGGAGGGAGGGAGGGAAAAAAAAATCGGAACAGAAACGAGTGTCAATATAAAGTAATTATTAAATAAAAATTAAAAAAAAAGAAAAAAAGAAAAAGAAAAAAAGATGATGAAAGACCAGACAGTGCTGAACTAGAAAAAAAAAAAAAAAGAGGTGATCACTAGATTCATTCAATGTCTGTTTTTTCTTCTGGATCTAAGCTATCTGGGTAGTTTTTGTTTATACTTTCTTGAAATATGTCTAGACTTTTTTTTTTAACCATGGTAGTCTAATATTTCTGAAGTCATCTCTCCTTGGTCTATTGTCCAAGTCATTTGTTTTTCTGTTGAAATATTTCACATTTTCTTCTATTTTTTCAGCCTTTTAACTTTGATTTTTTTGTTTCTTGATGTCTCATGGAGTCATTAACTTCTTGCCCAATTCTAATTTTTAAGTAATTATTTTCTTCAGTGAACTTTTGTTCTTTTTCTTCATTTGGCTTATTCTCCTTTTTAAGGAGTTATTTTATTGTTTGAATTTTTGTGCCATTAGGTCAATTTTTTTTTTCAAAGTGTTATTTTCTTCAGCATTTTTTTTGAGTCTCTCTTACCAAGCAATTGTCTCTTTTCATAATTTTCTTGTATTGCTCTTATTTCTTTTCTTAATTTTTCCTCAACTGCTCTTACCTACAAAACAAAACTTTTCCAGGAATTCTTGTTAGGCTTGAGTTCAATTAGCATTTGTCTTTGAGGCTTTGCTTCTAGATATTATAATATTATTCTGTTTTTTTGAGTCTCATTCTTGATTTTTCCTTCCATTGTAGTAGTTTTCATGGTCAAATTCTTTTTAGTCATTTGCTCATTTTTTTTTTAACCAAACCTATTGACTTTCAGCTTCATATTAAAGTAGAGCTCTACTCACATGGGGATAGAGTATAATTGTTCCAAGCTTCAGGCTTTTTTTGGTGCTGTTTTCTGAGCTAGTTCTGGGGGTCTGAAAGTTTCTAGTGTTTCAAAAAATGATGTGACCTGGGAAAAGGTGTGGTCACTACTTTTCTGGAAGGGTGATTTTATTCCTGTAGCCACATCATCAGCACACCTCTTGGCCCTAGAACTGTGACCAGATCTTCTGCTCTCCTATAGCCATAAATCCTAGCATTTTTTTTTTCTGCCTTGGAACTGAGATCAGAGCCCCTGCTCCCTAGTGACTGACAAGATGACAGGATCTTTTATCTACTTTGGAAGTAGGATACAGTACTACATATAGGAAATCTCTACCCATTGGGTAGCAGTGGGTCATCTGTAATCTCTTTTTGACCAGTTGTCTAATTCCCTTATTACCTATGGGCTGGGAGGTCCCAAATTTGCTATTGCTATCCTATACTGCCTCTGCATGTATATACTCTGGAGAGACCTCCATCTCTGTATCACAGACTTCTCCTGACCTCTTAAGTTTTCTTAGGATGGGAAAAATGTCTTCCCTCTGATCTTTTTTGGCCTTTGCTGCTCCAAGATTTATTTGAAGCTTTATTTTAAAGTTTGGAGGAGAATGTTGAGAGAATTCAGTTGCCATCTTGGCTCTGCCCCTAAGTTTCTTTGGCTCTAGGTTATATTTGTCTCACTATTTGATCGGCATTTTTTTGTCAAAGCAGTTGTAACAAACCAGAATGATCTATTTCCTCAAATGTGCTTCTTTTGTCATTCTTCTTTATTTAGTATTCCCCAAGTCCCAATAGTCATATACTTTACTATAATGAAAACACAATTTCTGTCCTCAGAAAACTTGAATTTTCTAAGGACAAGAATGAAAACAGATATATCTTTAACCAAACTTCTTTATTGTCTAAGTATTTGGTAGTATTTCAACCCTGACAATATGCCTGGGCCAAGGATTAGCAACTTTTCAGAGGTGATGCACTACATTTCTTTTTTCCTCTCAAGATTGGGCATAGCCTTTACTAGAAAACTCATTTCTCTTCTCCAGAAGCTGTTTTGGAGTTCCTGGTCCAGTCTGTCAGCATGGTTGGTAATAACATAATTGATAGAGCCATCAAATTAATGGTAGCCACAATGATTGAAAGTGGGTAAAAGAAGTGAGTGGGACCTCTTGGCAATGTGTACTACAGGGAATCACACCTTAATCAGTTAACATGTTAGGAACAAAGATTAAATATGTACAAACCGGGCAATTAGATGGTGCAGTGGATAGAGCATTGGCTTTGGAGTCAGGAAGACTTGAGTTCAAATGTAGCCTCAGATACTTAATACTTCTTAGCTGTGTGTCAAGTCACTTAACTTCAATTGGCTCACCAAAAAAATGTGTATAACTATTTGAGAGCAAGAGAGTACTACCTAGGAAAGAGGTAGAACACAGGAATAAAGAAGCATTTAAAAAAAAAACGTGAGTGAACCACAAAGGAAAAAAAAATCTATTACAATGTTTAATGTTTGCTGAATCAATGCAGAATTTAAAAAAATATATAACTAGGTGTCTATGTTCTCCTTATGAGATCCTGCAGAAGATGGGCAAATAAAAAAATGTGGGTCCTCTAAGGTAATTAAAAACATACTGTGTTTTTATACAAAGAAGATGTAAATCTCCTTCCCAGACTATGTTTGGAGAAGAGAGGAGGTGAGGATAAGTCAATGTGAAGAATAGAAAACATTCTGTACTGGGTGTTGTTATCCAAAGGAGGTATACTGTGGGGGTGTTCTCTGGACTGAACTATGCAGCTCTAAGAACTGTGGTAGTGGGTTGGGCCAGACACCCATTAGCAATTAAAACTGATGTGTTGTTGTTTTTCTGTTGCTGCCCACAGACTGTGCTATTTATAATATGTGCAATATTACAAGGCAGTTGTCATAGACACCTACATAGAAACTCAAATAGGAAAAAAGACTCCTTTGACTTGCATTACATAGCATTTTCCTGGCTTTTCTCATATCTCTGAGTATTCCTTTTCTGTCAACATTTCTAGATTACAGAATAATAAAATTGAAAAGGATTTCAAAGGTCATCTAATGTGAAACTTCTTAAGTTGTGGGACATGACCCCATGTGGAGTCATGTAAGTGAATGTAGAGGTTGTGAAATTATCATTGATTATCAGTAAATGTTTGATTTGTATACCTATTATATATACCTATATACCTGGGGTCAAATAAAAATTTCTCAGCCAAAAAGGACTCATGAATGGAAAAGTTTTAAGAAGGTGAACAGGAATCCCTTCTGCGATATTTCTAAGAAGTCATCATCCAACTGTATTTGCCAGAAACCTTTTCCTTATACCAAATATTTCATTATGCTTGCTTTGCTTTTGGTACCTGTTGCTCTCAATTTTTTATCCCCTGGGCCAATCAGAACAATCTAAACACTTCCAAGAATGCTTTTAGAAGCATCTAAGTGATGTAGTGGATAGAGCTCTGGGGCTAGAACACAGGAAGAACTGAGTTCCAATCTGGGTCAAGGCACTTAATAGGTATATGAACCTTGACAAGTCCTTCAGCCTGTGTTTGCCTCAGTTTTCTCATCTGCAAAATGGAGATAACCATCACTACCACCCCCGAGTTGTTGTGAGTAGCAAATGTGTAGTGTTTATGCCATAGCCTGGCACATAGTAGGTGTTGTATAAATGTTTATTCTCTTCCCAAGTAATGTGGCAAGGTCATCAGATTTGCAGATGATAAAAAACCTTATAGGGGTAACTAACAATTTAAATGATGCAATTAAGATTCAAAAAGATCTTTGCAATCTAAAATATTAAACTAAATCTAGTAAGATGAAGTGTCGTAGGGATAAATTTTTATACTTGGGTTCCCCACATCAATTTCATAAGTATAGGAACTGAAGAGAACTGTGGTCTACAAGATCTGACAATGAAGGTTAGGAGAGAGATGGGATGATAATTTGAGGAAGTGTTTTTTGTTGTTTTTTTAGTATAGAGGAGACCTGAGCATGCTTGCTGGCTGAGATAAAGGAGTTACCAGAGTGTGAGTGAAGAAAGAGAGATACAAATAGAAATATGGAAAATATGTTAGAGTATATATGGGAGGAATAAAATGATACTCTGGCTTTCATGTGACCAGTGCAGAATCATGTGGGACTGTTATTTACCCTGGGCAGCTAAATAGTGCAGCAACTAGAACTCCAGGTGTGGGGTCAGTAATTCTTGAGTTCAAATACGGTCTCAGATACTTATTAGCTATTTGACCTTGGGTAAATCACTTCCCTCTGTTCACCTCAGTTCGTTCATTTGCAAAATGAGTTGGAGAAAGAAATGGCAAAACATTTTAGTATCTCTGCTAAGAAAACCTCAAATGGTCACAAGGAGACAAGACTGAAATGACTGAAAAGCTAAATTATTTTTCCTGATATGGACACATTAATACAGGATAAGATGTTTAAATCTTTTCTTTTGTAGTCCCCAATATTAGCTTATTTTTAGCTTTTAGGGCAACTCAGGCTTCTTGTGACCTGTTTTTTAGTTGTCATCCTCCCCAGGCCTCCTAACTGATTTCCTAATGCATAGGTCTGATCATGTCACTGCCCTACTTGATAAATAACAATTCAAATATAAATTCTTCAATTTAGCTTTTAGCTAAAAAATCTATCCTGATCATACTTTTACATCCTTATTTTGCATTATTATGATGCATGAACTCTTTAATTCAATCAAACTGGTCATCTTGTTTTTCCCTTGAATGTTTTCTCTATATCTGTCTGTCTCCCATGCCTGGCATTATATTCCCTCCTTCTATCTACTTCCCCGTTTAGAATATAAGTGCTTTCATTTGGGGGTCTATTTCACCATTGGTTTTTTTGCTTTGGAGTCTAATGGTGGCCTGGCAATGGGCAGTCAATAAAAGCTTGGAAAGAAAAATGCTTGCAAGTGGAAAACTTTTCTAAAGACTTTTTTGTTTTAAGTACATTGTTGTAAATAACTGAAACTTTCTTGGTTGATAGGATCTTTTACTGCTTCCAAGTAATTCAGGTGACTAATTATCATAGTAAAATACTATAATTGTTAAAAAAAAAAAAAACTCAGAAAAACAAAAAAACAAACTTTATATTGATTCTAGGCTATAACTTGAAAGTTATCTTTTATTAATTTTAGATTATCTTCATAATCTAAATACAGAATTAATGTTTATTCCTGTTAGATTTTGAATTATTTGTATTGCCCCATTGTTTATTGAATTTTATTTTGTTTTTTCTATTTTGATTCTGTTATCTAACACATAGTTAAACCTAAAAAACTAACATCACACTATGGAGATATTCAGTTTAAGTCAAGTTTCATTTAATATTAAACTTCAAATGAAAGGAATCTTTGTTCCTGATGAATTAGTCCATTGAACTTTTCTTTGGGGCTTCTACATCTTTGTCCCTCTTTACCATGACTGTATTTAGAGAAATAATTTTCAAAAATTTGGGAAAACTATTTTAGCAAACTATTTGACTATAAGATGCCCTAGGTCAGTATAAACTATCTTAATCCTTGATTATAGTAATGATCTGAAGGATTCATACATGAAAAAATTGTGTTTATTAGATTTTTAAAAAATTAGAAGGAATAAAGGATTAAGTACTTAAGTATCATGACTTTTTTCTGAAGAGACTTCAACTTGAAAAAAAATCTCATATTTTGTAATCTAATGGTGCCAGCATGAGCCCTCAGTTGCCTAGGCAATAGAGCTGGTTTCCATAGAAACCCATAGGGATGTAGCACTGAAGAACCTCAAATTTTAATGGTATAAAGAGAGTCATTTAAGAGATGCTGAAGCTTGATATAAAATGAACATTCCCTGGTGTGATATTTGGCCTTTTATAGTCATATTTGTATGTCTCTTTACCTCTTCTTTCATCCATGCAAAAAAGGCCAGAACACTAAATGTTGCATTAAATCATCAGTCTGTCTAATGTTCTTTGTACTGTGTAGAATTCCAATGTCTTTCATAGTGACTGTCTATTCCTTACTACACAAAAAAGAAAGCTGATTAAAAAAAAATAATCATTCTTTAATAAATCCAATTATATTTAATACTTTTTCAACTTCTTATCAAATATGGTAGGATTACATCCTAGTGTGGAGATGATTAATATTATCATGTTTCCCAGCACTTGTGATTGACAATGTAATTAGGAACCTGGGTCTCACTTTTAGTATATACTTTGTAGTTTTTTTTTTCCTTTCCTTTCCTTTCCTTTTTTTTTTTTTTTTAAGTAAGAATTCCCCATATCTCTATGAAAGCTTAGAATAGTATTAAATGCCCTCTAGGTACTTAAAAATATTTGTTGATTAAATTATTTGTGAATTGTACCTTGTATTGATAATTATTCCAATATGATGCAATTCAATTCATTTCCAATTGATAAGTATTTATTGAGTACTTATATGTATCAGATACTATGGATAAACAAAGACAAAGAAGTGAGGGAGGAGGAAAAAGGGTCCTTGGCTCAAGAGACTGATATTCCATTATTGTATTTCACTAGTTAGTGAAAATAAAGGTAAATTTTTTTCCATGCAGTTTCATGGACCCCACTGAAATCTATTTATGGACCTTTTGGAGGGAAGTTATCTCTGGTTTAATACTAATTGAGAGCAATTTAGATACATTCTCTCATTTGAGGCTTTTAAAAGTTTTCAATATGTTTATTTTTATGTTACAAAAATTTGTAAACTACCACTGTTTAAAAATTAAAACAAGTAAAACCAAAAATATCAACATGCAACTGAAAGTGCTTGCAATATTCTACATATGTAAAATCCTCCTTTATCTTTCTATTAGAAAAAATCAAACCAAATCAAATTTTTTGTTAAGAAAAATTTTCCCTCCCTCTCCTTTCATCTTATTAAAAAAAAAAAAAAGAAAGAAACCAAATTCCTTGTAACATATACATAAATTAATACAAACTTCCTCTGTGTCTGTATATAATATGTATGTATAAGCCTATTATCTCTAGCCTGTTATCTCTAGATAAGGTTAAAAAGAGATCTAGGCCTATGATTTTATCACTTTAGGAAACTCTCAGTGTATTCTACTTATGCAGATCAGGAACCTGGCACTTGTCTGTGGTCATATAGCTATTATTACCAGAAGTACTTGAACTCAGACCTTCCTGATAGCTATCCATCTATCCATTACTGTGTGCTGCTCCTCATTTTAAAATATAGTATAACTGAAAGATGTAATAATTGAAAATGAGGAATTTAAAACAATAGCATGATTGTCTACCAAGGAAATCTTAGATCAGTACTGACAAATTTAACTGAAATAATGAATTATTTTAGTGAAAAAGCAGCATCCATGTTAAAACCACAAAAATCACTTATCTTTCTATATACTCAAAGAAACCATTAGAGAAACATCACTCATAAAAATGATAAATTATATTAAATATTTTGGCATTTACTTATCAAAATATTCAAAAGAATAATACAAAGATAACTTCAAAATAATCTCAATAGAAATCATGAAATAAATAAATGGAAGGATATTTTCCTACTTCTACTAAGGTTAAGGAAAATATGGTAAAAATGCCAATATTTTACAAGCTAATTTACAAATTCAGTACAATAGCAATCAAAACATCAGTGGATTACTTCATAGAATTATCAAATGTTATAATAAAATTAATATAGGAAATTAAAATATGAAAAATTATGAAAAAGAAAACTGCCAAAGGACATAAAAGTACTATTTCTTATAATGTACTTTAAATAAATAAATATAAAAACTGGTTCTGGAAAAAGAATAGAAAAATTGATCAACAGAAGAATGGAAGACACATAAATAGAATTCAATATATTTAAAAGGTTAGTATTTGATAAAAATATACTTCAAAAACAATGAATTGTAGAATTGATATTCTATAAAAACTACTAACAAAACTGAACATTTGTATTGCAAAAATTTGTTTGGAACCCATACAGTACTTTCTGATGGGACTAGTGATGTAACATTTTAAAAGATCATTAAAAACTAAGACACAGAAACAATACATTTATTTCATCTATAAATAGGGAAAGCTTTTAAAATAAATTGGTTGAAAACAAAAATCAGTCAAGATAATTATATTCTTGCCAAAGGAAAAATTAGTTTAAAATATAATTCCATAGTAGAAGATTCTGATCAATATCACCACATAAAACAGGAAGGGAATTTGGAAGGATAAACAAAGCAATATGCATAATACTTAATGACAAAAAGGAGCAACAAACTGATGAGAAAAGGAAATAATTTGTAAACTCTTTTCACCATCAAGGTTAGCGGAGAAACCACATTTGAAATCTACCTCATCTATAAAAAGATGTATAGGGCAAGAAGCAAGACTTGAAAAAAAAAATGACTTTTTACCACCAAAAAAAAAAATGATTCAGAGAATACCAATAACTACAGACCCATATATTTCTCCCCTCTTTCTTTTTTCCTTTTAATTACAAAATTTTTATGAGAATTATGTACATATGCATTAAGAAAATTATTGATAAAAATTTGAAAAGGGAATAAGGTTTTTGGCAAATAATGTTCCACAACAGATCTTATTTCTACAATTGTCTATGAGCTATAGAAAATGCAAGATTCCATTGTGTTGACTATTTGTTGATCATAGGACACTGTGAGAATCAAATAAAATAATATTTGTAAAGCATCTGGCCCTTAATAAGTGCATATTTAATTTTTTTTTACTTAGTTGAGCAAAACACTGCCTTAAAAGGCTTCCCCTTCAACAAGGTGTCTCTGCTATACATGTCAAAAATCATGCAAGATCCTTTGAAGTTTGTAATGACAAATAACTTTGTTTGATGACCCTCTTATTGTTAATATCAAATAGCATAAAACAATATATATATGCATGCCAAAGGTATTGTCTGATATGGAAAATGTCCAACACAGTCCTAGTCAAAGACATTATTTATTAATGGGGAAGCAAATTCCACATACTATTTTGATTGCATCGAGCCTAGAGCAATGAACTCCTTAACGAGTCCCATTTATTGCTTTTCAATTGATTTTCAGTTGTATCTAACTCCTTGTGATCTCATTTGTTTTTGGGTTATTTTTTTGACAAAAATACTAGAATGATTCAATTAATTTTACAATTGAGAAAATTGAAGCAAACAGAGGTAAAGGACTTATTCAAAGTCATACAGCTAATAAGTATCTTTTGACTTAGCAATACTTTTGCTAGGACTCCCCAAAATAGTATTAAAAAGAAAAAAGTCTCAGGCCTTACAAATATATTCAAAGCTACTCTATTCATAGTAGCAAAAAATTAAAAATTAGATCTATGTCCAACAACTGAAGAATATTTAAATTATAGTATATTAATGTAATGGAACATAATGATGCATGTAAAAATGATAACTATAGTACCTAAAAAATATGGAAAGAATCATGTGATGTAATAGATAATTAAATCAGTAGACTCAGAATAATATATGTGCTGATTATAATGATATCTCATAGCAAATAACAAAAGCTCCTCAATGGCAGGAATTATTTCATTTTTATCTTTGTATTTTTGGTACAATATTCAATACTGGAATATAGTATATATGTAAAAATATGTGCTGATTGGTCTTTTAAAGAGAAAGAAGGTGAAAAAAGGAGAGACATGAGTCAAACATAACAAAATTCGGGACTGGCCGAGAATGTAAGAGAATGTACAACAAAAGTTGCTTTCTGTTTCTGCATGTTAGTTGATTATTAACTTAATATGCCTGGGATTTCATGTAAAATTTTGCTTCTTGTTTTTATGCTTTTCTGATTACTGTTTTGGCAGTTATTAATATGTATGATAAAAAATGTAAAGATAGCATTGTTCAAATGTAGTAATGGTTCATTTTCCTTTATGCTTGACCTATTTTAATACAGAGCTTTATTTTTGATAAATGTAGCAGAGAAGGCATGGCTAAAAATCTGTAATAGCTTGAGAAAGAGGTCCACATAGTTTGGACCATATAATCAAGGTACTACCATCTGATGGCAGCCTATTCAAATTGTTCAGGTTTTGTAAGAAATAAAACTATAAATGTAAAGATATAATGTACTAACAAATGTTATATTCTTGTTCCTTCATTAATAAGACAAAGATTATTATTCTTTGCTAATTAACTTTAAAAAATTAATTTTGCTTTGGCAGCAAATGTTTGCAATATGAAGTCCATAATAACATTTTAAAACTGTCAAATAGTTTCAAAATTGTGACAGATTTTAATTTCACATACTTGTTGCAGAAACATTTGTAGTTTTTTAATCAAATAATTTCATAACAATAATCCAATCCTTTTAAAACATTTCCAACTATAACTTCTTATCTGCCAGTCAGTGAAAGTTGCCATGGAGATACAGAATGCAGAAAGCACCTAGGGCAAATGAATAGACTTTTACTCAGAGGTCACAGAAACTGTGGCTCTGAAATGTGATATTGAGAACCCTGGGAAAGCAATACAGATACACACAGGCTACTTATTGAAGCAAATGAAAAGTAAATTGTTAAAGTTGTAGTGTTGGGTACATCATTGTTATTATTTTTTCCAAAACCAACTGCCTTCCTAGCTAATATTTTTGTGTACTGGGACTCCAAGATTGCTGTTGTAGCCTGGGGTGATGGAAAGCTGTGAACAGTACGATTGGAAGCAGTTATGAAATGGGTCAGCAAATCTCACATATGCGTGCACACACACACACATGCTCACATACAGAGACTACACAACTCAGCCAAATCCTCTAAGTATGGCAAAAATATTAATTTGCTGCATGCCATAGACATGTCAGCTTGTTTAGAATTAGTTGATCTTCATGTGGCCTCTGTAAAAGAAAAATAAATAGTGCTTATCTTTCTTTCTCTTTCCAGAGAACCCAATAGGTTCTGTACTGTCTGAGGCTGGAGAACTGTTAAATGGTATAGGTTTACAGTATCATAGTGAGTTAGAAATTATCACAGGACTATTTAAAGTTAGAAGAAACCTAGAGGTTTTTATTATCAGATTCAATCCTGTCATTTTTTAAACAGAAAAATTGAAGTCCAACATGAACTGATTTACTTGGGGGTCACATAGCTAGTTAGTGGTGCAGCCAAAAATCAAAACTAAGTAATCAGTTTCAAATCCAGTGTTCTTTCCTATTTATAAGAACCAAAAGGTAAAAGAACTTTTTGGGAAATGTTGCATGCAAAGCATAACTTGGAATCTATATAATTGATAGAGATATTTTGATTATTTTAAAAGACATTAAAAAACCTATAGTTATCTGCCTTTAGGAGGCTCAATGTGGTATTATTGTTCAGCCTTTTTTGGTCCATTTCAGTTCCTGTAGTTTGTATGCTTCAATACTTTAAGGTGGCGTTAATGTTTTCATAGTAATAAAGAATTATTTTTAAAGCCTATTGGTTGCTGTTGTTGTTTTTGCTGCTTTCTAGTATTATGGATCATCATGAAAAATAATTGTGGACTACATATGTGTGCTCTAGAGCTTCAGCTTTCCAACTTATACTCTTAAAGAGAAATTGAGTTTCTAGAACTTGGCTTCATCTTTGCTTCAGAATTCTAGGAGTATCTCTTAAGGAGTCAGGAGCCAATTCTCTAATGCCTGTGGCTCTTGGGTGCTTCCCCAAGATTATAATTTGAGAATAATTTAGTCATCCAATCTATGTGATCAATATAAATCAATGTAAAAAAAGCTTTTAGAAAGGAGTGTTCATTAAGGAGGTACAGTAAGAATTGTTTTTATAAAATATTCCTGCAAAAGTCTGTGATGCTTTCTCTCATAATTATATATTTACATAAATAGGCCAGGTAAAACTGGACTTAATCTTGAAGAGCACACATGTCCAAGGGGTAACTAACATTTTCCTTTTTTTTTTTTTTCTTTTTCTTTCTTTCTTTCTTTCTTTCTTTCTTTCTTTCTTTCTTTCTTTCTTTCTTTCTTTCTTTCTTTTTTTTTTTGCTGAGGCAATTGGAGTTAAGTGACTTGCCCAGGGTCATACAGATTGGAAGTTGTAAGAGTCTGAAGCCAGATTTGAACTCAGGTTCTCCTAACTTCAGGGCTAGTACACTATCCACTGCACCACCTACCTGCCCAGTAACTAACAATTTCTAGTTGTTACAAGTTTTTTTTCTTCCATCTGCAAAGTATTCAAAAAGTTCTTTACCCATATTGTATTCTCCCAAAAGAAGCAAATAACTTAAAACCCACCTATAATTAGAACCTCCAAGAAATAAAAAATAACAACCTTAGTTTCTCTACAAAAGTAAATAGTATTCTTTGAAGAAATGATTCCAGAGTTAAAAGATAAAAGAAATGAGCATCATGGAGGAAAACTTAGAAAGGGATCAACAGCCTAATAGAAGTCTAAAACCTTATCCTAATAATAAATGGCCTATAAATTAAAATGAAGCAAATAGAAACAACTAGGAGAAAATAAGAATTCTTAAAGAATGAGAAAATAAAGGAAAATATAAGATATTTCATTTAAAAATATAACTAAGCTAGAAAAAAGATCAAAAAAAATTTAAAAATATAAGATTATCTGAAATCTATGACCAAAAAAATATTGTGGCTAGATATCATATTTCAATAAACCATCAAAATAAATTGTTGAGATATACTAAAACAAGAGGACATTATGAAAAATAAAAGAATACAATTTCCTGAAAGAAATTCCTAAAATAAATGTCATTGTCAAAATCCAGACCTTCCCACCCATGCTATAAACAACTAAAAAAGATTTTAAATATTGATGAATCATAGTCAGGATCAAACGGGTAGACAACATGTAAACAGGTAAATTACAACCAAACACAGAAGAGCAGGCTTCATTTTACTGTCACTTTAACTCATAAAAAGAGAGCAGATGTACACACAGAATTTAGTATAGGAAAACATTCAAATTAATAAATTAATACAATATGTATATGAAAGAGAGAGAGAGAGAGAGAGAGAGAGAGAGAGAGAGAGAGAGAGAAAGAAGAGGAGAGGAGAAAGAAAAAAAGAGAAAGGAGAGGAGAGAGAGAGAAAAAAGAGAGAGAAAGAGAAAAGTACATTCTTGGAGAGATTAGTCATAATTGCAGCTAAAGCAGCTAGAATTTATAGAGCTTTCAAGTTTTTCATAATACTTTTCATGTTATCTCATAAACAAAGTAAACCTTAACTTCCATAAGTAATAGTGAAGAAAAGCTTAAAGAAAAATGGAAAAGGTAACAACTTGAAATAAACAAGAAGTAAGGAGTATGATGAAAAAAATTATAGGAAAACAGGATGGAATGAAGCAAAAATTAATTATTAAAACTGCAAATGTCAATGGGATGAACATACCCACAAAATAGAACATGTTAGAAAAGGAGTAGGAAGCAAAATCTAATGATTTGTTATTTATAAGAAATGTATTTGAAACATAGCACTTATATAGAGTTTAAGTAAGAATGTGGAATAATATCTATTGTGTCTTTGCTAAAAACAACAAAAAAGGGGTGGGATGAAACTTCCTTTATTTCACAATATTCCCTCTGACATGCTCTATATTCTAGTCCATCTGACCTAAATAAGTTCCATAATCTCTCACAAGAGCTTGCCCTAACCATCTGCCCAAGCAAAACAGAATGGATGAAAAATGCTTATTGTCTAGACTATTATGTACAGTAGAGTAGACAATCTATAGAGTTCATATTTCAGGGCAGATGTTGCAAATGGACAGTGAATCAAGTCCAAACTAAATAAGAAGAGGAAAGTGGGAGGAATAACATTTGGGAAATTGTGGAAGGCTTTTATCTCAAGCTTTTCATTGAAACAAAAGTCTACCTCTTTTTTAAAAACATCTATTTTTCCAGTAATACTATATGGGCTGCAATTTATGGAAAACAGAGTCTCTGAAAAATTAATATTGTGAGACAGCCAAAGGGCAATGGTGACTGTGAATATGCTTCAACATATTGTTAATGAAAATTAATCAAGAAATAATATAAAGTATTTCATCAGAGAGGTGTACGCTTACTTGGAAAAGGAAGTGAGATAGTCAGGTATAGAGGATGAGGGATAAACAATTTCATCCTCCAAGAGATCTAGAGGAAAGTACCATTATAATGGGTAAATATCCATGGGGGATTTGAGGGAAGACATGGACAGGATAAAGGTAGAAAATGCATGGATGGGTTGTGATATACATTATTGAAGAAAGTGCCTATAGTGATGAGATTAAAGATCAGAGTATAAAAATGTGTATAAGTCTGTGTGTTTGTCTGTATTTAAACTAGCTCACTTTTATCTAGTACTGTAAAATTTATACATCTCTAGGATCTTGGACTCTGGGACTTATTGTCATCTTCTGTAAAATGATGGATCGAGGATAATTTCAATATTCTCTTCTAATGCAAAATCCTATGATTCTATCTGCAAGTAGAGTTAACACAGATTTACTTTATATTTAACTGGCTCTTAAGCCATATGTAAGTATTCATTGGCCCTCGGCAGCTCCCTTGAGAAAGAAACAGTATTTAGTTTAGCTTAAGTTA
Source organism: Antechinus flavipes (assembly GCF_016432865.1). Lineage (NCBI taxonomy): Eukaryota > Metazoa > Chordata > Mammalia > Dasyuromorphia > Dasyuridae > Antechinus > Antechinus flavipes. Next base: position 97,303,010 of record NC_067401.1, read on the forward strand.
AATATCTGTCCTGGATGGATATGATCTGGGCTGCAGTTATACTGAACATATTGTCCATCAGGGGGCATACACAGACTGGTAACAAACTCAGGATCCTAAGCTTTAGAGGAATGATTCTGATATCACTGCTTCTTTAATGGGTAAATCCTTTCTAAGATCTTATTCCTGTTATTACAAATAGGTTTCCTTTTGTATTGTACTATAGTGCCTCTGTAAGCTGGCTTCTCCAGATTAGGTAAGTTCGTTTTTGCACACATGATTATAACCAGTTGGAACTAATTACTATTTGATGTTTTCCAAGAAAAAAATTTTGTATAAGGTCTAGTGGAAAAATGCTTTAGACTACTATTGAGGAAATCCAGTATGTGCCACTATGTAGTCTTGGGACAAAATATTTCACCTTCTTTCATGTACAAAAGGGGTCCAGTGAGATTAGGAGGTTTTAGCCTTTTTATTTTTTCTGTCATAGCAGAATAGTGAAACCTATGGCCCTCTTTTCAGAATAACATCATTAAATAATTGAAGAAAATGCAAAATTTTAGATAGCAGTAGTGAAAAGAAGTAATTTTCACAGATCCTCTGAAATCAATCCATAGACTTTCCTTGTATACTCAGAACTTAGGTTAAGAAGTCTTGGACTAGATTTTCTCCAAAGTTCCTTCTGGATTTGAATCTATTATTCTAGAGGGACTTTGTTTAAATTAACAAGTGTTCCTTCAGTTCAGGCTGAGACTGAAGCTGGGCTGTATTGAGAGCCAGAGAAACTTTGGTCCACACCCCTCATATTGATTGTTCACTCACTAAAGCTTGAACCTGCATCTTAGCACAGAGGCAAATGAAACTGCATGTACCAATATTATTGATCATTGTAATTTTCTTGTTGCTATCTTTAGAATTTCAGTCTTCATTGCATGATTTCATTTAATTAAAGATAGTCAAAATTGATTATGTCCAACAAGATAAGGAAAGGATCATCTTTGCTGAAGTCTGTTTGAAAAAATTCCTAAAGACATTCTTAGGAAGAACAGGAAAATGCCAAGGGAATTTTATGGGATAAAGTCTTTTATGCTGATATTATTCTTCTCTGCTAAGTCTTCCTTAATATGCACTGGAATTTTCAGAATTAGTTTCTTGACATCATTGAAGTAAAAAAGAAACTGGTGACAATCATTATAATCCTCCCTTTGGAGCATGGTTTTGGAATATAAAATATTTACAGCCAACATCCATTATTAATTCTCATCTTCATAGAGGTATCAATACAATAAATAATTCTGCTAGTTTCCTCAAAGGGTCAGAAAGGTCCTATTTTGGGTTTTGATTTCTCCACTCCACCATGCCCCTAACTTTTCATCAAAAATCCACACTGTACTCTTGCTATCAGGTGCTGAACTATGAACAGAGGTGACCTCTTAATTGATCTTTCTGTGTTTGTTCTGCCTGTTATTTGCCTGATCGATGTGATAACATTTCCAAATTTAAAACAGCTCTGTTTGAATTCCATTAGCTAATTGTGCATCTATGTTGGAGTCCATGTACAGATCTTAAGGGACTATTACTAAAAAGGGCTTTCTGGTTTGTAAAGGATCATAGATTAAGAGTAAAAAACTACCTTAGAGGTTAATTAGTTAATTAACCCCTTCATTTTATCATTTTACAAATGAAACTTAAGGTTCAGAAAGGTTAAGGAATTTTTGCTTAGTCACTTGGTTAGTGAGAGTTACAGAGGGGATTTAAACTATGTTTTCTTAACTTTAGGTTCAGAATTCAAACCACTGTAACAAATTGCCAAGAATTCAGATCTTTGCTCACTCTCTCTACTCTTCCATTAAAGTGTCACCTTCTTTAAGTGTTTATATTACAAACACTGTTTATGGTCTATTGGCCTTCTGGAAAGGCCTTATTGTTGTCTATTATGTAGATTCATTGTTAAGGATTTTTTAATATTCACTTTGAATATTTACATACATATTATGTATATATTATGGATATGTACACACATGGAATATATGTGTATACACACATGTATTATTTGTGGTAAAAAGTCATTGTTTAAGAAGATGCTAAACAAGTGAAAAGATAACCTTAAAGGATCATAATTATTCCAATTAGAACTGGAAAGGAACCTTAGAGATTATCCAGTATTAACCGCCTCATTTTGCAGATGAAAAAAAAACTGAACCCAAGAAAAGTGAAGTAATTATCTAAGAGAACTTATTAGTAACTTCTACTAGACTAGAAAAATAAAGTTGAACCTGGTATCTAGAAAGATGAGAAAATAATCAATAACAAGAAAAACTAAGCAGAATGAATGGGAGAGAAGAAGAGTATGGGGATAAGACAATCAAACCCAAAAATGGTGGCGTTCAGACAGAGTTGACTAAATACAGTTAGCTGTTTCCTCATTGGTAAGAGCTTGCTAAGGAGCTACACTTATTTAGTTCATATTTCCACAGTTCTCTGTGGTTCATAAAACACTTGCTTTTCAATTTCCCTATAAGGGAAGTAGCAGAAATGTTACCAAGGCAGGGTAACTGGGCCTTTCCCTCAGTGTTCAAAATTTAGAGGACAGCATTTGTATTCCCTTAGCAGAGTAGAAACAATAGAACATCATGCTTCATTAGCAAGAATAATTGATTAAAATGAGAAGTTCTTAGATGGTGATCTAGGGTATGTTTCTCTCTCATATGTACTGCTCTTTTCCCCAGCTTTCAAACAATTGCTTCCTTAGCAGTGAGCCACAAGTCTTTTGATGTCATCTTTTCTGACAAAATGTGTTGTCCCATGTCCTAAGTGTTCCCTCAGATGACAAAACTCAGACCCAATGTCAGTTGATTTGCCCAAGTTCATATAGTTAAGAATTCTGTTGTCTGTCTGACTACTTCTTAGTCTCCTTTGCATTTCTAGACCTCTAAGCATGAGTTTTTTTTGAGGTCATCTTCTCTTCTTTCTCTATATTCTCTCTTTAGTGATTTTATCTCATAAACTCTAAAAGAAGAGATTGTTTTCATTTAAAACACTACTCTCCGGTTTCTTTTGAGGACACAGCATGATCCATTCAATCACTAGTTTGTCATCTTATAACCATCCTTAACCCTTCCCTTTTACTTTCTTCTTAGAACCATTCAATTATCAAGTCATGGAATTTCTACCTATATTGCATCTAGGAATATACCACCTTCTCTTTGCTAACATTGCCATCATCTTAGTTCAAGCTCTTCACTGCTTTTCCTGATTCTACGTAGCCTATTTCATTAATCACACAAATGCCAAAATCACACAAACCCCACTTCCTAAGGCACAACTCTGAGTGTGTTATTTCCCTGTCATTTAAAACAGCTCAGTTCAAATTCCATTAGCTAATTGTGCATCTATAATGGAGTCCATGTACAGATCTTGAGGGATTATTACTAAAAAGGACGTTCTGGTTTGTAAAGGATCATAGATTAAGAGTAAAAAAAATACATTACAAGCTCCAGTGGCTCCCTACTGCATCTAGATTAAAATACAAATTATTTGGTTTGCAGTGCAAAGCTCTTTATAACGTGGGTCCCAGCTAAATTGTCAGCATCATATCACATTACTCCTCTTCATGTATTTCTGTTTCAGACAAGGTGGACTATTACTTGCACCTGTAACATAACATTCTATTTCCTACCTTTATGTATTTACTTAAATCATACTCAAGATCCTTTTATTCCTTCAAGGTTCAACAAAAGAACCAACACTTTTGTTGCCTTTCTTGACTTTTTTGTGCTAATGATGTCTCTTTCCCCAACTTACTTTTTATTTACTTATATGTATATATGCTATATCCTCCCAGTAAAACATAGACTTCTAGGAAAGGAAATAGTTTAGTTTTTGTCTTTGTACCTTGAAAATACTAGATGTTTTGTAAATGTTTGGGAAATTGACTTAAAGTGAGAGATCTAGAACTCGAATTCCAAGTTTAGTGGTTTTTCCATTTAAACAACATTAGGGGAAGAGTTAAATGATGCAGTGAATAGAGCTGTTGCCTCTGGAGGCAGGAAAATCCAACCTCAGATACTTACTAGCTGTGTGATCCTGGACAAATCACACAATCCGCATTGTCTTTAACCTCACCCCCTCACAAAACAAAAACCAATGCTAAGTAGAGATAGAGAACTCCCAGGACTGCTTAAGTTTGGGATACTGGGCAATGAAATCTCTTATGAAATATAATTTGGGCAGGGCTGAAGTTTGTAGCTATATTTTGTACCTATATTTTGTTTATGTCTATAACTTGGACAAATTCTTTAAACTATAATAGTTTCTTATATTTTAAATAAAAACTGTCCAGAATTTATTATAGATAACTGACTGATTCTCTATTGCTTTGCTTTTCCTATCATACCATTCTGTGAGAGTATTGTGGCACCTGCTGTTTGTAATCCCAACCACATTAACTCTCATCATCATTTGCATTGGAAAACATTTCATTCCTTTGTAGTGAGCTAAAGCATACGTGTGTGTTTACATGAGTGAACATGTTCTGGTTACCACTCCAAAATGAAGACATAATAGAGCTAGAGAAGTTACAGACATGGGCAACTAAAATGATACAGGGGATTAAAGTGTTGTCATAAGACAACAAAAAGAGAAGAAATGCTTTATTTGAAAAGATACTTGGAAGATGGATTTTCAGTTGATAGATTCATTAAGGGGATGGAAGATGTGAAGAAAAAGTTCAATATTGTTGTCTGACCTGTCAAATACAACTTATATTAACATGTTTCTCAATCTTTGAATATCCACTGGCCTCACTGCTTCTTTTCATTCAGGTGAGGGACATCAGATTTAGTAGAGAGTTTTTTCTTCATAGGTAAAATGATGATAATAATATTGAGGCTATGTACCACATAGGGGATGTTGTGAGGAAGTACACACTTCAAAGTGCTATGAGTGTGAGTTGTTTTTTAGGCCATGCAAGATACTATGTTCCATGCTGTTGGTATAAAAAAAGATAATCATGGTCTTTTCTCTCAAGAATCCAGCTGAGGAAACAAGATATAATAATGTTCAAAATTTTTAAAAATATCATGAAGTAAATAGTGATTCAAGATGACAAACTAAAAGCTATATTTGGTTGTGTCAAATGCATAAGAGATGTTATAAAAGACCTTCCATGGGGGACAGTTACAAGATCTCAACCAACAACATGTTAACAAAGATTCTAATAAATGTCTGAGTCACTCATATTTGTTTTCAAAGATAGATTTATGATAATAATTTAGAATCAAGTCATTGCCAATAGAAATTACAAAATGATTGTCTTTAAGAAACCTGAAGTTATTGATTAATGAAGATTTAGCAGGAAAATGGTAGAATTTGTGCAGCATGTCACTACTAGTTGCAAAAATTTAGCATCTACAATTACGTAGAAAGACATAACTGGATAGCCAAAATTATAGGCTCACAGTGCTTCAAAAGCTAACAACTGACACATAACTAAAGTTTCAAGTGTGTTTTTCTTGTTCCCTCAGTGAGATGATAACTCTTTGAGAACAGGCTTCCCTTATTCTTTCTTTAGACCTTCTACACTTAACATTCCATAGATTAAAAAAATAAAATTTAATTTTAATTTTCAGTGAAGAAACATTTATTCTCTCTTCTTCCCATAATCCCCTTTGAGGGGAGGGGAAAAAAAGAAAAAAAAAAGATGGCTCTATGTGTATATCTATCTATATTCTTTAATTTGAAGTTTTAGGAAGAGTCACATGAAGATTCAATCATTTAAAATATGTGCTATTTTTGATGAGGTGACTTTTATTTCCAGTAACTAATATTCCAAGGCATTAAATGATCACAAATATTTTAAGAAGGTCTGTTTCCTAGACCTTTTCTTTTTCAATTTAAAACTAATTAAAAAGAAAAAGATAGTGCAGCTGTTGATTAGAATTCCACTAAGAAATCAGAACTGTCACAATTGGGAGAGAGAACACTTCTGACCAAAAAACCAATAAAATTCAGTACAGTACAAATTACCTTCTTCCCTCATTTCAGATTCTAGCTTCCTGATAAAAACTCATGGACTCATCAGTTCAAAGAATTTGGCTGGGTAATATATAAAGCAAATTTAATAAAGAACAGCCTCTTATTATAGAAGAAACTTACAAAGTAAAATAGCATAGACTCATATAATTAATGAGGATACAGTATAGAGGTAGATAGAAGGGAGAAATATGTAGAATAGAAATCAAAAGATGAATCAAATATGGAGTTGAAATAAAAACAATAAATGTTTATTAAATGACTACTGCATTCAAGGCAGTGTTGTGGGATATTAATGTACTTTGATTCTGCTGCTCTGCTTGATTTCAGTTCTATGGAATAGATAAGGATAAGTTAATCACTTCTAAACTCACCACCTTGCTGCTAACTCAAATTCTGTTTGACTCCACCTTTTTCAGTCCTCTCCCTTCTGATTGGAGGGCTGGAGGTGAGAGTAACAAACTTCTCCCAATATCTTCCTTTACACAGGATAGAAATTGGAATCAGCTCACTCCATTTTGCTCCTGCTGCTCTGCCTGGTTTCAAGTTCTGAGAACAAAATGCTTTTTCCAGAATAAGCTCATCATATACTGTGACATATTTAACGTGTATAGGACTACTTGCCATCTGGGGGAGGGGGTAGAGGGAGGGAGGGGAAAAATCGGAACAGAAGTGAGTCAAGGGATAATGTTGTAAAAAATTACCCTGGCATGGGTTCTGTCAATAAAGTTATTAAAACAAAACAAAACAAAAAAAACAGAATAAGCTCATCACTCGAAAACTTATTGTCATGCTGCTAACTAAACCCCAGATTGACACCATGTACTTTAATTTTCTCTCCCTTCTGACTGGAGAACTGGAAGGTAGAATACTAAATTTCTCCCAATTCCTTTCTTTATAGAAGGCAATAACTGAATTCTCAATTCACTCTATTTTGCATCTACTACTCCACTTGGTTTCAGCTTCTCAGAATAATTTGCACCTGCACTGGGTAGTTCCTGGTGTCCTATTCCCCATTCCCATTCATCACTTTCCTGCCTCTTTTTGTGTGTTGTCTCCCTCTTCAGACTGAAGTTCTTTGAGGACAGGGACTGTCTTTTTTTTTTTTTTTTAAATTAATTGTATCCCCAGTACTTAGCACAGTTCCTGGCACACAGTAGGCATTTAATACATATTAATTCTTTGGATTGGAAAATGACCCTTCTTTTTTATTGGCAATGGGAATGGTCTATTATTACTTTGAGTGTGAAGTGTTTTGGTTTTTTTTTTTCCCCATTGTGAAAAAGTATTATAAAATGTCTTAAATGGGGAAGAATTTCAGGAAGGAAAAAGGATCATCTGGATGAGAAGTTTGGGAGGACATGAAATAATTTAAATGTGTTCTACTACTACTATGCTGGCAAATATTAAAATAATGCAGCTTGGCCATTCCTACTCATTAACATTCCCCATTCATAGGTCAAGGTGTTTGCTATAAAAGGACATTACACAAACATGGGAGAAACTTTCAATAAATGAGTAAAGTATAGTGTTGGACAAGTTCACTGGATATTATTTAAAGAGTCTATTTGGGAATTGCTGTGCCTCCCAAGAGGACTGTAAGAACTCACTTCCTCAATGACCCAGTAAAGTCATTTGGTCTGTGTAGTCTATGAAGTACCTGGCTTTGAGATCTAATAGATTCAAAACCAATACTTCTTTGGAAGGGGGCAAACTGGAGTCCAGGAGAACTATGCAAGGATTTTAATTGAATCCTTTCTGTGTGAGGAGACCAGCCTGGACTCATGAGCATCTACTTCTCAATGTCACACAAGCTATAAACTCCTTGTTTAATGCTTAGGTTTTCCTGCAAGCCTGTTCTTTTGTTTTGGTAGCTTTCCAACATCACTCAAGCAATTTCATGAGATAAGCACACATGCACATATTTTTCCTTTCTGAGTTTCTAAAAATGTTTTTAGGGTTTATGGAGAAGTCTTCTGGCTATTCTGGAAATCAGAAACCTGTAAGAATCAGTAAGAATCAACTAAAACAATGAGTCATGCTAGAAAGAGGAAAATAAAGAATTGAGAGAAATGAAGACAATTTTTCTTTGTATCCCCAACACTTAAAAATTTGTTGACTCAACTTTCCTGCCATAATCATTCTTTGGACTCAAGTCTAGTCAATTATCTTAGCTTTATGGGAAGCTGGAGGAATTTCTCAAATAGAAATTTAGTGAAAGGTCTAAATAATCAAGAAGAAATTGCTAAGAGCTCTCTCTGTGCCAAGCACTGTGGAGCAAGCCTACCAAAAATGAATGGAATTTTGTAAGTATAATGAACATTTAAAAAGGAAGAGAAGTTTGATTTTATGGGTGCCATTATCGAGAATAAATATGGGATTCCCTTATTTTGTGCTTTTATAATGCATTGCAGCTATACTTTCATATGTTCATTAAAAAGTATCATATTGTATACGCAAATATGGCATATTGAATAGGGGTGCTGGGCTTTGAGAGTGGACACCTGGGTTTGAATTCTGTCTTTGATATAGTGATATGCACATAAACAAAATCATTTAATCTCTCTTATCCTCAGTTACCTTATCCATAAAAGGGAAATAATAATATCTAGCATTCATATAACAGTACAACATGACAGGTACTATCATAAGCACTTTACAAATATTATTTCACTTGATCCTCACATTTGGGTAGTAGGTACTATTATTAACTCCCTCTTTCAGCTGAGGAAACTGAGACACAGGTTATGAGATTTATCCAAGGTCATACAGCTAGTTAAGTATTTGAGTCTGGAACTCAAGTCTAGCAGTCAATCTTCGGTGACACCTAGCTGACCCTAAATTATGATACGACAATCAACAAAATAATACCATCAAGCCCTGATTTAAAGTTTGCCAATTTCTCAGGTTCACATTGAAAATTTGACAATTGACTTTCCTCAATCAATTCCAGGTGGCCTTGTTTTGCATTTGGGACTCTATGATCAGCTCTCTTAAGATTACTTTGTATACTTATATATATACAATATACATATATTGTACATATATTATATATAATATACATATATACATATCTACTTAAATGTATATATGTTGTATACTTCTCTGATGTCTATAATCTCCTTAAATTTAAGAAATGTTTCAATTTTTATCTTTAGCACTTAGAAGGGAGGAAACAATTAGGGTGGGTGTACAATAGTGAGAATCTTGACACATAGTAGATATTTGCTTAATTGAACTGAAATGAATCAAGAAATATTCCAGGAAGGATAGATGAGGGAAGGAGGTAGTAGTATGAGTATTAAGGCAGAATTGAGTGCTTTGTCAGCACTTAAGACTGTGTAACTTTTATTTTGCTATTTTGTACACTTTTATATTTTTCTCTGGTGATTAACAATAAAAAAAAAAAACTTAGTCAAAGTAAAAGCAATAAAAAGTGAAAAAAGGATTGTGTGTTTTTAGTTCAGAGAGAAAGCATAGAATTTAAGGAGTAGCTAGAAGAGGGGAGTCCAGAACTAAAAGAAATTACAGTGAAATAAAACCATAGAAATGTCAGTGAGTCCAATGCTAGATCTTAAAGGAGTATGAAAAGAATGAGGCAGGAAGGAAATAATCAGGGAATATGTACAGCAGTGAGAGAATGAGTTGTAGAGGTGTAAGGAGAGTGGGAAATTGTTGCAGCTATTAATTGCTCTTTGATCTGAGACAGACTGGTTTGCAAGCAGTGTGAGTGTTCATCCTGCTCACAGTGATATTGTCAAGAAGGACAAAGCAGGAATGGGAGATTTAATCAAGTTTGTTTTGTTTGTTTGTTTGTTTTGTTATTACATCTAGCTTATTTCTTTTTGTAAAGAGATCTCCTGGAGGTAGATGGGAGGTGTACTTTTAGAGACCCAAGAGATGAAGCTCCTAAATGGGAGATACAGTTTTGTGAGGGAGGAGAAAACTGGTAAATGTATCCCTGAGGATACAGAATGCTAAAATTCTGGAAGAGCTAAGTAGCAACTAGACACATTGTTACTGCTTTGTAGTAATTTGCTACTTTTATATTTTATTTTGTTGTTCAGTTGTTTCTGACTGTGACTTCATTTGAAGTTTTTGATTTGTTTTTGTTTTTGTTTTTTGGCGAAGATACTGGGATTTGCTATTTCCTTATACCAGCACGTTTTTCCAATGAGGAAACTGAGGCAAAGAGGATTAAAAGACTTGCCCAGGGTCTGGGACTGGATTTGAACTCAGGTCTTTCTGACTCCAAGCCTAACACTCTAGGGAAATGATGTCTTATCTAGAGGAATTTTATTTAGGCAAATCTCATCCAGAGAATTACAATTCAAGTTCTTAGTGTGTAATGAGAAAGATATACATCTTAAATTTTTAGAATCAACATGGTGATAAAAGTTTTAAGCTTTTGCCCACTTCTAAATGGAGAAAGTAAAGGTGGGAAATATTGGCCTCATTATAGAATATTTCTTTGTAGGATGCATTGAAAGAAAATTACCCAAAGAAATATAGTAAAATTTCCATTAAATGGGTCTTCACTAATTCAAAACTACACTTGTTTTGAACCAGGGTTGGACTATTTTGTCTTTGAAAATAGGTTTACAAAGCAAACAAAATGTGTAAATAAAGATGGAAAAGAGGATTATTTATTTTGCTGAAAGAACAAGCCATTTCCAAGCTCTTAGCAAAGATCATTTACATTCAAATGATAATTGCATAGTGAAGAGATGGTGTCTAGATTTATTACTCCTGACCCACAGCTTCTTGGCCCAGGGACTCTGGAATCATAAATGGTTGGTTTCTCTCTTTCTGGCTTATTGTCCCAATGAGGAGTTCTTCAAGAAAATATATAAAATAAAGCTCATGTATACCTTATGCTAAGGTTTCCTCAAATGTACATGTCATGATTCCCAATTCCCACAAATGTACAACACTGGTACTGGGGATGCAGCAGTCTTTCACCAAATGAAATTTCTAAATTTGTTTCAGTTTCTTCAACTGAAAAATGGAGGATGACAACACCTACCTCACAGGGTTGTGATGAGGATCAAATGAGATAATGTTTATAAAAAGTGCTAAGCATAGTATATTTTTACATGGGATCATAGATTTAGATAAGGATGGAATTTCAGAAGTCATCAAGGTCACTTCCTTCATTTTACAGATAATGAAAATAAGGGCCAGGGAGACTGACTTGCCCAGTATCACCCAGCCAGTTAAGAATCTGAGGTAGGATTTGAATCTAGGGCTTACTGACTCCAAGCCCAGTGTCTTATCCATGATGTCCTACTGCTGGGGTATTGAGAAAGATAAGGTTGGAAAACTAGGTTAGGTATAGATTATGGACAGTTTTGAAGGACAGGCTAAATAGACTGAACTTCATTTAGTAGAAAGTGAGGAATCATGGAATGGTTTAGAAGAGGCAAGGGATATTATTAGATTAATTGATCACAGAGTTTTAGAACTGGGAGAGTTCTAGTAATCATTAAATCCAATCTCTAGGTGATCTTCAAAATCCTTTCTGTAATCCCAACAACAACAACAACAAATAGCACTTCACAATCTAGTGTCTTCACACTTCCCCATCATCTCTAATTAGACTATAGTCAACTCGGGCAATCTTTTTAAAAGGATCTATTCAGTACTCAGTGGACAATGAACAATGGTGCCTAAAGGATTAGGGCAATCTCATCTAATGCAAGGATTTGCTGAATGACTACAGGGATTTATTTCTAAAAGAAGAAAAGAAGAAAAATGAAGAATGAAATTTCTAAATGAAGAAATAAAAAGGGAAAATTTTTAAACTAAATTAGTAATGGTTTTTAACATAGGAGATATAATATTTTCTTTCACAATATACATATGTTAAAAATAAAATAGAAAGTAAATATAAAGAAACTTGGGAGAGAGAAAAGGGATAAAAAGTATCTTAGGAAGTGGTACCTGAGTTTAGTCTTAAAGTATGCTAAGAAATTTAAAAAGGAAGGTGGGAGAAAACATTTCAACTATAGGGGAGCAGCCTGAGCAAAGGCATGGAATTGTGATTTATATAGGGAGTGTCAGGGAAACCAGTTTGCCTAGAATTCAAGGGCACATGAAATATTTCCAAAAAGATAATCCTAAGTTTTTTGTTTTGTTTTGTTTTGTTTTTGTTTTTGTTTTGCTTTTTGCTGAGGCAATTGGGGTTAAGTGACTTGCCCACGGTCATACAGCTAGGAAGTGTTAGGTGGCTGAGGCCAGATTTGAACTCAGCTCCTCCTGATTTCAGGACTGGTACTCTATCCATTGCACCAACTAGCTGCTCCCTGAGCAAGAATTTGAACTTTCAATGCCAGGCAAATGAATTTGTATCTTATTGTAGGAACAATGGGAGGGGGCGTGTTTGCTTCTTTAACAGAATTAAAAAAAAAAAAAACTATGATTTAGGGTGATTATTCTAGATATTTTGTAAAGGATGGATTGGCAAGAAGAGGAACTAGTTATAGTCTAATTAGCTGGCTATGGCTATATTCAAGGTCTGATATGATAAAGATTATGAGAGTGAAGAAAAGAGGACAGGTGTTAGATATATGGAGGTTTAGACAGGAAGATTTGGTAACTGATTATATATGTGAGTTGGGTGAGGGTGATTGAAGATGAGTATAAATGTGAGTTATAAATTTATAAATTGTATTCTCTCAAACCTGGGAGAATGGAAGAATTTTGAGATTTTCAGTAGAAATCTGGATATTTTAGGAGAGTTTGGGGTAGATTTAAGGAAAGGTTAAGAAAAGGGAGGAGAAGAGGGAAACAGAGGGACAGGAAAAGAAGAAAAGGGAGGGAGAGGGAAACAGAGAGGGAAAGAGAAGGACAGGAGAGGAGGAGAGAGAGTGAGGAGAAGGAAAGGCAGAGGAAGAAAAAATGTAGAGAAAGAAGAAGGCACATGACAAAGTCTTAAGAGCACAACCATATTTAAGAATCAGGACTTTGATAATGATACTGTATTAGTAACAAAGGAGTCAGGCAAGTAGTAGGAAAACTAGGGGAACAGTAACAGAAAATCAAAGGAGGAGAGGATATCCAAGAAAAAAAAAAAGTTTGTCAACATTGTCAAAAACTACAGAGAGGACAAGAAGATTGAGGACCAAGAAAAGACCATTGGAACTAGCAGCAAAGAGATAACCACTTTAGTGAGAGCAGTTTCAGCTCAGTGGTAGGACCTGATGGTATCTTGCAAGGGATTGAGAAGTAAGTGGAAGGAATGAAGGTAGAATACTTTTTCTAGATGTTAGGCAAGATCAAATGAAAAATTTTCTCAGGATAGGGGAGATTTGGAAATGTTTGTTTAGGTAGTAGATAAGGAGTTATATTTATGGAGGACACAGAGATCAAGAACTACTAAGGGAAAAAAATTCTTTTTTACAAAGTTCTAAGAAAACTCACAAGTTATAGGTTATATGGAATTTTTTTTTCCTTTTTGTGTAGGGGTTAGAGCTTATAGACTGTGTAACACATTACTAAGGACTATTAGCTTTGGTATATTATAGAATATGTCAATCTTACCTCTGGTCTTCCAAGTAGTGACAAGCCCACCTTGGGCTACCAAGGAAGGCCCATACAGAAGCAAGTCAATTTAGAATAAAGTAACAAAAAAGATTGAAATAATAATAATAGCCAGCATTTATATAATAATTTAAGGTTTGCAAAGTATGTGTATATATATACTCATTAGATTTAGAAGGGATAGAAGTAATTTCCCTTGGAAGGAATCTATCATAATGACAAGTTGGAATTGTCCTGGATAGAGGTGGCATCTGGTTGGAAGGTTTTATAACAAAAAGAACAAACAAGAAATTCTTTTAATGGGGAAGGAAATAAAGACCTAGTAGAATAGAAAAAGCATTGGACTGGCATTCAGAAAACTTAAGAGTAGAGCTCCAACTCTACTATGATTGTGTGCCTCCATTAGAAGGAAAATATATGTGTCTTTTTATTGGTTCCATCAATGTCTCAGAGCCAAGCATGCCTGAATTGATTCCATGTATTTTTATATCAACATTGAAAACAACTTTTGCTTTGAATTATAGTAGCTAAAAATACCTCATGGAATCTAGGCTTGTTGGGCCAGTTGGAAAAGATCCATTGCAGAAGATCTTGAGGGACTCCTAGATTTCGGGAGCTAGAAGAAATTTCAGAGACAATTTACTTCAAACTTCTTAAATTTTATAAAGAATGAGAAATTGGCATCTTTACCTAGCAGTGACTTCTAACAGTTAAACTTTCTTCTTGTTTCTTACCCTTTTAGTCAAATAATTAATTTAATCATCTAAAAGGAAGCATTTCAATTCCGCAGGGAATTTAGTAGCTAAAGAAATTTGGAAGAGAATCTTTTGAAAATTGCACAATTCTCTTTATCTGCTTTGTTTTGTAAATTTCCATATTAATGGATTGAGTTTCCTTAACTAAGGCCCCAAATTTTTTTAAGCTTGTCCTAGAAATTTGTGTTTTAGGAAGCTGCTCATATTCTTCTTGGCCACCCTTCTTAATATATTTCACCCTTCTAGTTCATGAGTTCTTGAGAAAAGAAATATTTTTAAAAGTGCTTTTCTGGCATCTAAATTTCATCTAAACCCTGGAATCAAAGGGTTGATAGAAGGCAAAAATATATTCTTAAACTTCTGGAAACATCCAGCAAGATCCCTTGCTTTAAGTAATGCCTAGAATTCACCAGATCACAATCTTATGGAATGGAGGCAATTAGAAAATTGAACTGTATGGTCTGTGATATTTTAGACAATGCTGAAATGCTTAGCTTTAACTGAGAGCACAGAGGTATAGGCATGACTAGGACTATGCAGCATAATCATATGACACAGAGGGAATCCTTCGTATACATTTCAAATATTTATAGGCATGTGGGGAAACCACTGTATTACCTATGCTCCAGAGATACATTCACTTTGGATGTTTTTTGAAAATGAAGTGGGGAATTATAAGAGTTGAGAAAAGGAAAATTCCTTTAAAAGTAGGTTGTGTTAGGAATTAATTTTTAAAATTATTTAGATCAGGAAAAAAATCTTGGTGATGATTTTGTATGAAGAACTTGGGTGATGGAGAAACTAGCTGCCAAGAGAAACTATTGGGGAAGAGTCTTCAAAATAATACCATGTAAGATACAAAATTCTTGACCTTCTGAGGTATATGGGTAAGAATTTCAGTGCTTAAAGGTTTGGCAATTGTCAGTGCTGTAAAACTACCCATACATATAACTTGTAAATAAAAAGCTATTAAAATAAATAAATAAATAAATGAAAGAATTTCAGTGCTTGTATAATTTGTTTTCCTAATATGCTTCTTTTTTTTAAAAAAAAATAAGTTAAATTAATTTGGAGGGTTGTATTAAAATCATTTCTGGATACCTACCTACCCCAAACAAAATAAAATATATTGTAACAAAGAAAAGAAGTTAGGTAAAGCCAATTGACCTTTGATAAATGCCCAATTCTCTTCATTAATGATTAGGCTCTTCTTTGCAGGATATTTTTTGGGGGGGTTTACAATGTGATTTCCTTTGACTTTTGAACTGATATTCTAAATGTTTCTTTGATTTCTTACAAATAAGGAACAATTCTACATTATTTTAATGAGTTTTCTTTGGAATTTGAAAAGCTATTTTCATAGATGACTAAAGAGTTTCTTGTTTGATGTAAATTGGAAGTTTGTTCATTAAGTTTCTTAGGAAAACTTAAGGTTTCTCTTAAGATCTCATTTCCACGGTGAGTTCTCACCTTAAGAATAACTTAAGGTGTTTTATGTTTGCTTTCAGTTTCACTATATTGCCTTTCCCTATTTTTTTTTTCTGGGCAATTTTCATGTATAATTTCTTGAATTATTTTGGTCAACATTTTCCCCCCACATGGAATTAGAAAAAGGGTTCAGAAGAGCAATAAAGGAAATAAAGAAATAAAAAAAGAAGAAAAAAAGAACATCACATTAGTGATGTCAAGGAAATTGCTTGGTTAAATCTAACAAATAGAGAATTTAGAAAAAAAAATTAAGGAACTCCTAAAAAGAGTTGATTATTTGGCACTAGTTTTAGAGCATCAGCCCTGAAGTCAGGAGGACCTAAGTACAAATCTGGTCTCAGACACTTAACACTTCCTAGCTGTGTGATCCTAGACAAGTCACTTAGCCGCAATTGTCTTACCACCTGTAATGTAGCTCTGTACCTGATACAAGAATTCTTATAAGGTGTTGACTCAGTGGAATTGATAAGACAATGGTTATCTAGTTTAGCATGGTGATTAATAGTTCTCTAATTCAGTATGATTGATTTAATCTTACAACAAATAATGGTTCCTTAGTGATATGATGATTGGTTTATACTCAGTATAGTGCATATAAACTGGGACAAATTCAGACAGACACAGACTCAGAAGGGGACTGGAATAGACTGGGGGAAGACAGTGGCTGGAGGCTGTGCATAAGATCTGGGACTGAGACTGTTGTGCCACATTCCCCTTTTGATATCCTTGTTGGAATCCTTACTAACTGCTAAGTAATTAGAGTTGATCTAATCTTACAAGAAGTTGTTTTGGCCAGAACCTGAAACAAGGTACTAAGTAGAACTAATCAAGACAAGGCTTGTGTTCCCACCTTTACTCATTGGACTCCACAAGTATGCTAGCTTCACAAAGTACACTTTCTAACTTCAAGAGAGTTCACACCTCCCTTAAAGTCATTGGGCCAGAGAGCACTATGGGAGAAAACCCATAATCCCATTCTCTCAGAAGAGGCAGATAAAAAGCCAGCGATGAAGGATCTATGGCAGAATACATTTTTTCCTCTTGGCTGGCTGATCGCGCTAGACTCGAGAGAAACGACTCTGCTGCAGAGAACACTTTTGACGGACTTCAGTGGAGCTACGCCAGAAGCCCTCTCTCCGCGGCAAATTGGTGCCTGGGCCCCCCAGAAGGAGATAAGAGAGATCTTCCATCTCTGTTGGAGGCAGAAGAAGGCAGAGGCAGAGGCTGAAGGACAGAACCTTTGGATTTGGAGACATCCGAAGGGTTCTAAGCCTCTAAACCGGCTGTCCTCTGAGAACAAACTCCAACATTTGAACTCTAACATTTGGCGCCCAAGCGTGGGAACCAAGGACCCTACTTTCACAAGAAGTCTCCAGTGACCAGGAACTGAGTGAGTACAACCTTTTTTGGCTGAAATGGGACAGATCCTAGGTAAAGATTCTCCATCCCCCACCCCAACCCCCCCAACCCCAGACCCACCCAGGAGTGGTGCTATAGAAAGCCTGCTTAAGCTGATAGAAGATCAAGGGCTACTTGTAACTTGGGGACAAGCAGCTAGACTTCTGGCTACATTAAAACGCACCTCCCCTTGGCTCTTAGAGGAAGAGAAAATCTCTCTAAAAAACTGGGCATTGGTTGGTCAACAGCTCTCCGCATATTACAATGAAAATGGTCCTCGTTCAGTTTCCATTGAAGTATTCTTTTTATATAATACGATACAGATGGCCTTAAAATACCGTACTTGTTCTAGGAAAAAAGGAAAAAACTCTAGGAATAGCCAAAAGGGGAAGCCTGAGATAAAGGAGGAAGACAAAGAACAGATTAATGGCCATATCCCCACAGGGCAGGGAGACTTAAGTGAGGCTCAAGGGTGGGGTGAATCTGAGGCAGCCTCAGCCCCACCTGAGGAGCAGGTAATTGACTTTCCTTCATCAACTCCACCCTCCTGGATGGAAGGAGGAGGGGTAGTGGGGGGGGCAGTGACAGCAACAGCACCTCCCCCCCAGCATCCAGCACCTCCCCCCCAGTATCCAGCACCTCCCCCCCAGTATCCAGCACCTCCTCCCCAGCATCCAGCACCTCCCCCCCGGCATCCAGCACCTCCCCCCCAGCATCCAGCTGCTCCTTTGACTAGATTGCAAAAGGGACTAATTAAGGCCAGAGAAGAAGGGAAAAATGTAGCAGAATTTCAACACCACATTTTTCCTGTAATTCAACAGTTTAATTCTTCAGGTCAAGAAAGTAGAAGATACTCACCTTTTGATATAGAAATCCTCAAAGACCTGAAAAAAGCTTGCACTCTTTATGGGGCTACATCAGCTTATGTTAAGATGCTATTGCAAAATTTGTCTTTTGAAATCTTGACCCCTAATGACTGGAAATCGATAGCAAAAATATGCCTAGAACCTGGACAGAACTACTTGTGGCTTTCTGAATATAGTGAGCTCTGTAGGATACAAGCCCAACAAAATATTCAAAGTGGAGTTCATACTGCAATCACCTGTGACCTACTAACAGGTACAGGTCCTTATGCAGATGTCACAGCACAAATTAGTTATTCTGTAGCAGCATATCAGCAAATTGCTGATAATGCTATCAAAGCGTGGGCTTCCCTCCACAATAAAGACGACAAAGGGGGGCCTTCACAAAAATAACACAAGGGCCAAATGAACCCTTCGCTGACTTTGTGGGACGCTTACAGACAGCTATCATAAGAACAAATGGAGAAAATGCAATAACAGACATTTTGATAAGGCAACTTGCTAAGGAAAATGCTAATGAGGTTTGCAGAAGAATTATACTAGGACTGCGCAAGGATGCTCCTTTAGAGGAACTCATAAGACGCTGTGCCACAGTGGGCACAGGTGCCTTTTATAGCCAGGCTATGATGCAGACTTCCCAAAATCCAAACATGAGAAGACAGAGTCCCTCTTGGCAAGGGACTTCCAGAGAGACTCGTAGATGCTTTCAGTGTGGAAAAGTAGGACATCTGAAAGCTCAATGTTGGTATAGAGATAGAATGGGAAGACAAGGTGGGAGAACAAGACCCCAAACCCCATGTCCAAAATGCAACAGAGGCTTCCATTGGGCCTCAGAATGCAGACAGATTCAGGGAAACGGGATGAGGGGCCCAGCCCCAGGGCCCAAGGCAAAAAACACTTGGGGCATGATGGCAGCCAATGGTGCACCCAGAGAGTGCCTAGAAGTCCAGTACCCAGACATGACCAATCAACCAGAAAGCCATATGATGGGAGAAGGGGATTACACAGTCAACCAGCCAGGAAGCAACCTGATGGCAGAAGGGAATTACAATTGGGGAGAATAGAGCTGTATGCAGCTGGGACAACTGAGATACCCCCTGGAGAGGTGAAATCTGTTCCTCTCCAGCCTATGGATCCCTTACCTCCAGGCACAGTAGGCTTGACCATTTCACCTTCTTGTATGTACAAAACAGTGTCCATCCACACACTGATGTGGGAAACTGGGGAATGTGTAGATAATATCCCAGTCACTAATACAGGTAGTCAATGTGTGACTTATCACCCAGGAGACGTAGTAGCATCAGGGTTACTCATACAGAATCCTAATAAGCAGCCTCGTGATAGTCACCCAGGTTCTGACTCCAGACCACAAAAACCAGAAATATATTGGACAGCAGCAGTAACGGCTGACCGACCTATGCTCACTATCTATATAAATGGCCGACCATTGGAAGGATTGGTAGACACAGGTGCGGATCGTACAGTTATTAGAGGTGCCAGTTGGCCCAGTCACTGGCCAAAGATTAAAGCAGATACCTATATGTCTGGAGTAGGAGGATCAATAGCAGCTGAAGTTAGTGCTGCCCCTATGAGATGGACTTTTGAAGGCAAAACAGGAGTTTTTACTCCTTTTATAGTTGAAAAAATCCCCATCAATCTGTGGGGAAGAGACGTTTTACAACAATTGGGGTTAAAAATGAGTACTTCGGTTTTTTAAGCAGGGCTGCTGTTGAAGGCCTGCCAACACTTTCACCTATTCCTATCCAATGGAAAACTGATACACCAGTGTGGATAGAACAGTGGCCCTTAAGTAGCGATAAAATTCAGGCCTTATTAGATATAGTACAGGAGCAGCTTGAACAAGGGCATTTACAACCTTCTCTAAGTCCTTGGAATTCCCCAGTGTTCGTTGTAAAAAAGAAATCAGGAAAATGGAGGCTGCTCACTGACTTAAGAAAAGTGAACGAACAGATGGAAACTATGGGAACTCTTCAGCCTGGACTTCCATCTCCTACTCAGCTTCCTAGAGAATGGCCTCTTTGGGTTATAGACATCAAGGATTGTTTCTATTCCATTCCTCTGGATAAGGAGGATATGAAGAGATTTGCCTTTTCGGTGCCCAGTGTCAATTTAGCTGAGCCTTATAAAAGATATGAATGGACGGTTTTGCCACAGGGTATGAAGAACAGCCCCACTATGTGTCAAATGTATGTTGCTGCTGCTCTTGCTCCAATAAGAAAAGCATTTCCAAAAGTTATGCTATTACACTATATGGATGATATATTGGGATGTGCATCGGAGGAACAAATTCTAGAAGCATGTCTACAAAAAACCATAGAAACACTAAGATACTACAAACTTCATATCGCTACAGAAAAAATTCAAAGACATGCTCCTTTTCAATATTTAGGATATGAAATATATCCTAAGGCACTTACACTACAAAAACTGTCTTTAAGAACAGAGAGGTTGAACACCTTAAATGATTTCCAAAAATTAATAGGAGATATCCAATGGATGCGTCCAGTATTAGGTTTAACTACCAATAAATTGCAACCCCTATATGACATTTTAAGGGGAGACACTGCTTTAAATTCACCACGCCGGCTTACAAAAGAAGCTCAAGAGACCTTGAGAGAAGTTGAACTGGCTTTATCCAATGTAGTTGAGAGAGTAACTCAAAAACCCTTGGAAATATCGGTTTTTGCTACGAAAGAAGCACCCACAGCAGTCCTTCATCAAGGAGACAATGTGATAGAGTGGGTGAACCTCCCAGCACAACCAGAACAAAGCCTTACGCCTTACCCAGTGCTTGTGGCTAGAATTCTATTAAAGGCCATTAAGCGAGCAGTACAATTATCTGGGACAAGACCTGACAAGATATATACCTTCTACACAAATGCACAAATTAATGTATGCTGTGAAACCATCCCAGAGTGGCAGATTTTATTGGCCATGGCTCCAAATTTTGCACATGGATCTCCATTAAAGATAACCAGACTACTGCATAATTGGCAATGGATTTTTGAGGAGAAGGTTTCTAAGGTTCCTCTTGAAGGACCAACCATTTTTACAGACGCAGCCAAACAAAATATTTGTGCTGTATACTCTCATGATCTAACTGTAAAAAGAGTAGTCAGAACTCCTTTTCAGTCCACTCAGCAGAACGAATTATATGCGATCATGCTAGCTCTCACTTATTACCCAGGCGACATAAATATAATATCTGATTCAGCCTATTCAGTAGGTGTGGTACAAAGAATTGCCACAGCCCAAATAAAATTTGCAGCTTCTAATATATATCAGCTCTTTAAGGAACTTCAAGAGCAAGTGAGAAAGCATCCAGGAAAGATTTATATCCTGCATGTCCATTCACATAGTGGACTTCCAGGTCCTATTTTTGATGGAAATTCAAAGGCAGATAGCCTTTTAACTATGTTGGCCAGTACGCCTTTATTTCAGGAGGCCCAGGAATCCCATTCTAAATACCATCAGGCTGCTCGAGCTTTGCGTTTACAGTTTGGGATTACAAAAGAAGAAGCTAGGAGCATAGTGAAAAGCTGTACAGCTTGCCTTCCCTTCCACGCTCCTACACTGCCTCCAGGGAAGAACCCTCGTGGTTTGAGACCCAATGAAATCTGGCAAATGGATGTGACTCATTATAAATCTTTTGGTCGTCTGTCTTTTATCCACGTTGTGGTAGACACCTTTTCAGGATTCACTTTTGCCATACCAGCAGCAAAAGAGACAGCCCGAGTGGTCACTGAATTCCTCATTCAAGCATTCGCAATTATGGGTGTGCCACAAGAAATAAAAACAGATAATGGACCGGCATATACCTCCAAACATTTTGAACACTTTTGTGCACAGTATAAGATTCTACACACTACTGGCATACCCTTCAATCCTCAAGGTCAAGCAATAGTAGAAAGAAGAAACAGAGACATTAAGACACTCCTCCAAAAACAAAAGAAAGGAGGAGCCACGGGTAACCCTAGAGAACTTCTAAATTTAGTTCTCTATACCATTAATTTTTTAATCTTTGATAAAGATGCACTGGCTCCAGCAGACAGGTTTTATAACCCACCAGAAGAGCAGTGTCCAGTGCGAGCAGCTCCACTATCTTTAGATAATCGCCAGGTGATGTGGAGAGACCCAGAAAGTGGTGAATGGAAGGGACCAGATAGACTAACTGCTTGGGGGAGAGGATTTGCTTGCATCTCTACAGGTGGAGAAGGAATCAGATGGGTGCCTACGAGCCGCATTCGCCTTGTCCATCGCAGAAAGATGGAGCAGACCCTTGAAACAAAGGAGAAGACCCAAGAAATATCGGGTGGTTCTGTTGCTGATTGTGCTCATAAGAATTATTAGATTCCTGGCACATGAACTAATGGACAATGGAATCCTATTGGACTGTTTCTAGGACTTATGGACATGTGTAAATTTTCAGATTGATTCTTGTTATTTGTTACATTACTACTAGCCTGTGTTATATTGCTATGTGCTCATGTAAATTATGTATAATGCCTCCCATATTGATGGATTTATGTATACCATGTATATCTGTTACAAAGTTCTGGCCCATATTGATGGATTTATGTGTACCCCCTCAGAAACCCCCTATGTTTTAAAACAAAAGAAAGGGGGAGATGTTGGAATCCTTACTAACTGCTAAGTAATTAGAGTTGATCTAATCTTACAAGAAATTGTTTTGGCCAGAACCTGAAACAAGGTACTAAGTAGAACTAATCAAGACAAGGCTTGTGTTCCCACCTTTACTCATTGGACTCCACAAGTATGCTAGCTTCACAAAGTACACTTTCTAACTTCAAGAGAGTTCACACCTCCCTTAAAGTCATTGGGCCAGAGAGCACTATGGGAGAAAACCCATAATCCCATTCTCTCAGAAGAGGCAGATAAAAAGCCAGCGATGAAGGATCTATGGCAGAATACATTTTTTCCTCTTGGCTGGCTGATCGCGCTAGACTCGAGAGAAACGACTCTGCTGCAGAGAACACTTTTGACGGACTTCAGTGGAGCTACGCCAGAAGCCCTCTCTCCGCGGCAAATTGGTGCCTGGGCCCCCCAGAAGGAGATAAGAGAGATCTTCCATCTCTGTTGGAGGCAGAAGAAGGCAGAGGCAGAGGCTGAAGGACAGAACCTTTGGATTTGGAGACATCCGAAGGGTTCTAAGCCTCTAAACCGGCTGTCCTCTGAGAACAAACTCCAACATTTGAACTCTAACAATCCTGACCTACTTTTCCCATTGTCCTATTTAGTTACTCTATCTCAGGTTATAACCTTTCCCTCTTAATGTTTGATGAGATAAAGGTCTACCTCAGTTGCTCTACCCCCTGTTATGCCACAGTTCTCTTTAACTGTCCTGACTCAGTTTCCCTGCACTAGTTTCCAAGATATTTCACTGACATCTTTATCTCTGTGTATTCAGACATCCTGTTTCTGGTTTTTTTGGGGGGGTTTACAATGTGATTTCCTTTGACTTTTGAACTGATATTCTAAATGTTTCTTTGATTTCTTACAAATAAGGAACAATTCTACATTATTTTAATGAGTTTTCTTTGGAATTTGAAAAGCTATTTTCATAGATGACTAAAGAGTTTCTTGTTTGATGTAAATTGGAAGTTTGTTCATTAAGTTTCTTAGGAAAACTTAAGGTTTCTCTTAAGATCTCATTTCCACGGTGAGTTCTCACCTTAAGAATAACTTAAGGTGTTTTATGTTTGCTTTCAGTTTCACTATATTGCCTTTCCCTATTTTTTTTTTCTGGGCAATTTTCATGTATAATTTCTTGAATTATTTTGGTCAACATTTTCCCCCCACATGGAATTAGAAAAAGGGTTCAGAAGAGCAATAAAGGAAATAAAGAAATAAAAAAAGAAGAAAAAAAGAACATCACATTAGTGATGTCAAGGAAATTGCTTGGTTAAATCTAACAAATAGAGAATTTAGAAAAAAAAATTAAGGAACTCCTAAAAAGAGTTGATTATTTGGCACTAGTTTTAGAGCATCAGCCCTGAAGTCAGGAGGACCTAAGTACAAATCTGGTCTCAGACACTTAACACTTCCTAGCTGTGTGATCCTAGACAAGTCACTTAGCCGCAATTGTCTTACCACCTGTAATGTAGCTCTGTACCTGATACAAGAATTCTTATAAGGTGTTGACTCAGTGGAATTGATAAGACAATGGTTATCTAGTTTAGCATGGTGATTAATAGTTCTCTAATTCAGTATGATTGATTTAATCTTACAACAAATAATGGTTCCTTAGTGATATGATGATTGGTTTATACTCAGTATAGTGCATATAAACTGGGACAAATTCAGACAGACACAGACTCAGAAGGGGACTGGAATAGACTGGGGGAAGACAGTGGCTGGAGGCTGTGCATAAGATCTGGGACTGAGACTGTTGTGCCACATTCCCCTTTTGATATCCTGACCTAGTTTTCCCATTGTCCTATTTAGTTACTCTATCTCAGGTTATAACCTTTCCCTCTTAATGTTTGATGAGATAAAGGTCTACCTCAGTTGCTCTACCCCCTGTTATGCCACAGTTCTCTTTAACTGTCCTGACTCAGTTTCCCTGCACTAGTTTCCCTTGTCTCAGTTTCTATTATCTGTTCTGTGTCAATCCCCTAAGCTGTAAATCCCCTTCTGGTCCATTAAGACTGAGGACCAATTATTCTAAGGTTATAAATTGTTAGTACAAGCAAGATAAACAAGAGAGTAGACCTCCTGACTCTTTTCTGTCCTCAATAATTTACAATATCCCTCTAAAATATTTCCAAGATATTTCACTGACATCTTTATCTCTGTGTATTCAGACATCCTGTTTCTGGTTTTTTTGGGGGGGTTTATTGCCTCCCCCATCCTGGCAGAAGTTTTTCCCACTCTTCTCACCTCTTCCTTTGTTCAGAGAAAAGGTACTTAAAGGTTTGAGATTCTCCATTCATTGCTGGAGGCTGGAGGCTGGCGGCTGGCAGCTGTATGCTGGATGCTGGATTCTTTGGTATGACAGTCTCCTCCAGCCTTGGGACCAACATGGATTCCTTGGTCCCAGTATATCTTTATACTCTCAGTATATCTCTGTCTGATTGGATAATTTGAGATGAGAGTCCTGTCCAGTCAATTTTAGTCTCCCATTAATAAAATATTAAAAACTCTCTAATCTCTCTCCTGCCTCAGTTTCTCCAGCATTACACCCCAAACCCCAGACTATAATCATTCCCTCTTAAATGGTTGATGAGATAAAGGTTTTATATCTTTAGGTTATGGGCATTCCTTCTTAATGTTTGACAGGATAAGGGTTTATCCATTTTAGATGTCATTAGAATATCAGTCACCTTTCCAGTACCTCCCTCCATTGTGTCATCCTGGGTGCCTCCCCCAATAGGTTGCCCCTATCCAGATATCTTCCCCATTATGTCATTGTTCTTGTTATCCTATAAAAAAGCTTGCCCTTTGATACTTAGGGCTGGACTCCTTGAGATGATAGTCTCATCCAGCCCAGTAAATCTCTTTCCATTTAATAAACTATTGAGTTGGTCTCCTAATCTCTGTCTTGCTCAGTTTCTCCAGCATTACAAGTCAGACTTCAAGATAGAGATCATTGTGGTGGTCCTCCTGCCTCTCCCACAGAAACCAAGACATATTCCAGAGGACCTCAAGAAAGCTAGCCGAGCCCCAGGCAAAGAGACAAGACTTTAAAGGAGATAATAAAGAATTTGGACTTTATCCCTGGCTATTCTTGTGGTGATTACTCAGCTGAAGTGAAGGCTGGTCTAGAGACCTTCAGAAAATCAACCAAGACACTCCAGCCACCACCACCAAAAAACCATGAAGAAGTAAAAATAATTGAATAAAATCCAAAGCTATGACTAGAGATAAAGGTAAAAGCTCCATGAAGCAAGAATGCTGAATTAAAAGATATATTTTTGAGATAATGTAAATATTATAAGGCTTTCAGGAAAAAAAAGATGAAAAAATTCTAACTACAGTAATTCAAGAAATTATGTAAGACAATTACCCAGAAATATTAGACATAGACACTATAGTGGTTTGCTTGTCCTTCTTTCTCAACGAGGAGCAAAATGACATCGCTATGTTAGAGTCAAGTTACAGTGTGTCCAACTCCAACTGCAGACCAATGAGTTCCGAATGCTTTACCACACACAAATAGTCCCTATGAACATTTGGGGTGGATTCTCTAACTGTGCATATCATGTTTCTTATGAGGTAATTCAATTCTGCTTTGCTCATAAAGCACAGCGTCTTTGCTGATGATGGCATACCATGCTGGGCAGTGCTGTGCTAGTGTATTCCATGTCATACAATCGGTTCTAAAGTTCTTAAGAGAGATGTTGATAGTGTCTTTGCTTTTTCTGACCACCTTGTGAGTGCTTGTCCTGTGTGGGTTCTTCATAAAATAATCCTTTTTGGCAAGTGTACATTTGGCATCTGAACAATGTGGCCAGCTCAAAAGAGTTGTGGGAATCCTTGGTAGTTTAATTCAAGAAAGAACTTTAGGGTCTGGTATCTTATGCCAGGTAATCCTCAGAATCTTCCTAAAATAATTCAAATGGAAGCAATTTGGTTTGCTAGCACGGTGCTCATATACTATCCAGATTTCCTTGGAATACCACGAGGTCAACACAACTCTGTAGACCTTCAGTTTGGTAGTCAGTCTAATACATCTCCTCTCCCACACTTTCCTTCAAAGTCTTCCAAACACTGAGCTATAGTTAAATGATGGAATACTCCAATCTACAATCAAAATTAGATTTGTAGATGACAAACAT
Source organism: Antechinus flavipes (assembly GCF_016432865.1). Lineage (NCBI taxonomy): Eukaryota > Metazoa > Chordata > Mammalia > Dasyuromorphia > Dasyuridae > Antechinus > Antechinus flavipes. Next base: position 97,329,887 of record NC_067401.1, read on the forward strand.
CAAAATAGGATTGACATTCTGCAAATTACCCACTGTAATTTTATGCCAGTCATATAGGAAACACAAAGATAGCAGACAACACATATGAGTGTTGTCCTGTTACCCACAAAATATTTAAAGGCCTACTTATTTACAATGTTTTGGGTGGATTTTCTATCAAAAGATTTGAGAGTGTGAAAAGACACCGAAAAGTTATGCTCCGCATAGATGGAGGCAATATTCATAACAATGAGATATCAGACTGAAAAGAACTTTTTTTCAAAGGTTGGTATAGCTGTGTCCCCCAAATAATATTTTGTCTACCAGTGCTTCTACCTTAATTACTACCTTCTTTCAGATCCTAGTGGAAACAGCCCAGGTTTCAGAGCCTGAGAACTGGGAACTGAGGTGCCTCTGAGACCACTAGTCCTATTTCCAGCATACCCCACATAGACAGTTTTGACAGCAGCAGCCTCTGTGGAGATCTGACCTGTCAGTTAGCTCTGCAGCAGAAATGGTAGCTTCTGCCTCCTTAGTAACTACAACTACTGGATCTCCCCCCCCCCCCCAATCCCTCCCGACCAAAAGTTTTAGCTACAAAAATCCTTAGCATAAGAAATTGATCAATATAAATTTTGTCAACTAGAATCATATAAACAAAGATGCATTATGATGTGCTTTAGCCCTGAACTCTGAGGAACACTATGCCTTTCCATCTGATTTGTAGCTGATACCATCTATATGTGTTGTCTCCCTCTTTAAGATTGTGAGTTCATTGAGATTAGGGATAGGAGGATCCAAAGTGGCAGGAACTCAGCTGAGCTTCCCTAACATTCCTCTCCAAACAAGTTTAAAATAATACCTCCAACAGAATTCTGGGTTGTTGGAGCCCACAAAAAGTTGAGATGAGACATTTTTCTAGCCTAAGGCAACTTAGGAGATTGGTAGGAGAGCTCTGTGACTATATGACAAGTCTTAGAGACAGCTGTCACTGCGGAGCTTTAGGAGCCCACAGATGGTAATGGGTGACACCATTGATCAGAAAGAGGTTACAATGGACCATTTACTGGTCTTGGATACACGACCCTAGTGAATTGTCCATATGCAACTCCAGATTGAACTCCATACTTCTAGTGGAGAGTATAGTGTATGTAGTCACTCACAAAGGAGTAGGGGCCCTGGTCTCATTTCCAAGGCTGAAGGAGAAAATAGAACAATAGTTACAGGGCCAAAAGAAGTATTTGTGGACAACCTGAAAGCCATGATCAAAGAAAGAGGCTGGAAATCATATTTCAAGAAATTATCAAAGAAAACTGCCTTGATATCCTAGAACCATAGAGTAAAATAGAAATTGAAAGAATCCATCCACTGAGTACCTCCTAAAAGAGACCCCCACAAATGAAAATTCCCAAGGAATATTATAGCCAAATTCTAGAGTTCCCATGTTAAGGAGAAAATATTGCAAGCAACTAGAAAGAAATAATTCAAATATCATGGATACAAACAAAATAAGCGTCATACAAGCTTCATGATCCCCTTTGGGGTTTTCTCAGCAAAGATACAAGAGTGGTTTTCCATTTCCTTATCCATAACATTTTATAGATGAGGAAACTGAGGCAAATAGCATTAATTGAATTGGTCAGGGTCACACAGCTAGCAAATATTTGAGATCAGCGTTGAACTCAGGTCTTCCTGACTCCTGGACTGGCACTTAGTTGCCCCTAAAACATGACTTATTGGTTCTTAAGGAGAAGAACTTCTTCACGCAGTTTCTGAAGGAATCAATGAGGATAAAGAGCCATCATATTAAAGTGATTAAATGCTAATTTCTCTTATCTCAGGTACTCACTTTGCAAGAAATGGAAAGGCCCATCAACATATTCTGAAGACGTCAATCTGGGTTAAAACCCCAGGATCTCTCCAGGTTCTTCCTAAGTGGAAAGAAGAGTTATTTGCTTACTTTACACAAGGAGAGGAAATTTTAAAAAAAATTGGATTTTGTATTAAAAAACCCAGGCTTGAGACTTGGCTCTTCTTGCCAGCTACAAGGCTTTCAGGGACAATCACTTAGTTTCTTGAGCTTTAGATTCCTGTATGACATAGGGGTAATGCTCCTTATACTACCTTTCTGGAAGAGGAAAGTGACTTGGAATGAATATTTTTAAAAATTCATGGACTTCAGGGTAAGAATCCTATTCTAGTACACTGTGAATATGAGATTATAAGTATCTTAAAGGAAGTGACAGGCATGAAAGAGTTCCATAAATGATATTTAATATAAATTACTTCACAACTTCTTTCTTACCATACCATGATTTAATGATACATCAAGATTTATCTACAGTTATCTGTACAGTTTATCTACAGTTAGTACAACCACTAGGTGTCACTGTGAAACATAAGGTCTCTGCTTACCTCCCTACCATCTCCAATCAGAAAGAATTGGAGCAAAAAGTTCTCCATCTCTACCTCATTGTTCCAGAAAACAAACCAAAACAAAACACCCAAATTCCCAGGCCCCCCAGATGTTGGACAGAAGAGGCATGGTGAACTACTCAGAAGACTAAGTGATTAGTCCTCAAAATTTGCCCAGGGAACCTTACACAATGGTAATTTATGCCTTACTCTATCATGGTTTCAAGACACTTGAATTCTGCTTTTAAAATGTGGTGTCTGTATTTATGTTAGTAAACATATGCTCATATCTGACATTTGGATTTATTCTTGGGTTCCTGATTTCACTGAAAATGAAGCATTCATTCTTTGAAGGTGTCTCCTTTTGCAATGAGTATGAATTCTGAACCATATTTCTGGAAAACATTGAAATTTATTTTATTAGGTGAAGGATACAAGAAAGTCTACTTTGAATTAGAGAAAAAATCCCACATAAACCATTCCGAATCACTGTGGTTCTAAAATCACCTTGGTTTGAATTAAAGGGCAGAATATAGATAACTATAATTAAAAAATAAAACTTAGGAATTTAGATTTTTTATAACTTGGACAGGTACCATTATGAAGAAAGAGTCTGAGGCATAAAATGAATAATAAATCTTTGCTGAGAGAATGACAAAGAGATAATGTTAGTCTTTAAAATTACTTAAAAGAATCTGCTTTTTTGGCCCCTTACAATGCTTACTATACTTTTTCTTTAGCAAGAATTAATTTTTCTAATTATAAACCCCTTTCCCAAGGAACTCTGCCAATGTGATATTATTTGGATTTTATTACTTGTGAGTCATAAAACATCATTTATTTTTAAAAAATATTCTAGTGGAGCAGCTAGGTGGTGTAGTGAATAGAGCACTACTAGCCCTGAAGTTAGGAGGACCTGAGTTCAAATATGAGCTCAGGAATTTAATACTTCATAGCTGCTTGACCCTGGGCAAGTCACTTAACCCCAATTACCTCAGGGGAAAAAAGTATTCTATAGTCTGGACTTTTTCTACTTGATATAGGCTCTTCTTCTATGTAGTTCCAATGCAGGTAAATAGCCATCACATTTCTCAGTTGAACATTAGGAATTTCAATGGATGAAGACACTAAGAGTGAGATTTAATAACTTGTCAAGTTGGTGGCTATGGTGAATCTCAGATTAGTTTTCTATTCTGTTTTCTGGTTTTTCAATTCTTCCTAAAAAACCAAAAACTTCAGCAGTGAACAAGTTGAGGTTCCAGCTGTCAAAGAAGATCCTTGAAGATAGTAGTAAATCAGGATAGTGGAACCAGTCATCAATAATCATTGTCTGTATCATCATTAACAACAATAAACATTTATTAGGAGATTACTAACTATACTAGGCATGGGTGATACAAAACCAAAATGAAACTGTCCTTGCTCTGTAAAGGCTCACATTCTATTGAGGAAATGACATAAGCACAAATAAGTCTGTATGAAATAAATACAAGTTAATTTTGGTGGGAAGGCACTAGCAGTAGAGGACATCAGGCAAGGCTCTTGTAGAAGTAATATTTAAATGGAATTTTGAAGAAAACCAGGGATTCTCAAAGGCAGTGCTGAGAAGAAAGGGCATTCCAAGTCTAGGGTCAGCTTTTGCAAAGGCTTAATGATGAAAGATGGAGTGTGATGTGTGAGAAACAGCAAGAAGGCTAAAATGGCTCAGTTTTATAATGAAAGAGTAATGTACAATTAAATTAAGTAAATTGGGCAGGAATAGAAGGCTGAAGCCAGATTGTGCTGGGCTTCAACTTCCATAAAGAGTAGTCTGTCTTTTATTACAGGGGTAAGAAGGAGCCATTGCATATTGAACCAGGGATTCACAGAATTAAATCTACACTATTGACATTCATTTTAGCAGTTGTGTGGAAAATGAATTGGAGAAGGGAGATATTGAAAGCAGGGATCTGTTAAGAAGTCACTATAGTATTCTACATGATGTGGAATGATAGAAAAGGAATTTTTACTCCCAATAAATGGATCATTCACATCAATCCCCTCCATATCCAACTGACCTGATCCTATCACGTAGGAGAGAGAGAAAGGGAATTTCCAAATAAGTTGGAAATTGCATTCTACATGGAGAAAAATTTATTTTATTATAATGGGCATATGCATGCTATGTAACATAAATTAGAACTTCACTGTTGCTTGATAGTCCTTTTACTCCATAGTGAATTTCTCATAAGGATTATTTCAAATCTTTCTGATTCTCATAATAGAGAATTTTAATTTCTTTTTGTCTGAAGGAAATGCCCTTTGAAACATTTAAAGTCTGAATTTCTTACCTATTCTCCTCCCTTCATAGTCAGAAAAAGACTTTGTATCATTCTTTACTAAAATTTTGGGGGCTAGAAGATGTGAATATCCTCAATATCTCTACTCTAGTCTTTAAAACATCTCTTTATAATGCTCTCCTTTGCTCTTGTCTCAGCAGTGTTCAGGGGCCTCATTGAATGCTCATGTACCTAGAAGTTATTTTGATTTTTAAAGGAAATTGAGATTGCCTCAAACCAAATCTTTCTTTTCTTTTTTTTTTTGTCAGCTATCTTCCCAAGCATCTGAAGAATATAAACATTTCTTCAGATATAAAGAAATTGAAACTCATTATTTTATAACAAACATTTATCCCATGCCTTGGTGGAGAAGTGATCAAAGGTTGGCAGTTCCTATTGGTTTTCTCTTGTTTTAGATTACAATGAGTCCTGGAGATTAAATGAGTTATAATTTGAAGAAACAAGATACATTTAACTTGTCTATGTCCTCTTTATAGAGGACACCAGAGTTCTTATGACAAGCACAGATTCATTATGTCATGAAAAAGAATTTAGAGAGTTTTACCCATTTAAAATTCTCATCTTTCATAATCTCATGTTTTAAAGCAAGCATAAAAATTCAAAGCTATAGTCTAGAAGTCTTGAATGATCTGGTTTAAGAGAATTGGATTTTACAGTTTTTTAAAAATCAGACAGAGCTGACAGATATGTAGTATATTTGACTCATGGGATGTCTTTTTGATCCCCAATGCAGTGAAAGAGAGGGAATTTTCTGGGGGAGAGGTATGAATATGTATTTGTGTACATGAAATTATGAGAGAAAGAGAGCTATAGAAAATATTTAATCTAGGACCATAAAAAAGAAACTTTACAAATGGAATGACGAATAAAAAGAGTGGGTCACTAACTTTTTCCAATTTTTTCTTTTATTCATCTGTTTAACCAAACAGGTAATGGACTCTGAGTATTAATTTGCTAAAAAGTTCAATTCATGAATGCCCCTTTTCCCATGAAACAAAGAACTCCATGGTTACAGAATGCACCATTGGGTTATGACAACATTTCAAAATAATGTTTCCATTTCATATGTAACAATGTAAACTTCAAAAATAGTAAACTATAACCCCACCCCTTTTCTTCTTTACAGATCTATCACGGATAGAATTTTCTGGTAGACCTAAATTATATAAGTAAACAGCCTGTTGCTTAAAAGTTTCATAAAAAGGTTTACATTTTCAGTAAATCATTTTTAAAATATCTGACCATGAAGTCAAAGCAACCAGCAATTCACCTTCTCTTAGTCTACCTTTTAATCATATTATACATCACAAACAGTGTTCCTATATTTATATATATATATATGTACATATATAACTGGTCATCAGCTTTGTGGTTTTATATATTTATATGTGTATTTATAATAGAATTTATTTTTAAAGATCCCTACATCTACATTATAAGATGGTGCCTGGTGACTTATAATGTCACGTGGCTGCACAAAGGTAAAGATGAAAATTCTTTAGAAGGCACTGTAAGTTCTTTTGCATGATCTTAAATGGACACATGCAGAAAAAGACCAGCTGAGGCTCTGATAGCTTTCTTTCACAATTTCCCTCATGCAGAGCCTTTCTTTTCTAAACTGACTTCTCTTTCCAGACCAGACACAGCTGATAGTCCAACTCATATCATCCTTCCTATTTTCTCTTCCCCACATCCTATATTCCAACCAAAACAAACTTTCAATTTTCTTTTGGTTCATTGAAACTCCATAAAATTAAGAGTAGAGCTCTGGTATAAAACAAAGTATGACTTATTCTAGCTTAAAAAAAAAGTCACAGTGTGTAATGTAATATATTCAGTTGCTAAGATTCAAAATGGCTGTCCCGGCTTGTCGTGAAAACCAGTTGCTCAAACAATCGATACAAAGATAATCTTAATGTTACATTCATTTTAAAAGAGCTGAGAGGTTCTTGTTTTTTTTTTTTTTTTTTTCCCTTTTTCTTTTTTCCTCCATATGCAAGTGGTATTCTTAAGTGAAAGGTCTGATGTGAAAAAAAGTGCAAGCAAATTGGACATGCCCTTAAATACCGGGTGACTTACTTTAAGATACCAAAACTGTACACTTATGTACACCACATTGGACATATGTGCCCTTTTGCAAGATAAGACCTTTGAACCTTAAATAAGATGTTTGTTACCACTACCTCATGAGCGAGTGACATTAACGCGCAAAGGATGGGCGGGTTCTTCTATGTTTGGTCTGCAGTCCAGAACCTATGTCTCCATTGCCTTCGGCTGTCTCCTCCTTCTTCCTTACTTTGAGGCGCATGAGCAATTTGATCAACCATACATCCCATTCTTCTGGTAATAGCAGTAGGAGAAAGCCCAGGCCAATGATAACGATGGCGATGACCCGAACTCCATTGAAGACAATTTGGCTTGTGTAGTGATCTACCACTGCATGAAATAATGAACTCTGGTTAGTTATTAAGTGATATTAACAACAAAGGCACCACATGGGGTAGAGTAAGATACCCTTTCCCATTTAATTTGGCAAAGATGATAATGGAGGTGGATTCTTACCTTTTTTGACAGTCTTGAGCCTATGTCCTCTTTTTGCCTAATTAATGTCTACCAAAGGCTATCAGAACAGTGGTTTTCAAATGCTTCTGCTTCGGGACACATTTATATTCACAAAACTTACTGAAGATCCCAAAGAGCTTTTGTTTATAATGGCTATATCTGTTGATATTTGCTATATTAGAAATTAAAATTGAGATAGTAAACTATTTATTAATCCATTTAAAACAATAATAAACCGAAAACATGCTAACATAAATAACATTTTGTTTTTGTGAAAAGCAAACATATTTTCCAAAACAAAAGAAAACAAGATAATGAAAAAAGTTGTATGGCTTTACATTAAAAACAAAAAATCTCTTTAATGTTTGGCTAGGTAGCAGATGGTTGGATTCCTATATCTGTCTCTGTATTCAATCTGCTGTAATATATTCTCTTTGCAGAAGTATATGAAGAAAATCCAGCCTCATACAAATTTGTAGCTGGAAAAGGGAAGAGTATTTTACTAAGTAAATAATGCTTAAGTTTTACTTTGAAAACAGTTTGATTTCATGAACCCCCAAAGGAGCTTGGAGACTCTTAGAAAGCCACATTTAGAGAATCATTATTTGAGAGGATTTTTTCAGTATGTATTTTGTTAGTGTTGATTAAGGCAACCTCTACTAAACTTTGTTTAAAATAGCAAGATCTTTTTTTTGTCACAAACCCTTACATTTATGTGTTTACAATTTTACTCACAAAAATTATACCTGAACCTAAGGCTAAATAGTTATTTTTGTGGAAAAGATGAAGCAAGGCCCAGGAAGTTTAGATTTAGTCAATTTAATACTGGAAGAACTGGAAGAGAATTTTAAAATCCCTTTTAAAAATAAATAAAATAGGTTCATTTTTGGCCCAAAGGCACTGGCTAACTATCATGTCCTAAGGGTCATTATCATTGATTAACTTTTTTGTAAGCCATGGGGAGTAAGGCCCTTTGAAGGCTTACATTGAAGATGGATAGTACAAAATGAGGAACTAGTTTTAACAGCCTATAAAATTCAAGATCCACATTTTTTCAATAAGCCAATGATTAGATCTCTATGATGCACTGTCCCCATTCCCACCCCTTGAGTATTTTTTATTCCATATAACCTTAGGAATATACTGTTCTAGCTGAGCAATTTTAGTTTTCTCATCTGTAAAATGAGGATAATAATAGCATCTACCTCTCTGGGTTGTTGTGAGGATCAAATGAAATAATATTTGTAAAGCTGTTAGCATAGTATTTGGCATATAATAGTTGTTATGCTTATATTAGCTATATTATTATTATTATTATTATTATTCTATGCAATCTTATTGTTTTTTTTTTCAAAAAATTATAAGCTCCTTGAAGGCAGAGACTGTGCAACCTTTTATTTTTGTATTCCTAGGCCTTAGCATAGAGTAAGTACTTTACAAATGTTTATTGGATTAGATAAAAGATGATGCAAGTGAATATTGCACTGGACAGGAAGTCAGGAAGACCTGAGTTCAAATACAGTCTCACACACTTTCTAGTTGAGTAACCATGGCCATATCATTTAACTTCTAATTGTCTCAGTTTTCTTATCTGTAAAATTGGAATAATAATAGCACTTTTATCTCAGGGTTGTTGTGAAAATCAAATTAGACAATATTTAAAAAAGAATTAGAGCAGTAACTAGCATGGAGTAAGTCCTTCAGTCAAAGAGTTTGTTATCTTTGTTATCACATCTGAGATTTTCTTGGCAAAAATACTGGGTTGATTTGCCATGTCCTTCTTCAGATCATTTTACAGATGAGGAGATTGAGGCAATCAGGGTAAAGTGACTTGCTCAGGGTCACACAGTAAATGTCTGAAGTCAGATTTGAACTAAAGAAGATGAGTCTTCTTGACTCTAGGCCCAGCACTTTATCCACTGTGCCACCTAGCTGCCCCCACATTAAGTACTATCTAATTGTATTGTATTGCATTGTGTTGTATTGTATGTACTTGTTATTACTTCACAGTCTTTTTACTTGATCAACTCTCATTAATTCTCTATCAAATGTTCCCCCATAACTATTGTTAATGTCTTCCATTTTGCAAAAACTTTTAACCTTTCCTACAATCCTCACCTATTTTATTATGATTTTTGAGGCCACAGTAGACAAATTTCCTCATTTCCAATCCTATAGACTTAACTACTTTTTGGTATCTTGACTCTCTTCTCTTCTTTTTTACTGTATCAAAAGGTGACTCCATGCTCTGTTTCCTCTAGCATATTCCCATAATGCATTCTCTATTCTAGCCAAAATGGCCTATTTGATGTTTTCTATCCACAATATTAACTGTCCCCATGCTTGGAATCATCTTCCTCATTTCCTCTTCCTCTTAGAATTCCTAGCTTCCTTCACTCATGCCATTTCCTACAATTGCCTTTCCTGGTTCCTCAGTTCTTAAGACATTCCCTTACAATTACTTTACATTTTTATGCATGTTTTTAAAAACTTCTCTCTGTATTTGTTATTTTATATATTTATATTTGTAATAGGATCATATTTATATATGTATATTTTATTTATAATAAATATTTATAAAATAAGTAAATTTATGGCAGGGGCTGTTTTATTTTGGTTTTTGTAAACTTAGTGCCTAGCACAGTGCATGGCACAAAAGAAAGTTTGTTGGATTGAATGGGCTGGCCTCAGTCTAGCATGTTTTATTTTTAGTTGTTGCTGTTCATTCTTCATTCTCTCCCTTCACTTGATCCTTCCTTTCTGTCAACAAAAATAATTAGGTCTTCATTATCCTAAAAACAATCACAGACATAAAGGTATACATACTCCAAAACCAACATGTCCTTTAACTTGATATCTTACTGAATTACCATTTTTTCTCTTTTTTTCCCCAATTTGATGAAGTTTAGAATACACTTGATTTTTCCATTTCCTGACCACCTACTTATTCCTCATTCCCTTTTTAGCTATCATCTTCTTTCATAATTCTACCAAAATCATGCTCTGCCAGCCCATCCAGTATGCTAAAGATATTTTACTGCCAAATAAAATAGCTTTTTGTGAGTCTTCACTCTCCCACAGTCCCTTGCAGTATCTGACTGTTGACCTCAATTTCCTCCTCAATATCCTCCCTCTTCTTCTCATTGACACTTTAAAATTTCCCTCTATATTTTTGCTCCCTCTCTGTGTCAGTACTTTTCAGACTGCACTCCTGAGTCTCTATACTTTCTACTATACCCCAGAAGCTTCTGTACCTGGAAGCTTCACTTCATTCAAGGATTTCTCATATTAAGAGTGCCTTCAGCTCCTTGTGACTTCTCTCTTCTAGTTGTTTGGTTCTTTCTAGAACTTTATTTTCAGGAGGACTTGCAGGTCAGCAATATCTTCAATTCTCTCTAGGTTCCTTTTCCATAATCCTAAAATGGGTACTTTCATTTCCCCATTTTTTCCCCTACCTACATTTTCAATTTTTTTTTATGTGTTGTCTACCCTATTTGAATATAAGCTTCTTGAGAGTTTCTCTGAGTTACATTTTCCTCACCACTGACTTATGAGCTAGATAATCTCAATATTCCTTTTTATCACTATAGTCTCATGCCAATAAATATTATATATTTAATATAATATAATGGTTCTCTCTGGGAGCAGGTTTCTCAGGGAGGTTTCTGGAGGCAGCCTTAGTATCAGTTCAGATCAATAACCACCCCAAATGCAGCCAGGAGTTAAAAGTTCAGATCTTTTATTGCTTCTTCCAAAATAGCCTGGTTAGTTTTCTTAGAGGCCTATCTCTCTCCTTGGTTCTAAGAGCTCCCTCTGAATGTCTCTAAATCCAAAGGTTTTTCCTTCAGCCTCCAGCCAGCACAAAGGTGGAAAATGGAATGAATCTGACTCCACCTCATAGAGTGGGGTTGTGGGCTTCCTCCCAGAGTGCTCCTTGCTGACTCCTGGCAATTTTCCGAACTAACTAACTTGAAGCTCTAAGAGATTCTTTATATATGATCTCCCAAAGGTTGATTCCTCCTCTGAGGGAGTGGGATTATGGGGTCTGAGAGTGGGATTATGGGGTCTGAGAGTGGGATTATGGGTTTCTGACTTGTGAATCTCATACTGAATACTAATTTGTGAATCTCCCAAAAGTGTGAACTCCAGTGAGTACTTAAATATATTAGTGAGCTAGAGAATTTGCTAAGTACCATACTAAATTAGGCAACTGACTTATCACTTTGTAAGGATTTTAATAGGTATAATGTGTAGATGAAGGTTCAAAAATATAGATGTTGAAAGCAATTTTAAAATTAATCTCAGGAGCAGCTAGGTGGCGCAGTGAATAGAGCACCAGCCCTGAAGTCAGGAGGATCTGAGTTCAAAATCAGGTTTCAAATGCTTAACACTTTCTAGCTGTGTGACCCTGGGCAAGTCACTTACCCCCAATTGCCTCAGCAGGGGAAAAAAATTCATCTCAGCAGAGAATCTTGTCTCCTACTTGCATGATAGAGTTGAGCTAATACATCCTGGATTCTTTGTTCTCCCTTTCTCCATATTTCAAACCGTTTCTATGCTATCCCCATTCTTTTCTACCTTTGCTATAGACTGAGAATAAAATGATGTTTTTCTTTTCTAAAACAAATCCTTTTACTTATTTGCAGGATCCTACCCCCTTATACTTCCTCTGCAAAATTTCCTCCTTTCTTGCTCTCATTCTTAATCTCTTCTTTCCACTGGCTCCTTTCTCAGAGTTTATAAACATGTCCACATATCCTTCAAAGATGAAAAAAGTTGCTTTTTTGACTTTGTCATACTTCCAAGTTATTTTCCTATATATCTTCTTCTTTTCACATCCAAATTCTTGGAAGGGGTTGCTTATGTTCATTTAATTCATTTATTTCCTTCCTTTCCTACTCCTCAGTTTCTTACAATCAAGCTTCTAAACTCACCACTCAACTTGGACTGTTCTCTAGGGTTACCAGTGATCTATTAACTGTTAAATCTCATGGCCTTTACTCAGTCAATTCTCATTCTACTTGATTTCTGTATTGCTTTTTAAACCATTGGCCAATACTTGTTCCTGGATATCTTATTCTTCCTTGCCAAAATGACACTGTTCTCCTGCATGTCCGATTTCATCTTTGGCATGAGCTGTTAAACCCAGATGTTCTCCAAAACTAAATTCAATACATTTCCTCCTTCCCATTTCATCTCAAGTTATCTCTTCTTTAAACTTAGCCCCCTCTCCTTTTCTGTTGTTGAAGGCACCAATGATTTCACCATTCAGGTGGCATATTTTATGAGACACTTGATGGGATAAGAACTTGTTAACCCTAGGGTGATAAATTTTTTAATGATACCAGAGAGTTGGAGAAAATCCACGGCTGATTGAGAAGTTCCAGGTGCCTTGCCTGGGCAGAAGAAGAGCTTTTTATTGCTGGGAGGTAGGGAGGGTAAGTGAATCAAAGAAAACTGGGGAAAAACCCAGCTCTGAATCATACTGATGCAAGTGCTGACGTGATCAGCCTCACCCTGTATGCACTTCTCTGTAGATCCTTAAAGTCTGGGAATAGGCAAGATAGCAGGTAATACAGGGAACTCATATGTGAGGCTGGAATGAGCATAGAAACCCTCAAATTGGGAATAAAAGAGCAGCTAGGAGATGAAAAAATCCTTCTCAAAGGAGAAAGCAAATCGTCATTTGTGTTTGAATCAAAAGTCAGTGTGGAAAAAGGCCAAGTGGTATAGGGGATTGAGAGCTCACTTCTGAGTCAGGAAAACCTGGAATCAAACCCTGTCTCTGATGCATAACATATAATATCTATATGCCTCTGGGAAAAGTCACCTCTAAGTGGCCCAGGAAATTATCTAAGACTATAAATTGCAGAGAAAGTGCCAGCGATAGTTTTTCATTGGTTTAGGCCAAAAAAAAAAAAAAAAGCCATTATGAGATAGTGATTTTTAAATTCAAGAGAGAACTAGATTTATTTTTCCAGTTGTGTTATTTGCTAGTTATATGATCATGGACAAATTATTTCTGATCTCTGAACTTCAGTTACTTCAAAATGGAGATTTGTGCAGACATTTTCACTACCTATCACACAAAACTGTTATAAGGAAACACATTGTAAATTATGACAAGATAAAAAAATATGAACTAATATCTCTTTGCACATGTGTTAGCAGGAAGGATCATGTTGGGGTGATGGGAAATAAGACTTCATATGTAATTATAGCAAATAGGTATATAGATATAGATGTATCTATTTGATTGAGAGACATAAAATGAGAAAAATATTTTGATTAGAGCTGATTTCTTCTTGAATTTACATTGTATATGTTTGCATTTATTTCACTATATAAGGTTTTATCTCTTTCTTCAGGAACTTTCCTCCTCCCCCTGAAATATAATTTATTTGAGGGCAGGAACTATTTTTCCTTCTGATCTTTAGAGCTCTATGCTTAGCACATAGTCGGTAATAACTAAATATTTGTTAAATTAAATTGTAATGTGAAATTTGTAAGCACCTTGAGGGCAGGAACTGGGCCTTTTTTTAGTTTTATATCCCCATTATCTAATATAGTATCTGGAGAATAATCATTATTGTACTGTACACAGCCAGTAAGTGTTAAAGTGTCTGAGGTTGAATTTGAAGTCAGATTCTCCTGACTTTAGAGATGGTACTCAATCCACTGTGCCATCTAGTTGCCTCATTTATTAAAGTTTTTAAAATTGCTTTTGATTTGAACTACAGTTAGAAATGAAAAGGGGTTTTTAAAAAAGTACTCTAGTTTGTTAATTATATTTCTTTCATAAGTATATACCATATTTTCTTTTATTATTCTACTGCTTCCTTCCCTCACCTTAAGAAAAACATCAGTCCACCTAGAGAAGTTAAAAAAAATTAGTAATGGCATTTCTTCTAGGTTTGCAATGAAAGATTTGAGATTAGATTCCATCCTGGATCATCAAATCATGAACCTTTTTGAGATTTAGTTTCTCTTTTTTAATATAAGGAATACATTATTTTTCCTGACTGACTCAAGAATCAGAAGGAAAGGAAAAAAGGGAAGGAAATAAGCAATTATTAAGCACCTTCTGTTAGCTAAGTTTCTGAATTCTATCTAATCTGATCTCAGAAACTTCCTAACTATGTGACCCTGGGTAAGTCACTTATTCTCATTTCCCTCAGTTTTCTCCATCTATAAAATAAGCTCAAGAAAGAAATGGTGAACCATTCCAGTTTCTCTGCCAAGAAAACTCCAAATGAGGTCATGAAGAGTCAAACAATTGAACAGCAACAAAGTACCTTCTTTGTGCTAGATACCATACTGGGTATTTTATTATTATTATCTCATTTGATCCTCAGAATAGTCTTAGAAGGCAGGTGATATTATTATACCTATTTTTACTGGAAGACACTGAGGCAGACAGAAGTTAAAGGATTTGTCCAGGATCACACCCTTAGTAAGTTTCTAAGGCCAGAAGTGAACTCAAGTCTTCCTGATTTGAGGTTCAGAATTCCAGACATTGTGCCATCTAATTTTACCAGTATTATATAAGCTTCTTCAGTGCAGAGACTGTCTTAGCACATAGTAAGTGCTTAATGAATGTTTATTAAGCTCAATTTCATTTTATTGTCATTAATTAATTAAGTTTATTGAACTCAATTTTAAGCTCAAATTTAGCTTTAATTTTAAATTCAAATTTAATTTCTAGTTTAAAGAATAGTGAGAATTCCAGATTTGATATAAAGGCTTTGTTATTTTAGAAAGATGCATGACTTTAACTGTTGGTTTGCATAGCACAAATCATAGTTATTAGAAACCTCTTTATAAAAAGCTTTCTAGTTGCCAGGTGCCTCAAGCTTCATTCCTACTTTGGGAAATCAAGCAAAATAAATGACAGAAGTGAAAACTTTCCAATCTAATTAAAGTATTAAATGCGTAACAAACATAGATTTAACAAAAACTCCAAATATCCCTACTATTCCATGGACAAAAATTACAATCTATTACCAGATGTAATAGTGTTTTTTTTTTTAAATGAGAGATGTATAGAAAACTTTGTAATCTTACCTGCATTCACAGGTACACTTAGTACAACTCCAAGTGACATCAAAGTGGGATATGTAACAGCAATTCCAAAATTTAATACAATATTGAATGCTACAAAAAGAACAGAAAGCTATTCAGTCGCATATATTGACAGCATTTGGACAATAATAATGATGACAAGACCATATTTCACTGGTGCTTCTTCCAACCTTATTGGTAATAGTAGCATGGCAGTTGGGGGAAGGTTGGGCCTTTTTCTTCTGATCTACAGAATAGGAGCAGAGAGAATCTGGTGTTTAGATCTCTATGACTACAGTTGTATTGCTTAACTGCTGCTATTTTATTCTAAATAAGTGACTAGATTAATAAAATTAGAACCTTCCTTAACAGGAGTTACAAATTTTGGGACAAATCAATGATATGAGTATATCATATATCTTCTTCTATTCCTTATAATCCTTCTTTTCTCCTCCTTCCCCTCTCTCTCAATTTCCATTTTATATAGATAAGTCAGATTAAATAATTAGTTTACAAACTGTAATCACTATTAAGGGTAATCTTGAAGGAGAAAATAAATCACAAAAGGACAGTCTCAGGGATAGTTTCATTTACTACTTTGTAGTGATATGAGATTATGATGACTCAAGGCTTTTTTATATTTTAGCATCAGCTGATGAAGCTACATCTTTCTTCTCTAGTGTCTGCCTGAGTCATTGCCAAGACCCTAATTATTGTAGGGTCTCCCATGTGGTAGTCCCCTAAATTGGGGACATAGGATAATTGTCTTGATTTTTCATATGCTAGAAATGGCTCTGAGTTATCTAATTGTTGGATATTTACATTCAAAGAGAGTGGCAGATATGAGCCTTGTTGTAGTGGCTATATTTTTCTTTAGAATCCCTAGCTGCTCACAGCTGCTTGGTTATAAGAAGAGATCAGAGTTCAAGATGATCTAAGCAGATATTTTCTTTTGATCTACACAGTTTTCCTTAAATACTGTGAGAAATTGTGAGGGTATCTATAAAGAGTATTTGCTTTCTTTCTTTCTTTTTTTGAGAGGCAATTGGAATTAAGTGACTTGCCCAAGTTCACACAACTAGGAAGTGTTAAGTGTCTGAGGCCACATTTGAACTCAGGTCCTCTTGACTCCAGGGCTGGTGTGTTACCAGCTGTCTTCTAGCATATTTTTTCTAATGAGGCTACAGTATTTTAAAAAGACTTATATGTGTGGTAGGTATAGATATTGTCTATCATTGTTTTCAAGGGCTCTTAGTATGACTATAGTCACTTACTCAATAAGAGAACTGAGAATCCACAAAGGTTTCCCCATGGAATGTCATCGAAAGAGTTCCAATATTCCACTTTGGTGAAGTAAAGAATGATAGGAATACAGGTGATGAAAAGGATATTGAATACACCCAATATGGACAAAAAAAGGGCCGCTTCTCCAAATTTAGCACTGCCTAGGAGAAGTTTGAACAAAACCTGCAAGACAGAAAAGCAATGAGCAAAAGATGGCTATATTTTCCCCAAATTAGAATTTGTTTATAATGAGCAGAGTCCCTGTAAGCCAGCTATGAAGGTAAAACTCCTTCCTAGGACCCATCAGGAAAAAGGCACTACGCCCCACCATCAACACCCAAAGCCGATATTCTATTTAAACTACTTCCTGCATGTGTCAAAAATTTTCTTTTTTTTTTTTAATTTTCAATTTGTATGCTATCCCAGTATTAAATTTTTTTGTAAAATGAAAAAATTTTTCTAAAAATATATTACATTATATTAATGTTACTAGACACACTTATATATAGAACAAAAACTATATATATATATATATATATATATATATATATATATATATATAGAGAGAGAGAGAGAGAGAGAGAGAGAGAGAGAGAGAGAGAACATTTGTGAAGCTCAATAAATGATATATAAAATGATAGGACTGATCCCCATCGTAAAAACTTACCATTTCACTAGGTTTTTGCTATGACAGATGTTTTAGAGGCCATGACTTGACCCATGGTATTTAAATTCACTTAGGTCTCTGATAAGTTTCATTGTAAAAGAGTGCTACTGCCATTGTCACCTCTATCTACTGACTTCCTTTGAAACTCAGTTCAAATCCCACTTTTTAAGATTTTTTCTAATTTTCTCACTTGTCAGTGCCTTCTGGTTGAGATTACTATCTATCTGCTCTGTATTTAATTTGCATATACAAAATTATTTCCATATGGTTTTCCCCACTAGAATCTGAGCTCCTTAAGGGTAAAGATCATGTTTTTGCTTTTCTTTGTATCCCCAGCTCTTAGAAAAGTACTTGGCATATATTAAATGCTTCAGAAATACTTCTTCATGAACTCTTTGTATGTGTTTGTGTATTATAGTTCCTAAAAACAAATGGCTTTTAGTGTTTGAAATTGTGGGATGAGGGTCCTTTTGAGTTATTTTTTCATAGCTTAGCGATCCAACCTTGAGGATCTCAAGAAATGATAGAACTGACATAGATAAAAACAAGTATATGAATCAAATCTCCCTTATTTCAAGGGATCCCTTATAGACAGTTACAGTTTGAAAATAAGTGCTATGGCTTTAACATCCTTTAACAAAGTAGTGTCATTCATTTCTGTATAATGGCTTTGAGAGCTCATTTTTCTTGCTCCCCACCCCAACTGAATATCCTTGTGGTATTTTGAAGAAAGGCATAATCATCCAGTCTCTTATAACTATTCATTTCCCTGTCCTTTTCTTCCCCTATCCTCCCACCATTTATGTTATCGAAAGGTCAGCATTGACCATTCTAGAACAATTTGAGTGCTTATTTTGGGGAGAGGGGCTCTTGTTTTCTCCTCATCCTGTTGTCCTCTCATTTCAGGTTATTGCACTATTCTTTTATGTCTTTTGTATTCAGGGAAAAGATAGGCGTGAAAGTGACATTCACACATTAAAATTTTTTCTCCTCTTAGCCATTCCGGTCAAAGAAATGGTTAGAGAGATGGCATATACTGGAGATCAAAGCCAAATTTGTAGCTTCACTATGGATTCCATTTCTCAGTATTTTGGGTTGATGATTTTTATTAATGCATAGAGACAATGGAGAGATAGAGCCTTTCTGATTTTTCTTCATCTTGCCAATGATTCTAAAGCAGTTGTATACATTTTGAAGAATTTTAAGGTGTGTGTGTGTGTGTGTGTGTGTGTATTGGGGATGTGAGGGATTGGAGATTGAGGTGACAGAAAGGAAGGAATGAGATCCAGCCTCATTTCTCCAATTACTTGCTAGACATCTCCATCTGGATTGTCTCACTAGCACCTTAAACTCAGCATGTATAATATTGAACTCATCATGAATGGATGAACTTTTTTTTTTAATAATTATAACTTTTTATTGATAGAATCATGCCAGGGTAATTTTTTACAACATTATCCCTTGCACTCACTTCTGTTTTGATTTTTCCTCTCCCCCCTTCACCCCCTCCCCCAGATGGCAAGCAGTCCTATACATGTTAAATATGCCACAGTATATCCTAGATACAATATATGTGTGCAGACCCGAACAGTTCTCTTGTTGCACAGGAAGAATTAGATTCAGAAGGTAAAAATAACCCGGGAAGAAAAACAAAAATGCAAACAGTTTACATGAATGGATGAATTGAAAAGCATTTATTAATCACTTACTATACCAATCAATTCCATCCCAACATGGCCTTTCTGCCAACTTTTCTTCTTCTCTTCATGGTACCTTATTGCCTTCCTAGTCCCTCGTCTTGAAACCTAAAAATGATCTTTAATTCTTTTTCCATCACTGTCCCCTCCCCCCCCCCCATTCAACCATTTGCTAACTTTGTGGATCTTTTCAAAATTTCTCTCATATTAATCTCCTACTCTCTTCACTTATAGAGTTGCTACTTTTGTTTAGATTCTCGTCACTTCTTGCTGGAACTAGTATAATCATTTCTTAACACTCTACTTGACAAGGATCTGTCCTCCTTTCCAGTCTATTCTTCAGTCTACTGATAAAATGTTATTCTTACTGCATAAATCTGATCTTGTTACTACTCTGTTCAGAGAAGGTCAATCTCTCCCTGTTCCTCAGAGAATAAAATGCAAATCCCTTAACTTTCCCTAATTTTACGCAAACTTACCTTTCCAGGTCCATTTCATATTGTTTTCCCTCACAAGCTCTATAATCCATCTCAGTTGAACTACTGTTCTCTAATTTTGCCTTGTACATTCCCATTTGTGTACATTTGCCCTCTCTTCGCATCTCTACCTCAGTCTCAGAGAAAAAAAAATGGCTTTCTTTGTCAAGGCAGACTTCTCCATTTGTGCCCAAGAGCCAGTCACTTCCTGTCTCTTCTGGCACCTCCTCCCATTTATAATTCCTTTTTTCTTTCCATATTCAAGCTTTCCTTATTGTTTAATTATTCCTTCATGCTGCCTAAAAACATGATCAGTTAAATCTTCTCCTTAAAAAAAACCCTAACCTTTATTTGACCCTGTTATTCCCCTAACTTGCATTCTATAACTGTTCTCTTTCACTGCCAAACTTAGAATGAATCATTTATGCTCACTCATTTGATGTCTTCAAAACCCACCTTGTTGTTGTTCATATGTTTCAGTCGTGTCTGACTCTTCATGACTGTTTTGTTTCTCTCATTGTATTCTTAGCATTCAGCACAGTGCCTCATATGTAGCAAGAACTTAAATAACCATTGAATTAAGTGTCTGTTGAATTGAAATCCTTTTCTTTTTGCAAGGTCTAGATCTATCTGCATGGTACTGTGCTAAATCCTGGGAATACAGTGAAGGCCAAATTTTCAGTTCCCGTCCTTAAGGAGCTCACATTTTAATATGGAAGACAGCATGTAAACATAATCATGTATAATGAAGATATATAAAGAGTAGATGCAAAGTAATCCTAGAGGAAAAATACTGGGGAGAGATGGGGGATACAGGGAAAAATCTCCTGTCAAGGACAGGATTTATAGTTGTCTTGAAGAAAATCAGAGAAGCCAGTGGGAGAAGGTTAAAAATACCTCTGTGACTCCTTCTCTAAATACTATCCCCTCCCAATCCCAGGTAAAAGAACTATCTCCTTTCTCACAGAGCATACTTTGTATCTCCTATGCTCTTATAATATCCTGCCTTACATTAATTTTTTTTTACGTGGGTCTATTGAATCCTCCAAATTCCAACATGCCACAAAAAGACTATTATTGGTCTTCCTTTAAAGCAGGGGCAATACAAATTATTTTTCTTTTTATCTTTAGTACTTAATTCATTCCTTTGTATATAAAACATATAGTTAATAATAATTAATGAATTTAAACAAATTAAATTATCTTTAGTACTGATAAGGCAAACTATTGCAGACCTGATATTTAAATGCAGTTTTCTTCCTTTGAAGAAGGAACAATTTTAATCTACCAAGGATCAAAAAGTCTTAATTCTGAAGCCAATTTCCTCCTTCTACCCTGCCCCTCACTGTAACCTGTAGTCAATAAACCTTTGCCACAAAGATGAGTAAAAGCTGGGAATAAGAGTTATAAAATGTGTTGAATACCAATGGTAACAAACATCATGGAAGAAAGAGTTTAAATGGTATTGCACCACTCATTTTTACTAGAATTAGAATGGAGAAATCCAGTGTAATCATATACTAAGTTCAGTGTGATCATAAACTGAATCCCTTTAGTCTCTGTGTCTTCTTTCAGTTTCTTGACAAACCATTGGACAAGCTAATCTGATTTAGCTACTTCTGGGTCCCAAACATTTTTGTCCTTTGCTACACATAAAATGCTTCATTTGAAAAAAAAAATGAGAGGAAAAGCAAACAATGACTACGTGTACCCTGGTGTTGTCCACAGTGAGAGCATATCTTTGCGTGGAATTTACAAGCAACTCTCATGCTCATCTCCAGGACTATCAAAAGCAAAGTCATATTCCTTTGTGGTCTACTTTCAAGAGGAATAGATGCCATGCAAGGTTCCTTCCACTAGTAAGAACTAGGGAGGATAAAATTTGAGGTGAAACTAAGGCCTTATCTTTATCACCTAGGCCACAACTATTCTTGTCAAGGACTGCTGGGATAAATCCAAGAGACTATGCTCTACATGTATTTACCTTATAAAGAGCAGACATTGAAGCTGACCCCACCACCAATGCTATTCCTATCACAGAGTGGTTATGGAATCCATCTGCATAAGTCATCATCACGATCCCGGCAATTGCAAGAATGGCAGCCACAATCTGGACAGGAGAAAGTAAATTAGTGGTCAGAGAGGCACTGTGGAATCACATGGGTCAATTCAGGATTGACAATGGTAGTAGTGAATGTGTATATTATAGTGGAAAGGGCACCAAAATTAAGAGTTAAGAGTTCTGAGTTCTAGTCCTTATCCTACCAATTACCAGACATAATCTTGCTCAGAATACTTAACATCTCTGGGATTCAATTTCTTCATCTGTAAAAGGAGGGTAATGATATTTATATTATTTACTTCACAGGGTATAGGATCCTACACAAAATGGTTGATCAAATGATAGATATTAAATAATTTGAAAAATTAAAACAATAAACAAATGAAAGAAATTATTGTTGCTGTGGTGGTTGTTATTATTCTTTAAATAGTAAAGGAGAAATTTGAACTTCAATTCTAGACTTACTAGGTGGAGGAAATACCCAAAAAGTCCATTTCATTGATTATCAAATTAAAAACCAAGTTTCAATGAGTGTTTACTATCCAAGAAAAAACAAAGATTGATCTTTAATAGTGTGGCTTTTGAGAATGGAGCAGTAGGTATGTGATATTGACGGTAAATTTACAGACCATGATAATTTTGTCATGATAAAATCTGCCTAATAATTATAGCATTTTGCAATTATCTACATATTTCTCCTAAAGGATTCAGCAGACCTTAGGATACCTCATTTATCTTCTTCATATTACAGGGATGAGATGAAGAAGAAGGAGACATATGTATGGTTTCCATTTTATAGGACCTTGGGGCACAAAGCATAGGGTTGCTTTGTTGTTCCAAACTAATCAGTGGTGCATCCAGGGCTATGGTTCTGGATGAAGTGCTTTCTGCTTTTCCCTTCTGTTATTATATGATTTTATAGGCATCCCAGAATGAGTGATATTTTGGAGAAGAAAGTCATCTTGCTAAAACCCAAGAAGGTCAACCAGTTGATAAGAACATTTTCCAACCTGACAGAAGGTATCCAAAGCTTGTAATGATAAAAACAAACAAACAAACAAACAAAAAAACAAATGACAGAGAATAATCTGTGGCTATGTATATGAAGAACTATGCAGATTTAATTTAGTCAGTGTGGTACCAAAAATGCATTTAATAGGTATGAGATTTTTTTTTTTTTGGTGTTTGCATTTCTTACTAGTTTTTTCCTTTTATAGATTTTTTTTTTTAGCTAACAAAATTGTGAAAAAAATCAGAACTAAATGATTTAGAGTCTCTTGTTACACTTTCTATTGTCAACCATAATCATTTGTGTAGACTGATTTACTTTAGAGGAATAGTGAATGTCATTAATCTTTGTCAGAATTTGTGAATTACACATTCTTGTCCAAAAGGAAGTCAGTCACTCAATATTTTAACATAATCATAGTTTCCATGGAAAGATAGAACCTACCTTAAGTCTACAAATGGTTCCCAATTAATGGTTATTCTAATTAAGATATTCTAATTGTCATTCCTAGATTAGGACTACTTTCTTTAGTTAGGGATAATACTTCACATATATTGCAGATTCAATGGCTAATTATTTTCTGTCTATTCATTTATTTTCTATATACTTATAATCTATTTAATCTATCTAAAATCTATCATCTATCTAACTATCTATCTATCTATCTATCCACACAGAGAAAAACAGAAACAATATGGCAGCAAGACAAGAAAATAGCATGTATGCTTAATAGGCACTGAGTTTTGCAAATGGTTAGTGAACAGAGTGGAGCAGAGGATGTTTTGGCTATTTGGTGGTTCCTTCTTTAGAGAATATAAGATACTGCTTAGGCTTCATTGATTAGATTAGGAATCAGTGATGGAAAATCACCAGAAAGGCCATATCGAAAAATACCACTACTGCTAATAAAAGAAAATTTAAAATGTCCCATTTTAGGTAGTTTGGTTTATGTCAAATATTTTTCTAGATCTTTTCAAACATGTGTCAGAAGTTAGAATAAATGAGACAATTCCATTGTGTGAGAGCTTCATTTAAAGATTGTTGAGGACTATGAAGTCAACTGAGCCTAAATTAACTTTGCCAGAACCAATGTCCTTCTCTAGTACTTCATCATGAAACAGAAGTAGATTTAGGTTCTTGAGATTCCTTCAGTTCTTCCCAAGCTAGAAAGGCTGCAAGTTTGGGCCCCAGTGATTTGCTGTCTGATCTCTCAGAATCACTCTATATAAGTTTGGGAGGCTCATCACCAGACTGATCAAAACAAAGTGATTAATATTTTTAGTTGTGACCATTCAGAGAGAACATATCCTGAACCTCAGAGAGAGGGGCTGCAATCTAAAAGTGTTGGGAGTATGCACATGTTGGTAAAATAGCAGATTCTTGAAGTATAGATTTTAAGCAAAGACTTTCCAGGCTGATTTCCAGTAGCTGTCTTTCCCCATATTTAAAAAAAAATCAATTAAATATTAAAATTTTAAAAGTCTATGTGTGTTCAGGGTAGTGAGATGAGTTCTAGTGAAAGGTGTTAGATGGATTGCTCTGGAGGTTGTTGTTCTTTTTGCGAGCCAAGGAAAAGCAGCTCCATAAAACAACTTTACAATACCCTTTTAACTCAGGCCCTTTGGGTACAGGCTGGCAAGACATTCCCCCAGGAGAGAGATGGTAATTCACTTATTGAACACTTCAGGTTTTCCCACCAGTTGCAAAAGAACATCAACCATGGGCCAAAGAAACAATTGATTGGGACATAAGCCATTTGCTGAGTATTCCATCTCCTCCTGTCTGTAGTTCAAGTTAGCCTATTTGGAACATTGTGACTCTCCAGGCAACAATGTAGTGTTTACACATAAATTAAATAATTCAACTCATTAAATGAAATGGAAACTTTAGGAGATAATGTAACCTAGCTCAATGGAAACCTCAATTCTCTTCTGTTTTTTTCTTTTCTTTTATTATGGTATCTTTTTTTTTAAGCCTCCTCCCTCACCCCCCACTTTAGCATTTTTTAACCAATATGGGCAGGACATTTGTAAGCACAGCCATCTAACTTTTAACCTTGCCTCCTCCCCTTCCCTCCTTTCCCCACCACCCCAACTCCATTACCCTCATTGTACATCACTGAACTATTCCAAAGCAAGGTTTTCGGGAGATGTGGTGATTTAGCTTGCCAGCTCCACGCTTCCATGTAACAATGGCACCTAGATCAAGAGAGATGAGAGCTGTCATCTGTACTCTGACTATGAAAGAATTAACTTGCAACAGGAAGAAAGACCAAGGAGTGAGGCCAGTCAGCAGTCAGGGGAAGGTGGCAATCTTTTCCTGTTATCTCACTTAATAGCAGTGACCTGCTGTTTGATTTGGCAAAAACTTCAAGCTCCTAGCACTAGCTCTCTATAATTCTAATCATGTAAGAAACGTAATCCGTGTAAGGAAACTCTTAAAGGGGTTTGAGAGAGGAAGTAGTCTGTCACAAAATTTAATTGTTCAAAGTCTTGCTAAAAGAGTTTTGAACTTGTAATCTGAAAATTTAGGATGAACTAACTCTGCCACTTAGGGCTTGTAGCAGATTGCTTAATGCCATTGAGGATCAGTTTTTTCACTTATAAAATAGGGATAAATATATTTGTTCTAGGGATAGTTCGGTGGTGCAATTACCAGGCCTAAAGTCAGGAAGACATCTTTCTGAGTTAAAATCTGACTTTAGATACTAACTAGTTATGTGACTGTGGGTAATACACTTAACTCTGTTTGCTTCAGTTTCCTCATCTATAAAATGATCTTGAAAAGGAAATGGCAAATCACTCCAGTATCTTTACCAAAAAATTCCAAATGGGGTGCTCAATTTTAAAATTCTTTAAACTTCCAACATTAGTTCGACATGACCAAATAACAACAAATACTTGTACTGCCTTTCTCATAAGATTATTGTGTCAAGGGACTTCCGGGTAAGATGGCGGAGAGGAGGCTCACAGTTGCATAAGCTCCGCGCTTTCTCTCACTATCCACTTCATTACAAGCCTCTGAATCAATGCTTGACTGAAAAAAACCCACAAATAGTTACCAAGAGAAGCCATCCTTGAGATCCGCCAAGAAAGGTCTGTCTTTACTGGAGGGCTGGGGCGGTTTTAGATCGGGCACAGGCTGAGGGCAGCGGCAGTGAGAGCACGGGAGCAGACTGGAGAGGGGGTGGAGAGTGATCGTAGCCGTTTCTGCGGGGAGAGCTTCGCTACAGGTTTGGATAATTTCCTCCGGCAGCAAGTCAACAGCCCAGCAGAAAAGCTAAAAACACCGGGGCTGAAGAATACAACCGCAAACAGCTGAAGTCTCTCAGGACCTGGCCCCCCCCCCTTCCCCCCCTCAGTGACTCAGCACGCTCTGGGATCTCAGAGCGCAGGCGCAGCACAGTCCTGCTAGTGCCTCACTGCTGCCACCTGCAGTCTGTAGAGGAAGCTCGATAACACACCCAGCCCCTCCCCCAAAGAAAGACTCCAGTTTTTTTCTGTTTTTCTTTGGTAGTTTATCTCTGATTAATAGACAGAATGAGCAAGAAGCTGAAGAGGACTTTAACCCTTGACAGCTTCTATACAGATAGAGAGCAGACTCTAAATCCTGAGGAGACTAAAAACAGGCAGTCCCCAGGTGATTCCCCAAAGGAGGAGATCGGCTGTTCCTCAGCACAGATGAACCTCATAGAAGTGATTAAAAAGGCTCTCACAAGGGAGCTAGAAGAAAAATGGGAAAAGAGTCTGGAGAAAGTTAAAGAGAGAGTGGATAAAGAAGTAAAATCCTTGAAAAATAGGATTAGTGAACTGGAAACAGAAAACAGCTCTCTAAAAAACAAAATTGGCGAAATGGAAAAAAATTCCACAGAACAAAAGAACTCAATTGGACAATTAGAAAAAGATTTTAAAAAAGTGAGTGAAGAGAATACTTCACTGAAAATCAGAATTGAACAAGTGGAATTGAATGACTCGAGGAGACAAGAAGAATCAGTCAAGCAAATCCAAAAAAATCAAACAATGGAGAAAAATGTGAAATACCTTCTGGGGAAGACAACAGACCTGGAAAACAGATCCAGGAGAGACAATCTGAGAATCATTGGACTCCCAGAAAAACATGATGAAAAAAAAGCCTGGACACTGTCTTCCAGGAAATTATCAAAGAGAACTGCCCAGAAGTCATAGGAACAGAGGAAAAAATAAACATTGAAAGGATTCATCGATCACCCACTGAAAGGGATCCTAAAATCAAAACACCAAGGAATATAGTGGCCAAATGCCAGAACCCTCAGGTGAAAGAAAAAATATTGCAAGCGGCTAGAAAAACCCAATTCAAGTATCAAGGAGCCACAATAAGGATCACCCAGGATCTGGCAGCATCCACATTAAAAGATCGAAGGGCCTGGAATATGATATTCCGAAAGGCTAAGGAACTTGGTATGCAACCAAAAATAACTTACCCAGCGAGAATGAGCATCTTTTTCCAGGGAAGAAGATGGACATTCAACGAAGTAAGCGAATTTCATCTATTTCTGATGAAAAAACCAGAACTTAACAAAAAGTTTGATCTACAAATATAGAACTCAAGAGAAATCTAAAAAGGTAAAGATTAATCTTGGGAACTATATTTTGACTATATAGATGTATAAAGAATACATGTATACCTTGTTCTAGAAATTGATGTGGAAAGGACATTGTACCAGAAAAAGGGTAAAGTGGGGGTAGTACATCTCATGAAGAGGCATAGGAAACCTATTATATCTGAGAGAAAGAATGGAGGGGGATGAATATAGTGGGTATCTTACTGCCTTCAGAATTGGCTTTAAGTGAAAAATCTTAAGACATATTCAATCTATGGTGAAACTTCTCCCATCTCATTGAAAAGTGAGAAGGGAAAAGTGGAAAGGGAAGGAATAAGCTAAGGGGAAGGGAATACGGGAACTGGGAGGGAAAGGGGTAAGATAGGGGGAGGAACTCTAAGGAGGGGGGAGGGATACTAAAAAGGGAGGGCTGTGAGAAGCAAGGGGTGCTCACAAGCTTAATACTTGGAAGGGGGGGAAAGGGGAAAGAAGGGAGGAAAGCATAAACCGGGGTTAACAAGATGGCAAGTAATACAGAATTGGTCATTCTAACCATAAACGTGAACGGGGTAAACTCCCCCATAAAGAGAAAGCGGTTAGCAGAATGGATTAAAAGCCAGAATCCTACAATATGTTGTTTACAGGAAACACACCTGAAGCGGGGAGATACATGCAGGTTAAAGGTAAAAGGTTGGAGCAAAATCTACTATGCTTCAGGTGAAGTCAAAAAAGCAGGGGTAGCCATCCTGATCTCAGATCAAGCTAAAGCAAAAATTGACCTAATTAAAAGAGATAAGGAAGGACACTATATCTTGCTAAAGGGTAGCATGGATAATGAAGCACTATCTATATTAAACATATATGCACCAAGTGGGGTAGCATCTAAATTCTTAAAAGAGAAACTAAGAGAGCTGCAAGAAGAAATAGACAGTAAAACTATAATAGTGGGAGATCTTAACCTTGCACTCTCAGAATTAGATAAATCAAACCAGAAAATAAATAAGAAAGAAGTCAAAGAGGTAAACAGAATACTAGAAAAGCTAGATATGATAGATCTCTGGAGAAAATGTAATGGAGACAGAAAGGAATACACTTTCTTTTCAGCAGTTCATGGAACCTATACAAAAATTGACCATATATTAGGACATAAAAACCTCAAACTCAAATGTAGTAAGGCAGAAATAGTAAATGCATCCTTTTCAGACCACGATGCAATGAAAATTACATTCAACAAAAAAGCAGGGGGAAGTAGACCAAAAAATAATTGGAAACTAAATAATCTCATACTAAAGAATGATTGGGTAAAACAGCAAATCATAGACATAATTAATAACTTCACCCAAGAAAACGATAATAATGAGACATCATACCAAAATGTATGGGATGCAGCCAAAGCGGTAATAAGGGGAAATTTCATATCTCTAGAGGCCTATTTGTATAAAATAGAGAAAGAGAAGGTCAATGAATTGGGTTTGCAATTAAAAATGCTAGAAAAGGAACAAATTAAAAACCCCCAGTCAAACACTAAACTTGAAATTCTAAAAGTAAAAGGTGAGATCAATAAAATTGAAAGTAAAAAAACTATTGAATTGATTAATAAAACTAAGAGTTGGTTCTATGAAAAAACCAACAAAATAGACAAACCCTTAGTAAATCTGATTAAAAAAAGGAAAGAGGAAAATCAAATTGTTAGTCTTAAAAATGAAAAGGGAGAACTCACCACTAACGAAGAGGAAATTAGAGCAATAATTAGGAGTTACTTTGCCCAACTTTATGCCAATAAATTCGACAACTTAAATGAAATAGAAAAATACCTCCAAAAATACAGCTTGCCCAAACTAACAGAGGAAGAAGTAAATATCCTAAACAGTCCCATCTCAGAAAAAGAAATAGAACAAACTATCAATCAACTCCCTAAGAAAAAATCCCCAGGACCAGATGGATTTACATGTGAATTCTACCAAACATTTAAAGAACAATTAACTCCAATGTTATATAAACTATTTGAAAAAATAGGGATTGAAGGAGTCCTACCAAACTCCTTTTATGACACAGATATGGTACTGATACCTAAACCAGGTAGGCTGAAAACAGAGAAAGAAAATTATAGACCAATCTCCCTAATGAATATTGATGCTAAAATCTTAAATAAAATATTAGCAAAAAGATTACAGAAAATTGTCACCAGGATAATACACTATGACCAAGTAGGATTTATACCAGGAATGCAGGGCTGGTTCAATATTAGGAAAACTATTAACATAATTGACTATATCAATAACCAAACAAACAAAAACCACATGATCATCTCAATAGATGCAGAAAAAGCATTTGATAAAATCCAACATCCATTCCTAATAAAAACACTTGAGAGCATAGGAATAAATGGACTTTTCCTTAAAATAGTCAGGAGCATATATTTAAAACCATCAGTAAGCATCATATGCAATGGGGAAAAACTGGAACCTTTCCCAGTAAGATCTGGAGTGAAGCAAGGTTGCCCACTATCACCATTATTATTTAATATCGTATTAGAAACACTAGCCTCGGCAATAAGAGTCGAGAAAGATATAAAAGGAATTAGAGTAGGCAATGAGGAAACCAAACTATCACTCTTTGCAGATGATATGATGGTATACCTAGAGAACCCCAGAGATTCTACCAAAAAGCTATTGGAAATAATTCATAATTTTAGCAAAGTAGCTGGCTACAAAATAAATCCCCATAAATCCTCAGCATTTTTATACATCACCAACAAAACCCAACAGCAAGAGATACAAAGAGAAATTCCATTCAGAATAACTGTTGATACCATAAAATATTTGGGAATCTATCTACCAAAGGAAAGTCAGGAATTATATGAGCAAAATTATAAAAAAGTCTCCACACAAATAAAGTCAGACTTAAATAATTGGAAAAAATATTAAGTGCTCTTGGATCGGCCGAGCGAACATAATAAAGATGACAATACTCCCTAAACTAATCTATTTATTTAGTGCTATACCAATCAGACTTCCAAGAAAATATTTTATTGATCTAGAAAAAATAACAACAAAATTCATATGGAACAATAAAAAGTCGAGAATCTCAAGGGAATTAATGAAAAAAAAATCAAATGAAGGTGGCCTAGCTGTACCTGATCTAAAATTATATTATAAAGCAGCAGTCACCAAAACCATTTGGTATTGGCTAAGAAATAGATTAGTGGATCAGTGGAAAAGGCTAGGCTCACAAGACAGAATAGTCAACTATAGCAATCTAGTGTTTGACAAACCCAAAGCCCCTAACTTCTGGGAAAAGAATTCATTATTTGATAAAAACTGCTGGGATAATTGGAAATTAGTATGGCAGAAATTAGGCATGGACCCACACTTAACACCATATACCAAGATAAGATCAAAATGGGTCTATGACCTAGGCATAAAGAACGAGACTATAAATAAATTAGAGGAACATAGAATAGTTTATCTCTCAGACTTGTGGAGGAGAAAGAAATTTGTGACCAAAGATGAACTAGAGACCATTACTGATCACAGAATAGAAAATTTCGATTACATCAAATTAAAAAGCCTTTGTACAAATAAAACTAATGCAAACAAGATTAGAAGGGAAGCGACAAACTGGGAAAACATTTTCACAGTTAAAGGTTCTGATAAAGGCCTCATTTCCAAAATATATAGAGAACTGACTCAAATTTATAAGAAATCAAGCCATTCTCCAATTGATAAATGGTCAAAGGATATGAACAGACAATTTTCAGAGGATGAGATTGAAACTATTACCACTCATATGAAAGAGTGTTCCAAATCATTATTGATCAGAGAAATGCAAATTAAGACAACTCTGAGATACCACTACACACCTGTCAGATTGGCTAAGATGACAGGAAAAAATAATGATGAATGTTGGAGGGGATGCGGGAAAACTGGGACACTAATGCATTGTTGGTGGAGTTGTGAACGAATCCAACCATTCTGGAGAGCAATCTGGAATTATGCCCAAAAAATTATCAAAATGTGCATATCCTTTGATCCAGCAGTGTTTCTATTGGGCTTATATCCCAAAGAAATACTAAAGAAGGGAAAGGGACCTGTATGTGCCAAAATGTTTGTAGCAGCCCTGTTTGTAGTGGCTAGAAACTGGAAAATGAATGGATGCCCATCAATTGGAGAATGGCTGGGTAAATTGTGGTATATGAATGTTATGGAATATTATTGTTCTGTAAGAAATGACCAGCAGGATGAATACAGAGAGGCTTGGAGAGA
The DNA here is from genome assembly GCF_016432865.1 of Antechinus flavipes. NCBI lineage: Eukaryota > Metazoa > Chordata > Mammalia > Dasyuromorphia > Dasyuridae > Antechinus > Antechinus flavipes. The sequence continues at coordinate 97,361,282 of NC_067401.1, forward strand.
CCTACATGAACTGATGCTAAGTGAAATGAGCAGAACCAGGAAATCATTATACACTTCGACAACGATATTGTATGAGGACATATTTTGATGGAAGTGGATTTCTTTGACAAAGAGACCTGAGTTTCAATTGATAAATGACGGACAAAAGCAGCTACACCCAAAGAAAGAACACTGGGAAACGAATGTGAACTATCTGCATTTTTGTTTCTCTTCCCGGATTATTTATACTTCTGAATCCAATTCTCCCTATGCAACAAGAGAACTGTTCGGTTCTGCAAACATATATTGTATCTAGGATATACTGCAACATATCCAACATATAAAGGACTGCTTGCCATCTAGGGGAGGGGGTGGAGGGAGGGAGGGGAAAAAAAATCGGAACAGAAATGAGTGTGAATATAATGTAATTATTAAAAAAAAAAAAAAAAAAAAAAAAAAGATTATTGTGTCAATAAAAGAATGTGCATTGACATTATTTTGTAAAATCTTTGACAACTAAATTTATTAAATAATTTTTTGGTTAAGGCTCTAAACTTCTCACCCTTCATAGATCATAGGATCAGTGATGTTGGAGCTGGAAGGAAACTTAGAGGTGGTCATCAAATGGAATCTCCTCATTGTATGGATGACCTAACCAAGTCCTAGATAATTAGGTTACCTGTCCAAGTGCAAATATACACATTTTGTGAGTGAGAGTTGCCATTTAAATCTAGGTCCTTTGCTGCTAAATCAATTGGGTGGTTTTTTATTCTGATCCATATTTTCAAAATATTTAGATTTCTCTTTCAAGCCATATGTTTTTATTTTTATTATCATTTACCAGTAGCAAGTTATTTTGAATGAGGATGAGATCAATTTGTCTTTAAAATTCTACTTTATCTCTGAATTTTAGTTTTTTCCCTGAGGAAAAAAAAATTTTTTTTTATAGAATTAACTTTTTAGAGCCAGGTGTTATATTGTAATGGAAAGGGAACTGAATGTGGAGTAAGAAGTCCTGAGTACAATTTCTTGCTCTGCCATTAACTATCTTTGTGATCTTGAACCAACCACTTCATTTCTTGGAACCCCATTTTCCTCCTCTATAAATTGAAGATAATAATATTTATGCTTTGGTTATTAAGCAGTTTCAGTGACTTTGTGATTCAATTTTGGGGTTTTTCTTGGCAGAGATACTGGAGTGGTTTGCCATTTCCTTCTCTAGCTTAATTTATAGGTGAGGAAACTGAGGCAGACAAGGTTAAGTGATTTGCCCAGCTAGTAAGTGTCTGAGACTAGATTTGAACTCATTAAAATGAATCTTCTTGATTCTAAGCCCAGTATTCTATTTCCTATGCCATCTAGATGGCCTAGTACCTGTGCTGCCTATCTTGAAAGATACTTGTGAATCTAAGCTTGTTGAAGAGAAGGGCTATTTCTTTTTTTTTTTTTTTTCTCATTATAGCTACAGTGCCTAGCAAAGGGCCTGGAATATGGTAGGTTTTCAAAAGAAGTATACTGAACTGAATTAAAGAATAAATGGAACAATATATACAAAGCACTTCATAAACTGTAAAGGCCACATATTTCTATGACATTTACTATTATGATTTAATTTAATTCCTCATTTTGTAGCTGAAGAAAATGAAGTCCAGAGAAATTAGATAAATTATTTGAAGTCAATTAAGTGGCAAGACTGGGAATGGAACCCAGATCTTCTTGATTCCTGTCTTACCAGTATATCATGATACTGTCCATATTTAGCTTTAAATTTCCAACATTAGCAACTCTCTGACTCATCAATTTCTTCTAGGCAAAAGGAGCTCTCAATGAACCTAAAAGGTCCAAATTAACACATACCGAGAGCTGGAAGCCAAAATGACAACAAAACTGAAGATTCAAATGCTAAAAGGAAGAGAGAGGGATTCAGGTTTTTTTGTTTTGTTTGTTTTTTTGACTTGGATTGTTCTAGAAAGATACCCTTGCAACCTGTCTTACTCTGATGCCATAAGTAACTGGGACTTCTCAAATATTTTAAGATAAATTCGCTGCTTTTTGTGGCTTGGGAGGAAATATTATGGAAAGCACAATGGAGTCAGAAGAACTGGGTTAAAAATTTTAGCTCTGTTATTTAATATTTGAGTGACCTTGGAAAACTCAGTCTTTCTGCATCACAGAGTCCTCTTATACAAAATCAAGGAGTTGGATAAAGTAATCTCAGGGGTCTCTTGCAGCTCTCTATCTAATGATTTTTCTCCTTTCTGGAATAAAAAATTCTTAAGATGCCTTGACATTTAGTATGGGGATGGAGTTTTATAATTGTTTTAATAATGCAGAAGCAAGAATATTATTGATAATCTATCCCCTAATCACTCTCCCATTTGATTGTGAGCAAAAGCAAAAAGAAAAAAGAGAAAATACTATGTTGAGCCAGACAATTGTATATATGTGTATATGTGTGTATTTTTTCCTTTTCTCCCCTCCTACTATCCTTCTACTCCCAACAATTCTAGAAGATCACCCTCTCATTTTTATATATAGAAGCAGCTTTTGTTTTCTTTATAATAAGAAAATAGGCACTGTAGTATCTTGGGAGGACTACTGGATGTGGCATTAGGAGACTAGGAATTCTAGCTCAGCCAAAACTAGTGTAGTAAGTACAGTAAGAACTAGTATAATGTTGGATAAATTACTTCAAAGACCCACATATATATATATATATATATATATATATATATATATATATATATATATATATATATATACATATATATATGTTATACCTTGGATTTGGAGTCTAGCTGACTTTGAATTTTAGTGGGATCTTTATTAAGGCAGACAATATGGGGTAACATGGAAAGAGACTTGGATTTAGGAAGACCTTCCTCAGACACAAACTAGCTATGAGAACACTTAATTTTCTATGCCTCAGTTTCCTTACTTCTTAAATTCATGGGATAGGAATCGATAGCCTCTAAGAAACCTTCTAGTCCTCAATCTATAATTCCAGGATCTTCCTCAAACTTGGTCTCTTCCTTTGAAAATGAGAGATAACACTCTTATTTCTTGTTCTAAGACTGCAAAAGAAGACATTCAGATTCAGAAGCATTATGGATTGTTTTGGGCCCCTGAGGTCAGCACTTAAATAATGGTGCAGTGTTTTAGTAGACATCTAAGACAATCCTGACAACAACCACAGCTTATGAGACTTCAGTGCCAAGTTATGCAGCTAGATAGATTACATACTTTTAAGTGTACACATCTCTTGCTGGTATATCTTGCATATGAACACGTTTTCAACAAGCTTTTCTGTTTAGAGGCACTGGGGGTAAATTTAAATTCCCAAATTAACACCAAGTCTCTCCACATACTGTGGATTAAAAACAAATCCTCCCCCCATATCCCACTGAAGACTAAAAATAAAACCCAGTGGTTGACTCATGTCCCCACTGCGGTTAACATAACCAGGTGGGTGTGAATCACTGATTAGGATGATGTAACTTGCTTTAGTGTACTAAGAGAGAAGGACAGCACAAAGTTTGCAGTTGGCCCTTCCCAGTGTTATTTGCTTGGGGAGTTACTTCAAGGTCACTCAGTACCCATTAGTAATCTCTTAACTCCCTAGAATGCCAACTGGGTAAGTGGGAGTTCTGCAATAATTTTGCAGAACGGATTCAATGGAGAAATACTTAAATGACAAGCTTGAAAGTTCAGTCAGCAGCTGATAGGTACTAAATAGTGTAGTTAAGTTAGATTTCTAGAAAATGGAACTTAATTTAAATTATATATACATATACATGTATATATAGAGATATATAGATATTTGTGTATATATAATTTATGTCTATTTATATCTTTTTGTTTTGCATGGCGTGAGACAGTGATCTTTCCAGCCAGATTACTAGAGCATGTAGAGGTCTAACTAATTTTCCCTTCCACCAGAAAGTCTGTGGTGCTATTTTCTACAATTGAGGCAAAGTTTAAAAGCTTTTCAAGGTTAAAATCTTGGTTTAAGTTTGGAAAAGATCTCTGAGCTTACTCAGTTCAATTCCTGTTCTTATTCAGGATTCCCCTCTATGTCATCTCTGATGGTTGGTTATCTAGCCTCTGCTTGAAGACCTAATGTCTCAGGAAACTCACTACCTTATGAGATTGTTGGTTCTATTTTTGGATGGCTCTAATTGTTAATAGATCTGTTTCTCTATCATTTCTATCCATTGATCTTAGTTTAGGGGTTCTTAATCTGGATCTGTGAATTAAAAAAAAAATATTTTGATCATTTTATTTCAATGTAACTGTTTTCCTTTGTAATCAATGTATTTTATTTTATACATTTAAAAATTTAAGGATCTAGATGTCGGCTAAGGTAGGCAAGAGCATTGGACTTAGTCAACATAACTAAGTTCAAGTTCTGCTTCAGATATTTACCAGAATATGGTAATATTTTTTGTGGTTTTGTGTAATTTCTCAATTATAAAATGGAAATAATAAAAACACCTCCCTCTTAGCATTATTGTGAGGATCAAATGAAATATGTACAGTACTTTGTAAACCTTAAAATGCTATATAAACGCTTATTATTACTATGACTATTTTAATGAAGAGTTTGCAGGCTTTACTACACTGACATAAAATGTCTAAGATACAAAAAAAAAAAAACTTTAAGAATTCTTTCCTAGTTCTAACTCTTGGGGATAAGCATAATATCTAATCACCATTCTGCATCTCAATCCTTCAAATGTGTAAAGAAAGCTGTCATGTCTTTCTTCTTTTCCCCAAGTCTTTCTCTTTTTCAGATTCTACATTCATATCAGTCAATGTGGATATGACATTTTCTTTCAAGTCTCCTCATTGCCACAATCAGCTTTGGATGTGTTCTAGCTTGCTAATGTTGCTCCTGATTGAACAAAATATTCCCGATGTCATCTAATACAGAACAGTTGGGGTACAATATATCTATCAATGCACTCTCAGCTTGCATTAGATTTTTGTTGTTTTGGCTATTACAACACATTGCTAACTCATATCAAACTTGTATTCCATGAAAATCCCTGGTCTTTTTTCAGTGAAAAAAAGATGTCTATTCATATATGCTAATATTTAATTATACACTAGATATATTTCTCATAACTATTTATTATAAAATTGTTTTTTCAATAAACTGGTTTGTAATTAATTTTTAGAGTCCTGGCTTTTAGAATATATATAATCATTTTTGGGACTTTATATCTCTTAACTGGGTTTGGTGGAGTGGAGAGAGAAAGTGGAACATCAGAATCAGACTTCCATTAAGGTGATCACTTTTGTAGGACCTGTAAATACAACTCAGGTTGGAACAACATGGAATATGAGCTAACAAGGTCTCAATTTCGTTGAAAAAAGGATTGTTTTTCAGGGAGCCAGAGTCCAGTGATTCCTAATCAAAAATGAATAAGCAAATGTTGATCAATAGTCTTGCAAGGCACAGAGAAGCAAGTTATTGATCTTGTTACACACTAGGCCAGCCAGCTGCTTGTGAAGCAGGTAAATAAGCAATGATGGTGGGTGACTGTTCCCTTGCCTGGTATTGGTGCAGTGCTGGATACAGTCACAATTCAATGGTTGAGATGCTTGAAATGAAATGCTTGTCTATATGGTTTGCAAGCGAGGAGATTTTCAAGGTGCACCAGGCATTTGAATTCTTTGCCCTTTCTTCATAAGAGAAAAAATGGTTAGTAGTCCCACTTGTGGTCCAGCCATGGGAGCTAAGCAAGACAGTGGGCAGACTTTTGGCTGATGCTGTCAAATGAGGGAAGGAAACAGAACTTACCCTCACTCCCATGAACCTGTCTCTGAGAACGATCCACGAGAGCAAGAACACAAAGGCTTTGTTGCAGCAGAACAACACGGAGACATCTGTAGTATTTATTTTCTTTATTGCATGTAAGTATAGGTAGTTTGTGAGTGTCCAAAGAACGCCAAAGGGAGCTGCCTTGGTAAAAAACACCTTCACTGTCAAGCCATTATCTCCAAAAAATCGACAGCATTCTCTAAAACAATGGGAGAGAGGCAGAAAGTTATTACATGTCTGGATTGGAAACCAACACTCCTCTATCCCCACTCTCATTTTCTTCTTTTCCATAGATGATACCTTCTTCTTTAAGCTGGTTGACCTACTATGTCAGTCCTTGGCAAATTACTGTCACATTAACATGCTTGAGTCAATGGTTATTATTTTTTTCTATTCACAGAGAGCCTTGAATATATAGTTTAAATAGAAGTAAATCATATAATGTTGTGGCTGCAGAGGGGTGCCCTTAGGGATCATTAAGCTCAACTCCTCATTTACCCATGAAGAAACTGAGAGTGACTTTGATCAGGGCATATAGCTAGTATGTGGCAAAATTAAAACCCAAAGCTGGATTTTCTTACCATCCAGTGCACCTTCCAATGTATTACTTTAAATGCTGGAATTATCTGAACAGATTGCCCAAGTCATAACAACATCATCATCAATAATAACAGTAATGGTAATAAGAAATATTAACATTGTGCCTCAAAGTTTACAAACTGGTTTACATATATATTTTACATTGTATTTACATATTATATTATACATTACATATATGTTTTTGATAGGCTATAGTGAATAGAATACTGAATCTGAAGTTAGGAAGACCTGAGTTTAAATATGACTTTAGATACTTACTAGCTATGTCTTCCTTGGCAAGTCACAACCTCTGACTACCTCAGTTTCCTTATCTGTGAAATGGTAATGATAAATCTATCATCCAGGGTTGTTGTGAGAATCAAATGAGATAACATATATAAAGTCCTTGCAAACTTTAATGAGCTATGTAAATGCTATTATTAATTATTATTAATTTCTTACTTGAATCTTATAACCCTATGATGAAGATACTATTATTATTCACGTTTTACAGAAGAAGAAACTGAAGCACATAGAGCTCAAATAATATACCCAAGGTCATACAAGAAATACGTGCCTGAGGCTGATAGAGATGTCAGATACAAGTTCAGTATGTAATCAATTATTTTATTTTGTTTCTAATGAAAGAGGTAATGTGGCCAGAAATGGTAGTGCTTGAGTAGTTAGCAAAATGCTTTTCTTTTCATGAGGGATTTTTGCATCTGATTCCTTTTTGAAACCATATCTCTCTGGAGTGTTTATCTTATAGAAACTTGCCTTGTGACTATGTGAGGGTGTGTCTCATGGAATTCTGTTATATTTGGTGAAATTTACATATAAGTTTTGTTGCAATGTGGCTGCTCCCATGTCCATGGGCCATTAGCAAGAAGACAGATATCTCAGAGGATGTCTTTCCATACCTTCATCACCATCATAACAAATGTTTGAAGAGCAAGGTTTAGAAATAAATGTTATGAAAACAGAATGGAAGAAGAGAGTGATATAAGTGGGTGTTAGAGTTCCATTTTATAGAGAAGAATTATTTAAGTTTGGGAAAACGAAAACTCATGATGTTAGAAAGCAAACTTCCATGGCCAGGAGGAGCACTTTTGCAACAGAGCATGATGATATTAGCTATAATAAAAACATAGTAGGGAAAGGCATGACCAGGAGAAAATAGCTATTTTGATTTGCCTTTGGGGAAATTAGGATTATGGGTTTTTAATTTTTTAGTTTTTTGGGTTTTTTGATGGGAAGAGGAAGGAACACAGGAGTATGTTAGAATGTTCATTTACCAGGATAATGGTACAGGCTCACAAATGGTCAGAAGTTTAGCTATATGTTGCTGATTGACTGAGGGATAGCAAAAGATAGCAGTTTAAGAGCTTTTCGGGACATTTAATTTAATTGCTATATTGCAGAAGAACAGATAAATGAAGAGGGCACAGGAAGAACCATTCCTAGAGCAGAACAAACATACTCAGGAGCTGAGTGTGGCTCAAGATATTATGTAAGAATGTGGTAAAGTGGAACATGGAAACATGAGTCAAAACCAAAGCCTTTGGGAACTCAGTTGGTGTCAAACAAATCTTTGTAGCTGCTGTCAATCTAAAATGCCATCTGCCTCCCTGCGTTACTAAACTATGGGTAACTGAGAGCAGAAACACAAAATGCACTAAACTAACACGAGGAAGAGTCTAAGGTTTTATTAAGCTACACATTGTGTGATATATTTTAATCAATATTTCCAAATTATTCCAAATTACTAGATTCCACCTGATCACTCACATGTTCAAGGTCCTTCATTACTGGACAAAAAGCACTTTAACCACTGTTAACTCATTTGATGCTTACAATGAGATACAGCAGCATAGGTGTCATCCTCATTTTGCAGATGGAAAAAATAACTTTGAGAGACTAAATGACTCTTGGAAGCTAGTAAATGACAGATTCATCTAGTTCAGGGATATTTCCACTATACTGTGCTCAAATTATTTGCCATGACCTCCTAACTGGTCTTTTTGCATCAAATCTTTCCCTAATTGTGGAACATAGGATAGAATTCTATGTTTGGCGTTGGGAAGTTCTAAGTTCAAATTTGGCTTCAGATATTTTTAGCTATGTCACCATGGACAAGTTATTTAACCTATCTGGCTCATTTTCCTCAAGTACAAAATGGGAATAAAATAGCACCTATCTCCTAAAATTGTTGTGAAGGTTAAATGAGAAAATATTTTTACTGTGCCTGATACAGAGAAGTTGCTTAATAAATGTTTATTTCATTTGTTCCTTCTTTCCTATTCTAGTTCATCTTCAAATCAATCAATAAGCATTTATTTGGACCTACTATGTGCCAGGAAGGGCACATAGATGGTGAAGTAGATAAGAGTGTTGGTCCTGAAACCAGAAGACTAGTTGTCCTGAGTTCAAATCTAGTCTTTGATATTTGTTACTGTGTGAGCTTGGGCAAGTCAGTTAACCCTATTTGCCTTAGTTTTCTCATCTATAAAATGACCTGGAGAAGGACATGGAAAACTAATCCAATATCTTTGCCATGAAAACCCATATGGGGTCACAAAGAATTGGACACAACTGAAATGGCTTAACAACAAAACAACAATGTGCCAGGCACATTGGGCATACAAAAGGAGGAAGAAGACAGTCCTTTCCCTCAAGGAGTTCACAATCTTTTTAAAATGTATATTTATTCATTTTTTTGAACTTAAATACTAAGACACAAAAAAGGGGAACATTTCCATGGATATAGAAAAAAAAAAAGAATTCAATATAGAGCCATATATTTCCATTTCACACTGTTTATTTATTTATTTTGGAAAAACGATGTAATAAATACTAGAAATCATTTTCAAAACTATGCTGCTTTTCTGTGCTTCCTTCCAAGTTTTCTTTTGTTCTCTGTGTACTTTTTTTCTCCCTCCCTCCTTACCCTACCCTAAAGAAAGGTTACCATTAGACAATAATGTGTGTGTGTGTGTGTGTGTGTGTGTGTGTGTGTGTGTGTTTCTACTGATTTATCGTTCTTTCTCTGGACATGAATAGTATTTTCCTTCATAGGTTCTTTGTAATTTGAATATGTATAATACTCAAAATAACTTAGCTGTCCAAAGTTGTTCTTAGAACAATATTGCTGTTACTGTGCACAAGATTCACTTGGTTCTGCTTATTTCACTCCTCATTATTTTATATAAGGCTTTCTATGTTTTTTCCTAAAATCAACCCGCTCATCATTTCTTATAGCACAATAATATTCCATCACAACACAATCTAATGTAATCAATCTTTCATACTTCTGCCAAAGTGATTTTTCTTAAGGGTAGATCTTGACAGTGATCATGATACTTTCCAATTCAGTAAATTCCTTTCTTAACTTGCCCCTAACTTCATTTTCTAGCCTTGATGTGCTTTACACTTTGCTTTGTTTTTCCATCTAGCCAAACTGGGCTTCTTTTGGTTCCTCATCCATAATGTTCCATTTCCTGTTTCATGTCACATGCCTGCAATGCAGTCCTTTCTTGCTCCTCTGTTTTTACTTTTTTAAAGATATGCCTCAAGAACTATCTTCTCCATGAAGTCCATCAGTCTCATGTCCTAGCCTATCTCAGTGATACTCATGAGGTCTAATTAACTTCCTTGCATTAAGAACTATATAGTCAATTTAGCTTAATATCAAGTTCATTTGTATATGGTCATCAAAGGCTTTATATATTTTGATTGCCTTCTTTCTTGGATCTTACATCTTATGAATTATTGGGTTCCTACACTGCTCTTCTTCCTGTATTATATCTTAAGCTGGTATATCTGACTTAATGGTCATTTCTGATTTGATTGGAAACTTACATATTGTTGTTTCAAATAATAGTTTTTCATTTTTCCAAATACATGCAAAGATAGTTCTCAACATTTATCTTTGCAAAACCTTGTGTTCCAAATTTTTCTTCCTCCCTTCCTCCTTCCCCTTCCCCTAGACAGCAAGCAATCCAATACAGATTAAACATGTGCAATTTTTCTAAACATTTTCCATATTCATGCTATGTAAAAAAAAATCAGATCAAAAGGGAAAAAAGAAAACACGAGAAAGAAAAAAACAAACAAGAAAACAAACAACAACAATAAATAATTTCGAGAGATGAATTGTGGAAATTAATAAGTGACAGAGTAAGAACTTAAACTCATCCAGTTCAGGTATATTTCTGTAGTTCTCTCTCTGGATGTGGATGGCGCTTTTCATTACAAATCAATTGGAATTGCCTTGAATCACCCCATTGTTGAAAAGTCAAGTCCATCACAGTTGATTATCATATAATCTTGTTGTTGCTATGTACAATGTTCTCTTAATTCTACTCACTTCACTTAGAATCAGTTCATATAAGCCTTTTCAGGTTTTTCTAAAATAAGCCTGCTTGTCATTTCACAAAGAACAATGATATTCGCATACCATAACTTATTCAGCCATTGCCCAACTGATGGACATCTACATCTATTTCCTTGCCATTAAAAAAGGGGCTGTTACAAATATTTTGCACATGTGGGTCCTTTTCCCTTTTTTATGACCTTTTTGGGATACAGACCCAATAGAGACACTGCTGGATCAAAGGGTATCCACAGTTCATCAAACTTTTGAGCATAGTTTCAACTTGCTCTCCAGAATTGTTGGTTCAGTTCACAAATCTACCAACAACGTATAAATGTCCCAGTTTTCCTATATCCTCTCTAGTATTTATTATTATCTTTTGTTGTCATCTTAGCCAATCTGAGAGGTATGAAGTGGTACTTCAGAGTTTATACACTGGTTCAATGCACTTTATCTGTAGTCCAGATATATCCACAGATCTGGTTTTGAAATCCAAATCTTATTCTAAGATACAATCTTTTCTTTCTTTTTTTCTTTAAGTTGTGTTTGCCTAATAACTGCTAGATGGCACAGTGGATAAAGTTCTGGGTCTGGAATAAAGAAAGATCCACGTTCAAATCTGGACTCATATACTTATTAACTATGTGATCTAAGGAAGTCACTTAACCTTCTTAAGTTTCCTCATCTGTAAAATGAGCTGGAGAAAAAAAATGGCAAACCATTTTAGTATCTTTGTCAAGAAAACCCCAAATGTTATCATGGAGAATTGAATGCAACTGAATGACAATAACAACCATAGGAAAAATTATTCCATATCTCTAGTGATAAAAGAAATGTAAATGAAGACAACTCTGTAGTTTTATCTCACACTCTGCAGAGTGGCAAACTTGACAAAAGATGGGAGTGTCAATATTTAAAGAACGGTAGAAAGGCAGGTACACTTCTGGTGAAACTATAAATCATTTTCAAATTCGGATTCCTATTCCTTTACTCCCAATACTGTTACTAGCCATATTTCTTTAGTTCAAAGAAAGAAAAGAAAAGTACAATATATATCAAAATCTTTAGAGCAGCACTTTTTTAATAGTAGAAAAGAATTGGAGACAAAGTTGATGTTCATCAATTGGTGCTAAAGAATGCTAAAGAAATTGTGGTACCTGAATATAATGGAATATTAATAAGTTGTAAAGAAATGTCAGATATGAAGAATATAGGAGTATGGGAAGACAGATGAACTTGTGTACAGTGAAATGGGAAGATCCAAAAAAGCTACCTATATGTATGTACATATATATGAACAAATGCACACATATACACAAAACATATATATGTATAATGACTAAAATCATATAAATGGAAAAGAACAGCAATGAAAACAATAAAACTTTAAATTGTAGTTTGGCCCCCAAAGGAAAAAAAAAACCCATGAGAATGCTCCTCTCTTTTTTCTCTGCAGATCTGGGGACTATGGAAGTGGGACATAGTATACATTGGCAGAGAACCTATGATATATCTGTTAGCTTTACCAGTTTGGCTCCCCACCTCCCTTATTTTTATTTTTTATTCTTTATTATAAGGGATGACTCTTTTGATGTATATGTCTATGAGTTTATGAAGATATATTGGTAAGTGAAATTGGCAAATGAATTGGTAAATATGAAGGTAAATATTGGTAATTGGTAAAAGATGATGGAAAAACAAAAGATTTCAATTTATTTTTTTTAAATCCAGCAGACAGCAGTTTTCTTCTAGTATGGCATTGTGAGAATGCTACTAAGGTTCAGAGACAGAAGATCCAAGTTTAAGTTCTCATTCTAAAACCTTCCTAGTTGTGTGATTCCTAGGAAGAGAGTTAATTATTTAGTTTCCTTCTCTATATAGTAAACTAAGAAGAGCTAAGAATCAGGGTTCATATCCTGTCTCTAATTCATATTTCCTGCATCACTTTTTAGGTCAGTATAGAATAAATAATTTGCTAGTTTCCTAATCTCTCAAGTGATAAGATTAGATCAGATGACTTCTGAGGTCTTTTCTAGATCTAAATTTATGATATAATCTTTTGATTCTACTTGCATTTATTACTTTGCATTTACAACCTAGAGTAGTTGGAAAGAAAGGAATTTATTAAATTTCAAGTACTATGTAAATAAATTATTATTATTCATTGTTGTTGTTCAGTTGTTTCAATCATGTCCAATTATTTGTGACCCATTTGGGATTTTCTTGGCAGAGATATTGGAGTAGTTTGCTATTTCCTTTTCCGACTCATTTTACAAATGAAGAAACAGAGGCAAATAGAGTTAAATGACTTGCCCAGGATCACAAAGCTAGTAAGTGTCTGAGACCAGATTTGACCTCAGGAAGAGGAGTCTTCCTGATTCCAAGTCCAATGTTCTATCTACCTAGCTGCATTTTTTTATTATTATCATTCCAAATCTTCCTTTTTCTTCTGAAAACTTTTTCACATAAATTTCTAGTAGGAAAGAAAATATCACTGGCTTATATAAGGACTTCCATTTTGTATCCTTGATTCTGTAATCCCTAGAGAGGTTTTCTCAGCCCTCCTAGAAGTAGCATTTGTTCCTAGACATTAGTCACCAGAAGTAAATACTGTTTGTCAGTCTTGGAGGCTGTCATATCCTGATATAGAGCTTGGGAAGATAGCCTATTTCTTGATTATTCTGATTTGAATGACATATGGTTGTTTTGCTTCTCTCAGCAGTGAGCTGCCTTCCCATAGATTTGTCTCTCTCTCCCTCTCTCTGTCTCTCTCTCTGTCTCTCTCTCTCTCTCTCTCTCTCTCTCTCTCTCTCTCTCTCTCTCTCTCTTTTTGAGATTAGCATTCTGCTGACAGATTATCATCATCCTTCATATGGCATCATCAAATCCCTTTTGGCCACTGAGTCAGCTAAGAAGATGACTAAAGATAAGATTACCTAGCTTTTCATTGGAACCACTAAGGATAACAAACATCAGATCAAATAGTCTGACATAAAAGTCGTATAAAACTTCTGTGACCAAGGTTAACATACCAATGTTTCCTCAAAAAGAGAAGAAAGCCTGCATTGACTTGTACCAGACTTTAGTGCTTTAGATGGTTCAAAAAATGGAATTATCAAATCTCTGTTCATATAGCCCATTTCACAAACATATATTTCCTGCTTCATATTAGGGGCAGGAATGGGAATAGGGTGCAAGCTTCAATATGTCTACTGCTTTATCATTGGATTTTAGTCAACATCCTCTGTCACCATAGGGCCCATGGTATTTTTGAGAAACCTTTGCTTCCAAGGGACTCAGAAGGTAGCTGATCGAGGAAAAGCTAATTTACAAAGTTTTGAAAAATTGAAAAACTTGTCTGTCTAATAATTATCCCCAGATAATAGAGGGGGATCTGCAAAAACTATTTACTATAATTACCTTTTGTCCATAGGAAAATTGATTGTATTTTCTAAGGAGGAGGTATGAAGAAATGATAGACACTTACCTAAGTAAACATGGAGCAAAAGTTCAAGTGTTGTATATTTTCTGAATCAATTACAGGCACTGAACAGAGTTAACTCTCCTTTCCCCCTAAAACTTCTAGAGAGATTTCTGATAAACAGATTCAATCCATGGAGATGATAAACTGATTTTTTTTTTTGCCAGCTTGAATAGAGAAAACAAGTATATAATTATCTCAATGGTCAGTCCATTTCACCTACTAGTTCAGGTATAGGAGCAGAGAGAGTTCCATAGTCAAGGAAACTATGGAATTGGAGTGATTTAAATGATAAAGTGGATAGAGTGTTAGACCAAAAGTCAGGATTCTAAATGCAGTCTCAGACACTTGATAACTATGTTAATATTGGGCAGATTTTTTATTCTTTTGCCTGCCTCAGTAGTTTCTTCATCTGAAACATGGCAATAATCAAAGCAACTACTTCCTAGGGTTGTTGTGAGGATCAATTAAGAAATTTTAAAGTGCTTTGCATACCTTTGAGTATTACATAATACTATTTTTTATTGCTATTTTGTTCTTTTGTGTCTGACTCTTTGTGATCCCATTTGGCCTTTTTTTTTTTTTTTTTTTTTTTGCAAAGATACTAGGGTGGTTTGCCTTTTCCAGGTCATTTTATAGATGAGGAATTGAGGCAAACAGGGTAAAGTAACTTGCCCTAGGGTCAGATTTGAACTCATGAAGATGAATCTTCCTGATTTCAAGCCCAGTACTCTATCCATTGTACTACTTGGCTGTTGTCATCGTTGTCGTCATCTTCTTCTTTATTATTGTTATTATTATTATTATTATTGTTATTGTTATTATTATTGTTATTGTTAGTTATATCAGACCAATCACTAGTATAAGGTAAACATGAAGGTATAGTTAACTACATGTGTGGGAGACAATATCAGAGTCTGTTTAAGTATTCTTTGTTTCTCATTATATGTTCATTATAGTACATGATGATGATTGCATGCATATAGGAGGATGCTCATTAATTATTTGACTATGTTTTGTGTGTATACCCTAGTGATGTCTGATTGTTAATTACCTTATATATTCACTAATGCTTATAGTTAAGCTATTGTTTTTATATAGATCTATTAATAGTGTTGTTTTGCCTTGTTAGTTATTCATGATTTACTTTGTAAAATTATGGTTGTCATATCTTATAGATATACACATATTTTTGATTGATGTATGTATTAGATCTGTATGTATTTAATCATGCTATCACTGAGGTATCTTATCAAATGATTTTCAGTGTAGTGTCATGTCAATTGTGTGCAATCTTAATGGGTATTTTTTTTTTTTTTTTGGTTTCAGCAGAACCATAAGTGGTTACCTGGGATTCCAGAAAATCACCTTGTTGTTTTAAAGTACTGATTTTTGTATGTAGACACTACAGCTATGGATTTTAAGCTTATCCTGGCTGATTTTAATAAAGATTTGCAAAATTACAGTCCAGGAAAGGAATGTAACCTAGATTTCCAGTCAAATCTGTAGTATTTTTCATGGAGGCTATCCTAATTGATAGAAAGAATACTTATTTGACACTGTGTGTGAGAGGTAGAATTGGTAAGAGAATTTTGGAGAGAAGAGACATTCTTTATTTCTCCTTTAAGAGAGGACATTCATTGTAATAGATTTTATGTATGATCAACTCAAGGGAGGAGAAAGAGAAAGATTTTCTTGCAAATATTTAAGAAAAAACCATCATCTCAATATATTTCTTTTACTTAAGCTTATTTCCCTAGAAACTTTGAAGAATTTCCCCTTAGATAAGATCTCAACTCTTCCACTTAAAGAGCTCACTTACTCTTGGTTGTATTTTCTGGTATATTATAATCTATAGAACTTTTATAAATTCTTCTTGATACCTTGTTATTCATTATTTGTGATAATCTTTTGCATTTGGTAGGAAGGAATCAAGGCAGATATCTAAGTGAAATAGATGGAATGCTGGCCTAGAATCTGGAAGAACTTATTCAAATCTAGTCTCAAACAATTACTGGTTGTGTGATTCTGGGCAAATCACTTAACTGTTGTTTGTTTCAGTTTCTTCTATTATAAAATGAGAATAAAAAAAAGAACCTATTTTGCAAGATTAATAAGAAAATCAAATGAGATATTTGTTTTAAAACTATTTTATAGCAACAAAAGACTTTATTGACACAAAAGTGGACAGATCATATTTTGAGAGAGTTCGGCAATTAGAAAGTTTGAGAGAGCTTTATATTTGAAAATCTGAGACTTTGGTCAGCTGGCTATGTGTAGAGAACAAGGTACAGATAAGGGAAGAGTCAGGATGTCTTTTCATTCTGGTAAGGAGATGGAATGTTTTAGCAAGGTATTATGAGATCAGAAGGGTATTTGCAGGAGACAAATAAGGAGAAACAATTGAGAGGTTTTATTACTCCATATTCCTTAGATAAATGTAGTTTTGAGTAGACCCTGGGCTCTGACTCATCATCTTCCCCCTTTCTGTCTCTTGGGGAGAGGAAATTCTGGGGACATTATGCCTATGTAGACATAATTCCTACATATAAATAGAGAAATCATATATATACACACATATGTATGTATGAACACAGACACATATCTAGATATATGTACATAAATGATGTCCCCAAAGTCTTAGTACAGCTTTAAGCTTTAAAATTGCACCAAGACTTTTGTGATAGTATATCAGGGGAATATAGCCTATGCAACCATCCTAAATTGTTGACCACCTATATTAACCAGGGACAGATATCAAATGAGATATTTGTAAAGCCCTTAGAATAGAGACTGGCACATATTCGATACTTAATAAATAATAATTTTCTTCCCTATCCCTCCCTCCCACCATTTAAGAAATATTGGCCAGAGAAGTGGTGTTATGAACCTAAGATTCACACTCTTAGACCAACAATATCAAGAGAGGTAGATGGTTATAATTCTAGTTTAGTACCATCCATTCTTAAAAGAGAACAGAGTAACCAAATTCATAGCCCCTTCTCATGCTTTTCTCTACAAAAATTAGCCTTATTTAGAAAAGGATGAGCAATATTCCAAAGACATCTATGTCTATCTATGCTTTCTCTTGACCTACCTATCTATCTAGTGTCCTCCTTGGAGATATACCCCCTTGGAGGCACACATCTTATGTGGTCAATGCACATCTTAGCTTTATCAACTCTTTACATAATCACAGTGACAACACTCCTGAAATGCAAACTCATTTCTCCTATCATTTCCCACACTGAACCTCCTCACAATCTAGTTTGGGGAGACAGCTTTGGTGAAAGCATGACTTAAAATGCACTTATTTGGGGTAGAGTGATGTTTTGCTAGAATGATAGGTTTTAATATAATCAATGGACTAGAAAAAGATAATATCTTGTGAGCCAAGATTTTGGAGTGGAAATAGCCATTCCTCTCCCAACAGCCCCCTCTAAAGAACTTTAAAATACTACTTCAAATTGAATTCTGGAGTGACAAAACCAACAAAAGGTCAAGGCAAAACATTTTTTCCAGCTCTAGATAACTTAGGAAATTAGCAGGAGAGGTCTGAAACACTGGGACCTAACCTGGAATACACACTATTGTAGCACCAATGGTGGAGGCAGGTGCAGTAGCAGCAGCATTCAAAACTCAAGCCAGAGATGAATAGGGGGTTGGAAAACTGGTAAGAAAGAAATTACAGGGAACCCTTTGCTGGTACTAAATTGACTACTAAGTTCTGTTTGTAACTCTATTGCTCATATGCAGTTTTTGGGTTGCAATTCCAGAGTCAAAAGAATGCTAGCTCTAGTGTCTTCAGGACAGCAGCTGCCTTTCCTGGGTAAAGATCAGAGCACAGATCAGGAGAGCAGTAACTATATCTCTCCTTACAATTCTGAAACAAAACAAACTTTTGAGAAGATACAGGGTAAAAAAAGAAAGAAGAGAATAAACAGAAAAAAATAGAAGGAAATTCAGTTAGTAATCATAACTGTGAATATGAATGGGATAAATTCACCCATAAACCAGAAGATAGCAAAATGGATTAGAAACCAGAATTTAACAATATGTTGTTCATAAGACAATACTTGAAACATAAAGATACATATACAGATGTAGAATTAGGGGCTGATGCAGAATCTGTTATGCTTCAGGTGAAGTAAAAAAAAAAGCAGAGGTAGCAAAGATAATCTAAACACAATGAAAACAAAAATTGACCTAATTAAAAAAGAATAGGGACATTACACTTTGTTAAAATGTATTATAGACAATGAAGTAATATCAAAAATTTTTATAGCAAGTTTCTTTGAAAAAGACATCATTTCTCAAATATAAAAGAAACTGAATCAGATATATGAAAATTAGCTCCATTCTCCACTTGATAAATGGTCAAAGAATATGAACAGACACTTCAGAAAAATCCATCTCTATCTAATCAAAGCTAACTATAGTCATATGAAAAAATTCTCTGAATCACTAAGAGAATAATGCAAATTAAAACCACTCTGAGGTACCATGTTACATCTATTAGAAATGACTAATGCTAGAGAAAATGTAGGGGGAAAGGTACATAAGTGAACTGTTGGAGTTGTGAATTGGTACAATTTTTCTGAAAAACAATTTAGAATAATTCCCCAAAGACTATAAAACTGTGCATACCCTTTGACTCAGCAATACCACCACTAGATCTGTAGCCCATAGAGATCAAAGAAAAAGGAAAAGGACTTGTATGTAAAAAAAAAAAAAAAATTATAGCAGCTCTTTTTATGGTAATAAAGAATTGGAAATCTGGGGGGAGTCCATCAGCTGGGGAATAATTGAATAAATTCTGGCATATAATTTCAGTGCAATACTATTATCATTATGACTAAGGTGAATTTATACCAAGGATGCAAGGATGGTTCAACATTAGGAAAATAATTAAAACAATTTGTATTAAAGACAAGTGCAGTCATCTATAATGCAGTATGCTGGGAATGGATATCAAAAAGGATATTTCTCAAATTAATTTTTATAAATATACCTGTTTCAAATGACAGAAAATTCAGGAGATTTAGGTTTAAGAGTAAGGCATGGACCACCCAAGACCTTATATGAGATAAATTAAGCCCTATCAACTAACCTAGGAAAGGATAAAGCATAAAAGTAGAACTATAAATCAATGTAATTAATACATTTCAGTTCCAAAATTTGAAATAAAATCATGTCAAACAGACTACTGTCAAACAATTTTTTCATAGTACTTAGGTATCTATTTTGTTTTGCAATGAAGATGACTAAGCCTCCTGCAGATAATAACACATAAGGTCATAGATCTAGAGCTGAAAAAGACCTTGAAACACAGCTTAGTCCAGCTTTTTCATTTATTGAGGAAATAGAGGCCCATGTGCCTTCCCTAGGTGACACAGATAATAAATATTAAAATCAGGATTTCAGTAGTAAGTCTTTTGCATCCAGAGGTGAGACAGGACATAATTTTTAAGCCTTGACTAGGGAGGACTAAGTTTACTTGCTTTGGAAAGAAAACAAAGTCTTTGCTCCTTTTTCTTTGCTCTGAGTTTTGTGCTCTGATGCTAGACTTTTTTTTTTTGTGGGTGTGTGTGGTGCCTATGGCTTAAATGTCTCATATAGTTATATCTAAACACAATTAAAGGAATACAAATCTTTAGATTAGTGGATCAATAAATAGATATTTATAGATTAATTATGTACAAAGCACATTGTAGATGCTTTAATCCCTCTCCACAGGGAGTATTTAATCTAATAATACTAATGTGCAGAGATGGCAATAGACACTACAAAATTCTTCATCGGGAATGGGCTGGACTAAATGGTCTCTGAGGTCCATGCCAACTTCTGAATGAAATTCTGTGGTTTACATTCTTATAAATGGATATTAGTTGAGTGATATATAAAGAAAGTAGTAAAATGAATTTAGAAGAATAAATTTTAGATTAGGCTTTCCCTTGGGGACAAACTTAAATTGCATTTATAAAAAAAAAAAACAACAAAATTATGACCTAGAAACATCAGTATAATCACAATAATAATTCATATGAATATAGTACTTTAGAATATACAAGCTTTTTTTCCTCTAAACAACTCTTGAGGTAGGCAGTACATATATTATTTTTATCAGCATAAGATATAAAATTAAAGACATAAATTATGCTTATACTTTCTTTTGATTTTTTTAAGGACTAGAGGTACTTACTATAAAATATAGCAGATGTCTATATTTTGATATGCAAAAGAATGAAATGGAATTTGTAGTTTCTTGGCTCAAAAGCAATTAAGAGGAATGAGGAAATGGAAAAAGTCATAAAATGAGTATTTAAAGACAAATAAATCAGCTAGAAGCTGTGATAAGAAAGAAATGGAAATTAGGATCTGAATAATCAAAACAGCAAGAACTATTATCTAGAAGTAGAGAAAGGAAATCAGGATATCTACCAGCAGTGATAGTAAGCAGCATACACTCTAGTATTCTTTCAGATCCAATGAGGAGGCAGAATCTTATTTACAAGCCTGATTGAACATCCTAAGAAAAATAGATTTTCTGGGAGAGGCAGAATGGATTTGGCAGACAACACAATCATGAGTCAAGAATGGAAATAGATATTATTTACAAGGACAATTCATCATCATCATCATCATCACCTTCAATCAATCAATCACTCCATCAATTACCAAGTATTTTATTAGATATTTAATATTAAACACTTTGTGCTAGGTATTGTGCTTAATGCAAAGGAATACAAAGAAAGGCAAAAACCAATTCCCGTCCTCAAATAGTTTATGTTCAAAAGAGAGAGATGCTACATGTAAAAAAGTAATCTATATAAAAGACCAGCATTAAATTACTGTAGAGGGAAAGACTTCTAAACTAATTTTAAAACAATTTTTAAAATATAATCTGCATATATATATATTTTTTCCTCTCTTTCCTTTTCCTTCTTTAAAGCAAAGCAAAAATAAAAGCAAAACCTTATAATAAATATGCATAGACAAGAAAAACAAATTCATCAATTGGCTGTATCTAAAACAAATTTCATTTTGAATGCTGGGTCTGTCACTTTGGTCAGGAGTTTTGGATGTTCTGGAATTGATCAGCATTCTCAAGTTTTTCAAAATTGTTTAGCTTTATAATGTTGTCATTATTATATAAATTGTTGTCCTCGTACTGCTAACTTAATTCTGCAGACAAGTTTTCCCAAGATTTTCTGAACCAATCCCTTTTATAATTTCTTATAAAGTTACATTTTCCTTAATTCAAATGCCATGAGTTGTTTAATTATTTCTTAATTGATGGGCTGATGGCTCCTTAGTTTCCAGGATTTTTTTTTGCCACCACAAAAAGTTGGTATAAATATTTTGGTGCATATATTTTTTTTTTGGGTGATATAAACCTCATGACTCAGAGAATATGTAAAATTTTGTGATTTGAGGCATAGTTCTAAATAGCTTTACAGAATGACTGAACAAATTCACAGTTCTATCAACAATGCATTAGTTCTTCCATTTAGTTTTACATGGATCCATGTATCCAAGGATATTCTGCAAAATCAGAGGATTGTTAAGGATTTAGAATTATAAAGGACTTCACAAGTTATCTAATATGATCTACTGACTTAATAGATAATAAAAATGAGTTCAGATGAAGTAAAATGACTTGCCCAAATTCACACAGGTAGAGAGGAGACAAAGTCCAGATTTAATCTAGGTTTTTCTTATTCCAAATCAGTGTTATTTCTATTGTATCATATTTGCTTTAAATATTGGTCTTAGCTCTGAGCCTTAGTAAGTTATTTAGAAATGCATCAAGAATGGACTTACATGAACCTTATCCCGTGTTTTAGCATGAGGCACAGAAGAGGCTTAACAAATGGATATTGGTCTTTATTCAATATCTTTAAATGTAAATAATCCATGTATATATGTTACAGGAGTTTGTCAAATATGGGGGGAAATGGCTAGGTTTTGATTGTGGTAAATGCCTATGGAAGCCCAGAAGCCAAATCTCATAGCTGTAACAAATGTGTTTGTATGTTGTTGCTTAGAAACCAACCATTTCCCCAATAGATTGTTGTTTTTTTTTTTTATAATCACACAAATAATGTATGTGGAAGACAGCTTTCTAATTCCAAATTGAGCTTTTCTACCAAGTCATATTGCATTATAATAAAATTTGATAAGCACAAAGACAAATTCAGAAAAATAGAGAATAAATTCCTACTGCTGTTATCCTATTGACATTTATATCTTATAAATGGTCAAAGGATATAAACAGGCAATTTTCAGATGAAGAAATTAAAACCATTTCTAGTCATAAGAAAAGGTGCTCTAAATCATTATTGATCAAAGAAATGCAAATTAAGATAACTCTGAGGTACTACTACATACTTCTCAGACTGGCTAAAATGACAGGAAAATATAATGGCGAATGTTAGAGGGGATGTGGGAAAACTGGGACACTTGTACATTGTTGGTGGAGTTGTGAACTGATTCAACCATTCTGGAAAGCAATTTGGAACTATGTCCAAAGGGCTATCAAACTGTGCATACCCTTTGATGCAGCAGTGCTTCTATTGGTCTTATATCCTAAAGAGATCATAAAGGAGGAAAAAGGACCCACATGTGCAAAAATGTTTGTGGCAGCCCTTTTAAAAATTTTTTATTTTTTTTTTTGTAGTGGCAAAAAACTGAAAACTGAAAGGATGCTCATTAGTTGGAGAATGGCTGAACAAGTTATGGTATATGAATGTTATGGAATATTATTGTTCTATAAGAAATGATAAGCAGGATGATATCAGAATGATCTGGAGAGACTTACATGAACTAATGCTAAGTGAAATGAGCAGAACCAGGAGATCATTATACACAGGAACAGCAAGATTATACGATGATCAATTCTGATGGACATGGTTCTCTCCAACAGTGAGGTGATTCAGACCAATTCCAATAGTCTTGTGATGAAGAAAGCCATCTGCATCCAGAGAGAGGATAGTGGAAACTGAATGTGGTTCACAACATAATATTTTCATTCTTTTTGTTGTTGTGTTTGCTTGCATTTTGTTTTCTTTCTTATTTTTTTTTTCCTTTTTGATCTGATTTTTCTTGTGCAGCATGATATTTGTGGAAATATGTATAGAGGAATTGTACATGTTTAACATATATTGGATCACTTGCCAACTGAGGAAGGGGGTAGGGAAAGGGAAAGAAAAATTGGAGCACAGGGTTTTGTAGGGGTGAATGTCAAAAATTATTTATCTATATATATAGTGAAATAAAAAGCCATAATTAAAAAAAAAGAAATTTATATCTTATTGTTATTTCTCCAAATATAAAAAATAAATAGCTTAGATATAAAGGTTTTGTTGGGAGATTTTCATAAAATCACAGAATCAGTGAATTTTCAAGCTAAAAAGTGCCTATCTAATTCTCTCCACATCTCCACTATATTTGAAAGAGGCCATACACCCTTTTCTAGAAAAAAGACCAGATGAGAAAAGATTGAGGTGACATACTGATTAGAGAAACTGGGTTTACAAGATATCCCATTTGCTTAATTTGGGTACCTAGAATGAAGGGGAGAATCAAAATAAGACAATTTCAGGTGAAAACTAAGGAGAAATATTTTAAGAATCATTGGAATTAACAAAAAATATATCTAGACACTATATTTTAAGAAATCTTAAATGAAAACTGCCCAGATCTATTAGAACTGGGACAAAATAAATGAACTCTACTCTTAATTGGGATAAACAAAGGCGCATTAAACACAGGTAGCAACACAAGTTGGTGTAGAAATACATCAAAGTTAAAAGGAAAATAGGAGGAACTAAAGAATATTAGGAGGATAATTATAGAAAGAGAATGGTAGGGAATTGAGAGAATAGTCAAAGGCAAAACAGATTCCTCATCTTAAAGAGGAAATTAAAAGGTGAGAAAAAAAAGGAAAGAATTATAATATAAGAAGAATAAGGGGTGCCATATTTCTTATTAGACAATTGGGGAGTGGATGAACAACTCACATGTATATATGATTGTAATGTAATGCTATTAACTAAATCAGAAAAAGTATTAAAGAGACAGTTTTGAAGAATCATGGGCAGGAGCACAATTAAGTGAACAAAACCAAAAGAACAAATTATTAAAAAAAAAAAAAAAAAAGAACAAATTATCCAAGGACAGCAACACTCTAAAGAAAAACAATTTTGAAAGATGTAATAAATCTCATCAAAATTGTGGCCAGCTAAAGCAAATGACAAACCATGTTGCCAGGGAGCTAAGATAACACATAGAAGATGGCTAATGAGAAAGGTGATGGATACAAGTTATTGAGACGCATATTTTTGAATCTGGTCACTATATGGATTCATTTTGTTTGACTATGGCAATTTGTTATGATGGTAGCTTTCTCTTTTTTCTTTAGGTTAATTGTAAGGGGAATAAAGGAAATTGGAGGAGGGTTGGTGATAGTGATTCTAAAACAAAAAAAAGTGGGCCAATGAAATAATTTTTAAAATTCACAAAACAGGAAAGAAGGAAGTTCGAAAGGAAGAACAGACTTGCATTTTTGAAAGTAATATGCAGAATTTATTATATACTTTTAAAAAAGGAATTGATGTAAAATGGAGATTCTGTTTATATAGATAGAAACATCTCTTTGTGTTCTCTGTGTGCAGAGATTCTCTTTTTTGATGAATCTAAAAATCTAAAATTAATTATACCTTTTAGTCAGAGATACTGCATTTATGTTGTGAAGTTATAGAAGCCAGAGTTTTGGTTACATATAAGAATGTTCTCACAATGGAATAGGTTGTCCCCCAAGCTAGTGAAAGTGCTTTCATTGAGAGAGTTCAGACAGAGAATGGGTTTGCTGGGGACATTATACATATGATATGTTTACTGGATGGCTGACTAGACTAGGTTATTTCTAAGACTCCTTATAAACTGAAGATTCTATGAGATTTTATGAATGGAAGGGAAAACTGCCAATGGCTAGGATCTGAGACCAACTCTAGATGGTTTTCCTTAGCAATGTTTGGAAAATTATTTTAACTTTTTGTCCAAAACTGTTTCTCATCTGTGTAATGAAGTTGGTACTTCTAATCCTTTGATCTTCTATTGATTTGATTATGGGAGTAACTTGAAAGTAATAAATGCTAACATTTATATAGGCTTTAATATTTACAAAGCACTTTACACAGATCTCATTTCATTCTCACAACAATCTTAAGTGAGTTAATAAGATATTTATTATGTGCTTATTATGGGTCTGGCATTATGCTAAGTGCTGGGGGAACAAAGAAAAGCAAAAATGGACACTGACCTCTAGGAACTTACATTCTAATGTGAGGACAGTATGTAAGCTATGAAATATAAATATAATATAATATAACATGTTATAGATAGACATAGATATACATATATATCTACATATAGATATATATCTTAAATGGAGGAAATCTGAAAAGGGGAATAGCATTAGCTGTTGGGAGACTAGAAAAGATCTATAGAAGGTAGTATTTTAGTTGAATCTTGAAAGAAGCTAGGGAAACTCAGAGGTATAACTGAGGAAGCAACTCATTCTAGGTACCTGAGACAGCCAGAATAAAGGCAATAATGAGTAGATGGAAGGTACTAGAATTAAGAGGAATCATGCAAGGCTTCTTGAAGAAGATGGGATTTTAGTGGAGACTTGAAGGAAGTCAGAGAAAGTAGGAGATGGAGATGAGGAGGAAAAGAATGTGGAAATGAGGAGGGACTTCCCAGGTGTGGGGGATAACCCCACCCTTTATACATGAGAAAATGAGACCCAGAGAAGTTAAATAACTTGTCCAGCAATAAACACTTAATAAGTGAGATGGGATTTGAAATTAGGTTTTTCAGATTCCAAGCATTTTGCTATATTGAGCTCTTTGATGGTT
This sequence comes from Antechinus flavipes, assembly GCF_016432865.1. Taxonomy (NCBI): domain Eukaryota; kingdom Metazoa; phylum Chordata; class Mammalia; order Dasyuromorphia; family Dasyuridae; genus Antechinus; species Antechinus flavipes. The sequence continues at coordinate 97,387,441 of NC_067401.1, forward strand.
AACTTTTTCTTGAAGGAAAATTCTATTAACTAAGTTTATTTTAAGTTGATGTGTTCATTTTGTATATATTAAGATCTATAGACAGAAAGCCCATCTGCAAATTGTCAGGCAGGACTTACCCACAGACAAAGAAAGGCTCAATTTATGAGTTAATTAAGAACAAACAAGCTAGTGTGTTTTTATTAACTTGAAAAACTATAGTTATTTGGTTTCTGTTATTAGTACTGAAAGTGTCTGGGGTTTAATTTCTTTCTTTTTAAAAACCTCTATAAATCAATAAAAGAGATTTTTATAAACTAACTTCATTAATCAAGTTTTCCTCTGGAAGTTGACAGGTTTTCATCTGATTGGAAGAAAAAATGCTTAATATTAATGCTCAATCTGGTTAAGTGGAAAATTTTTACCATACTCAGAGTAAGCAAGCTTCAGTTCTGCAGACCGAAATAAAGCTGAGAAATTCAGAAGCAATCAGATTGGTTTAGGGTCACTGATTTATCAAAGGTGCATCCACAGAAAAAATGAGTATACAGATAAGCCTCCTAGACTGAAATGATGCTTGTAAGGGAAGACCATCTTTATTTAAGGGAGATACCTTAAAACTATCACTAGAAGCAGTGTGAAAAGGTAGATAGAGCCAATCTTACAGCTATAAAGACTTGTACTTCAGCTAAATTGTACAACCCCTGGCACAAACTTGCTGGGAGATCCTAGAAAAATCACTTCATCTCTAAATGTTCTAAGCAGCTCTTTGAGACTATAAGGTATTGAGAAGGTGCCAACATGTATTGGTAGAAGGAGTTTCTTTACCAGAAAATTCCCCATACTAATGAAATAACACATCTAGTCCTTATCCTGTTCCTGGTACTAGTCATACAGATGTATGCATAGGACTTTTTAGTACAAGAAGGTAGTGTCATGATTGCAGAAAGACAAGAACTTAGAAAGTTGTATCCAGCTATTTCTCTTCCTTAGCTGTAACAATACTACTAATGTTACTGATACCAATAGCTGGCATTTATGTAGCACTTTAAGAGTTACAAAACACTCTAAATATCTCATCTTATCCTTCCAACAATCCAGGGAAGTAAGTGCTATTATTATCTCCATTTTACTGGTGACGTATTATTACTTCCTTTTACTTGGGAAACTGAGACAGACACATTAAGTGACTTGAGATATTAAGTGTTTGAGGCTGGATTTGAATACAGGCCTGCCTGACTCCAAATTCAATACTTAATACATTGAATGTCTAGATGCCTGAGATCTAAGGATGTATGTATTTTCATTTGTCTATATTGGGGATTAGTTTGTTTGCAGGTATTTTACCAGACTTCATTTAATTTAGTCCCTTCAGTTGTAAGAGATCTCTTCTTACCTCTTTGTCAAGCTCTGTGCCAGGCAATGGAAATACAAATATAAAAGTGAAATAATCTTTACTTCCAAATAGCTTTTGTTCTTTTTTTAAATTCAATTTTATTTAAAATTATTTTTATGATTAAAATTATATGATCATATATAATTAATTTTTTTAATTTAATAAATATATTCTATTCCTCTCTTCTCATTCATCTACTTGCTCCTTTTTCAAAAGAAAAGCCTTATAACAAATAGCATAATCAAGAAAAACAAATTCCTATTTTGACCATGTCATATATATGTGTGTATATATACACATCATACACATATATAAATAAGTCTATACCCTAAGTCCATTTCATTTCTATTAGGAGATAGGTTTGTTTTTTGGAAATGGTTTGCTATTTTGTTGATTAGCATTTTCAAGCCTTTCAAAATTGATTACCTTTATAATATTATTGTATAAATTTTTAATCTCTGCATCAGTTCATAAAAGTCTTCCAAGATTTCTCTGAAACCCTTTTTAAAAAAAATCATTTCTTACAACATGATAGTATTACATCGTATTTCTATGCTATAATTTGTTTGCCATTTCCCATTTGATAGACTTCCCTATAATTTCTAGTTCTTTGTCACTACAAAGAATTATTGTAAAAGTATAGTTCTACAAGTAGTATCACTAGGTCAAAAAGTATACACAGAAAAAAAAAGTATACATGATTCATTAACTTTTGGGACATAGATCCAGACTGGCTTCCAGAACATCTGGATCAAGTTTCAGCATGAAACTTACATCCTAATGTCTGTAAGATATTTGGTCTTGAGATAGAAGCCTGAGACCCTCTATTCTGGCTAAAGCATTTCTATTTTCACCTTGAATCACTACATCTAGCCACTGCAATACTTTTCTCTCATTCTTTAGCTGCATTCTACATCTCAATTCTCCCAGCTTTCAATGTTTGTGGTTCATGTCCTGGCCTCTTTTTGAGACTCTCCTTCATCTGTTCAATGTTTCTGATACTTTTGGCTACATACAAAGTGCTATAGACAACTCCTGCTGTGAGACAATGGCATAAATTATATAATTCTATGTAACTTTATCAAGGCAAGAAATTATTTTCATCTGTATGAGCTGGGTGGTGAGATAGCCGACATACCCTCTGAAAGACTCCCATCTTTATGGAGAATCTAGGACTTGAAGCGTTATTATAGTCAATGTGTATGATTTATTTTGCTAAATAATCATTAACACTTGTAATGGTTGAGAAGTCAGTATCAGGCACAAGAAAAACATTTCCTTAAGGTATCCTTGCCCTTGTTGGAGATACATTATCTACATTTGGTCTTTCTTTGATTGATGGAGTAATTTGGAAGAAAAGACAGATATGGGCTGGCAATGCAATCAAGTATTGTACTTTAGAAATATAATGACCATCCCAAGTAGAATCAAACACTTCATCCAAATGTACTGAGAGCATTGGACACTGGAGCTACTTAATGGATGTCGGCTGTCCCACTCTATCACACATTAGAAGCTATCAGCACTTTCTTATTTTTAGTAGGCCCTTTCACTCTAGATGTAGGAGACAGGACCTTTGCATTATCACATCAGTCCATAAAGACTTGTTTTATGGGAGGAAGACATTGTGTTTTGGATATTTATTTTCATTTTAACATACTTTCTCTCTTTGACTTAAAAAGCATCAAAATTGTTTGTTTCCCATGAGAAAGGTTGGAGAATGAAAGCTTCCTTGTCTTTGTTCTATATATATCTCCAACAACAAGATATAACAGGGACTCCCAAATAGGTCAGCAGAGATCTCCAGTATAGAAGTTTTTGAGTTTTGAAAGTGACCTTAGCCACATTTTGGAAGAATAATGTCCTTTTTTTTTTGTTTTTAAGTTATGGAACAAAGTTAGCATTTCCATAATATAGTATGATAAAAAAAAATGAAGCAATAGAAAGCATAATAGAAAGGGGCATTTGATGTGAGGCAGAGAATCTAGTTTTAGTCTCTGTTTTGCTAATTATTAACTATCTGACTTTGGGCTCAGTTTCCTCATCTGTGAAAGATTTGATCTAAATCACTTGCAACTCAACTTAACAAACATTTATTATGTATCTTCTGTGTATAAGAGAGGCAGTATGGTGTAGTGGATAGAGAGCTGGACTTTGGCTCAAAAACTGGGTTCATATCCTGCCTCTGATTCATCCTGATTATGTGACCTGGGCAAGTTCCTTAAATTCTAAGCTGATTGTTCTCAGAAGAGGTGCCAATATTCATTGGTAGAGGGAGTTTAATAATGAGGGTTCCCTATATTGCTGGAATAAAAAAATCAAACATAGCGATACCACAAACAAACCCATCCTTGCTTTCAAGGAGCTCATATCACATAAGTAAGGATAAAATATGCACACATAATATAGACAAAACTATTTAAAGGATGAGAAAATGCTAATAACTGTAAGAATTTGGGAAATTATTGTGTAGATGATGACACCCAGTTATATTTTGAAGGAAGTGAGCCTAGAAAGGAATATTTTCTAGTCATGCCAGACCACTCATAATAAAGCATGGGGGTGGGAGATGGAATGTAGAGGGAACAATTTGTAGGGCAGTTTCACTGGAATGGAGGGTGTGTATAAAGGAATCACTAGCAATGTAATACACTGGCAAGATAGACAGAAACCAGATTGTGATGGGTTTTTATTTTCTGGTTAAGTATTATATATTTTACTCTAGTGGTAGCTGGAAGCAACCAGTGATTTTTGAATGGGGAGGAAGTGTTATGGTCAGTTTTTTGTTTTAGGAATATTAATTTGGCAGATATGAATGGGGGCTGTTTAATTTAAACAGCCTGAAGGCAGAGTGACTCATTAGGAATCTCTAGCAATAATCCATATGAGCAATGGTAAAGTCATGAGTTAGGGAAGGAGGTAAATGTACAAAGAAGAGGGGTTGCTAGAGTTGTGAAGAAAAGATGGACAAAACTTGACAGTTGATCGACTATAAGAGTTGAACAAAAGGGTAGAATGGAAGATAATTTAAAATTTGAAAACCTTGGTGTCTAGAAGAATGGTAATACTAATAGTACACAATGAAAAAGGTTTGGAAGAGGGATGTTTTGTGGAAAACATGAGTTCCCATTAGACCAAGTTGAATTTTATACAGAGAAATCCAATAGGAAATTGGTACAATTTCAAGATCACAAGAGAGATTAAGACTAGATATATAGATTTGAAAGATAGAGGTAGTTATTGAACCCACTGGAGCTGATAAGATCACCAAGTGGTATAGTGAGGAGATGCATAGATTTTTTTTCTAATTATCTTCTTCTGGACCAATGAGAGATTAAGATTTAGCATTTATATAAAATTCTTTTAGTAGTTCTTTCCTACTTTACCAGTTATAAGACACATTAAATGTTATTTATGCTTTCAAATTTAATATGGGCCACTGCTTCCCCCATCCCTGACTTGCAATGAGGAATGAAGATTTTGATGGAAAGAAAAGAATTTAAGACCCAAACAGTTTCTCTATGTTGCCAGTGGATACAAAATTAAACTTCATTTACAATTTTACACTGAAGTACTCTAAGCATAGCTTATAGACTTATGACAATTTGGCAACTTTTATTAATAGTCTTTAAACCGCAAAAGTCATAAAGGGTTTTTAAGAAGAACTAAATACATAATGATTTATGTCTGGAACACTTAATTAAGCTCTACAAAATTCTAGACTTTATGTAGCAATCTCAATTTCTTAATAACTGTAATTTTCTAATGGAGATTAATCCTCTTTGAAACTGTATGTTTCTTTACTTTATTCTACATTTTACTTAAGGCAACTTTATAAATGTGAGGGGGCAGTCTACATTGTCATTCGCAATTGGGATCCAAGAGTCAGGATAATAGTAACTAGAAGGGATCTCAGAAATCACTTGATTCAGCTTCCTCATTAGCCACCAAGGAACCAGAGACCCAAGAGGTAAAATAAGTTATACAAAGATACCTAACTAATAAATAACAAAATTGGGGTCAAATTTGAATTTTTTCCTCTAAAGTCAAGGTCCTTTTCCCTAAATCACACTGCTACCCATTTATGAAGCACAAAAGACCTGCCATAATCATCAGGCCAAGTAGGTAAACCATTTTTTCAGTAAATAAAGTTTTTAATTTAGATTAATCCTCTACTTTTATTCTTCCTACATCCTGATCCCTAAAATTCATTTGGTTGTAGTCTTGTTTATCCTATTTCTTTATTTCTTTCATTCAGTATTTTCTCTAAGCTCAGGTCCTTTAAACTTGGATTGTTGCAATAGTCTCCTAATTAATTTCCCTACCTCCTAATTATTTTCCTTACCTGCTCAATGCACTTCATTTATTTGTGTTATTAGTCAGAGAAGGCAGAAAAACATACAGTCGAGGTATTAGGGGCTACTGATAGCTAATTAGATGAGAAGAGAAGGTAGCTAGGAAATTTCATTTGAATTGTAGCATATAGAACTGGGAGGAGCCTCAGAGATCATCTTGTCATCAGATAATGACTTTGAGATCCAGAAAGATAAGGTCACATGTCTTACATCACAAAAGTGCTAAATGCCAAGGTTCTAATTTAATCCCAGGTTCTCTGACTCCAAATCTAGAGTTCTTCAGACTTTCAAAGGAAAAAACAGGATCTACTTGTCTAAAATTATGAACGGTTATAGGTAGTTCTACTGAAAAAAACATAAATAAGGAAACTCCTTTGGAGTTAATTTGTATTTGAGCCTACATTTTATTTAAGGCAATCATTGTTAATGGATTAACATGAATTAATCTAATAAATTTCCCACTCCTTTAGCTACCCAATTAATAGTTTTGGCTCTTATCATCTCCATAGACCAATCTGGGGGCTCCCAAGAACTCTGGTCAGGAGCTACTGGGGAGATGATGGTAAGTTTAAAAATACATTGTGTCTTTTCCATGTCTTTATACAAGGGTCTGCATACTTTTCCTCAGACTGTTGGAGGGCCGGACTATAGTAAAAACAAAAATTTTGTTTTGTGGGCCTTTAAATAAAGAAACTTCTAGCCCTGGATGAGGGGGATAATCATCCTCAGCTGCCGCATCTAGCCTGCGGGCCATAGTTTGAGGACCCCTGCAGTGCATTCTATTTTCTATTATAACATTTGGGGCAGTGTGGTATAGTGTCTATCTCTTCTAAAACTATATTTTGCAACCCCATATGGGGTCTCATGATCTAATGTGAAATTATGAAATATGAAATCATGATTTAACAGTAAATATTTGATTTATATAATTTTATGTATTTATGTACTCAGAGTCATGTAAAAATTTCTTGGCAAAAAGGGATCATGAGTGGAAAAGATTTAAGAAGCCCTAGAGAAAGTTTCTCAGTCAGAAGGAATTGGCTTTAAATCCCAAGTCTGTCTTTTATTTCTGGGTGGCTCTGGGCAAATCTCAACTTTTCAGTGCCACAGGCAACTCTCTAAGATTATAAATTGCAGAGAGTTGATGACTTGCTCTCGTAGAGGAAATTTCATCATCAAGCATTCACTAGTAAAATTTTAAGCCCAGCTCAAAATAGTTTATTTCTTCTACGTAATTAAAAAGTTCCTTGAGGACAGGGAAGACACTGATTAAACTAAAGAACATCAGTAGTGGGTGAACAAGATGGGCTATGATGGCCATGGTGAAGATCAGCTGAAGATGCTGGTCCAACTGAAATCTTTTAGGATTAAAAATCTAAAGATTCAAGGGACCTTAGTCCCTTGGATATTGAAACAGCTTCTTCATTTTACAAATAAGGAGGCCTGGGGAAGTTAAATACTTTGCTCAAGATCTTGTCAGAAGAAAAAATAGGACAATACAAACAAAAAAATCAGGCCATGATTTCATACTCAATCCTCTTTCCATTGAGCTACAGTGCTACTCATTAGTAGTATCTCTGCTTGTATATTGCAGAAGAGATTCTTGATTAGGAACTGTTGTTGCTTAGGTTTTTTTCAGTCATGTCTGACTCTATGTGACCCAATTTGAGGCTTTCTTAGCAAAGATACTAGAGTGAATTGTCATTTCCTTTTCCAACTCATTTTACAAATAGGGAAACTGAAGCAAACAGTATTAAGCTGGTAAGTATCTGAGACCAGATTTGAATTCAGGAAGATGACTTGACTCTAGGCCTGATACTCTATTGCGCTACCCCATGGTCAAGGATGGATTGTAACAGATGACCTGTTAAGTCCCTTTCAAATGAAAAATTCTATGATTTTGTGAATATCATATATGAGGATGTTTAATTTCCTTACCTAAAGATTTACAAACTACTTGAAGCCAGGTGTGTACATTTAAATATCCTCCAGGACAGGCGCTCGCGGGCTCTCTCTCTCTCTCTCTCTCTCTCTCTCTCTCTCTTTCTCTCTTTCTATATATATATATATTATATATATATATATATATATATATAATATATATATATATATATATATATATATATATATATATATAAATTAATGAATGACGTGTATGATTTTAGGAAGGTTGTAAATTGTTCTGAATATAAGCTGATTACTGAAAATATATTCTACTCTTGTAAGTCAGATTCTGGTTACCCTGAAGACTATTGCCTTTCAAATGTTTTGCTGTTATTTTGTTACTTTGAGTTACACAATCTATCTAAGCTCACTGTGGTTAACATTATTTAGAACAAAAGGATCAATTAAACTTACTTTTAAACCCTAAATGCTACATTACAGTCCTCTGTGTCCTCTAGACAGTGACAGATATACCTTAAATATACTAATTAGCAAGTTAGCAATGGGATGTGTTACTATTTTTTTAAATTATTCATGGAAAAATCCATTAGATGGACATAAAAACACCATTTCTTTGTGCTTTTAAATGACTTCTCATGGCTATATTAGGAGAAATGTAATTTGAGAAGCATGACTTGTTTAAATCAGGCATCACTGAATTTGGGATGTGTTTGTTTGTAGAGACTTATTCAAAACTATACAATAATTATATTCCTCTGAAGGAGATTTAGATGGCTGGTTGACATAGTGATCTCACTCCTTTGAGAACTGTGCATTTAGGAATATCAATTAAATATTGAAGTACTGCTACTCAATATGTCTTCAGGCCTGAAAATGGAGGTAGCAAGATGAAAATCAATGAATTAGGATGCAGCCTAAAAGCCTGCAAAAAAAAAAAAGCTAAATAGTATTTTTGATTGGCAGAAAGCCTATTCTTCACCTTTAATTCTTTTGAAGAAGCACTGGATATGGTTTTGAATGGACTTTAAAAGACACTCAATGCCATCCTATACCTGGTAATCTATTCTAGACAAAAAGATGTCCATTATTTTCTCCTAGAGCCCTAGAGGAGGGTTTCTCCCACACTGGATATAATTTGGGAAAGTGAATTTCAAAGAATGATTTAAAAAATAGCTCAGAGAAAGGATCAGGAGAGCAAAAATTTGATCAATGGAAGTCAGCTCAAAAGGCATGGGATGATCTCAAGTATTAAATTCTGATGAATAAACCAAATGAAAAGCATAAAAATAGTTGTCTAAGAAGATAAATATGATTGCACAAAGTATTCATCAATTATCCTAGATTTTAAAATGACATGTAGAGAAGATAGAAATATTAAAGAGAAACTTAAGTATGGTATGATCTTATAAAAAAAAAACATTGTCATTAATTCTTAAATTTAGAAAGAAATGATTATGGTGATGCTTTTCCTTCTCAAATTTTATTTTAATTTATTGATACTTTTTGTTTTTATATAGGGGGAGGGAGAAGGGAATAAACATGAACATATAGTGCCTAGTATGTTCCAGATACTATGCTAAGAACTTTACAAATATCTCATTTGATCCTCACAACAACCTTGCGATATGGGTACTGTTATTATTCCCATTTTACAATTGAAGAAACTGTTGCAAATAGGGGTTAAGTGACTTGCCAATAATCACACAGCCAGTCAATTTTTGTGCCCATTTTTGAATTGAAGTCTTCTTGACTCCAGGTTCACTGCACCAACTAGTTCAGACTTTGTAACAAAGATTTTTTAAAAAGAGAATCCAAATTGTTTAAAACAAAACAAAACAAAAACTAACAATATTTCTGAGAGTGCATAGATATAGCATATCTATAGTTCTCCCATCTCAACAATGAAATGAGGAAATATTTTCTCAACTCTGTTCTGGCATGTATTATAATTATCCAACATCTTGTTTTTTCTTTCTCTTTCTATCTCCATGGTTGGGTGATGGATTTTAAGGACAAAACAAACAAATAAACAAAAAACCTTTGAAAAAATCAATGCTGTAATAAGGGTAAGATCAAAGGAGAGATAAAATTACAACTTGAGGGGGTGGATGGACCAATGACAATGAATAGAGGAGAAGCAGAGTCATACAACCCTCATTTATATTTTACCTTTTTTTCTCTATCAAAGATAATGATCTTTGGACTGGAAACAATAAAACCAAAATGTGTAACAAGAAATAAATAACTGAGTTGGTTTAAGGACACAAAGCTACCCTCAGTAAGTTGACATTATTAGGCTCTGACAGACTTGTAGGTCACCTTAAGGTATTTAAAGAATCTGTAGCTGAGCATGGATATGGATCTCACTGCCATGTGCTTCTGCTATAAGGTATCATTACTTCTGGAAGTAAGGAATGAGAACTCTCCTCTCCAACCTTGCTATAAATTACAAGTAAGGGAAAGTAAGCATGAGATGAGAGAGAAGAATCTTAAAGGGGGCGGATGGAACAAAGACAATATTTGGGGTGACTTTTATGAATGAATCTATCCCATGGGTCTCCATCAATATCCATTATCTGAAGGTAACCCAAGTTATTAGAGGTCAACCAAAGAAGTTAATTGAGTTTTGAAGAGAGGTTCATATCCCTCAGCAATTTGCCAGTATGTCTTGCTCAAAGGTGACTTTCTGACAAAGATCCACATTCTGTAATCTCTTCTTTGGCACCCATAAAATTGATCAGGTGTTCTTCTGATCATTCCTGCTATAAAAAAGAGCACTTTCATTTGAAAGAGCAAAAATTTGAATTTTCATCAGCAGGCCTTTTCCATTACTGTACTAAGCATGCAATATTTGAACTTAATTCTATTTGCTCTAAAAACCAATCTATCCATGAGGAACTTAACAAATTGTAATACCAGGATGAGTATATTCATTGAACAGTTCTCAAAGTTTCAGTAACTTGAGAGTAAAGCTGACTCTCCAGCTTTACCTCTCCACTGTAATTGTCAGACAATCAAAAATATCCTTAATCTAATTATACCGTAACCATTATCTGGTTCTATTCCATCTCTTCCCTTTTTCAGGAGTGTTCCTTTAGTTCAGAGAACTATGATTTTCAGATTTCTAGAGCATTATTTGCTATTCTTCTCTCTGCAGACTTCCTAATAAGAATACTGGCACATTGGGTACATTCATTTAATGACTCCATAGAAAGGCTAAAAGGGAGCAATTTGTTACTTTAATTATAGTCCCTTATCTACATTGCTAATGTGCTTAGGCATCAAAAACTGAAGAGAGAAAGGATAATGTGGAGATGAAGTTATGCTGGTCTGCAAAAAAGAAGTCCATTTGCTATTTAATGTGGCGGTGAGCATCCCTATAATTGAAAATGAAAGATTCAATAGAGAGGAGCTTTTGCAATTGAAATTCAATGAATTCTGTTTAGGAAATGAAACTATAAATGGTAGCTATAGATGGGCATTTGAAGAAAGGTAAATTCATTCTCTCTCTCTCTCTCTCTCTCTCTCTCTCTCTCTCTCTTCTCTCTCTCTCTCTCTCTCTCTCTCTCTCTCTCTTTGTGTGTGTGTGTGTGTGTGTGTGTGTGTGTGTGTGTGTGTTTCTGTGTCTCTGTTTCTGTGTCTGTGTTTCTGTGTTTGTCTGTCTCCTTCCCTCCCTCTCTGTCTCTTTCTCTCCTTGTGAAGGAAGACTGAAAATCAAACGGTATAAGAGGCATGGAAAAGATAATTGGAGAAGTACTGATTTAAGGTCTTAGTGAGTTCTTTGAAAAAGACTATTTGTTAATTAAAGGAAGATGAGAATAAAGGTGCAATTTTCCCCCCTACCCAAGTACATGGATTCTCACAAATCTCTCCACAGACCATTTGAGAATTCGTGTACTTAAGATTTAAGACTCTCTCATTTAGAGTAATATATTAATGTGGTCTGGATTCCTCAGGTCATAGACACATGAATTTGAGGCAACTACTAATTATTGCCTAAGGTAAGATTTGAATTCCAAATCCAATGTCCTATTAATTATATCATTCTGCCACCTATTTTACTTTAATAAACTGGCCTCTGTTTGTGGAAAGAAGAACCCAGTACCATTTTGATTCAGTCATTCATTTAAAGACACATTTCCTGAACATTTATTACATAAAAGGAACTGTAGGGAGTTGTTCGTAATTGTGCTCTTCCTAGGGATTAATATTTTAGGTCTCCCTGGTACTGGCTGGTTGAAACTGTTATTGTTTGAGATAATATCAAATATGAAGCAAACTGAACAACAACTCACTTACTGTGTGCATCAGATTATAATGCACTTTTTTCATGACTCATGAGATAGATAATTTAATTGGTTGTCCTTAGAGGAATTGAGGTACAATGATGTTTGGTGTATTGGGAAGACTACTTGCTAAGTACATCACTTTATTTAATAAAGAAAAGTTATTTTGGCCTCATTATTTGAGATAAAATGAAATGATCAACTTCAGCATCAAACTATTCATCATTTGATAGAAAACAACTGCTTAATTGTTCTAGAAATACACAAAGGTTTTCAGCCTGAGAGACAAAAAATTGAAGTTCCACTACATAATTTAATGGTGTTTTTCTATACTGCAGAGAATCAAATCATCACATTAACAATTTTAACTGTGAAAATTGAGTAAATTGTTCACTTTAGCCCACCTAAGCGACAAGGTTATAAACCCCAAATTAAAGCAATACAACATGTAAAAGTGTATGTGGAATCAGAAATTGGTACTCAAGTACGGTTAGTGAGGGATTTTAGTGTAAAGGCCTTAAGTAAACCTGATATAAAACTAGGAACTAAGAAAAAAATACTTATTTACTTTTTCATGTAGATTTGTAAAGCTGAAAGGAACTTTAGAATCCTCATTATACAGAAGAAGAAAGTAAAGCTCAGAAAGTTTGATGATTTGCCCAAAGTCACAGAGAAGATAAACAACAAACTTAAATCCAAGTCTTTTGATTTCAAGTTCAATTGAAATCTTTTATAAAGCAACTTCCCTAGTGTATTTAAAATGATTTAGCTCCAGAAAATTAATTTTCACTAAATTAAAAAAAAAAAAAAAAGAAACGTGTTACATAAAATGGAGTATACCTGTAATGGTCTTTTGTTGTGGAGATAGAGAGGCTGTCTTTTGTCAAATCTTCTCATTCCAAATGAAGGGTTTATTCTCCCCTGGTTTGTGCTACTAAGAGCTAAGTCCATGAGATATCTCATTCAGGTGAGAAAAAAGGTTGTTGTACTATGGGAAGATTGCGATGGATGTGCCCAGGTATTGATTATTGTCTTATGATCATTTATATTATATTTTGTAGCATAAAAAGTAGTGGGCTCCATCAAGAAGGTCTGAGTTCAAATCCAGCCATAAACACTAATTAAATGGGATATGACCCAGGGATGTTAATTCACTTAACCTTTCTGTGCCTCAGTTTTTTTTTTCCCTCAAATATAAAATGGGGGAAATAACTAATTTATCTAACTTTTAAGGTTGTGAAAATCAAAGTGCTTTGTAAACCTTAGCTATGTATGAATTGATTCTTATTGTTATGGAACTTAGCTTTATTTATACCTAACAGATATAATTTTTCTTTACACACTGGAGGAAAGATCCACTAAGGAACTGTCATAGAGCTGCAAGAACCAGCAAAGTGAAGATGGGAAAATTGTAATTAATGGGCTGTGGAGAGCAGAATGTTCCTCCTCTTCTTCTGAGGGATCATTGTAGAAAGAAATAGTGGATCACAGAAGGAATAGAAAACACCACCAACAAAATCAAAAACAAGAAAGCATATAATTCTAAATAAAGGGGTAGCTAGGTGGTACAGTGGATGGAGCACTGGATTTGGAATCAAGAAGACTCATTCTCATGAGTTCAAATCTATTCTCGGATATTTACTACATTTACTAGTATCTCTGGGCAAATCACTTAACCCTCTCTATCTCAGTTTCCCCCACTGTAAAATTAGCTGGAGAAGGAAATGGCAAATCATTTTAGTATTTATAACACTGTAGCATGCTGTTCTTAGGAAGAGTTAAGGGATTTCCCCAACATTGTGCTATAGTCAGTAAATAAGGGAAGAAACTCTGACACTTAACTGAATTCTTCCCACTCCTTACTCTTAAACTAACATATATCTATATCTCTATTACTCTATCTCTGTATCTAAACCATCTCTATTTACATCTATATCTGTCTTTATATATGCTTTTGTCCAAGCTAATGAAATAACAAATATCAGACTTGAGAATTATCTTTGAGATGCTGTTTTTGAATTTCAGTTTCATAAATTTCAGAGCCATTGCGTCTTTCCCTAATATTAAGAATGAAACAAAGACCTAGTTAGTTTCACCTAACAGAAATTGCATTTACCTAACTTGTTTGGCTCAAAATTAGCCCCAAATAATTTCTTCCTTTTTCTCCTCCACTTTAGACATTTTCTGAGTGTCTTCTGTGAATATCACATTATTCGAGGTGCTACAGTAATGCCCTCTTTAATTTCTCACATCTCCATCAGCTCCAGCTGCTACATTTCTTTTTCTGGCATTTATTTGAATATCCTGTCAAGGGTTTCTTAGAGAGCTAAATGGAGTGACCCAGATCTTTTTCTTCTAATCTGTCAGAGATAGAATATCTTGTCCCCAAAGATGAGTGAGAAATCCTTTTCATTACAATGAACTCCCAAAACAACAATGACAAAAAGCATTTTCCCTTGTCTTACTCAATAAGTGAAAAATTACTCTATTCAATAATAATAAATATTCAGCTTGGACTGGGAGGTGAGTTGAGGAGTAAGCTGAATCCCCTAAAGCCTTGTGGCATCAACATTTACAGATTACTCTGCTGGGGAAGCTAGATGGAGCAGGCACTAGTGTAGTGGCATAAAGTCATAAAGACCTGAGTTCAGATCTGATTCCAGAGACTTTTTAACTGTGATCCTGGAAAAGTCCTATTTGCCTCAGCTTCCCCAATTGTAAAATAGGATAATAATAGTACCAACCGGATTCAGGATTCTTGTGAGAATTAAAGACACAATATTTGTAAATCATGAAATAAAATTTATGGTGTATTTACCATGTGGAAGTCATTGTCTTTATCACAAATATTATTTTGTTTTATTTTATTCATTATTCATTATTTCATTCTCATACTAACCATAGGAGGTAAGTGATATTTTTATCATCCCTATTTTATAGATGAGGAAATTGAAGCAGACAGAGGTTGTGATTGCCCAAGTAAGTGTTTGAGGCCAAGTTTAAATTTGGGTCTTCCTGACCCCAGGCTCAGTGCTCTATCTACTAAGCCACCTACCTGATACAGATAGTTCACCTGGTCAGCAGATTTATGCAATTTAGTGGGTAGATTTCTCTGGCATTTAAGATAATTTTAAACTTTTAATTTAACTAAAATTACTTGCTAATACTTCTGTTAAGACTGCCCTTAATATCTTCCTTCCCACTTAAATAACAGAATTACAATAGCTCAGAAAATGTCAAATAATTACTACCTAACTTGAAACAAAAAGAATGTGCATTTTGGTATTCTTCTCATTGTTAAATGTAGCACATAAGATCACTGAAGAAAATACTGGTGAAAACTTGGTATCCTACTTTACTGTTCTCTGAACTCTTTGTGGCACACTTTGGAGGTATCATAACAAATATTCATACAGTGTCCCTGAGACCAGTGATATACCGGTGAAATGCTTAACAACTGACTCCAAAATGTACACCCTTGACACATTTTTAAGTTTAAAAGTTTAAATATATTATTAAAGTTTTCTCCATCATTTATTTAAGTCCATAAATCAACAAAATAATAAAACAAGTTCTGATTTGTACCTTGGATTTATGAGATCTAAATACTCATACTGAAAATTTGACAATCAACTTAAGAGTAAGTTCCACTATACTCTTGCCTGGGGAGTGTATGTATGTATGTATGTATGTGTGCGTGTGTTTGTATCTATCCAGAATTTTCTTTCCAAAATATAAAACTGAAGCATAGAATAG
The DNA here is from genome assembly GCF_016432865.1 of Antechinus flavipes. Lineage (NCBI taxonomy): Eukaryota > Metazoa > Chordata > Mammalia > Dasyuromorphia > Dasyuridae > Antechinus > Antechinus flavipes. The sequence continues at coordinate 97,403,118 of NC_067401.1, forward strand.
TTAAACAATGTTTCTATTAGACTGAAGGTTCCTAAGTGATAAGGACTGTGACTAATTTCTTTTTTTAACTCCAGTGCCTAGCACAGGACCCTGTCCATAGCAGGTCTCTAATCAATTACTTATTTGAATTTCTAAGCTTAGCAAACTTCATGAAAGATTGATAGTTCAGATTAGCAGGCATCTTGAAGTTAATTTAATCCAATCCCCTCATTTTACATATTATATAATTGAGGTTCAGGGATGGATTGTTCAAGTCATACAATAAATAAGATGATAGAATTAGAAATTACAAGGAAATTTGATTCCTTATAATTTCTCTCAATCCTCCCCCCCCCCATATAATTGTTGAAAAGAAACAACATTGTTCTAAATACTCATTAGAAAACAGTGAATAAATATAATAAGGGTATTGAATGTAATTTTTAAAATATGGAGTAAGATTAATCAATTCAAGCTAAAACTTCAAGAAAATCGAGTAAAATGTTAAAAGAAAGACATATTGAAGTAGTAGCTAAGAAACATTAGTATCAAGTTAAGAAGATAAGAAAGTCCAAGAAATACAATCAAATTTATAATGCCAGAATTCAGAGATAAACCAACATCTAAACAAAACCCTGAAGGGTAAGAAAAAGAACTGGATGTTGCTCAAAAATCCCTCAAGAGTTAAAAGAAGAACAAAATGTAGTTTAAAAAATGCCAGGAAGAAATGATGACAAAGCCGAACAAAAAAGAAAATTGAAGAGAATTTGAAAATATTCATGGAAAATCTAAAAGTGTAATTTAGAAGATGAGAGGCAGAAAGCATGTGAAATAGAAAAAGTGGCTAGACAATTACTCAGTAAAATTATTGAGAAGCCATCGAGATAAAAGTGATGAATCTTCAGGACAGATCAAAGAGAAGATACTTTAGAATCACTGGGTTCCTGGAAAGTACTGAAGAATAAAATAACTTTGTCACCATATTTCAGGAAATTGTACAAGAAAATTTCCCAGATCTAAGTCAATCCAAGCAATCTTCTGAAAATAGAAACAGGTTATAAAAGCTCACAAAGAGAAACTAAATATTCAAGTCACTGAAGCATCACATCCTTAGATTTCAAAACTATAATGATAAAGGGGAAAAAAAACACAAGGAAAAATCAACTGCTATAAAGAAAATGTTATGTAGTATGTATATATATATGTGTGTACATGAATATATACATATGTGAGTGCACACACACACACACAGAACAACCAGACTCACAAAATTTTTCTGTAAAATCAGAAATGACCAAAGAATAAGGGATGTGATATATATTAAATTTAAAAACATGGAAACTGGATCTAAGAAACGGTTTCTGATCAAATCTAAGCATTCTGTTTGAGAACAAAAGATGGACATTTAAAAACCCCTAAGAACTGAGAAGGGTATCTAGATGATGCAGTGAGTGCCGGAACCAGAATCAGAAAGATTCATCTTCTGAGCTCAATCTGGCATCAGACACTTAGTAGCTGTGTGATCCTGGGCAAGTTACTTAACCATATTTGTCTCAATTTCCTCATATGTAAAATGAGCAGGAGAAGCAAATAGCAAATCACTCTAGTATCTTTACCAAGAAAACCCCAAATAGATTGGTGAAGAACAGAAACAACTAAATAAGACTTTAGAGAATGAATAGAAGGGGGAAAAAAAATTACTTCAAAAAGAATTCTAGGAACTGAGCTAGATACATCTCTAGTGATTAAAGTTTAGAAACACATACACACATATAGATAGATGCAAATATATAGATATAGGTGTGTATCTATATGTATTTCTATCAACTCATGATTAGTTGTTGTTTTAGTGTATATCATCCTTCTAGATGAGGAAACTGAGAATCAGAAAAATTAAAAGACTTGCCCAAAGTCATTAACTAATGAATTCTGGAGATGAAATTCAAATCTAGGATCATAAGTTTATAGAGTTAGAGCTAAAATGGAACTTAGGAATTATCCACACTAACTTTCTTTTTAAAGATGAGGAAACTGAGGCTCAGAGAAGCTAAGTAATTTGTTTAAAGTTACACAGTACTAGAGCAAGGATTAGAAATGATTGTCACTGATTTCAAACCCAGCACTTTCTACTCTACTGCATTGTTTTCGATGAATAGACTGGCTGTGGTGAGCTTTTTCTTCTCAAAACGCAGCCAGGTGATAAAAGTTCAGTTCTTTTATTATTTCCAATATAGCCCGGTTAGCTTAGAGGCCTATCTCTCTGCTTGGTTCCAAGAGCTCTCTCCAAATGTCTTTAAATCCAAAGGTCTGGTCCTTCAGCCTCTGCCTCTGCTTTCTTCAGCCTCCAGCCAGCTCCAGTCTTCATGTCATTCCGGTGAAATCTCGACTTGTAGCGTCTTCCTCTCTAGAACCTCTTCGACTGGCCCATTGGCCTATTTATGCTCCTTCCAGAGAGAGGGATTATGGGTTTTCTCCCATAGTGCTCTCTGGCCCAAAGAGCTTCAAGGGAGGTATGAACTCATTGAACTCCAATGAGTAAAGGTGTGAACACAAGCCTTGTATTGATTAGTTCTACTTAGTACCTAGTTTCAGGTTCTGGCCAAAACATCTTCTTGTAAGATTAGATCAACTCTAATTACTTAGCAGTTAGTAAGGATTCCAACAACTGGCTGGGTAAGAATTTAGATTAAGTGTAGTTTCAAATATTTAATGTTTCATAAATAAATTTATCATTTTAATGCAATATAGACTGAAATACCAGTGAGTTATTGTACAGAAAGAGAAAAAAACCTGTTAAAAGTACATACAAAATCAAATGAACAAGAAACTGGAAAAAAAATGAAATGGAACTTTCCCTTTCAATTTTCTAAATATGTTTTATTCAACATATGTTACTTGGTAATTGTTAAAACTTGTCTAGTGCAGGATTTAAGAAAAATAAGAGAAAGCATAATGTAACAGAACAGAGAACACAGAATCAGAAACAAAATATATCAGAAACTAGCACTTGATAAACCCAATTTTGTAAAATATTGAATGAAGAAATCACTATCTAATACAATTTGTCAGAAAAACTAGATAATGGCATGAATCAAATGAATTTAGATCCACGCTTCATACCCTATAGTACAATAAACCTTAATTAGATTAATGATTAACCATTAAACAAATCATTAAATATTTCAAGAATAAGAATAATGTATTTATTTTAATTGTGGACCAAAAGAAAAAAAATGATCTAGCAAGAAATTATTGGGTTTTAAAAATTTAGTTATTTTTAATACATGTTGCTTTATGAATTATTTTGGGAGAGAAAAATCAGAGCAAAAAGGAAAAACCATGGGAGAGATAAAAAAAAAAACAGAAAAAAGAAGTGAACATAGTATGTATTGATTTACATTTATTTTCTTTAGTTCTTTTTCTGGATATAGATGGCATTTTCTGTCCAAAGTTTACTGGGATTTCTTTAGATCACTGAACCACTGAGAAGAACCAAGACTTTCATAGTTAATCATTGCACAAGCAAGAAATTATTGTTAACAAATAGATTTGATTAGAAATGATTTTTTAAACAACAAAAGCCAATGTATTCAAAATAAGAAAAAATAAATCTATTGGGGAAACCAAGTAGTAAATTTATCTGACAACAGTATGACATCTAAAATATGTAGGGAATATTTATAAGAATATTATTAATTTCCCAATGTATAGTTTAATATAATTTGATTTTTTGAAGAAGATGCAAATTAAAATATTTTGAAGGTGCTATATAATGCCTATCAAGTAGAAAACAATTAAAAATAATAGACTTTTATGTTGGGTATGTTGTGAAAAAACTGACAGTATTACATAAATCATGTTGCTATAGTGGTGCAGGTAATACCTTGTACTCTTTCTAGATTGCATTATAAAATAAGAATTTAAAAAATTAATCATAATTTTTGATTCAGTGATTTTAGTATCAAGACTATTTGCTAGTATCCTAAGGATTACAAGGGTAATAAAAAAGATCTCTATAAAATCATCAAAGGCTATTTTATTTGTAATAACAAAATACCTGGAAAAACTTAGATGTGCAAAGATTGGAAAATGATTGAATATATTATGTCATAGCAATATGATAAAATTGTTTTCCATAAGAAATGAATAATATGAAAAATACAAGAAAATATAGAAATATCCATATAAAATAATAATGATAATAATAACTGTTAATTTATAGTACTTTTAAGGTTTACAAAGTGTTTTACCTATAGTATCTCATATAAACCTGATAACAACACTGTGAGATAGATAATACCAATACCATTATCTCCAGTTTACAGATGAGGAAACTGAGACTCACATAGATTAGGTAAAAGCTGAATTCGAATAAAATACACACTGATTATAACTATGTAAATATATAAACAGCAACATAAATTTATAAGAATATAAATAGAAAAAATCATGCTGGGAACTTCAGGCAAATAAATTAGCAACCATATTTACTTAATTTTAAGTTTTTTCTTTAAACAAAATTGAAATAGCTTAGAGTTTATGGCATTATTTGAGATTGTTTTTCTTTTTCTTAGAGATAGTGTGGAATACCATCTGAAGAACTTGTGTCAATTAATTTCTTAGGGCATCAGGTGGCTCTTAATAGAGCTATAAGTTATTATAACTCTAAGTTATCGGGAACATGCTCTTATATTGGTAGGTTAAGCTCCTCCATAATCTACAACCTCTTTCCCCCCCCACTCACTGGTGAAATCTTCTTCAGGAGTAAACACAGTATTTAAAAATTTCCACCATCACCCTTCATCTAAACTTAATACTGTTTGGTGTAGCTTGCCCCAGGCACAAAATTAACTATTATTATACCCTATCAGGAATATAATGTGAAACAGTAGCACTAGGTACTCTTCTTTATTTAAGATTTTGAATTTTTAAAAATTTTGTATATATAATCAAGATTTACTACTAGTGTTTTTCATCTTTAGATTAGGAAATAGAAATATATATACAGAAATTACACTAGTTGCTAAAGAATTAAAATCTTAGAATGCTGCTTTTTCAAATGCAGAGGAAAAATTTTCTCTAAAATATAAAGAACCTTAAAGGTCCAAAAATCAGACTGGATGAGAGACAATAAGTGATATGAAGAAATAAGCTGAATGAAAAAGTCTCAAGGACATTTTTCTATTAACCAGTTTACACAATGAAATTGTCCTAGGATTAGATGATTTTGTTTGAATTACTGAAATGTCCACTACTCTCATTAGTATACATATGTGTGTATACATGCACACACACACACACACACATACACACACACACATATATACTCAACATATATTATATTTGATATATACTATTATATATAGTTCTTTCTTTTAAAAATTTTAATAGTGTTTTATTTTTCTAAATACATGTAAAGATAGTTTTCAACATACATTTTTGTAAAACTTTGTGTTCTAAATTTTTCTCCCTCAATATGATGCTATTTGAGTGGTCTAGATTCCTGGTGGTCTAGAGGTTAGTGGCTATAAGATAGTTGTTAAGAATGCCCTTTAAATAGGCCACAGGTTCTAGAAGTGAAAGAACTTACTCATTCCTGAATTATTAATTGCAAAATGAAAGTTTATTGTTAGACAGAAATCAGTTTACCAAGAGACTGACTTCTAGAGTGGCAGATCTATTGGAAAACGAAGTTTTACACTGAGAGAATGCAGTTCTCAGTGGACATAAAGTCCTGGCAGCTAAGGGAGCCAAGAAGATTCATCTGCAAAAGACCTTCATTGAAGGAAGCTATTATATTGGATCTTAGTGGGGGCTGGGACAGCCCAAGCAGGTCAGACCCAGTGGGGCTGGGACAGCCAGGATCTCCTATTTGAATTAACAACACTTCAAAGGAGTGCTTTTTGACCAGGATTTCTAATTGAATCAAAGGCCCTGGCATCCTGGAAAGATAACTTATCTGGGGAGAATATGGCTTCCCCAGGAATGGATGAGATTCTGAAAGGGATTACAGATCAATAGAAAATACAGTTTCTTAAAGGGACCACAACCTGCTTCACTTCCTTTACTTCCTCCCTTCCCAAGACAGCAAACAATCTAATATATATTAAATATGTGCAATCCTTTTGAACATGTTTTCACATTTCTCATGTTGTGTAAGAAAAATCAGACCAAAAGGAAAAAGAAACATGAGAAAGAAAAAAAAGAAACAAAGAAAAAGGTGAAAATACTAAAATTTTATCCGCATTCAATTTCCATAGTTTTCTTTCTGGATTCGATTGGCAAGTCTATAGGAATTGCCTTGAATCACTCCATTATTGAAAAGAGCCAAGTCCATTACAATTGATCATCACATAATTTTATTGTTACTATGTACAATGGTCTCTTGGTTCTGCTCACTTAGTGAATATATGTGTCAAATATTATTGTACACTTCAGCTCCCTATGGTATCTCCCCTTTCTGAAGTCAGAGACTCTATTGTCTAACCATTCTTTCAGCAATTGAACAGATGCTACCTTGTGACATTTTGGATAGTTTTCTAATTTGTATACTTCACTTAGTTTTGCATAGATGTATGTTTTGTCCCTCTAGTTCACTTTTAAGTTTCCTTAAATCAAAGACCTAGTCATTTGTTGTTGTTACCAGCACACCTAGGATGATGGAATAGAATCACAAAGACAGAGATGAGAAAATTTGCAGGAGGAGAGAAAGGTTAATCATGACAAATGCAACAAGAAGTTGGAAAAGAATGAGGTTGAGAAAAGACCATTAGATTTGACAACTAAGAGATTGACACTAATTTTGGAGAGAGCAATTTCAGTTTAGTGATGAAGTACTAAGCCAAACTGTGAAGGGTTGAGGAGTGAATAAAAATAGGAAAAACACAAGGTAGTAAATAGAGACTCCCTCCCCCTCTTTCCTTTATTCTTTCCTTCTAGTTAGGAGAGACTTGAAAACTAGAAAAGTAACTAGTAGGGAGAAGTTAAAGATTATAGAGTAAGTATATGACTGATATAGTCTGTTGGAGAAGATGAGAAAGGGTGGTCTTGGAAAGGAGAATTGCTACATTATTGCCAGAAGCTGGCATAAAGGAAAGGGATTGGGAAATTATTTCTAGGAACTTTGAGATGAAGAAAATAGAAGAGGGAATCTTCTTTTATTTGACCTCCATTTCCCAAGTAAAACAAAAGGCAAGGGGCTCAACTGAGTGGGAGATGGACGGGAATGGGTGTGGGACTCGGAGAGGAGAATATTCTCCCTCACTTGAAGAGCCAAGTAAAAGGATTACTCCCCTTCCCCCAAAAAACAACACAAAAAAACCTAACTGAATGTAATGAATAATAGGTAATTATCCATTAATCCAATAATCATTTAAGAAATAGCAGCTATCAAAAAGCCTTATGGTAGGCCTTAAGGGAAGATAACTAAGACATGATCCCTAATCTTATTTTTTTTTCCTACAGTATAAAAGTTGCCAGGGGATTATGTCTGTAAAAGAATAATTACCTATTAAAGTTGTTAATCTTGCCAAGAACCTTATTTTAATATTCAAATGAATTTCATTAAAAGAAACAAAAAGATAGACTGCATGGCGAACAAGATATAAATGCATTATTGATGTATCTTTTAATCATTTAAACTCAATAGTGTCCTGCAGTTTCCTTTATTATTATTGGGATGTTAAGCATTTGGTTCTATTAAGCATCTTTGGGAAAGAGAACATAGCATAAAAGAGAGAGAATTGTCCATGACAGGACATGAAGAACTGCTTAGTTTCAAGACCTATCTCTAAAAGATATTCACTATTTGGTCTTGGGGAAGATATAATTTCTTAGTATCTCATCCAACTCTCTATGATAGATTTTTTTTTTTTTTAAACTAGAGTCCAAGAGATCTGTGGGTTGATTTGTGAGGGTTCATAAATTTGAATGGCAAAAAATTACATCTTCATTTTTCACTAACTTCTAAATGAAATTTATTATTTCCTTTAATTTTGAATGAAAGCAATAAACATTGTAATAAGAATGAGTCAGTAGACTCATTGTCAGAGGGATTCAGGACATACAAAAAATGTAATGAGTCTCTGGCCTAAGAGTATACTTTAGAGCAAATATTGGCTGGCATTGATTGAGTATATTGGGGGTTTTCTGTGCCAGTCAAATTATAGTTCTGATTTAAAAAAAAGACTATTTAGACATTATTTGCTCAGAAATCATCCTGATATAGCTACTTCCCCAGAATCATTTATGGGATGGAGTGGGGCACTACAAGTTATTATATTTTCCCTCTCCAGAACCTAAAGAGATTTGGGAAGGAGAAATGCTACCTTAATGCCAGAAATTGGCATAAAGGAAAGAGAATACATTACATGTAATAATACATGACAAATATAACATTATGCAAGATAAATACAGAGCAATGTTAAATGGGAGGCATTACTGAGAGGGGGAAAGGGAAGGATCATTTCAGAAAAGCCTACCTCTGAAAATAGATACTTAACAAAAACATCAACAAAAAAATTCCCACTACTCTCTGGGATTATAAAACATAAGGAATCTTAGGAAGCTATGATAATCTATTTCTTTCAAATATGTTCCATTCAAATAAATAAAACTCATATCTAATCTTTAGCCATTCATTGCCTCATCATTCTTAGTTCTTCTGGGATACACTCATGACTGAGCCACTCTTTTTATTTTATTTTTTTTAGTTTGAGAACTCTTGCTCCATTTGCTATCCTGTGATAGCCAATTGAATCTAATAATTCACAAGAGACAGTATGGCAACAAGAAGGAAAATAACAGTACATATGGTCTCAAGTATTTATGGAGAATATGAACAATATGTTGAATATAGGTAATGAAAAAAAATGAGGTCAAAATGATCCCATTGAGAATTAATGGGAGGTGACAAAACTGTTGGAAAACAATTATGGAATGTTGTGTCTTGTTCAGAGTGAATGGGTACATTAAAAAGGTGATAGAAGAGCATTTATGTAAAGAAGATAAATTTCTATGTGGAAATCCAAGAATATGATGAGGGTAGGGGGAAGCATGGCAAAGGGAATTTGGATGGAGATCGAAGGATCAAGAAAGAGAAGCAGTGTAATGAAAGGGCTTGGGTTATTTAGCCTAGAGAAGACAAGATTTGGGGATGGTCATGATTGCCAAAGAGGCAGATTGACCTAGAGAGCCTGTAATAGAGTTTGGACAACCTGAGTTGAAGTTTCAACACAAACTAACTCTATGACTTCGAGTGAGCCACTTAAGAGGCCCTAGACACTTCTCTAAGACTATAAATGGAAGAAAAAAATGCCAATCTACATTGGTAAAGGAAATTTCTTTTGGGGGACTCTATGTCAGTGGAAATACATGTTGGAATCCTTACTAACTGCTAAGTAATTAGAGTTGATCTAATCTTACAAGAAGATGTTTTGGGCAGAACCTGAAACAAGGTACTAAGTAGAACTACCCATAATCCCTCTCTCTGGAAGGAGCATAAATAGGCCAATGGGCCAGTCGGAGAGTGCTCTAGAGAGTGAAGACGCTACAAGTCGAGATTTCAGCGGCGGAATGACATGAAGAGTTGGAGCTGGCTGGAGGCTGAAGAAAGCAGAAGCAGAGGCTGAAGGACCAGACCTTTGGATTTGGTGACATTCGGAGAGAGCTCTTGGAACCAAGCAGAGAGATAGGCCTCTAAGCTAACCGGGCTATATTGGAAATAATAAAAGATCTGAACTTTTATCACCTGGCTGCGTTTTGAGAAGAAAAAGCTCACCACATTTTGGCGCCCTGAACGTGGGACAAACAGACCCCTCAGTGGATTTCAGTGGAAAAGCTCAGATCCTGATTCAAGTGGAAAAGCCTCTGATCCTGATCCAGTGGAAAAAACTTCAACCCAGAAATTAGGGTGAGTGCAACAAAGAAATTTTGTTAGAAGAGTTAAAGTAGAATTTCAGCTAAGATGGGACAGATATTTAGAAAACAGCCTGTTTATGTTCAAGGAAAATGTTAGAGAGCATTGTCAAAGTTATGGAAAGCCAAGGTTTAATTATAAGTTTACAGCAAATCACTGAACTTTTACAAACTGTAAAGGACATATGTCCTTGTTTCTCTCTTGATAAGGAATTAGATCTAAATGAATGGAAATTGGTTGGAGAGGATCTTTGTCAATTCTATGATAAAAATGGGCCTAACTCAATAATTAATACATATAATGTAATACAATTGGCTATAAGAAGTTATTTAAGTGATAGAATGATGAAAAGGAAAGTACAGGAGGAAGTGCCAACTTTACTAGGTGAAAAGGAGGACAAATCAGATGAGAATGGAGTTAATTACAATTCTGAGTATGATACTTCACAGAAGGAGGAATTAGGTGATTCCACATCTCATGACCCTCCCCCCGCAATTAACCCTTCATGGGTAGAACAAGGGGGAGGGAGAGAGACAGAAACACAGTCAGCTTCTCCTGTAAAGCAGAATTTGACAAGATTAGAAAAAGGGTTGGACTTCCGGTTAAGATGGCGGAGAGGAGGCTCACAGCTGCATAAGCTCCACGCTTTCTCTCACTATCCATTTCATTACAAGCCTCTGAATCAATGCTTGACTGAAAAAAACCCACAAATAGTTACCAAGAGAAGCCATCCTTGAGATCCGCCAAGAAAGGTCTGTCTTTACTGGAGGGCTGGGGCGGTTTTAGATCGGGCGCAGGCGGCGGGCAGCGGCAGTGAGGGCACAGGAGCAGACTGGAGAGGGGGTGGAGAGTGATCGTAGCCGTCTCTGCGGGGAGAGCTTCGCTACAGGTTTGGATACTTTCCTCCGGCAGCAAGTCAACAGCCCAGCAGAGAAGCTAAAAACACCGGGGCTGAAGAATACAACCCCAAACAGCTGGAGTCTCTCAGGACCTGGCCGCCTCCCCCTTCCCCTCCCTCAGTGACTCAGCACGCTTTGGGATCTCAGAGCGCAGGCACAGCACAGTCCTGCTAGTGCCTCACTGCTGCCCCCTGCAGTCTGTAGAGGAAGCTCGATAACACACCCAGCCCCCCCCCCCCCCCCAAAGAAAGACTCCAGTTTTTTCTGTTTTTCTTTGGTAGTTTGTCTCTGATTAATAGACAGAATGAGCAAGAAGCTGAAGAGGACTTTAACCCTTGACAGCTTCTACACAGATAGAGAGCAGACTCTAAATCCTGAGGAGACTAAAAACAGGCAGTCCCCAGGTGAATCCCCAAAGGAGGAGATTGTCTGTTCCTCAGCACAGATGAACCTCATAGAAGTGATTAAAAAGGCTCTCACAAGGGAGCTAGAAGAAAAATGGGGAAAGCAGAGTGAGGCTTGGGAAAAGGAGAGGGAGGCTTGGCAAAAGAGCCTGGAGAAAGTTAAAGAGAGAGTGGATAAAGAAGTAAAATCCTTGAAAAATAGGATTAGTGAACTGGAAACAGAAAACAGCTCTCTAAAAAACAAAATTGGCGAAATGGAAAAAAATTCCACAGAACAAAAGAACTCAATTGGACAATTAGAGAAAGATTTTAAAAAAGTGAGTGAAGAGACTACTTCACTGAAAATCAGAATTGAACAAGTGGAATTGAATGACTCGAGGAGACAAGAAGAATCAGTCAAGCAAATCCAAAAAAATCAAACAATGGAGAAAAATGTGAAATACCTTCTGGGGAAGACAACAGACCTGGAAAACAGATCCAGGAGAGACAATCTGAGAATCATTGGACTCCCAGAAAAACATGATGAAAAAAAGAGCCTGGACACTGTCTTCCAGGAAATTATCAAAGAGAACTGCCCAGAAGTCATAGGAACAGAGGAAAAAATAAACATTGAAAGGATTCATCGATCACCCACTGAAAGGGATCCTAAACTCAAAACACCAAGGAATATAGTGGCCAAATGCCAGAACCCTCAGATGAAAGAAAAAATATTGCAAGCGGCTAGAAAAACCCAATTCAAGTATCAAGGAGCCACAATAAGGATCACCCAGGATCTGGCAGCATCCACATTAAAAGATCGAAGGGCCTGGAATATGATATTCTGAAAGGCTAAGGAAATTGGTATGCAACCAAAAATAACTTACCCAGCGAGAATGAGCATCTTTTTCCAGGGAAGAAGATGGACATTCAACGAAGTAAGCGAATTTCATCTTTTTCTGATGAAAAAACCAGAACTTAACAAAAAGTTTGATCTACAAATATAGAACTCAAGAGAAATCTAAAAAGGTAAAGATTAATCTTGGGAACTATATTTTGACTATATAGATGTATAAAGAATACATGTATACCTTGTTCTAGAAATTGATGTGGAAAGGACATTGTACCAGAAAAAGGGTAAAGTGGGGGTAGTACATCTCATGAAGAGGCATAGGAAACCTATTATATCTGAGAGAAAGAATGGAGGGGGATGAATATAGTGGATATCTTACTGCCTTCAGAATTGGCTTTAAGTGAAAAATCTTAAGACATATTCAATCTATGGTGAAACTTCTCCCATCTCATTGAAAAGTGAGAAGGGAAAAGTGGAAAGGGAAGGAATAAGCTAAGCGGAAGGGAATACGGGAACTGGGAGGGAAAGGGGTAAGATAGGGGGAGGAACTCTAAGGCGGGGGGAGGGACACTAAAAAGGGAGGGCTGTGAGAAGCAAGGGGTGCTCACAAGCTTAATACTTGGAAGGGGGGGAAAGGGGAAAGAAGGGAGGAAAGCATAAACCAGGGTTAACAAGATGGCAAGTAATACAGAATTGGTCATTCTAACCATAAACGTGAACGGGGTAAACTCCCCCATAAAGAGGAAGCGGTTAGCAGAATGGATTAAAAGCCAGAATCCTACAATATGTTGTTTACAGAAACACACCTGAAGCGGGGAGATACATGCAGGTTAAAGGTAAAAGGTTGGAGCAAAATCTATTATGCTTCAGGTGAAGTCAAAAAAGCAGGGGTAGCCATCCTGATCTCAGATCAAGCTAAAGCAAAAATTGACCTAATTAAAAGAGATAAGGAAGGACACTATATCTTGCTAAAGGGTAGCATGGATAATGAAGCACTATCTATATTAAACATATATGCACCAAGTGGGGTAGCATCTAAATTCTTAAAAGAGAAACTAAGAGAGCTGCAAAAAGAAATAGACAGTAAAACTATAATAGTGGGAGATCTTAACCTTGCACTCTCAGAATTAGATAAATCAAACCACAAAATAAATAAGAAAGAAGTCAAAGAGGTAAATAGAATACTAGAAAAGTTAGATATGATAGATCTCTGGAGAAAATGTAATGGAGACAGAAAGGAATACACTTTCTTTTCAGCAGTTCATGGAACCTATACAAAAATTGACCATATATTAGGACATAAAAACCTCAAACTCAAATGTAGTAAGGCAGAAATAGTAAATGCATCCTTTTCAGACCACGATGCAATGAAAATTATATTCAACAAAAAAGCAGGGGGAAGTAGACCAAAAAATAATTGGAAACTAAATAATCTCATACTAAAGAATGATTGGGTGAAACAGCAAATCATAGACATAATTAATAACTTCACCCAAGAAAATGATAATAATGAGACATCATACCAAAATGTATGGGATGCAGCCAAAGCGGTAATAAGGGGAAATTTCATATCTCTAGAGGCCTATTTGTATAAAATAGAGAAAGAGAAGGTCAATGAATTGGGTTTGCAATTAAAAATGCTAGAAAAGGAACAAATTAAAAACCCCCAGTCAAACACTAAACTTGAAATTCTAAAAGTAAAAGGTGAGATCAATAAAATTGAAAGTAAAAAAAACTATTGAATTGATTAATAAAACTAAGAGTTGGTTCTATGAAAAAACCAACAAAATAGACAAACCCTTAGTAAATCTGATTAAAAAAAGGAAAGAGGAAAATCAAATTGTTAGTCTTAAAAATGAAAAGGGAGAACTCACCACTAATGAAGAGGAAATTAGAGCAATAATTAGGAGTTACTTTGCCCAACTTTATGCCAATAAATTCGACAACTTAAATGAAATAGAAGAATACCTCCAAAAATACAGCTTGCCCAAACTAACAGAGGAAGAAGTAAATATCCTAAACAGTCCCATCTCAGAAAAAGAAATAGAACAAACTATCAATCAACTCTCTAAGAAAAAAACCCCAGGACCAGATGGATTTACATGTGAATTCTATCAAACATTTAAAGAACAATTAACTCCAATGCTAAATAAACTATTTGAAAAAATAGGGATTGAAGGAGTCCTACGAAACTCCTTTTATGGCACAGACGTGGTACTGATACCTAAACCAGGTAAGCTGAAAACAGAGAAAGAAAATTATAGACCAATCTCCCTAATGAATATTGATGCTAAAATCTTAAATAAAATATTAGCAAAAAGATTACAGAAAATTGTCACCAGGATAATACACTATGACCAAGTAGGATTTATACCAGGAATGCAGGGCTGGTTCAATATTAGGAAAACTATTAGCATAATTGACTATATCAATAACCAAACAAACAAAAACCACATGATCATCTCAATAGATGCAGAAAAAGCATTTGATAAAATCCAACATCCATTCCTAATAAAAACACTTGAGAGCATAGGAATAAATGGACTTTTCCTTAAAATAGTCAGGAGCATATATTTAAAACCATCAGTAAGCATCATATGCAATGGGGAAAAACTGGAACCTTTCCCAGTAAGATCTGGAGTGAAGCAAGGTTGCCCACTATCACCATTATTATTTAATATCGTATTAGAAACACTAGCCTCGGCAATAAGAGTCGAGAAAGATATAAAAGGAATTAGAGTAGGCAATGAGGAAACCAAACTATCACTCTTTGCAGATGATATGATGGTATACCTAGAGAACCCCAGAGATTCTACCAAAAAGCTATTGGAAATAATTCATAATTTTAGCAAAGTAGCTGGCTACAAAATAAATCCCCATAAATCCTCAGCATTTTTATACATCACCAACAAAACCCAACAGCAAGAGATACAAAGAGAAATTCCATTCAGAATAACTGTTGATACCATAAAATATTTGGGAATCTATCTACCAAAGGAAAGTCAGAAATTATATGAGCAAAATTATAAAAAAGTCTCCACACAAATAAAGTCAGACTTAAATAATTGGAAAAATATTAAGTGCTCTTGGATCGGCCGAGCGAACATAATAAAGATGACAATACTCCCTAAACTAATCTATTTATTTAGTGCTATACCAATCAGACTTCCAAGAAAATATTTTATTGATCTAGAAAAAATAACAACAAAATTCATATGGAACAATAAAAAGTCGAGAATCTCAAGGGAATTAATGAAAAAAAAATCAAATGAAGGTGGCCTAGCTGTACCTGATCTAAAATTATATTATAAAGCAGCAGTCACCAAAACCATTTGGTATTGGCTAAGAAATAGATTAGTGGATCAGTGGAAAAGGCTAGGCTCACAAGACAGAATAGTCAATTATAGCAATCTAGTGTTTGACAAACCCAAAGCCCCTAACTTCTGGGAAAAGAATTCATTATTTGATAAAAACTGCTGGGATAATTGGAAATTAGTATGGCAGAAATTAGGCACGGACCCACACTTAACACCATATACCAAGATAAGATCAAAATGGGTCTATGACCTAGGCATAAAGAACGAGACTATAAATAAATTAGAGGAACATAGAATAGTTTATCTCTCAGACTTGTGGAGGAGAAAGAAATTTGTGACCAAAGATGAACTAGAGACCATTACTGATCACAGAATAGAAAATTTCGATTACATCAAATTAAAAAGCTTTTGTACTAATAAAACTAATGCAAACAAGATTAGAAGGGAAGCAACAAACTGGGAAAACATTTTCACAGTTAAAGGTTCTGATAAAGGCCTCATTTCCAAAATATATAGAGAACTGACTCAAATTTATAAGAAATCAAGCCATTCTCCAATTGATAAATGGTCAAAGGATATGAACAGACAATTTTCAGAGGATGAGATTGAAACTATTACCACTCATATGAAAGAGTGTTCCAAATCATTATTGATCAGAGAAATGCAAATTAAGACAACTCTGAGATACCACTACACACCTGTCAGATTGGCTAAGATGACAGGAAAAAATAATGATGAATGTTGGAGGGGATGCGGGAAAACTGGGACACTAATGCATTGTTGGTGGAGTTGTGAACGAATCCAACCATTCTGGAGAGCAATCTGGAATTATGCCCAAAAAATTATCAAATTGTGCATACCCTTTGATCCAGCTGTGTTTCTATTGGGCTTATATCCCAAAGAAATACTAAAGAAGGGAAAGGGACCTGTATGTGCCAAAATGTTTGTAGCAGCCCTGTTTGTAGTGGCTAGAAACTGGAAAATGAATGGATGCCCATCAATTGGAGAATGGCTGGGTAAATTGTGGTATATGAATGTTATGGAATATTATTGTTCTGTAAGAAATGACCAGCAGGATGAATACAGAGAGGACTGGCGAGACTTACATGAACTGATGCTAAGTGAAATGAGCAGAACCAGGAGATCATTATACACTTCGACAACGATATTGTATGAGGACATATTTTGATGGAAGTGGATTTCTTTGACAAAGAGACCTGAGTTTCAATTGATAAATGACGGACAAAAGCAGCTACACCCAAAGAAAGAACACTGGGAAACGAATGTAAACTATCTGCATTTTTGTTTTTCTTCCCGGATTATTTATACCTTCTGAATCCAATTCTCCCTACGCAACAAGAGAAATGTTCGGTTCTGCAAACATATATTGTATCTAGGATATACTGCAACATATCCAACATATAAAGGACTGCTTGCCATCTAGGGGAGGGGGTGGAGGGAGGGAGGGGGAAAAAATCGGAACAGAAACGAGTATCAATATAATGTAATTATTAAATAAAAAATTTAAATAAAAAAAAAGATGTAAAAAAAAAAAGATTAGAAAAAGCATTAATTAAAGCAAAAAATGAAGGAGAAGATATATCTGATTTTATAAATGCATATCCTGTGATTGAAGAGCTCAACTCCTCAGGTCAAAAAGAGATAAAATACACTCCTTTTAATTTGGGAAAAATTAAAGATTTGAAAAAGGGTTGCACTCTTTATGGGGCTACATCATCTTATGTGAAGATGTTTCTGGATAATTTGTCTTATGAAATCTTAACCCCGAATGACTGGAAATCCATCACTAAAACTTGTCTAGAACCGGGACAAAATTTATTGTGGCTTTCGGAGTTTCGTGAATTATGTAGGATTCAAGCCCAACACAATAGGCAAACAGGAGCTATTGTACAAGTTGCTTTTGACCAACTAACTGGAGAAGGTCAGTATGCAGAGAGTTCAGAACAGATTTATTATCCCATAACAGTGTATGAGCAAATTTCTAAGGCTGCAATAAAAGCTTGGAATTCTCTCCCTGGACAGAAAGATGGAAATAATGTTTTCACAAAAATAGAGCAAGGTCCCAATGAACCTTTTGCAGATTTTGTGGGACGTCTGCAAACAGCTGTAATAAGAACCATTGGAGATAATGCTGCCACAGAAATAATGACTAGACATTTGGCTAAGGAAAATGCCAATGAGGTTTGCAAGAGAATTATATGGGGGCTAGACAAAAATGCTTCTTTAGAGGAAATCATAAGACGCTGTGCCACAGTGGGCACAAATGCTTATTATGCCCAGACTATGATGAACATGGAAAGACAAGGTCCTTCTTGGCAGAGGAATTCTAGAGAAACTCGTCGATGTTTTCATTGCGGAAAAGTTGGACATTTGAGAGCTCATTGTAGATATGGAGATAGAGTGAGAAGACAGGGTGAGAGAAAACCCCAAACCCCATGTACAAAATGTAACCGAGGCTTTCATTGGGCCTCTAAATGTATATTGACCCAGAGGAATGAGAGGCAGGGCCCAGCTCTAAAGTATCAATCAAAGGACAGATGGGGCATGATAGCAGCTGAGGTTACACCCAGAAAGACTTTAGAAATTCAGAACTCTGATGTCATCAACCAACAGAAAAGCAATCAGGATTACAGTTGGGAAGAATACAGGCCTTTTAAGACAACAAGACAATATCCAATGCAAACAACTCCAATATAATTACCAGATGATGAGGAGAAATCCCAAACTTGGTAAATAGAAGGGAATTAGATTAACTGCTTGGGGAAGAGGATCTGCTTATATTTCCACAGATGGAGAAAGAATCAAATGGCTGACAAGGAGACTGTTAAAAAAGACTTTTAAAATCTTCAGGAATCTTTGAATTTCCTAACACAAGATGAAACTGTTTTAGTTCTTGAAAAACCAGCAAGAATCATTGGGTTCCCTGAGATGAAAAATTGTTGATGAGACTTTTTGCAGTACTTCAGAGCTTACAGGAATTATTAGATTCCTGGCACATGAACTAATGGACAATGGATTGCTTATGGACTATTTCTAGGACTTATGGACATGTGTAAATTTTCAGGTTGATTTATGTTGTTACATTACTACTAGCCTGTGTTATATTGCTATGTGCTTATGTAAATTATGTATAATGCCTCCCATATTGATGGATTTATGTATACCATGTATATCGGTTACAAAGTTCTGGCCCATATTGATGGATTTATGTGTACCCCCTCAGAAACCCCCTATGTTTTAAAACAAAAGAAAGGGGGAGATGTTGGAATCCTTACTAACTGCTAAGTAATTAGAGTTGATCTAATCTTACAAGAAGATGTTTTGGGCAGAACCTGAAACAAGGTACTAAGTAGAACTACCCATAATCCCTCTCTCTGGAAGGAGCATAAATAGGCCAATGGGCCAGTCGGAGAGTGCTCTAGAGAGTGAAGACGCTACAAGTCGAGATTTCAGCGGCGGAATGACATGAAGAGTTGGAGCTGGCTGGAGGCTGAAGAAAGCAGAAGCAGAGGCTGAAGGACCAGACCTTTGGATTTGGTGACATTCGGAGAGAGCTCTTGGAACCAAGCAGAGAGATAGGCCTCTAAGCTAACCGGGCTATATTGGAAATAATAAAAGATCTGAACTTTTATCACCTGGCTGCATTTTGAGAAGAAAAAGCTCACCACAAATACAGACCTAGATCCCCTCAAAATGATAATCATCCTCCAATATTTGAAAGTCTGTCACATCAAGATATAAGACTTATTTCAATTGGCCCTAAAAGTAGAACTAGAGTCCATAGGTGTTTAAATCCACTTAGCCACTGAGATCCCTTCCAAGTCTAAATTCTTTGAATCTATGGGTTTCTATAGCATCGATGAATAGAATTCACTAGGAGGAATATTTGTGCTTAAAATAAGGAAGAATATCCAAAAAATTAGAGAAGGGTAAAAGTGGACTGGGCTACCTTGAGTTCATGAACTTTACAGCACTAGAATTCTTCAAGAGAACGACCATTTTAATGGGATGTTTTAGAAAGGATTCTTGATTCAGACATGGGTTGGACCAAATGATCATGGTGCTGCTTTCCAACTCTGAGACAATATGATTTTATAATAGAAAAACCAGACATATGTTAAAAAGAAAAATTGCTCTCCTCCTTTTTCCCTCCCATTACTTAAGGATCAACTTCATCAAAAAAAAAAAAAAATCCCTTAGAATTATAGAATACAGAATACTGTTTTAGAAGAAAGATATAAGCAAAGGAGTACGCTGACACTTCCTGAAAAATGCTGAACCTTTTTAGGCTCTTGCCTCTTCTTAGACAAGTCAGGCTTTTTGGAAACCAGCCAGGGCTCATGTGATGGATAAGATGGATGCTGCTCAGCCTGCAGGATGTGGAGCAACATTTTAGTGCTAAGGACAGCTGCCATATTCTTCCACTTCAATGTAAGCTATTAGAGGAAGTCAATAGTAATGAATGCTTCAAAGGAAATTGATTATTGGGTTTCAGAAGGTGCTGTACTCATTTAAGAAAAGCATAACATGCTTTAATCCAAATGAAAAGCTACAGAAATAAAATGAGTGAAGTTCACTTAAAGGAAAACTGGCAAGGAATAACAAGATGATCAGATGTTTATGTTCTGTTTAGCTATAAGTCATTGATAGTGTTGACCAAATTATTCATTGTGACAAATTAGGAAAATAGAGATAAATGGCAAAGGAACAGTGGATAGGATATTGGATTGTAAAGAGGAGGAAACCCAGGTCCTAGTTCAGTCTTGATAATAGCCTTGGAACAATAGGCAAATTTATTCAATTTTCTGTGTCCCAGTGTTTTCAGTAGTTAAATGGGCAGATTTGGACCATGATTTCTAAGATCTCTCTCAGTAATAAAAATTTATTTCCACAAAAAACTTGTGATAAAGACCAGAGTATGAACTCTAGGTGCCAATATGGGTCCCCTCAGCATAAGGATTTGCAAAGAATACTTTAAACTCACAAAACCTCAGAGCAGAAATGAATCTTAGAGATTGTGTATTCTAACACTCTCCTATAATAGCAGCAGCAGCAGCAGCAGCAGCAGCAGAATTTTACAGTTGAGTACAGAGATTTTAAAAATTGCAAAGCAGGTCACAGGATTCTAGTAAAATGGAGTAAGGCAAGAAATTACTTGGCTTTCTGAAATTCTCCCATAAATAATTTAAAATAATGCTCAAGGTGAACTTTAGAGTTGTGGAAATAATTAAAAGTTCACATAAATCCTAAGGCAACTTGTCCAGCTTAAGGCAATTAGAATAGAAGTGACTCCTCCCTTCCAGCCAGCTTGTGCTGGACTGGAGATTTGGCCAAAGACGAATACAGTTACTTGGGGCAGATACAGTCTAGAATCAATAAAGCTTGGAGCAGCTGTGTTAACAGCAGCCTTAGCTTCAGGAACTTTCACTCCACTGATGCTATAGGGATTAGATGGCTGATCAGGAGAAGATTGTAGGGTCCTCTGCTGGTACTAGATGTCACTCAGGAGCACTGACCAGATGCAGTCCTAGACTGTGGCTTTAGGTGAGGAGGAATGGGTACATACAAGTCTATGTGAGGAGTGGAGGCTCTGATGGCTATGCTCACTTGCAGGAGCAAGAAGTTCCTGGTTTCATTTTCAGGACAGAGGAGTGAGTTGAAGCTTGCAACTATGGGAAGGATTATAGGGAGTGGATGCCTTTTGAGATTAGCCCCACCTCCCCCAGTAGTGTTCAGAAAACCACAGTAGGGAAAACATGAAATTTGAGATATTATAACCCATTACTTGAGATGAAAACTCAACTAACACAAAGTTAATAGCCAAAAAATAAACTGCCAAAAAAAAAAAAAAGTAAGAGAGAAGTCAAGGAGATGAATAGAATCATAGATATCTAGAGATAATTAAATGAGAATAGAAATGGCAAATGGTATCTTTATAAAAATTGACCATACATTAAAAGCATAAAACTTTATAGTTAAATGCAGAAAAGTTGAAATATTAAATGCATCCTTTTCAGATCACAATGCAATAAAATTATATTTTAAAAGAGACATGATGAAGATTAATTGGAGACTAAATAATACAATCTTAATGAATGAGTGGGTTAATAATGAACAAGTCATAGAAACAATAAATAATTTTATTAAAGTGAATGATAATAATGAAAAAATATACTAAAACCTGTAGGATTTAGCAAAAAACAGTTATCAAGTGAAAATGTATATCTCTATATGTTTACATCAATAAAAGAGAAAGAGCAGATCAATGGATTGAGTCTGGAGTCAGAAAATTGAGTTCAGATCTGGCACCAGATATTTACTAGCTGTGTTATCTGGGCAAGTCATTTAACATCTATTTACCTCAGCTTCCTCATTTGTTAAATGGGGATAATAATAACATCTACTAGAGCTGTTTTGTGGACCAAATAAGGTAATAATTATTAAGTTATTAGCAGAGTATCCGGCATATTGTAAATGCTATATAAGTGATAGCTATTATTATTGTAATTGTTATAGAATAATTAATCACAAGACCATAGGTTTATGGCTAAAAAGGACCTTACAGCACAGGAACTTGACCCCCTTCATTTTATATATAAGGAAACTGAGAAAAAGTGAAGTAGGATGACTAAGGCAGAATTTGAACTTGGGTTTACATTACTACAGGTCTAGTGTTCTAGTCACTTTCATAAGATGCTCTCATTGAGGACTATGGGAACTAAATGGGAATCACAACATAATATTCTTTATCTTTGTTGCTGTTATTGTTTGCTTGCTTTTTGTTTTCTTTCTCATTTAAAAATTTTTTTTGATCTGATTTTTCTTGTGCAGCATGATAAATGTGGAAATATTTAGAAAAATTGCCCATGTTTAACCTATATTTACTGCTCTCTAGGGGAGGGGGAAAGGGAAGAGAGAAGGAGAAAAATTAGGAACACACGATTTTGTGAGGCTGAATGTTGAAAACTATTTTTGCATATATTTTGAAAAATAAAAAGCTATTATTATTACTATAAAATGCTTCACATTCACCATTGTGTTCTGGACTGTAAAAGAGAATCTTCATTTTAAGCTTGGCTTTTGCCCTTTTTGTTCTTTCTTGCTTGCTTGGAGAACAGACCAGACAGGAGGAAAACTAAAGAGTAGATTTGTACCCCTAGATTCCTTCCCATCCTAGATGTTGCTGATGACTGTTTAAGGGCATAAGCTACACATACTGCCATCTGCACATGAGAGTTCTTAGGCTCTGAATCCTGGGACCTAGCTCTGGAGAAGCAGTTAAGAAGCATACATATTCCAGGACACACAGCCTGAGAAGAGAGGAATCATATAATCTGTAGCAAGAATTCTTGATTTTAGTGTCAGGGAGAGAAAATTTCTAAGATCCAGTATCATCCTCTGAGAAAGAGAAGACCCCAGCAAATAGATTTCTAAAGAAATAATGGGACTTCCTGAATAATTCTAGCCTTGGAGTTAACTCATGAGAATACTATATGAGGTTTTCAGGATCTAGCCTTTTAGCAGTATAATATTGAAGGGAAGTCCTACCATTTAACCCTGGTCTATGCAATAACTCAGTCACAAGTGACACATAAAATATTATGTCTTGAGTTTCATCACACTTTTGTGCCACAGGTAATATAAACATTTCTTCATCTTACAAAGGAAGAACAGGCTTGTTGAGAGCTATTTACTTTGCCCAGGTAGCTGACTGTGTTAGAATGTTAGAAGCAAGAATTCAGAATGTTAGAAGAATGTTACAATGTTAGAAGCAAGATTTGATACCAGGGCCTCCAGATGTCAAGCCAAATCTTTAGTATTCCTTGTCATCTTGTCTCTTCTGAGAGAGACTTTCGAGAATCATTTAATAGTTGAAGAAACTGGATGGTAGTCATGGATCTATGCTGATCTTATGCTAGTGACTCAGCTCTCAGAAAGGTCCCTAGGAACTCCTGCTGCTTAAAATGAGGCAAGATTGGAAGGGAAAGAAATATAGACTTTTGAAAAGAGGAGCAGGGAATGTGAGAAGAACAGCTAGAATTACCATGTAAATCAAAGCTGGTATATTTTTCTGTTGCAAAACAAATTAAAATGGCAATGTCTTAGTCCCATCAGTGAGGCAGCTAGGTGGTACAGTGAATAGAGTGCTGGGCCTGAAGTTAGAGAGACTCATCTTCTTGAGTAAGTCACTTGACCCTGTTTGCCTTGAAATGGACAGGACAAATCCCTTCTTCCCGCCTCGGGCCAGCAGAAGAAAGTTTGCTTAGTTAGATTGGGGATTTGTTTTGTATTTCAAAAGACCGGGTCAACAATACCCTTAAGGTTATCTGTTCCAGGTGGGTGGTGCTCAGGCGGTGTTCAAGATTGATCTAATACTTGCTCCCACCCTCCTGTTGTAAAATGCTAATCACAGATTCCAATGTAACAGAAAAACGTTTATAAAAGCTGTCCTTAGTGCTGTGAAGTGATGGAATTTTGACCATTCCGTCCCGAGCTCGGTACCAAATAAATCCTAAATCTTCCTCATTGCAGCTGTCTTGAATTTTATTGCCTGGGCCATTTCAGCCTCAGTTTTCTGTTATGATAGATGTGTATGCAAGGACCATTTTTTTTTTTTTCATTAATGAAGGGAAAATTGAGGATGAGAAAAGATCAATGACTTTTTAAAGTCCTTCAGCTAGCTAGGCAACTGTGGGCCAGATTTCATTAATCAATGGATCTATACTTCTGATTTCTAGTCGTTAGCTCTTCTGGAAAAAAATATTGCATAAAGTAGGCAGTTAATAAATGTTTATGCAATCTATATTGAATAAATGGATACTGTACAAACTCTAATTCTAGTTTTATAGGTCTGATTTTTTAGGTCTCTATTATAACAAGATAATAACAATCAGAAGATAAAATACCAGAGATAGTAAAAAAAAATATAGCATAGTACAGTGGAAAGAATATTAGATTTGAAGGCCTAAGACCCATGCTGAAAATATGAGAAATCTATATTAGAATTGTCCCTTTTGAACTTCAGCTAAATTGAAGGCTGTTAGGGGCAAGGACAAACTTGAAGAGATGTAACCTTGAGTTCCTTTCAGGTATGATTCAATTGTGCACCTCATTAAAAATGTAAGACTTTGTAAAACTCATTTGCATGCGAAAAGTCAAGAGGAAAACCTAGCAGGGCTACCATAGGGCACAGAGTAAGGCCCATCATTCTCCTATCCCAGTATCCCCCACCGTCCCTCAGCCATTTATTTGCATACACCAAAGGAGAACATCAGAATTTGAAAAACTGAGAAATCATGAACTCCAGAGCTTGCTGCTGATTGGGCAAATGATAACTACCTGATAGCTAGATCTAAAACTTTAGGAAATGGGGAATATAGCTTTCCATTGAGCAGGAAGAGCAGGGAATTCAGTAAATTAACTTATCCAATAAAAACACTACTCTGTGAGAAGCAAGTTTAATTGAATGACAGAACCATTCAGGCTAGGAGCAATATAATCTAGGAACTAAGCAATTTATCACAGCATGAGCATGCTCAGTAATGGATTTCTTAAGGACTTAAGAGGACTTAAGATTTTGAATGCTATATTTCTAGAGAGAGGAAAGGAATTCTAGATCTAATAGTAGCAGAGGATATGAACTATTCTTTGTCACATATAAAACCTTCATATTTGTCTTACTTCTAATGTACTTCAAGTCTGTACTCACTTTCTCCATGGATGCTATGTGTATTTATAGGATAGAGTACCCCAGATGTATGGGGAACAATGTTTGGTAAATATATTTTTTTGCCATGCCATTTGAGTGAATGCTTTTGAGGAAAGTTAACACTAATCTACAGGTGTTTGTTAATGGCATGTACATTGGTGAGGGCTCATATATTAGAGTAGTGGGGTTACAGAAGAAACAAAATTTGCAAGTGTGAACACAGTTTTGGGGAAAAGCCCAGAAAGATTATGACTTAAATTACATCAATTCACCTTTTTAGTTTCTTCATTGATAAAATGAGGTGATTGGCCAAATGATTTTTATAATCCCTTCCAACTCTAAATCTATAATTCTATTTTCTAATGCCACTGGGTCAGGGAATAGAACAACCTGGAGAAATAAAATCTAGGATTTCATTTATTAACTGTGTCTGTCAGAAATCTGAGCTGATCTTATTCTCTATTAGTCACCCAAAGAAAAGGTTAACAACATCAACCACATCAAAATGACTAATAAAATCATTTTATGATCTAGTTTTCACCTGGTTGGCAACCAACCTGAATTCAACCTTTCAACAACTAAAACACCCACACCTGGCTGAGATATTCATTATAACTATTAACAACTCAATGTTTAAGTGTTATCTAAAGCTTTTGTGGTACTATAAAAATCAGTCCTGGAAAAGTATTTTAAATATTTTACAGCCTTTGACATCTTCTTTTAATAATGACTAAATAATTTCAGTGAATGATATTTCATATTGGAATATTCATTATCTAAAAAAAAGAAAAAAAAAAACTTATGTTTTTGGGTCTGTTAGATCAGTTACCTTTTTATCCCAACCAAGAACACACATCAACAAGGTAAAAATAAGGTTATCACTAGGAATTGCAATATTAAGAATGCTTTAGATGGTACATTGTGAGGCCAATCAGTAGATTATTACTCTATATTCTCTTCTCTTTTTTTCTATCCATAAAATCCATTGCCCTCTGTTTTTAGGAGGATTAGGATTATTGTATTTTTTCTATTTTTCCAAAATAATAAAAATTAAAAAAAAACAGATTTTATATAGTGCTTTTAAAGTTTGCTATTTTACAGATGTGATCTCATTTGATACTCACAAAAACCCTGGGATGAATAAACTGAGGCACTGAGAGATTAAGTGACTTGCCTAGCACTTAACTAGCAGCTAGCATCTGAAACAGTATTTGAATTTAGGTCTTCCAAACTCTAAGCCCAGCACTCTATGTATTGTGCCACCTTGATGCCTTCAAAATTTTTTTCAACTAAAATATAAAAGACTCAGAAGGAGTAAAAATATATGTCATTGTTCATGATGAATCTTGTTTGTGGCCTTCAATAATTGAAGTATTGGAGAAAAGAAAATCCTTTGCTTGGATTTAAAGCATACACTGTCAGTTTTCAGGACTGCTTGGAATTGCCAGGCAGACAAGCAATGAATATGGAAGCACTGTAAATCAACGTATGGCTGGCTTCATTTGTATGGGATCCATCTAGCTCATGATCTGCTTACAAATACAAACCCAGAGTAGATTGTATGTATTATTGTTTTATTGCATAAGTTTCTAAATGAAAATCAGAAGCCATCCCTTTATTCTTCTGCCCAGATATTTTTTCTTTTTTACCTCAGTTTGAAAAGGGCATCAATCATGATTAGAATGCCTTGGCACTGTTCACTTGATCAGAATGTTCAATGAGCTTTGTAGGCTATATTACTAGTTTCTCCATGAGTTCTGCAGGTTAAGGGTGAAATGAATGTCATTCACACAGGAGGCATTTAGAATTTGAAAGTATTTTGCTTCCACAGAGCATTACCATGAAACATTTGAGTAAACAAATACTTATTTATTTTTATTAGTGAGTCACA
The DNA here is from genome assembly GCF_016432865.1 of Antechinus flavipes. Classification (NCBI taxonomy): domain Eukaryota; kingdom Metazoa; phylum Chordata; class Mammalia; order Dasyuromorphia; family Dasyuridae; genus Antechinus; species Antechinus flavipes. Next base: position 97,430,083 of record NC_067401.1, read on the forward strand.
TTGTGCCCAAAGTCATTATGCACAAAGTAAACCACCTGAAAAGGTAATTAATCAAGTGCCTGAAAGGTAAATTTGCCCAGGACAATCTGTACAAAGAATAAGCAGCTTGAATACTTTTTCTAGGAGTGATAATGTAAAGGGAAGGATACCCAAATCCTCACTGACCACAAATACTGTCTTCCCAAGCTAGAGTATCTGAAATTCACAGTATTATCAGAAACTTCTTTAAGTATTAAAAAGCATAGAATCACATACTACAAGTGATGGAAAAGAATTTAGGGATAATTTAGTTCAACTCCTTTATTTTACAAGTTATGAAACTAACGCTCAAAGCGGTTATAAGTCTTGGCAGCTAACTATTGGTATTGTTAAATAGTAAATAATATACCTTTGTCTTTATATCTAAATCTATCTATCTCCCCCCCCCCCCTTCTCATCACAAAAATGTTCTATAGATTATTTGCTTCATCCACTAGATCCCATTGCTAGTAATGTAGTGGTTGCTAGTTTTGTTATGTTCATTGTAATGTGAGAAGAACATTGATTGGTAAGGGAAGAGGAAAGTTCAAAACCAAGACCTCCAATAAGCAGTGTCAAATGGTGGATGTTGGTTAGGCAAAGAGCTTAGGAAGCCAGTAGGTGTCCTTATTGGAAGCTTTGTAACTAGGGAAAAGACAGAAAGTGTTGGGACTATAGTGGTACCAAAGAAAGACTTTTTCTCTTTCAAAAGAGGATATTTTTATATATTCTTTTGCTCAGCACATAATTTAGCCTGCTGGCCTCTATGATCCCAGCACCTTGTATTCCTTCCCTCCATTTATCCTTACTTTGCACATCACCTTTTGGGAAGAAACCTAATGTTCACATTCAAAGAGCCAAAGACCCAGAAGAGACTCAAATTCAAATTGGGGATAATTTTGATGGACAGAAATGATTATCTTCTAAAGCTTCTGCCAAATTAAATCTGGAAATATTTATAAATCTAGTAGTCCCAACTTTTTAAAGCAGAAATTTCAGAGGAAAAAGACAGAAAATAAGATTCTTTATAATATTGCTTGGAAAGCAGTAAAATAAGTGCAGTGGATCAAGGGAATATTGCTATCAGGAACCATAATGTTTACTAAGCTATAATTGCAACATGTTCTCCCTGTGTACTACATATTGGTGTTGTCATTAATCTAAAAAGTGTGTCAGATGTTTCTCTAAACTAGAAGCTTATCGAGTGGTACACAATACTGTGGTCTTATGCAGAGATTCTTACCTGAAAACTCCTATATTTTTGTCCAGTGACATGGGAGAGCATTGAGCCTCTAACTTCTTGTTTTGATGGGAGCATAGGTACTATCTCCCTGCAGATCTGCTCTTTACTGAGTTAATCAGTATGTTCAGTTACTATCCATAAAGTACAATAAGAATACATCTAGTATAAGTGTTATTTTTTTCTTCATTTTTGAAAAGGACCATTGATATCATGGATAATGTCTTCACTTGTGCATGAGTTGGTTTTCATTGTGGCAGAACTATACAAAGACATTAGCATTTTTTTTTTATTCTAGAGACATTAAAGTCCAGTGACAAGACAAAAGTCTGGGTGATGGTCCAGAATGTGGATGACCTTGATATCCTCAAAATCGGATCTTGCTCTAAACTCTTCCTAGTCCCTGCTTCCTTTTTAGCCATTGGAATGAATTGTTCTCATCTGCCCCTGGCACCAGGGGAAATCATTACTTTGATGTAGACATCCTCATAATTTGCCTATTGGTTTGAAAGTTGTCAGTTACCCTCAATCTACTGACCTAGTTTGATACATGTCATATATATATATGGATTTACAGAATCTGATTTTTCCTGATTCTTGTGTCTAACTAGTAATAGATTCAGCATTTATAGAAGTAGATAAATTGCCAATAGCAGTGAGAATTCCCAGCTAATGAATACAAAGCGGTGGTTAAATGTTTAATAGTATTCATGAATACCCAGGGGTGTTATGAGATGCAAATGAGAAAATGGATGTAAAACACTTTGTAAACTTTAAAGTATTATATAAATGCTTATTATTATTATTAGCCTGCAGTCCTCAGGCTTCCATTGTGGTGGTGACTTCATTTCTTGAGTTTTTTATTGCACTCATATTGAGTTCAAACAATGTTGATAAAAATAATACAGGAGTGTGCTTATTTAACAACAGGAGTCTCAAAAAAAAAAAAACTAAAACAAAACAAAAGGAGTATTATCATCTATATAAAACCAAGAGCAAGCATTTTGTATAGGGAGGATAAACTAGTAGCCTTCCCAATAAGATTAGGGGTGAAGAAAGGATATCCATTATCCTATTTTTTAATATTGTATTAGAAATGCTAGTTATTGGAATGAGACATGAAAAAAAAATTGAAAGAACAAAAATAAGCAATGAGGAAACTAAACTATTAGTCTTTGCAGATGATATGATGGTAGATTTAAAGAATTATAAAGAATCAACTGAAAAAACTACTTTAAACAATAATTTTATCAAATTTGCAGGATATAAAATACACCTATTAAAATCATCAGCATTTCTATATATTACCAACAAAACTTAATAGGAAGAAATATTTAAAACATTTAAATTTAATTTTAATTTAAAACATTTAAAACAACTGTGGACAATATAAAATATTTGCAAGTGTTCTTGCCAAAGCAAATCCAGGGACTATACAATCACAATTATAAAATACTTTTCACATAAATAAAAACATCTAACAAAATCAATTACTCATGGGTAGGTCAAGACAGCATAATAAAAATGACAATTCTACCAAAATTAATATACTTATTCAGTGACATGACAGTCAAATTACCAAATAATTATTATTGTAGTGCTGGAAAAATTCATAAAATTTGGTTGGAAGAACAAAAACTCAAGAATATCAAAGGTATCAATGAAAAATACATGGAGGAAGGTGAACTAGCAGTACTTGATCTCAGATTGTATTATAAAGTGGAAAAGTCCCTGATGTTGGGAGAAATTGAAGGCAAAAGGATGTAGAGGATGACATAGTGTTATGGAAATAGCAAACATGAGATTAGACAGACTATAGGAGACAGAACAGCCTGACATGATATGATCCATGAGATCATGATGAGTCAGACATGACAAAGTGAATAACAACATACCATGAAAACAAACAGGTACTGGTAGAGTGGTAGATCAATGGAATACATTAGGTACATAATACATAGTAATAAGTAGAAATCTGTTGATTGGTAAACCCAAAGATCTAAATTATGGGGACAAGAATTCATCATTTAACAAAAATTGCTGGAAAAACTAGAAATAGTTTGGCAGAAAATCTTTATAGACCAGGGTAGCTAGGATACACAATGAACAGAACACTGGATCTGGGATCAGGAAAACCTGGCTTCACACACTTATTAGCTGTGTGACTCTGGGCAAGTTTGCCTCTGACCCTGTTTGCCTCAGTTTCTTCATCTGTAAGATAAGCTGGAGAAGAAAATGGTAAACCATTCAAGGTTCTTTGCTAAGAAAATCCCAAATGAGGTCTCAAAGAGTAGGACATAACTGAAAAATGTCTAAACAAAAAGAAAGCAGCACCTCACACTGTATGCCAAGATAAGATAATTTATTTAGACATAAAGGGAGATATCATAAGTAAGGTAGGAGAACTTGGGAAAATGTACTTGTTAGATCTATGGACAAGGGAAGAATTTATGATCAAACAAGAGATAGAGAAGATTATGGGCAGTAAAGTGGATAGTTTTGATTCCATGACATCAAAGAAGTTTTGCACAAAGAAAATAATCTAATAAAAATTGACAGAAAAACAGGAAACTGAGAAAAGCAAGTTTCTCATCTATAATATAAATATTCACATATATATATACACTTGTATATATGTATATGTACAACCTATTATAGTATATACATATTTTATATGTACATATATAATGTGTGTTTATATCTTTATACATATCTATATACAAATATATATGCATATACCTATGTACAAATATACATACATATATGTATCTATAACTGCAAAAAGATAGCAAGATGTGACAAGAATTAAACAAAAGATAATAGATTGTTTTTGGAAAACTACCCATTTCTAGTTATCCTTAAATTATTGAAACAAAACACCATTATTTTAATGTTGCTGTTTAGCTTCAAGTTATGAAATAACATAGTCAATGAAGAAATGAAATGAAAATGAGCATCAGCCAGGGGGCTTTATAGCCATATAGCCAGGTCCCAGTCTTCATACTGTATACTCTTTTCTTTCCAGTTTCTCTTAATTCTAAAAGTTCAGAGCTGAGTCGCATAGGAAGCAGTTGTAGCTGCTCTTGTGTTGCCATGATTTGTTTGTCAAGATGGGGTAGAATACATAAAAGCAGTCTCAATATTCTCAGACATTCAGAGATAATGCATCTCTTGGTTTTCTCACTATCTGGAACAAAACCACAGTATGTATCCTTCTAGAAATTCTCTTTTCTTCTAAATAATTATAATTCCCCCTCCCCACTTGACATCATGTTCTTATTAATGTTTTTTAATTTCATTTATTATTTCACTTATTCCAACTTGTATTGTTTTCCTCTCTCTTTTTATATCAGTATTCCCTTCCAGCTCTCCACTTACCAGGCTTCCTTTCAAAGAACCCTAGTGGGTGTATCATTATCATCATTATTATTACCACTAATAATAAATTGCACCTGTGAATTTTTTCTGTAGGGGACACTCATTGGTGTCTATCAATGAAGAGCAACCTGATCTGAAGTTTATAATTGCAGTGAATTGCTTGGGGCACTGAGAGGTTAAGTTACCTGCTCAGGGTCACTCTGATGAAATGTCAGAGGCAAGATTCCCAGGAACCAGATTTTTTTGACCCTGAGTTGAACCTGATCTTCCTGATTTTAAAACTGACTTTCTATTTGCTATTCTCTGGATTTCTCACTGAGTCTTTATAGAAGAAAATGTTGGGATTTATAACAACTTTCACCTCTAGAAGGAATGCACTTACCGTCATAGGTCACAATGTAAGAAGGAAAAATGAAATGGTCTGCCCTGATTGTATCAATCAATTAAAAAGCATTTATTAGGGATCTCTATGTTACAGATGCTAAGGATACAAATACAAAGAGAGGAGAGAGGGGGGGAGATTGAGGGGAGAAAGAGAGAGGGGGGGAGGGAGAGAAAGAGAGAGAGAGAGAGAGAGAGAGAGAGAGAGAGAGAGACAGAGAGAGACAGAGAGAGAGAGAGAGAGAGAGAGAGAGAGAGAGAAAGAGAGAGAGAGAGAGAGAAGAGAGAGAGAGAGAGAGAGAGAGACAGAAAGAGAGAGAGAGAGAGACAGAAAGAGAGAGAGAGACAGAGAGACACAGAGAGACACAGAGAGAGAGAGAGAGAGAGAGAGAGACACACACACACACACACAGAGAGAGAGAGAGAGACAGAGAGAGAGAGAGAGAGACAGAGAGAGAGAGAGAAAGAAAGGCACAGAGAAGAACAGCTTGCAGAATAGTATCAATAGAAAATGACTATGGCTGATGACATTTTGATACTGTACTTAGCTAAGTTAAATGTTTATCAGAATGGACTGAATAAATACTCACTTCTGTTCTCTCTCATTAAAGTTGAATTCAATTAGTTGATGGTAGTTGGGAAGTAATTAGCTCATTATAAAACTGTACAGGGAAATGCTGTTGTTTAAGGCTTAATATACTACATTGGGGGAAAGAAGGTCATGTATCTCTCTTTGTTTTACTTATTTATTTTTTTAAATTGTATTTATTTTATTTTGAACTTAAGAAATATAATAAACATTTCAATAATATAATAGAGTAGAAAAAGATGACTTGCACATGAGAGTATAAGGAAATGATGAGCTAAATGAGTTTAGAAAAACATAGACTTGCATGAAAAAATGAAGAGTAAAATGAGTCGAATCAAGATAATGTTGCATACAGTATCTTTCTATCCATGGAATGAATGGATAGAGTACCAGCCCTGAAGTCAGGAGGACCTGAGTTCAAATCTGTCCTCAGACACTTAACAATTCCTAGCTGTGTGATCCTGGGCAAGTCACTTAACCCCAATTGCCTCAGCAAAAAAAAAAAAGGAATGAAAACTGCAATGAGAACTGAATTTACAACTAAAAAGGAACACACAAATCAATTTCTTACCCAATGTGGAATCTTGTATATAATATCAAGCAATCAATAAGCATTTATTAAGCACCTAATGTGCGCCAAGCACTATGCTAGAGTCTGGAGGATACACAGAAAAGATAAAAGTATCATTGCTTCCAAGAATATAGGGCAGCTATAGTAGGGAACACTGGGCCTGGAGTCAAGAAAACTTGAGTCTGAACCTGGCCTGAGACACTCACTATCTGATCCTAGGCAAATCATTTAATCCTGTTTGCCTTAGTTTCCTCATCTATCAAATAAGCTGGAGAAGGGAATGGTAGATCATTCTTGTATATTTGCCAAGAAAACCCAAACAAAAAGTTGGACATAACTAAAAAATGACTGAATACCATCTTCAATAAATTTATCCTTGACAGAAATTTATTCAATCTCTGCTCTTACACTTTAAATGACAGAGAGCTTGTTACTTGAGGAGGAAGCTTGTCATATTGTCAGTTCTAATTGCTGGATAGCTTTTCCACATATTGAGCCAAAATCTTTTGACCTATATTTTCTTTCTTCTACATAAAATCCCTTCAGATATTTGTAACATCTGTCATGTCTTCAAGTTTCTTTTTTCTTTGAAGTAAAATAAATCTCCTTAGTTCTTGCAAATAGAGCCATGTAGGCTATGGTTTTTAAGACCCTCACCATTCTCAATATTTTCTTCTGGATACTTTCTATTGTGCCAATTTCCTCTTAAAATATAGTACCCATAAGTGGACCTGGTTTTTCATATTTGGTCTGACAAATGTAGAGTATTATTGTAATCCGTAGATTCTAGATACATAGGTTTTTTAAACAGTTGAACTCATTAAAGCGCTCCTTGCAAAATTACATTGGTTTCTTTAGCTGTCTCTCCTTTCAATTCAATGCAATTTTTAGTTATTCTTCAGTAGTTTTCAGTTATGTTTGGCTCTTCGTGACCCCATTTGGAATTTCTCTTGGCAAAAATACTGGAGAAGTTTGCCATTTCCTTCTCCAGCTCATTTAACAAATGAGGAAACTGAGGCAAATGGGGTTAAATGATTTGTTCAAGATCACACAGCTTATGAATATCTGAGGCTAGATCTGAATTTAGGAAGAGGAGCCTTCCTGATTCCAGGCCCAGCAATTTATCCACTGAGTCAACTAGCTATCTCCAATACATTTTTACAAACATTTATGAAACGCTTCCAATAAGCTAGGTATTAGGGATAGGAAGAAAAGGACCTTTACCTTGAAAGAAGAAACAATATGCATAGATTATTTATAATTTGCTATTAAGACTTCTCTCATTTTAGAGCTCTCTATCTCTCTTATGCCAAATTCTGTTCTCTATAAAAAAATCTGCTTTTGGAAAGGCTCAGCAATATATTTATGTTAAACATCCCCTTCACTCATAAGTTATAAGGGTAACAAAGAAAAGATGGACAGTCATGAACACAATATCTTCTGTTATTATATATACTTTCTTGAAATGGAAATTTATTGTTATATATTTTGAATCCTTCCTGATGTTCTGCTGGGCACATGACAATTTTTTTTTCTTTCTTTTTCTATTTTGTTTTTTCTTATTTTGCACTGAAGTTTTAAATAAATAAACACATTTAAAAATAAGAATTTACAAGGGAATACTGAAATGTTCTCCTAAGGTTTTCTTGTCACATCTCCATCACTAACCAGTTCTTTGTTGGTCACAATTTGTTTTGGAGTAGCAGCTTCCCTCATTCTTCCTCCCCTTTATGATGAAATAGTCAAGAAAGCAAGTCATGACATTATTATATGCACTTACTTTCTACAGAATGAGAATCTGAGTCAATATCAGGTTAGGTCACTGATTGCTATTGTATTTTAACCTATGTTTTAAAAAGCATGAGGAAAGCATCTAAGTCTTCATCTGAATAGTTGTACAGTTGGTAGATTATTTCTACATTATTGTCATTTTTGTTTCTTTTCACTCATTATGAAAATTTTCATTACCATGCATGTATCCTTAGCTTCATGGATTGCCACACAGACATAGATTTTTAAAATATATAACCGTATTATATCTGTTCCCCTTTTATACTATGTTTATTTTGAATAGGGAAACTCTTCCACTATTTTATTTGAGATATGTATTTCTTTCTACACATTCTTAATTATCTCTATGGAATTAGATATTTTCTTTTATGTTAAAATGCCAAATCCATTTTGCTTATTAACTATTATCTATATACACATATATACCAATACATATTTCTAATATCTATATAGCTATATGTGGCAGTAATATATGGAATATAATCAACTCTAAAAGAATTAAGAATAAAATTACAAAGAGGATGAAAAGAGACGTATTTGGGATTGGTGTGTAAATAGCTTGCAATTTATAAGTAATGAGAAGCTCTGAAGAAGAGCAGGACTCAAAGATATCACCAAGGAAATACATGAGGGAAAGAGAAGATGGACTAGACTTGTAGTGAGGGCAAGGGATGACAAATGGACAACTAAATTGCTCCATTGATATCTTGGCAATGCCTTAAGAAAGTGAAGAATAGCCTTATGATGAATAGACACCTAGTTGTGAACTTCTGAGAGGACAAGGATAAGAATCACAGACTGGGCAAACTTGGATGAATGGTGATCAGTTTTGTTGGGGAAAGAAAAAGAGGAAGAGAAGAGAAGGAAAGAAGTAGGAAAGAAGGAAGAAAGAAGGAAAGAGACAGAGACAGATAGAAACAGACATGAAAAGGTTGTGGGGGAGGGAGGAAGAGAGGGAAAGAGAGAGACAGAGAGAGAGAGAGAAAGAGAAAGAGAGGGAAAGAGAGAGAGAAAGAGAGAGAGAGAAACAAAGAGGGAGAGAGAAAGAGAGAGAGAGGGAGAGAGACACACAGAAACAGAAAGAGAGAGAGAGAGAGAGGGAGGGAGGGAGAGAGAGAAAGATTATGGGAAGGAAAGAGGGAAGAACAGAGAGAAAGAGACAGAAACAGAGAGACACACACACACAGAGACAGAGAAAGGAAACAGAGAAAGGTTGTGGAGGGGGGGGGGGGAGGAGGAAGAGGGGAAAGAGACCGAGGAATTGAGAGACAGAGATCGAGAGACACAGAGACACAGAGTCACTGACACATACACAAAGAGATAAGAAAGACAGAATGTCTACATACTGGCATTTATACAACTGAGACCATCTGGTCTAGTACAATAATCAGGATAATACAATTGATTCTTAAGGGCAAAAAACCAGTAACTTCAGCCAATAGTTCTGAGAGATGTACCTATATTTCTCTTCTGTCATGATTTCCTGCAACCGTAACATTACATAGAGAAGGAGAAAGAGACCTGGCATGCCTTTTTACAAGAGAGCAGGGTTATTGGGTGAAAGGGATTATTGGGATGAGATTTTCCTCCATAATTTTCCCTTTGTACTTATGTTTCCCATATGTTGTATTGTTAGGGTTCCTCTTGAGTCATTCACATTAGGTAATGTTTGTGTTATCAGTCAGTCAGCCAATAAGAATTTATTAAACACTTACTTTGTATGAGAGATATTATGCAAAGTACTGTCTATACAAAAACCCCCAACAAATATAAGCCCTGCCCTCAAGGAGCTATTATTGAAATGAATATTCAATATGCAATATGCAAGTAACTATATAGTGCTTACCGTGTGCCAGTCACTGTGCTAAAGGATTTACAATTATTTTCTTACTTGATCCTCACAGCAACCCTAGGAGGAAAGTGCTGTTTTTTACAGATAAGGAAACTGAGGCAAACAGAAATTAAGTGACTTAACAGGATCATATAGCTAGGAAATATCTGAAGTCAAAATCTGAATTCAGGTCTTCTTTATTGCAAACAATATGCATTCAAAATGTATACAGGATAAATTGGAGACAAAGAAAGATGGACATCTTTCACTACTGCTGACCACTCTTCTTTTACTACATATTCTCTCTTTTTATCAGAGAGCTCCCATTCTCTTGATTCTTGACCCTACTTTCCAAGATCCCTTCCTTATCTTTTTTAAAGATTTCTTATCCTCTTCCTGATTCTGTGGGCTTTCCAGGAGAATCTATTCTTTGGTCTTCTTATCTTTTCTCTTAATGTTGTTTTCCTTGGTGATCTTATTTACTATCATTGCTTAAATTCTGACCTCGACAGATAACTTTCAGATTCATATTTCCAATCCTTGTTTCCATTCTGAGCTCTAGACTGGCATCTCTAACTGTCTTCAATTATCCAGGCACTCACTGAAGTCCTTTCTGCCAAAAGCTGATAAATTATTGACTTGCCTTAATAATTTCATGGTTGAAAAGGTTCAATGAAGGGACAATGAAATCTGTTATTCTGAAACTAATTCTCAATCACCAAAGAGGAATATATTGTCAAAATAAAAAAAAAATTATAGCAATTTGGGGGGCAAGTGACCATTACAGCAATCATCATAAAAAAAAAGGGGAAAATTGAGCATAGTCTGATGTATGCTATGGATTTGGGGAGGAACACCTGCAAAAGGTTCAGGACCTTCAGTTGCTGAAAAAGAAGAGGAAGCTCTCAAGAATGGGTAGACACAAATGCAGATGACTGATAAGAAGGGAAAAGGGAATTTTCCTTAATGATTAATACAACTATGCACTGAAAATCATGAACGAAGTTGATTTTAAAGACTTAGAAAATGGAAATGAGGATGAAGAACCAAGACAAAAGAACATGCTTGATAATGTTTGGGGTAAGAAGCTCAGGGAAAGAATGGGACCACTACTTAGTCTAGATAGGATCAAATAATGGTGTATACTGAGAAGGAAAAAAAAAATTGTTCTACTCTTAATTTACTTCTTTTTCTTCTATGAAATAGGATTAGCTTTTGACTTGGAAGGATAGAATAACAAAAGCTTAATAGAAAATTGAAAGTCAAGACAAGTCGGAGGTGATACAAGTGGATTTAGCATCCTTCAAGGATTTCAAGACAGGAAGTCTAGATTAAGTGCATCTCAGGATATTCAAAGAACTGGGAGATGTGATTAGTGGGCTAATATTGGTGGTTTTTAAAAGGCTATAGAGATGAGAGGTGGGCAAACTTTGAGATCATGTGACTAGCAAAATGGTGGATGAATCAATTCCTCTAAACCACTTCAGACTTCCACAAAAAGGAATTATGTACTAGATGTAACGTAATTATAGTTAAATCCACAGAAAGAAGCCAGAACCCTGACAAAGTAAAATCTTTATGAAGTAACAATAAAGAACTCCAGTTGTTAAGCACTAACTCAGCAATCTCTTCCCAGGAGCCTCTGCCTCCTATAATAGGACAAGAAGCTTACTTCCAGGTTTGTTCAGGGACTCATTATAGGATCCTCTGATACTGCAGAACTCAAATAGAAATTCCTCCCCTCCCCTAATCCTGAAAAAAGCTTCAGACACTCACTCTGCCAGTCACAAGATAAGATAGAGGAGGAAGAAGGCACTGAAAATAGTACATTTTGACTTGAGTCTAGCCTTGGGTAAGGCCTCTAAGACTACAGAGACTCTGCTTTGAATCCTTCCTCTACTCTAAAAATGTTGATTTTATTTAAAACAACAGAAGAAAAGAAGAAGGGAGGAAGAGTTCAGGATGTGATATCAATGTTGGTGGCTTTGTACCCTTAGGAAACACTCAGAGAAGGGAGCAAGTTCATGAACCTAATAGCTTCCAAACTGAGGAGGCTGAGGAAACTTTACAGCCCAGTCCTGGGTGTCTTTGCATTGGAAAAGAGTGAGGGGTTGGAATGTAAATGACAAAAGAATACAAACAACATTGAAACATCAAAAATTATTTCAAGAATAAAAAAATCTGCATATAAGCCTAGGATACATGCTAATAAATATAAAAGATTTTAAAACCAGGAAGGATGAGTAAATCACAGCAAATAAGATGGTAGATTAATATTTCCCCTCCTCCAACCACTTCAACTTTCCACAAAGAAATTATATGTTAGAGAGAGTAAATCCTTAGAGAAAATACAAATTCTTTTAACAAATAATACAGCAGAAATACAAGTGAATCAATTCCTGATGAAACCCAGAATCTTGTAGACTTTGAATGTAGTATGTAAAAATTATAAGAAGCCCTTGAGAAAAGCAAAATCCAAATAAAGACGGAATTAGGAATGAACCCAGCTCAGAGTTTAGAGGTCTCAGTGTAAAAATTTTAAAACTCAGTTATCAGACTAGGAAAAATTGAACAGATGATGGGATTATTCTCTCTAAAAAAGTAAAAAGGGATGAAAAGATTTGGGACATAAAATGAATGAAGTGGAGAAAAATCTCTCTATTCATTATACTACATAGCCTCTTCCAGAGAACATCTGGTATTTCAGCAAGCATCTGACAAAACCATTGATGCTATTCTTAAGAACAAGTTGAAGAGACAGGCTTGATAGTAGCATTATGCAGTCACTATGTCACTTTGGAACTGGTTAATAACTGGGAGCAAAAAGAAGTCATTAATGAATCAATGTCAATGTCAACCTAGGAAGAGGAATACTCCAGAAATCCATCTTTAGCCTTATGTTATTTAATATTTTTTCCAATAACTTTGTTGTTTTTGTTGTTCAGTTTTGAAGTTGTATCCAACTCTGTCACTTTCATTTAGAATTTTCTTGGCAAAGGTACTGAGATTTGTTTACTATTTCCTTCTCCAACTCATTTTGCATATGAGAAAATTGAGACAGAGGATTATTAAGTAATTTGCCCTAGCTAGTAAATGTCAGAAAATGGATTTGAATTCTGGTCTTCCCTGATTCCAGGCCCAGTGTTTTATTGATTGCACTACTTAGCTGCTTTGTATCTGGGACTTAAATGAAGGCATAGATGGTAGATTACATGAAATAAAGAGATAATTAGGATCCACAAAAATCTCTCAACAGTATGCATTGATGGGCCAAATCCAATAAAATAAAATTGAATTGGAATAAATGTAAAATTATATACTTATATTCAAAAAATTGACTCAACAAATTGACAAGAAGTGTCGGTGGGGAAAGCATGCCCAGGAAGCAGTTCAATCTGACAAAAATTATTGGGCATAGATTCTTAATCTAGGCTCCATGGACTTTAAGAAAATATTTTAATTAATGTATTTTAATATAATTGATTTTTTTTTGTCACCCTATGCATTTTATCTTAGGCATTTAAAACATTATTCTGAAAAGGAAGCTATAGCATTCAAAGGAATCCATGACACACATGACAACATAAAGTTAAGAACTCTGACCTGGGAATTTTTATAAACTGCCAATTTAGGGAACCCCAATCTCCATTGCTAATTCTTTTTTTTTTTTTAATTTTTTATTTAATAATTACTTTATATTGACACTCGTTTCTGTTCCGATTTTTTTTCCCCTCCCTCCCTCCACCCCCTCCCCTAGATGGCAAGCAGTCCTTTATATGTTGGATATGTTGCAGTATATCCTAGATACAATATATGTTTGCAGAACCGAACAGTTCTCTTGTTGCTTAGGGAGAATTGGATTCAGAAGGTATAAATAACCCGGGAAGAAAAACAAAAATGCAGATAGTTTACATTTGTTTCCCAGTGTTCTTTCTTTGGGTGTAGCTGCTTTTGTCCGTCATTTATCAATTGAAACTCAGGTCTCTTTGTCAAAGAAATCCACTTCCATCAAAATATGTCCTCATACAACATCGTTGTCGAAGTGTATAATGATCTCCTGGTTCTGCTCATTTCACTTAGCATCAGTTCATGTAAGTCTCGCCAGTCCTCTCTGTATTCATCCTGCTGGTCATTTCTTACAGAACAATAATATTCCATAACATTCATATACCACAATTTACCCAGCCATTCTCCAATTGATGGGCATCCATTCATTTTCCAGTTTCTAGCCACTACAAACAGGGCTGCTACAAACATTTTGGCACATACAGGTCCCTTTCCCTTCTTTAGTATTTCTTTGGGATATAAGCCCAATAGAAACACTGCTGGATCAAAGGGTATGCACAATTTGATAATTTTTTGGGCATAATTCCAGATTGCTCTCCAGAATGGTTGGATTCGTTCACAACTCCACCAACATCTCCATTGCTAATTCAAGCTACATTGAGAGAAGTAGAATATACAGTGAAAGAAAGGTGATGGTTTATGAGTCATAGAATATGGAATAATTTCATTCAATTCTTTGTTACTGTATTTTAGGAACTACATTGACAAGATACGTTATATTCAGCTTTTCAGCAATGAGATGATTCAAGCCAATTCTAAAAGAATTATGATGAAGAGAGCCATTTACATCCAGAGAAAGGATTATGGGGGTTGAATGTGTATCATGACAGAGTATTTTTGCCTTTGTTGTTGCTGTTGTTTGCTTAGTTGTTTTTTCTTAATCTTTTTTTTTCCTTTTTGATCTGATTTTTCTTGTGCAGCATGATAAATGTGGAAATATGTTTAAAAGAATTGTACATGTTTAACCTATATTGGATTGCTTGCTATCTGGGGGAGGAGGGAAGTGGGAAAGGAGGGAGAAAAATTTGGAACACAGAGTTTTGCAAGGATGAATGTTAAAAACTATCTTTGTATGTATATTGAAAAATAAAAAGCTATAATATAAAAAGAGTATATCCAGAGAAAAGCAATCAAGTTAGAGAAAGCCTCAGCAATCATAACATTTGAGGAATGATTGAAGATTTGAGGAGTATTGAGAAGAAAAATCTTGGGAGGGCATGATCACGGTCTTCAGGAATTTAAAGAACTATTACATGGAAGAGGGATTTTTGTTTATTTTTCTTTGTTCTCCTTGACTCCAAGAGCAATGGGAATGCAATGGGAATTAACCAAGGACATATTTTAATTTAACAAAAGGAAAAACAATTAGAATTGTCCCAGAGTGTAATAGATTGTGTGCATCAGTAGGATGAAGAGTTCCTTCTCACCAGAGGCTCTCAAATGGAAACTATATAGTCATAGAAATGATTTTTTTTTCAGGTCCAAGATAGACCAGGTGACTTCTTAGATACTGTGATTCTGATAACACCACACACTTTCTTCAATTAATCTTCACACAACATGATTTCATATCCTCTCATCTGGGTTGTAGTACCATAGAGAGCTGGAACAGAACTCAGATACTACCTAATTTAACTCATTTTACAGATGAGGAACATAAGATCCAGAAAGGTCAAGTAATTTGCCTAAGATGGAATAGGGAGTAAGAGTCACAGGTAAGATTTGAAATAAAGACCAATTTCTTTCCATTGTATTGAAGTCTCTGTTGAAGTCTACTCTAAGGTAGTGGTGTCAAGCTCAAATTCAACCCGGAGCCACTAAACCACCCATAAGGATCCTTGCAGCACATATAGTGACTTTGAAAACTATGTAGTAACATTTCCTATTACATAATTTTAATAGCTGCAACAAAATAAATGAAAATACAATAGAACATTGAAAATATAATAGATATTATACAATCTATTATACAATCATACAATGTTACTAATGTTACTAAATCAGAAAGCCATTTTCAACATTCCATTGTATTTTCATTTATTTTATTGCATCTTTTACAATTATGTAACAGTATAATTACATAAGTTTTTTTACATCTATTATCCATTATATAACAACAATATTATTTTATAGCAATGAAGTTGTGTTTTTGTCACTTCTGCTTGGGAGTGTCCACATCATCTTTAAAATAAGCATCCCCACAGAAGTATGTCTCAAGCCTTTTTATCTTCTCTTCTAGCAAGAAGGATCTTGTGTTTGTACTGCATATAACTGAGTCTTAGAGAGCAGCTAGGTGGTGCAGTGGATAGAGCTGGACCTAGAGTCAGAAGGACCAGTGTTCAAATCTGGCCTCAAACACTAGCTCTGTGATCACATAATCCTGTTTACCTCAGTTTCTCATTTGTAAAATGAATTGGAGAAGGAAGTGGTAAACCACTTCAGTACCTTTGCCAAGAAGAACTGAATGGGATCAGGGATAATTGAAATAACAACAGCTGAGTCTCAGACATATAGGACACATAGGAAAGTCTGAACTCAAATCTCCCTGTGTGATCTTGGGAAAAATCACCTAATTCCTGATTCTCTTAAATTTCTCAACCATAAAATGGGTATATCAATAGCAACTACCTCAAGGGGTAATTATGAGCATTAAAAGAGATAATATTTGTAAAGGACTTAGCACACTGCCTAGCACATAGTTGGTACTATATAAGTGGTACCTATTCTTATTCTTATCTGTTCTACAACCATTAAGCACTCAAAAGAACCTGTCAAAAGAATTTCTTTTCTTTTCTTTTCTTTTTTCTTTTCTTTTTTTGCTTGTGAAGAATTTTAGTATAAATTGTAAGACTTGGAAGATGCTAGCACAAAGCCACCCAGCATGATGTTCTTACATCAAAGAATGCACTGTGTGGTATGAGCAAAGCAGAATTATAATCATAGAAAGAAAACATTAAATGTGCAAATCTAGAGACATCTCAATTGCAAATATTCAAATAAACTATTTCTGCCCAATTTGTGGAAGAACTTTCCAAGCTTATATAGGACTGATCATCCACAGTGGAACATACCATACTTTGACCTCAACATCATAATGTCATTGGTCCTCTGCAAGTCTGAAAGACCAACAATATTCATTGCTTAAATTATTTCCAATATTCTCTTTTCCATTATCCAGGTTTTTTAGAGTAATGGTGATTTCCTGGCTTTCTTTCTTCCCCTTTTCCACTGGCTTTCAAATTGTTTACACATTCCCCATGTTAAAACAGCTAGTTTTGTACCCATTAGTGCTTCTTTTAGTTTACAAAAGAATTTCTTAGTAGAATCTCTCAGAATGTCTCTGCTTTTCTGGTCTAATTTGATAAATAGTATCTTGCTGATCAACCTTTTCATTTATCATCCATTTTGCCACTTCTGGAAGTATTTTGCTATTTGTAACTTACATGATTACTTATGTCTGTCTTTTATAAATGATGGATTTCATAGTTCTTGAGTGCATGAAAGTACATGGCCATCAATCACCAGGGGGCTAGTAATCTCAAATATCAATGTGTTCAGGAGCCATTGAATGATAATAATTAATATATATATATATATATATATATATATATATATATATATATATATATATACACACACACACACACACACACACACACACACACACACACTAATCAGCAGGAGGAAAGATTTTAAGACATTAAGTAAATAGCTTGACTATTTTTTCTTAATTGTAGGTATTTACAATAGTTATTTTTTTTCCTTTAGTGCTCAATGATTTATTATCAGTTTTATTATGTATTTCTCCTAAACCAGGTGAAAATTTTATCCTCTGTATTTCAGATATGGAAAATAGAACAGAGAGAAAGCTTGACTTGCCTGTACCACACCCAGAGTTAGTTGCAGATTTAGGAACAATACAATGTATTACACTGAAAATTTAGCTGGCTCCTTACTTCCTTCCCTGTGACAAGCTGCCAATGCCAGAAACCATTTAAGTCAGAAAAATTTCATCCTCATAGAAGGCAACTCATGACAAAGTTCTCTTGTATATGCAGCTGCAAGGAATGTTTTCAACTTATGCAATTTCTCTCTTTGAGATGGAATGAAAAAGAAAAGAATAGCTTTCTATGGGTATTCAGGACTCCATGGCAGCCTAGAATGCATGCAAGACTTTAATGATTTGAAATCCACAAGTCAAACCAAAACAAACTCTTCCTTTCTCATGGCAGATATGTGATGCAGTTCTAGAATCTGATGGCTAACCAATTTAAAACTCGAATGGACATTTCTTGAGGTTTTTCCTTGAAATTCCCTTTCAGTTGGCTGCTTCCTTACCACTGAGCCTTTCCAATGGTGGATGAAACTGTCCACTTCAGTACCAAAAAGACAAAGACCAAACAATTGTAAAATAATTTTCATAATTAAATTCACTTGCTAGAAAAAAAAGTTTTACAATTCTAAACCATTTAAAGAGTCTTCAAAAAATTTCCCTTGCATATGGTCAAAACATCCCTCCTCTCAGCACACTGGACAACTCTGTAAGGCCAGAAATGATAGATGAGTTGTCAATCTGCCCTTCTGATCATTAAAAAATAGACTTTTAATTATCTGGAATGATTTAGGAATACTTTTATTTCTATGTTGGCATTTCTGACTCTAGATTTAGTGCCCTACTGATGATGCTACTTTCTGGTGATAGCATCTTGACATCTGATAGATGATAGTTTAATGTTTTACAGTTTACATAATACTGTTTTCAAAGAGGGTCCTAGAACTGTCTTTAATGCAGATTGGAAATCACAATTTCAGATTACAAAGATCTAGGGAAGACGAAAAAGGAACAATACCCTTTTTGTCATACCCTAGGAATAGTTTTTTCCCTGTCTTATGCTTACATGCATATTCTCTAGGATAGTCATATTGTAAGATCTAACCTTTGCCCATATTGCACAGGAGAAAGACCTTTTCAGGTCCCTCAAGCAGGTATCTACAGTCAGTCATTTTCCTTGAAAACTTTTATCAGACCTTAAAAAGCAGTGACTTAAAAAATAACCAATCAGCATTATTCTTAATAATGAAATATTAGTAGCATCTTTCCCACCCATTCTGAATCTGGCATGTTTAAACTAATTCTTTCATCAATTTACTTCTATCGTCTCCCTGGAGAAACTTGGAACAAAATAATACAGCTCTAATTGTACTTTTCCTGCAATGAGGGAGCTTTAATTTCCAGGGCTTTTAATTTATTTTAGTTTCCAAATTAATAATATGTGCATGATTGAGAGTAACTCATTAAATTTAAGTGTCATGTAGTAGCCTCTTAGAGGAAAAAGTACGAAGTGATCCTGATGTACTCCTAAATGTTACATTAGGCTCATAAATCATATTTGTTATCTCTCTGCTTATAGCAGAAAATAGCTGAGGAGGTAAACTTAATTACTATAATTCTATTTCAACAAAGGCCACTCTCCTCCAGGAAGCCCAAGAATAGAATGTTCCACAAACAGATCAGACCTGACAGTTTTTCTGACCAATCAGAACCTTTTGTGTGGTTCTACTGGAAAACACAGGGTTTAGCCTTAGAATCAATAATTTTTATATATAACCAAGTTGCTTCCAAAGCAATTATGCAGGTTCTGAGTCTCAGAAACCCATCAACATAGTCTGATTCATTTTCAGAGGATAATCACCTAGATTAACGGGAACACTCCTGAGATCCGCAGAGAGCCTGATCTGGAGACTCACTAATGCTTACTAGGATAAGCACCATATCCCTGCTGGAATCAGAGGTGGTTATCCTGGAGGGCATTGCAGGATTAATGGGAAGAAGGACTTCAGTTATACTTTAATAATAAAAAAGTATGTTATAAAATACAAAGAATTATGGAAATGTTCAGTATTGTTTCTCTGGTAACATGTCTATGGGTGATCTTTGACAACAGACTAGTCAATTAGTAAACATTGATTAAAAACTGATTATGTGTTGGGCACAGCACCAGAGATAAAAATATAAAAATCAAACAGTCTCCCCCTTCAAGAAATTTACAGTTCTGTGGGAGAAATGATATGTCTACATATTATAGTACAAATAAGAAAATACAAAGTAATTTTGGTTGGGGTTGAGAGATACATGAGAATTTACATTTGAAGGAAGCCAAGGATTCCACAGTGTCCAAATGAGAAGGGAAGGCATTCCAAGAAGAGAGGATCAACTGCACAAAGGTACAGAGACCAGAGAGGTAGTGCCACGTATGAAGAATAGCAAGGTTGGTCTGGCTGAATTCTAGTTTATACAAGGGAATAAAATAAAATGCATTTGGTAATGTAAGGTGGAGCAAGATTGTGAAAGGCTTTAAAATCTTTGCCTCAAGTGACTATGGATATGAAGGGCATTTGTCCTAGTTTTGTTTTAAAAATAAGGTATCTATACAGTAAAACATAATGATGAATGTTGGAGGGGATGTGGGAAAACTGGGACACTGATGCATTGTTGGTGGAGTTGTGAACAGATCCAATCATTCTGGAGAGCAATCTGGAATTATGCCCCAAAAGTTATCAAATTGTACATACCCTTTGATCCAGCAGTGTTACTTCTGGGCTTACATCCCAAAGAGATCTTAAAGGAGGACAAGGGACCCATATGAGCAAAAATGTTTGTGGCAGCCCTGTTTGTAGTAGCAAGAAAATGGAAACTGAGTGGATGCCCATCCAATGGAGAATGGTTGAATAAGTTATGGTATATGAATATTATGGAATATTTTGTTCTGTAAGTGAAATGAGCAGAACCAGGAGATCATTGTATGCAGAAATAACAAGAATATATGATGATCAGTTCTAATGGATGTGGCTCTCTTCCACAATGAGATGATTCAAACCAAAGTGATGAAAAGAGCCATCTATACCCAAAGAGAGGACTGTGGGAGGTGAGTGTGGTTCATAATATAGCACACTCACTCTTTCTGTTGTTGTTTGCTTGCATTTTATTTTCTTTCTCAGTTTTTTTCCTTCTTGATCTGATTTTCCTTGTGCAGCAAGATAACTGTATAAATATGTACACATATATTGGATTTAACATATATTTTAAACATATTTAACATGTATTGGACTATCTGTCATCTAGAGGAAGGGGTGGGGAAAAGGAGGGGATAATTGGAAAAGAAGGCTTTGCAAGAGTCAGTGTTGAAAAATTACCCATGCATATGTTTTGTAAATAAAAAGCTTTAATAAAAAATAAAATAAAATAAAAATGAATGAAAATGAAATAAAATAAAATAAGGTATCTGTCAACTATCAACCAACTATCCAGAAGATAAATGATAAACTCTGCTACCCATATCTTGTTGGAGAGCTGGTGAAATTCAAGATGTACAATAAGACATACATTTTTAGAAATGCTCAATTTATGAATTTGTGGACAATGTATTTTTGTTATAAAGTTTTTTTTTTCCTTTTTAATGGGGGGAGGGGACTGGAAGGGAAAGAAAATAAATGTTCATTAATTGAAAAATAAAATTAAATTGAGAAAACATAAATGAATTGTTATAAAGCTTCCTGGAATATCTGTAGCTCACAGAATTACAAATCTTATTGAAGAAGCAGTAGTTCAACACATAGCTGAATGGAAATCCCCTACACATTGAGCTTGTGGTTCACTAATAATCATAGTTCTTTTTCAGACCAACTGCTGTTAATAATTTTCTTAACTACACTACTGTATAGGGCTTTATATTTATTCCTATAAAGCTTATTCTTGTTAGATGTAGACCCCATATGGGGCTGTGACCCACAGGTAGATTCTCATCCAACAGCTTCATTTTATAAATTAAAAAATTGAAGCCCAGATAGACTGTGTCCTTTCCATGTTATCATACAGGCATAAACCGAATACTCCTAACTTTGAAGAAATGGATTATGCTGATTTAACTATTGCTGTTGTTTAGTTGTGTTCCACTCTCTATGACTTCATTTAGAGTTTTCTTGGCAAAGATTCTGGAGTGGTTTGCCATATACTTCTCCAGCTCATTTCACAGATGAGGAAACGGAGGCAAGCAGGCTGCCCAGGGTCATACAAATGTGAAGAAAGATTTGAATCAAGTCTTTGCTGACTTCAGGTCTAGTGTTCTATCTATTTCACTATCTAGCTGCCTCTGACTTAATCATGGTAAAGTTAAAGTCATATTAATATTAAATTAACAACATTAAAGCTTGAAGTGATATTAGAGGCCATCTAAGACAACACTTTCATTAGAAAGAGAAAGAAACTGAAGTTCAAAAAGGTACAAATTCAGAATTAATGCATTACTGAGCTAAAATGAGACCCTATTTGGACTCTTAGAACTTCTCACTACATCGTCCTTTTTCAAGTGCTTTCCAATATGAGAAAAGTCATTATAATGCATAGTAGAAAGAAGAGAAGCCCAGTTACATATAAGTGTTCTATGAAACAAATGCAAAGAAGAAAACATAGTTGCTTGGGAAGCATGTCCTGACCTTCTAGAAAGATCAACTTTTGAAAACTGTTTTAATTTTCAAAAACAAACATTAAGAAGATTTGACAACATTTTGCTTTCAAGATAAATGAGTCATCTCATGTTCCTGTCTAGCTTTCAGCTTAACTTCTAGAATAAAGTGACAGTGGTATGTACCACACAAGCTCCCTACTCTCCTGCCCTCTGCCAAAACTTGCCTTAATTCTCTCCCCTTCCAAGAAATATAACATGATTAGTAGTTATGGAAAGAATGCCTGATATTCATTATAAGGATTTTGCTTCTATTTTATTTGAGGGGAGCAGAAAAGTGGGGTGAGATAAAGAAAAAAAATAAATGCTTGATAATTGAAAAAATAAATACAATAAAAAAAAAAGAATGCCTTCTCAACCTAACATTAGCACCACCCTAATTACACATCTCATTTCCAGGAAAACAAAAAAAACTAAAGGAATAAGTTTCTTGGGGTATGACTTGTCTACTTTTGCTAAGAACCAAAAAAAATAAAATAAAATCAAACAACAAACCTTATTCTCCTTAGAGAGCAGGAATCATTGCTTTTTGTGTTCTTAATAGAAAGCCTATCACACTACAGATACTTATATTCTGGGTCCAATAAACATGTTCAAGAAACTCTTTCTACTATTCTTATACTCCATGCTTTTATTCTGGCTCCTCTTATTCAAGTTTAGGCTAGCTCACATCCTTAGCAAAGATTCAGTAACCACTTTTGGGGAATCAGAGTGCCATAGAATTTGAGATTTAGAAGGAACCTAAATGATCACCTTGTCTAACCTGTATCCAAAGGCAATTTCTACCTCTCAAGTGAAAATTTCCTAATAGAAGGAAGCCATCCCATTTCAATGTAACCCATTCTACTTTTGGTTATTTCTTAACTATTATAAAAATTTTCTAGATATCACCCATTGCTCCTGATTGTATTAGAATAAGACTAATATTTCTTATATATAGTCAAGTCTTTTTTGTGGGGCTTTGGCTCTAGAAAATAATGCAAAAGTAAAAAATGAGAATTTTGATACATTGAATCTAAGGGAAATAGGAGGTTAGGTTCCCATGACCACCAAAAAATTGAAATCTTTCACTTGATATTGCTGAAAACATGTTTTTCTATATACAATTCTTTATACAAAACATGAATTCTGATAATACACACTTTTTCTAACACAGTGACCATGAAACAACCCATAAAATGCAGTTCATAAAATGAAATTAGTAACATTTCCCCACTAATAATTCCCTAGAATTCTATGACCTTTTGTGCTAACATCTCAATAAAAAACATTGATTCCAGACAATATTCACTTTTCATATCATGTGAAATCTATAGTACTATTTATTTCAATAAGTTGTATAATTTTTATAATTGTCTATTATATAACTGTGTATTTTTATAATTGTATATTGTTGTATATAGTTGAATAAATTTACAATTTATAATTGCATATTGTCAATGCTTTTAAAACTGTATCTTACTTTCTACTATATCAGATGGTAGTGTGAAGGTATTATATTGTACATTATATTGCTAGGAAATCTTTACCTTGGTTGCCTTCTAAAAATCAAAGGAGAAATTGTTGGTACTTCAGTAACTGCTATTGGAAGACCCTGAGATTGGAGACATCTTAATATTGCCTCTAACACTTTGTCTTTCATGGCTGGGAAATGGCATGGAGATCCTGAAGTGTCTCATCGTGTGACATCACAGTGAAAGTGAGCTGATATTTAATCTTGAGGTTGCAAACCAGGATGGGATCAGTAGCTTCAAAGTTTCTAGTTAGATGGTCAAAGAGACCTACAGTGGCTGCAGACTTTCTGGCACTAAGTTTATCTTTTCTCACTGAGACTTTGTACTTGGATTTAGAGTCTGAAAATCTTACACTTTCCATATTGCAACACAAATCTTGAGTTTTAAAGTCAAACAATGAAAATTTGCAATGTATGCATGGAGAATGCTTAACAATTGTAGAGTGAACAAGATCAGTAAAATGCCTAGTAGGATACCAGCTACTCTACAAACCTGCATGAATCATAACCTCTTATTTTTTCTCTACTGTGTATAGCTGCAGAAATGCCTGGTTGCCAGTGTGAAAAATGAATATCTAGGTACTTATAAAATCATGCAAATGCTTGAAGTCAAGAAAGTTAAATGCCTAAATGTTGAGAACTGAATATATTTAAGACTTTATAACTGTATCTAAAGACTTAAGATACTTGAAGATAGCAATCAGGTCCCTGTATCTTCTCTTCTCCAGACTAGACATCCTCAGTTCCTTCAAATAGTCCTCACATATCAGAGACTCAATCCCACTCACCATACTGGTTGCCTTGCTGGGTGAGAAAAAGAAGAGGAGGTTCTCCATTTTATCAATACTCTCTTTAAACCATTGGTTCCAAATTGAATATAACACCCTTTTTTAAATTCTTGCAAGGGCAGAAGACAGAAGCATTACTATCTCTTTATTCCTAGATGCTATATTTCTTTTAACATAGCCCTGAAAACTGCTTTAAAATATATATATATATTTGTGTGTATATATATCTATATCTATATCTATCTATCTATCTATCTATCTATCTATCTATCTATCTATCTATATATATATATATACATACATACACATATCTCAATGGCACTAAATGGCTGCTGAGATCCCTTCCAACTTCGAAACTATCTAATTTATGTACTTCTATGACTTTGGCAATATATGTCATTCTATTTATTTTAGTTTTCTCATCTGATTGAAACTTGGCACACTTTCTTCATTGGATATTTTATTTATTGAAATAAACAAAAACAATGATAGCTGTGAGAAAACTAAGAAAGGCAGTCCTTACCATGGACACCTTAGAATCAGCCAGAGTCAGGAAAAGCAAAAGTCCTTAGTCTTTATTCTTGGTCTTTAGAGGTAGGATTGAATTGAATGGAAGCAGAATCGCCTCAACCTTCCTTCTTTGTCTCCTGCCCAGAGTGACCCTGGCTAGTCTTACTCCATCCCCTAATCCCTTCTACAATTCTCTGTATACATCAATTATCGAGCCAGCACAGGATTGTGGGAAGGGCCATTTTCCAAGTATATGCTTATACAGTATTGTCCAATCGGTAATTAGCCTTAAGTGCTCAGTTGTCTGGACCTCAGTGCGTGAATTCTAGAGTTTCAGCCCTCTACAGAGATGGATGATTTACATAGGACTATACAGGAATTTAAAGATTTTGAGGTTGATAGCTGGCAAATACTAATAACTTTTTGACATCTAAAACATTTGTATTTTGCCTATCTTGGCTGTTTCTGACAGAAATATGAATTTTGTTTCACAGAGGTGAGTCATTTCACATAAAGAAACTCTGCTTTGAGGCAGGAGTCAGTCAGAAACTGAAGACAGAAGATTGAAAAGGCAGAGGAAGAGAGAAGAAATTGGATTTTTTTTGATTGAAAGGAGATAAGCCCAGCTAAGTCCATCCTAATAACTGGTTCATAGAAAAAACAGCTAATTGGAGAGCTAAGAAAAAAGTTTAGAAGTCACATTACTTCCCTATTCAGCTGATTGGAAGAAAAACTGCTGCTGAGAGCTGATTGGATGAAGACTCATCAGCTGCCAAGCAGGTTGAGAAAAAAGGAGGCTTTTCAGCCTTTTTTTTTTTTTTAAACACATAAGACTTTTTGTTTATTTCTTTATGTTGGCAATCACATGGTATACTTGAATGGATCTGTGATTTGATTAATTTCCAGATTTCCATCAGAGATGTAACCCATCATGCCTAACCAGCCTGTATAATTCTTTTTATCCCATAGTAAATCCCAGTGAATACTAATGCTATCTGCCTATCATTCCTCACTAAGGGAACAAAGCCCATCTCTTCCTGTCCTATTTTCTGATGACACTTTTTACTCTTGTAATTTTTCAGATTTCATATTGTCTATATATTACAGTTTCCTTTTTGTATCTTACTTGCTATTGCCCTCTGTGTGATGCTTATGTTTAATTTTTCAAATGCAGTGATATTCCAAGTTGTAGTTGTCCTTCATTTTTGAAAGTCTAAAGACATAATGGATGATTCCAAATATTACTGTCTTAATCTACCTTTTTTTTGTTGTTGTTGTTATTTGTTTGTTGCTTTTTTTTTTTTTTTGCTAATGAAAGAGGAACAAACCATCAAGAATTTGTCTGTTTTTATTGCCACCTCTAGTTTAAGAGCATGCTTGAATAGCTTTGCAAATCTCTAACTTAGAGGAACTGCTTTTGACTAAAATAACATAATTCTGTATACCAAAGGATCTGTTCGAATATACAAATCAGTAGGGAAGATGTGGTTTTTTTTAATGCCATCCAGCAGGTGACTTTTAGTGCCAGCTATTCTCTAAGAAGACCAAGGACATGGTATAGACCAGAGTTGTCCCTATACACAGAGGTTTCCTTATTCATATGTCTCTGTTACATTTCTGTAAGTTTGTGAGTGTCCTTTTGGTGAGAGAGAATGACCCATATTTATGGGTGGACTATAATGTTGTGATTAGTTTTTACATTATATTTAATATGATTAAGACTAAGTGGTGCCATCATGGCTGATTCATTCAAGTGGAAATCATACCTTTAGGGGGTTGGAAACTGCAGTTGTAAGTAATAAATATATAGTTTTCTTTACCACATTTACAAGTAGGACACTAAAACTAAGTGGTGTGTTAGTGAGTGGCCACTCTTATCTAGGAAAACTCCAACTTGCCAGCAAATTGATGCTATTCTTAAGGAAAGTTAGATAAGAGAAAGAGAGAGAGAAAAGTCACCCTAAAAAGAACAGATACCTGTTCATGTTCAACCTGCATTCAACATAAGACATTTATAGTAAGCATCTTCAGACTCTGTGATTCTAGGATTCTATTGATTGATTTAAAGGTAGTATTTGAATGAGGTACTCATATCATTATGCTGTGGAGAAAGTAATGGATTTGAAATTGGACTGCTTGTTACCTCTGAGAATTTAGGTAAATTATTCAGCCTCTCAGTTACCTCATCTGTAAAGTGAAGGAAACCCTGGGTATGGTGTCACATGCCTATCTATAATCTCTGCTACTGTAGAGAGAGACTGAAATGGTTGGATTTCTTGATCTTGGGAGTTCTGAGCTACAGTGGGGGAGGCTGTTTAAGTGCCCACACTAAGTCTAGCAGCTGTGTGGTGAATTTCCCAGAGAAAAAGTGTGGGTATGTAGAGGAGTTGGGCAGAAATAAGACCAGGCTAAGGAGGGACAAATTAGACCAGGTTAGAAATGGAGTAAGTCAAAGCTTCCATGACGATTAATATCTGTGGCATATTTAGCCCGGGCAAGATAGGAAGACCTAGTCTTTAAAATAAAATTAAATGAAAGCATCAGAGTAGGTGGCTTCTAAAGTCCCTCCCAGCTCCAAAGATACAATGGTATAAAAAGGTGATTTTTGAAATTTCATTGCAAACTGGATGATATGACTGAATTATTTTTAACTCTCTGGGAGTTGTGTAAAACCTCAAGCAACGAACTCTAATAGCTAGGGATTCAGGAGTGGGGAGTATTGTTTATTTCCTTTATCCTTACTTTACACCACCCCTCTTTTTCTCTGTCCCTCAATATATACTCCGTTTTTTATAATCCCAACATGTCCATTTTCTTTGATCGTATCATTCTTTGATCACTCTGTCTTCTACTGCCTATCTAAAACTGATGCATTTTTTTAAGGCTAAACTTACATCTGTTTTAGGCTTCACGAACAAGTCTATTTTACAATCACCATTTCTTCCACTAGACTCATCTTGCTGTTGTTGCTGTTTGTCTTTTGTTCTCCAAGAGGACCATGACATCAAGAGGAGATGCCATGATATGCAAATGAATTGGATTTAAATGAATGAGGGAGGGCTGTGCAATGTCATCTGCCTCATTTTCCCCTTCAGTGACCAGATATAGTTCAGGATGACTGGAGATGTCCCTGGAAGAAATAGGAGATCTCAGCTTTTTTAAGCTAAGATCTTCCAATGGGCCTCAAGTTTGACTGAGATCACACCCATTCAATGATTAAGACTAGGTAGCAATTGAGGCAAAGAAGCCCTTCTTTGACCTAATTTTAAAAAATTTGCTGCATGACTTGCCATCTTGTTTTGGATGTTGAAAATATTCAAAGAAGTGCTGGAGCTTTTATCTATATATGTGACTAGCTTTCTTGGTTGAAGTCAAAACCAGGGCACTCAGCAACAAAGCAAACTGTATTGATACTAATTATCATTAGCTGAATAGCTGTCACTGTTACAACACCATTAATGTACTAAAATTCAAAGAAATGGCAATATAAACAATATAACAGTGCTAGAACAGAAGCTTTACATAGACTGAAAATTGTAAGATTAAAAATGATGATTCATCTCCGCTTTTCCTATGGGGTGGAACATCAGCATTAGAATTATCTGAGGATGGAATTTAGAAAGATTCCAAACAACTTGCTGCCCTATAGAGTTGGTCCAAATAAACAATCACTGAAGTTGAGACTATGCAACGATGAATAATTCTGCCTCATTTTGGAGAAAGTCTAAACTTAGTTACTTGGGGAGTATTTTGGGGGTGTCTGTGGGGGTGTGCAGTCTTTTATTCTATTTTACTGTATCAAATCAGCAGCTGTCTACTGGTTTTGAGGAAAAACACAAGTTATATTTACTATTAATATCAACACAGGCCAATGGCACTAAAGACAGAGCCAAGCAAGCAGCATCTGGGGGCCATTTGATAAATGTATACTGATAAAAGCATCTCGAAGTAAATAAATAATGCTCTGTGTTTGATTTTTTAAACTGAAATATCAGTTTATGTTTCTAACTGAATCTTAAGCGGGACTGGAATTTCCAAAGGAATTATCAAAATAATCTTCTACTCTCCTACATATCACACATATCTCATTTCTCTCCCATATCTTTTATTGGAGATGCTGAACACCATTGTAATTTTCTTCATTTCAGACTCAGGGCATTAACTGAATGTTGTACTGTCTTCATACCATTTGTTTGCTTCTTATATATGGATGACTTTTCTCTGGTTATAGAATTCCTTGAGAGCAGTGATTTCTTTTGTTTTCTTTTTTATCCATTCATTTGTTTGTTTCTATGAGACATTTGGGGTTAGGTGACTTGCCCTGGGTCATACAGATAATAAATATTAAATGTCTGAGGTCAAATTTGAATTCACATTCTTTGGACTCCAGGGCCAATGCTCTGTTTCTTTATTTTTAACTCCTCAGTGAATAAAAGACCTGACCTCAGAGTCAGGAAGATGTGGGTTCAAATCCTTTCTTTACACATACTGCCTGTGTGACCTTGGATAAGTTACTTGATTTAGTCCTTTCTAGGATTATAAATTGTAAAGAAGATACTAACCTACATCATAGAGAGGTTACTCTGTACTAGAAATCAAAGCTATCATCATATTTCACATATAGTAAAAAGTGGTTGTTGATTGGTTGATTGAAGGGGTCAGGGCATATATGTCTATCCTTTTCTTAGCCCTGAATATGATAAAATACTTCTGGCTTAAGACTATTTCTGTATTACCATCATTATTTACCATCATGTAGGAAACCTTAAGGAAACATTTAAGAGATCCTTTAAAACTTCAGCACCTAAATATAAACTGTGACTGTCTTCCTAAGTTGTCCATTATAGAGAATCATAACAATCAACATGACCTAAAGACCTAATGAGAGATGAAGATATGACAACTGGCAAGTAGTTTTGCTTGTTGGCTTGGAAGTTGCTTAAAATTAAGTCAACTTGAACCCCCCAAATCTAGACTTGGTTCTCTTAAGCCAAAAATAAACTTGAAAATAAAAGATGAACTGAACATTAGAAATTCTCCAGATATGCCTGAACTCAACAGTTTCAGTGCAGTGGAAACCATAGTCAATTATGGTGGTTCTATGAAGTGAGTTCAGTAACCTGGGCATTGATCTAGCCTCATCCCCAGATTCAAAGTCCCCTTGGGTCATCTCAGTGGTTTGGAGAAGAACCATGGGTTAGAGGAAGTATCAATGGATCCACAATAAGAAGACAGGATTTTAATTCCAATTTTTTAAAATGACTATCTTTGCAATCATTTGATCATAGTTTCCACATTGATAAAAACAATAGGGTTGGAGTAGACAATTTCCAATTTACATTAATTCTCTAAAGTCTAAGTTTCTCTGTTTGATGTTGGAGAATATCTGAGGGGGTAGAGAGCCTAGAGAGCCAGGAAGATTCACAGTCTGAAAGAATCTGTTGGACTCAAAATGAATGGATGGCATGACTCATTTTACCAAGGTAACCTCTTAATTTCTGGAGTAGTTCTGTATAGAAAGTAGACTTTTGAGTAATATTCTAGAGTAATTTACAGGAAATTACCTGATGAAATTATGTATTGTAGGGTTCAGAAATAAGGGTTTGAAATGGATTTATTACCCCTAGTTCCAAACCAGTTTGAGGTTTTTATGACAGGAAGACTGGTACGTCTTAAGGGAGGCAAAAGGAAATGAAATGTCACATTTCCACTTGTTTGGGCTGATTGAGTTGTGATTTGCCATTTGTCATAGTACCTGGACTAAAATGCACCAAAATTTTCCCAGCAGATTTTCTCATGTTTTGGAGACAGAGGGAAAAGAAATGGAAATGTTTCACTGATATAAAGGTTTGCTGCAGGCTGGGAATCCTCTATGTTGACAGTTTAAAGCAAGAAACTTGACATTAGTAATATTTCACATTTTTGCTCCACAACTTGCTGGCTTTTGTTGATGAACTAAAAAACTATCAAGAGTTTTAGAAATTAGGAATAGTTACTCCTACTCTTACCATCATCACCACCACCACCACCACCACCACTATAACAACAACAACAACAACTACTACTACTACTACTACTACTACTACTACTACTACTACTACTACTACTACTACTACTACTTATTCAGGATCACAGAGAATCTGAAGCAGATTTTTTTGATTAGAAATCCAGTGCTCTCTCTATTACACTGCTAATAGGAATTATACAATGAGCAGGATCTAGAACTTCATAGTGGGAGGAGACTGGCTTAGATTATAATTTGGAAATGCTTTAATGTTCTCTATTATTCCAAACCTTTTGCTATCAACAAGAGCATTTAAAAAATACAAATACCTCTTTAAAGAGGATATATGGAGATAAATAATGGAACATGCTGATCTTAGAGAATGAAAATTACAAACAATCCCAAAAGCAATAAAAAGTTACAGGAATGAGCATAGATTGCACCATGATGCCAAAGGATATGCTTTTGCAGCCAAGACCAGAAAAAAAAAATTGGTTAGGCATTGTTGGAATCCTTACAAAGTGTTACTCATTAGAGTTGATAGAGATAATAATTATCTAATTTAGCATGGTTCAGTATGATTGATCTGATCCTCTGAGGAGATGTTATGGGCCAAGGTATTAAGTGGAACTGATGAGACAATGTTTAAATTTAGTTTAGCATTGATTTAATCATACAACAAATAATGGTTTCCCAGTGATATAAGGATCGGTGTGTACTCAGTGAACAGCATATAAGGAAGAAGCTCTCAGGGCCAAAGAGCACTCTGGGAGCTACAGAAGTCCACTCTCGGAGGTGGAGTCAGATTTATTCCATCTTCCACCTTTGTGCTGGCAGGAGGCTGAAGAAAGTAGAGGCAAAGGACAAGCTGCAAGAGCTCTTAGAACCAAGGAGAGAGATAGGTTTCTATTAAAGCTAACCTGGCCCAAGGAAAGAGACAAGACTTGGAAGGAGAAAGTAAACGTTTGGATTTTATCAGCTGGCTGCATTTGGAGTAATTATTACTTGGGACTGAAACTAAGGCTGCCTCTAGAAAACCTCCCCAAGAAACCTGCTCCCAGAGAACCATTATATTAAAGAAGAGAACACCACAAGGCGTGTTGCAAGAGAGGCAGCAGATGGATAATACAAGTGGCATGTGGTGTCCCTGAGATATTAAAAGAAGGAAGAGTGGTCTTCGACTAGTAGATCAATTTGATATTAATGAAAAGCATGGACACATGTCACATGGATTAGGAAGGGTTACAATATCCATCAGCTGAAAAGATAGTTTCTCGGGCCAGCTAGATGATGCAAAGGATAGAGCACCAGCCCTGAAATCAGGAGGACCTGAATTCAAATCTGGTCTCAGATACTTAACATTGGGAAAGTCACTTAGTCCCAATTGCCACAACAACAACAACAACAACAAAAACAAAAGTTGGTTTTCCTAATGAAATCACAGCTCTGCTAAAGTAACAAAACATTTTTTTGCAAGTAATTTTGCAAGTAGATGGTACTTAATAAATGATTGATCAACTGAATTATGTGTCAGACATAAATAATCTATAAATCTCCTTATTAATATTTTAGGGACATTAAAATGCATAAGAACTTCTGAATCCCAACTTATAAAGCAACCTACCATATGTATTTTGTTTCTATTGTCACTCAGAGCAATTAAATAGATCTTTGTTAAAGATCTACAAGGAGCAAAGTACTTAAATACAAAAGCAAAATAAGTCTCCAATTAAAAGTAGTTTACAAAATTTTGAAGAGGCAAAATATAATGATGATGATGATGATGATAATTATAATTAACATTTACATAGTGTTTTGAGGTTTGCAAAATGTTTTCACAAATTTGATCCTCACAACAATATTATGAAGAAGGCTCTATTATTAGCCCTATTTTACAGATGAGGCAATTGAGGCAGAGAAAAATTAAGTGACTTACCCAGGGTCACACTGCTAGTGTATGAGACTGGATTTGGATTCAGATACTGACTAAAAATCCATCCTTCTATTTATTGTACTATCTACCTGCCTCAAAACACATACAGAATAATACAGAACAATTTTAAGAGGGGCTGAGCTCTGACAATGGGGGTATCAGTAAGGAACTAGTGTGGGAGGTGGATCTGAACTAGGTTCTGAAAGAAACTTGGGAAATATTTACTTAAGTTTAAAATAAGAACTATTTAAAAAAAACAGCAGTGATCCAGGTGTTGACAATAGTCATTATTAGAAACACTTTCACTTTTACCTCTTTTGTTCAGGGCCAGTGCTAAATGGGGCAGTTAGATAGCTCCCTGGGCTTAGAATCAGAAAGAACTAAGTTCAAATCTAGCCTCAGGAACAGCACAACTAACTTACCCTCTCTTTGCCTCAGTTTATTCAAATTGAAAAATGGGGACATACATGATTTTCAGGGAGTCCCAAAGAGAAGTAACATTGGTAGCAGCATTATCTGCTCCATTCAGGAATCTCAAAACATTTTAAAAAATTAAAAAGGAGTTTCTCTTTCTGAGATAATTTGGGGAATACATCTTAGAATTGAATTCAGGGAAGTAAAAGCATTTCATGTACAACCTCAATTTTTTTCCTCCCAAAACATCTCTTTCAGCAATATCAATATGATCTTTTAAAATATTACTAATCACAATAATGCCTAATGAATGTGAAACACCAAATTATGGAATCCTAAGTATCTCTGTATACTGTGGTATCATACATGTCACAAAGCTAGCATAAAAATCTGTGATAAAGATAGGGAACAAAGAGGGCTGATAGTCCTGGAATCTACTGTCATTGGGAATGTGTTAAAGATGGAACAATACATACATATATACATAATACATAAAAGGAATGGGATAAAGGGAAATAATGATAAGAAAGCAAAAGGATAGAGTGGGGAGGGGGGAAGATAAGAAAGGGATACCTTCATTTGGTGGGTTAAATAATAGAATGGCAAGGGAATGGGGAGAAGTAAAGTAGATGTGTCAGGAGGACAGGAATGGGGTGAGGGGTAGAAGCAAAGGAGAAGAGTGAGGAAGAATAAGAATAGGGTGAGAAGGATAATGAGGAAATTAAGAAAGAGGAAAATAAACAAGTAATTATAGCTTAAAATGTGAATTGGGTGAATTCATCCATGAAATGGAAACAGATAATGGATTAAAAATTTGAACTCAAGAATATGTTGCTTTCAGGAAATGCTATAAAAATAAGAGATACACACAAACATTAAAAAAAAATCAGGAGTAGAATTTGGTATGTAAAAAAAAGGCAGGGTTATTGATCATGATCTCAGACAAAATTAAAGCTAAACAGACTCAATCAAGGGAGAAAACTAGAGAAACTACACCAAATGCCAGCCATATTAATCAATATTGTTTTAGATGATTTAAAATTACTAGACAGTATGAGGTTGGAATGGAATGATAAGTAGAATTTAGAAACATAAGGAAAGACTTGGACTTATGAAGGAAGATGTTATCCATCTTCAAAGAAACAGAAAACAGTGTGGAAATGTTTAGAAAGGTCTTACATATATGCGTATGATAATTATCAATATCTATATATCTATGTATAATATATGTATGATGTGTATATATATGTGTGTGTGGGTATAAATGTGTATGTATATGTATACATACAAATATATCCTCACTTAATTGTAATCTTCTTTGATGGGGATGATGATGAGGAAAAAGTAAAGTAAAAAATACATAACTGAGAACAAAAGTAAACCCACAAAGAAAAAGAAAATGGACTCTGAACACAAGGTGTAGTTTTATTATATTTACTTTCTTGAAATGAAAATTTATTGCTTTGTATTTTGAATCCTTTCATGTGCTGCTGTATACATGGCAATGTTTTTTTCTTTTCTTATTTTGTATTTATGATTTAAATAAAATAAAAATCCCCAATGCAACACTAAACAGGAATTATTTATAAAATTAAAAATAAGATTCTTGAGTGTAAGAAAACCATTGAAGTAATAAATAAAACAGAGATGATTTTATATAAAAATCCAATAAAATAGATGAACCATTGGTTAATATTATTTAAAAAAGAGAGAAGACCAAGTCACTAATATTAAAAATTGTTAAGGACCATGCCTAAGTGAAGGGGCAGGTCAATTCTCTGAGAGCCTTCAGAGCTGTGAATCATAACATCTGAAGGAGTTGCAAAGCAGCCTTTACTAACAGAAATTCCTTGTGGATTTGGAATAAAATAAATTGGAGGCAAGAGGGAAGAGGAGAGAGGTCAGAGAATAGCAACTGTCTCTCAGTCTCTTTGTATCATCATCATCCTCTCACATGAAGAGATCCATTCTACAGATCTGAGTTAGACCTCCAGCAGCCACTGGCAGGTGGCTTCCATATCACAACAAAAAATGAAAAGGTTGAATATACAACTAATGAAAATGAAATCAAAGCAATTACAAGGAGTTATTTTGTCTAGTTATATGCAGCTAAATTTAACAATTTAAATGAAATGGAATGATAGGGATGAAATACTACTAACTACCAGAAATGATGAGCTAGTTGATTTTAGAAAAATAAGGAAAGACTTGAATGAAGACTTGAATTTCAAAGAATGAAATGAACAGAATCGAGAGAACACTGTACACAGGAAAAACAAAATACTTTTAAGAACTACTTTGAATGGCTAAGTCAATTTAAGTATAATATATACTCAAATCACCTACCTATGAAGATGCTATCTACATACAGAGAAAGAACTGACAAATAGCTGCATAACAAGTTTTTGTTTCCTACCTACCTACCTATCTATCTAGAGACACAGATATCCATACACACACACACACACACACACACACACACACACACATGCATGTTTGAGTTTAATGGTACCCTTCTCTAGGGTAGGATGAGGAGGGAAGGGAAAAAAAGTACATAGCAGAGAACATAAGAAAATTTGGAAGCATAGAAAAACAGGATAGTTTTGAAAATGATGTATAGTTTTTATTGTATAGTTTTTTCAAGTAAAAAAAGTGTGAAAGGAAAATTAATAGTTTCCTGTTGAATCCTTTCTTCATATTGTTTTTATGAAATTTATACAATTTATATAACAGTAACACTGTAGAAACAACTTTGTAAAATCGAAGAACTCTGATCAATGCAAATAGTTTAAATAACTAAACAAAACAAAACATATTTAAACAAGGTAATGCAAGCTAATGCAAGCCACTTTGTACTTTAAATACATATCCTGAAAGGAGTTGATGCTTGTAAGTAGTCAAATGAGAATTACTATTTTGTTTTGTACTTTTTACTCAAATCGAATCTTTGATTCAGTTTTTATATGGAGGGGAAGAAGTGCTTCTGGTCTCTGATGTCTGGTTTCTTTAGATTATATGCTTTTGATAAACTGTTTCAATGAAATCAAAAGGAGAAAACATCAAAGAAGTTTAGAAGCTGTTTAGTTTTCACAGCACCAGAACAATTAAATATAATATGATTTGGAGAGAAAAAATAATTCCATTTCCATTTTCAAGAAAATCTCATGAAAACTTTATGGAAAGAAAACATTACTGCCATAGTGTGTATATAGCCCCAGACACCAAAGGCCAACAATGATCCAACCATGACATTTTTTTTTCACCTTTCCTGGGTTCTTTGTGGGATTCAGCCAAGATGAAGTGTGGAAGAACCTTTGAGGCTGATTTCAGAGCTTGAAGCAAAGGAGAGCAAGAATGTCTTATGGGAAGATGATAATTCTGATTCTCCACAGCCTAGGTTCTTTTCATTCCACCATTTCAAACCAGTGTGATGCTCTTTTCTTGCCTCTCCGTGATCCATCCCAAAAAAGGTATTGGAGAATGTCCAAGAGAACTTGGATAAAGGTCAAATTATGGCAAATTTGTCTTACAAGGGAATTTTGAAGTTATGTTCCTATGACTTCACAGGATTATAGCTATAGTACCACAGGAAGCCTCACAGGCCATTCAATCTGCCTTTCCTCCCCCAATTTACTAAGAGGGAAACTAAGGCACAGTGAATTTACATGATTTGCCCAGGACCACAGAAGTTGTAAGTATCAAAGATAGAATTTGAATCCAGGTCCTCTGTCTCCAGAGCAGGTATTCTGAAAAAAACCAACTCTGTACTCAGGGTAATAAAGTCCTAAGTTTGAATCCTGACTGGAGTCAAAATAAGCTACTTATATTTATTGTATTTATTCATTATTATAAATTATATTACATAACTGTATATATTATATGTAATATATTATAAATATTGTATTTTTATATATTTATAACTGTGATCTTGGACAAAGCACATAATCTATCTTAACCTTTTCAAGGTGGGGATAATGATAGTGCCAATTCACAATGTCTTTGTGAAGATCAAATCAGATTGTAAATATTTATGTGTCAATATATTTTGCTATATATCACTTTGCAAATCTTAATGGGCTATATAAGTGATAGTTTTTACTATTTTTAATAGTCAGCTAGCTTCTGATGCAATCCTTGTGAGAAGATCAAGTGAGCTAGGATATAATAAGCCCTTTGCAAACCTTAGACTATATATAAATATTATCATCATTAGCATAATTTTCATTTTTATTATTTACCATTAATGAACCCAAACCTTTCCCTCTTACAGAGAGTAAGCAGCAAATTCAGATGTAACACCAAGGAGAAAATAGTTCTCCCATCATCAGCTCTTAAAGATGAGTACCAGTTCTTATTCAGTCCCCTAAAAGCGCAAGATCGTGAAAAGGGTTAGATCATGAAGTCCTTCTTACCTGTATCTTTGTTTTAAAGACTGTTTCTCTGCAGATTTGCAAACATGCCCGATGTAGTATAAAGGAAAGAATAAAAAGTTCCAGTTGGTGGCAAACCATGTCAGGGTAAAAGGGGCATCAAATTTCTTGAAGGTCAGCTTAGCGAGTTGTGTGGAACCTGCCCATGAAGAACAGATGCACAAAACCACTGCCACACCCCAGAAAAACTTCTTGAGCTGCTCTCTAGAGCATTTCCAACAGCAATGGCTGGCTCTCCCTCCAGTCTCCACTCCAGCTGGCATTTGAGTCTCTGTTGGGGCTGGAGAGTCCCGAGGGCGCTCATCCCCTGGAGAGAGGTGAAAAAATGAAGTGAAGGTTAATAGGGATCTGTGGATAGCACCTGGGTCACTCTTCTCTCAAGACTTTCTATCTCCATAAAGTTGGGAATGGAATAGGCTGGGGGTTGAGCAAGTGCCTATAAGCTAGAATTCATTTGCAAAAGGGTGCTGGTGATGGATGCTATGAGAACAGAAATGCTTGACCAATGTCATGTTCCCTTGTATTCAGAACACACACACATTAACTATCAATTATTGATCCATGTATCTTCATATATGTTATTTAAGGAAGCTGCAATAAAGATCCACATTTTGCCTAAATATACCTAATTAGCAAAAAATCACACTTTTCAACTGATCTAACAAGTCTCCTATACAAACAGACCCCCCAGAAGTTCCCTTCATTGTATTTCTTCTTTAAAAACACAGTATTATAAACCTAATCAGTTTGTTTTTAGAGCAAAAGTTTCTAACCTTTTTTGGATCATGGATCCCTTTGGTAATCTGAGGAAGACTATGGATTCTTTTTTTTAAAGAATAATGTTTTTGAATTGATAAATAATATATTTTGCTCTTGTTCAGTTGTTTTCAGTTATCTGACTTTGTAAACCCGATTGGAGTTTTCTTGGCTAAGATGCTAGAATGGTTTGCCACTCTTCCAGTTCATTTTACAAATAAGAAAACTGAGACAAACAGGGTTAGGGACTTTCCCAAAGTTATATCGTTAATAAGTGTCTGAGCGGAGATCATTATATACCTCAACAACGATACTGTTTAAGGATGTATTCTGATGGAAGTGGATCTCTTCAATAAAGAGAGTTTTAATTGATCAAAGATGGACAGAAGCAGCTACACCCAAAGAAAGAACACTGGGAAATGAATATAAACTGCTTGCATTTTTGTTTTTCTTCCCGGGTTATTTATGCCTTCTGAATTCAATTCTCCTTGTGCAACAAGAAAACTGTTTGGTTCTGCACACATATATTGTATCTAGGATATACTGTAACCTATTCAACATGTAAAGGACTGCTTGCCATCTGGGGGAGAGGGTAGAGGGAGGGAGGGGAAAAATCGGAACAGAAGTGAATGCAAGGGATAATGCTGTAAAAAATTACCCTGGCCTGGGTTCTATCAATAAAAAGTTATTAAAAAAATAAGTGTCTGAGCTCAGACTTAAACTCAGGGAGATGAATCTTCCTGACTCTAGATCTGACACTCTGTCCCCTGTGTTATTTAGGTATCCCAAATGAAATACGTACAATTAGAATAAAATCTATTATTTTGAAATAAAGATGCAGTTTCCCTCCCATTCAAGTTCAAAATCTCTCTGAAATCTATTCATGAAACACTTGAATTAAGAACTTTTGTTTAAAGGGGTTCTTGTCTCTAGGAAAGAAGATAAACATTAATCCATGGTACCAATCTGGCTCTCAAAATTTGGCATTGATTCACGTGCTATTCAATCAGGTTACAGGAAGGTGAAAATTGAACAATTTCTCTATTACTACTTTTCATTCATGCTGAAGATTTAAATAGCATTATTGCTTTATTCATGGCAATTTTTTAAAAATTCATTTATCATCTTTACAACTGTCCCAGGTTCGCCACCTAAGCATTGTCCTGGAACTGCTGGAAAATAACTAAAAAAAGTTCCATATGTATCTGATTTCTTTGTATGGAATTGGTAATAGTTATATTGGCAGTAGTTATATTCATACAAATACAACCTTCTACTTCTAGTAAAGCATTAAGTGAAAAACATAGTATCAAAATTCAGTTTTGCAAATCCTGTTTTCTGGATTACTTGCATTACTCAAAGACTTTTTATTATTATTGCTGTTGAGGGTTTATCGATTTCTTTGCTTGTAGCTTAAATATTCTTCCAAGTCTACCTATTTAATCAGCCTTAGGGAAGGGCTGATATAGAGCAGTATTTTGAACAATTCAGGTTGGTGTTTGGAGTGGATTAAAAAAACAACAAATTGCATTTTAGGTCCTCTTAAGTCATACCTTCACTGTATGGGATTTGTTCATTGCCTTGGAACAAAAGACCAGATTCTAAGGCAGAGCTACTTTCAGGTATAAACTCAAAATACTGCATAATTTGTTTATAGATTACCTATACTTTGGATTATCCAGTCTCCACTTCTCTCAGCATATATAAATAAAAGTATGGTGATTTAGTTGGGTAAAAACACCCTTTGCTATATTGTTTTACATAGGGATAAATGGGCATTTTTATGATGCCAGTTTTGTTGTTAAAAATCTATATATGAGCCATAATTGGAGGGAGCAAAAATCAATGTATAAATAAAAGACTATTTTATGGTACAAACATGAATAAGAATGCATTTTTGCTGAACTTGAAAAAAATCTACGGCTAGAGTAAGTGTGTTTCTTGGTTTAGCTGCCTTATATTTTTAGAAGTAAAATGTATGGACAATTTCTATTATGATCTAATAAATTTATAACAACAAAAGTGATTGATTCTGTGGAGGCATCTAAATGAAGACAGTGGGCATTAAATAATTTAATTTGCTGTTATTAAAATGTTTAGCTTATAGAAGTTATTCTCTAGTGGGCATTTTTCTAGTCATTTTACCAAAAGAAATATTAAAAACACACAAATGCTAACTGTAAAGAAATTCATAGCTAAAATGAACACTCTATCCTTTTAAAATAATAATAAGTAAGTAGATTAGATTCTCATGAAAAGAGTCAAAGGAAAACAAGCAAATACAGCCCACCCCAACCATTCTCCAGGGATAGAACTTAACTCCAGTCCTAAGTACTTATTATCAGATTTATAGATGACAGGAAGCTGGAAGCAGTGACCCAAATTCTGGATGTGAAAATAGGAATTGTGTTCATTTGTGGATAACACATCTTTGGAACGATAATAACAAGCTGGACTGTGTCCACAGGAGGATAACCTTAATAGTAAAGAGAATGAAGATAATTTCATAGGAGGAACAGTCAAAAGAAAGAAAAGGAAGAAAGGATGCTTATCCTGGAGAGCATGACTTTTGGGTCAATTAGAAAGACTATAGTTATCTTCAAGCAACTTATGGAAGAGAGGTTAGCCCCAGATGCAAATAAGTGGATGTTAAAAAGAAATTAAAGAGGATGCTAAAGATATTTGAACTCAGATCTACATATTAAGTACTCTATAATAATATATTACAGATATTTATATATAATATATAATACTATATTATTTATATGTGATATTATAAATCACATAAAAGTATATATATGATATATTATAGAAGATACAAACTATATTATAAATTATAAATCCTAACAATTAGACCAAATCTAAAATGGAAAGAGCTGCTGTAGGAAGTTGAGGAGTCTTTCTCATTACAGTTTTTAAAAAAATTAATTTATGAAATAACACTAGCTTTTCCATTAAACAGTAGAAAAGAAAAAGAAGATTGCACATAAAACTTGACATTTCTTAAAAATATATAGCTGTTATTGTCTAACTTTTTTTTTCTTTTCCTTTTTTTTTCTGTTCCCCCCCACACCCCATTACCACTGGACAGATGAAGGATGAATGGCTACTTATTGGATATCTCACAGAAATACTCTTGTTTTAGATACAGAGTAGATTAGATGGCCTCCAGTTTCTTCCTCTGGGACACAAGTTTCCATGAATCAAAAAAAAAAAAATTTAAGCAAGTTGCAATGATGGACAACTCTAAGGACACAAAATTTAATCATCCTACAATTAGGTTCAAATAACTAACTACAATTACATAATGGAGAACAGGGTACAGGTCCTTGATCAGTGTCTTTCATGTAGATGAATATCTATGAATAAAGTCCCTGACTTCAAAGGAATATAATCAGATCCTACATTCAACTTTATCTTATCTACTCAAGAAGGTGCCCAAAGTTCATTGACCTTAGCGTGAAGTTTCTAGCTCCCTTTGTCCATGTGAGTATCAGATCCCATGATTCTAATACTTTGGTGTTAGAACTGATGAGTTAACTGAGCCTAGTTGGTTGCCTGGAATTCAATTATAATGAATTCACTTGCCTAGATACAGGCAATCAGGGAAGGAGATGGTATAAGTCTTATTCCTTCCTTATGAGTGTTTATCTATGCATATCACATAAAATTCAATTAACTTTGTAATTATCTTAAAATGGGATGAGGATTTTCTTTTCCTTTTTTCCCTTTGAAATACCAAACCTAACCAACAAAAAAGGTATGCATGGTTAGATAATAGTTTATATTAGATAATAGTCCATGTGAAAAGAGCCATTTAGCAGATTTCAAGTTTAAAGGTTAGCTGTGATATGGCAGGGGAAAAAAAAAAAAAAAAACCTAATGTGATCTTAGGTTTCCTGAAATGTTTTCTTTCCTTTTTGTTTCCTTTTTGATCTGATTTTTCTTGTGCTGCAAGATAATTTTACAAATATGAATATATATATATAGGATTTAACATATATTTTTAATATGTTTAATATATACTGGATTACTTGTCATCTAGAGGAGAGGGTGGGGGGGGGGAAATTTGGAACACAAGGTTTTGCAAGGGTCAATATTGAAAAATTATCCATGCATCTATTTTGAAAATAAAAAGATTTAATAATAATACAAAAGAAAGTGCAGGAAGAGGGAAGGATTAGATCCTGCTATATCCAACTTTTCTTAAGCTGCATTTTGGATACTGTATTTAGTATTGGAGACAATATTTTATGAAGGATCATGGCAAATTGGAATATATCCAGGAGAGGGAAAAAAGGATGGGTGGGCCAAGTGAAAAATCTGCAGACTGAAAATTCAAGAAAGAGGGGTAAAGGAGGGAGAAGGAAACATTTAATGGAGTGGGGGAGTTGGAGGGAAAAGGAGGGGAAATGGGAAATGATACATTTGCCAGACAGTCATTTGCAAGTTTTTGAAGGATTGTCATATGAAGTGGAACTGGAATTCATGTTTTTGGCGGCATAAGACTCACCTAGGAATAAGAGGTAGAGGTTACAGAGAAGCAAATTTGACCTTGGTGGCAGGGGAAAAAGCCTGACAATTACAATTATTTGAAAGTGGGATAGATATGTGGAATTCCACATCTCTGGATGTCTATAAGCAAAAGTTGATGACCACTTTTTATGAATGTTGTGGAGGAGATTGCTGTTTCAGGTATAGTATGGAATAGATCAGAGATAACAAATTCAAATAAAAATGAGGGCCCCTAAATGGCACATTTGTATTTGTATTTACGTTGTTAACTATTACCCAATTACATTTTAATGTGATTAGAGCTCAAGATGGTTGCATGTTTGATACCTCTGTCCTACATAATTTTGTAAGGTCTTTCTGAAGATTTTACAAGATTTTATGAACTCTCAGATTTTACAAAATTATGTCTCCTCTCCTCACCAGATTATAAGTTTCTTGAGAGCAGGGTGTTAATTTCATTATCTAAGATATGAACATGACATAAACTAATAATTTATCACAAATTATTAGTTCATATTTTGTTATATACTAAATTACATAATATATTTTATATATTACATATAATTTAAATATAGTATAGCTATATAAATTAGGGGAAAAAAAGAAATTGAAGGAAGTAAAACAGGTAATGAGAAAACAAAGCTCCCTCTTTGTAGATGATATGATGGCATACTCAGAGAACAGGTAACTTGAAATAATAATCTATGTTAGCAAAGATACAGGATGCATAATAAACTCGTATAATCAACATTTCTATACCTATATTACCAACAAAGCCCAGCAGCAAGAGATGGAAAGAGAAACTCCATTTAAAATAAATGTAGAAAATATAAAATACTTGGGAGTTTAAATGCCAAAACAAATTTAGGAACTATATGAATGCAATTACAAAACACTTTTTGTACAAATAAAGTCAGACCTAAACAATTGGAAAAATATTAATTGCTCATAGGTAGGCAAATAACAATTCTATTAAATACATTTATTTATTCAGTACATGACAATTAAGCTATTAAAATTATTTCATAGAGTTAGAACAAATAATATTGGAGAACAAATAAAAATGGAGTTAAAACAAATAATAAATACAATTTATCTGGAAGGACAAAAGAACAAGAATTTTTAAGGAATTAATGAAAATAAATGTGAAAAAGATGGCTTAGCCATCCGAGATATCAAACCATATATCAAAACTCTTTGCCATTGATGAAGAAATAAGAGTGTTGGGGCAGTTAGGTGGTGCAGTGGATAGACTACCATTCCTGAAGTCAGGAAGACCTGAGTTCAAATCTGGTTTTAAATACTTAACACTTCCTAGCTTTGTGACTTTAGCAAGTCACTTAACCCCAATTGCCTCAGCCAAAAAAAAAAAAAAAGTGTTGAATCAGTGGAATACATTGAATATAGAGGACACAGAAAACAATGACTGCAGTAATCTATTGGAGGGATAAATCTCCAAACCCTAGTTTTGGGGATAAGAACTAACTATTTCACAAAAATGCTGGCAAAACTCAAAAAGAGTATGACAGAAACTAGGGATAGACCAACATTTTATACCATATACCAAGATAAGGTCAAAATGGTCACATGATTTAGATATAAAGGCTGATACCATAAACAAATTAGAAAAGAATAGTATACCTGTCAGATCTATGGAGAAGGTAAAGATGAATAATTCTGATTATATTAAATTAAAAAGTTTTTGCACAAACAGAACCAAGATGCAACCAAGATGAGAAGGAAAGCAGAAAGGTGGGAAATAATTTTCATAGCAAGCATCTCCAATAAAGGATTGATTTCTCAAATATGTAGAGAAATTGGTAAAATGTATGAGTCATTCCCCAATTGATAAGTGGTCAAAGAATCTGAACAGGCAATTT
This sequence comes from Antechinus flavipes, assembly GCF_016432865.1. Taxonomy (NCBI): domain Eukaryota; kingdom Metazoa; phylum Chordata; class Mammalia; order Dasyuromorphia; family Dasyuridae; genus Antechinus; species Antechinus flavipes. Next base: position 97,474,993 of record NC_067401.1, read on the forward strand.
TCAGATTAGAAAATAAAAAAATGGTCATATGAATAAAATGTTCTAAGCTGCTATTAAGTAGGGAAATAAAATTAAAACAATTCTGAGGCATGGCCTCATATTTATCAGATTGGTTAAGGTGGCAGGAAAAGAAAATGATAAATATTGGAAGGGATGTGAGAAAATTGGGACACTAATGCATTGTTGATGGAGTTGTAAACTGATCCAACCTCTCTGGAGAGCATTTTGGAACTATGCTCAAAGTTGTATGTGCATACTCTTTGATCCAGCTATACTACTACTAAGACTGTATTCCAAAGACATTCAAAAAAAAGGGGGAAAGGATCTATTTTCACAAAAATAAATCTATGGCAGTTCTTTTTGTAATGGCAAAGAATTAGAAACTGAAGTTGTCCAACAATGGGGACATTGGCTAAACAAGTTGTGGTATATGACATTGATGGGAGGCTATTGCTTTAAGAAATCATGGGCAGAATGATTTCAGGGAAATCTGAAGACTTACATGAACTGATAGTGAGGTGAACAGAACTAGGAGAACATTGTACATAGCAACATAAAAATTGTAGCATAATAAACTAAGAATGACTTAGCTCTTTTCAGAAATACAGTGATCCAAGATAATTTCAAAGAATTCACATCCAGAGAAAGAATAAATGGAAGGCAGATTTAAGTATACTATTTTATTTTCTTTATTTTTTCGTGGTTTTTCCCCCTTTGGGCCTGTGTCTCCTTTTAAAATAGATTAATATGGAAATATGTTTTGCATAATTACATATGATGTATAACATATCATTGCTTACTGTCTCAGAAAAGGGAGAGGGGAGTGGAGAAGGGAGAAAATTTGAAACTCAAAATTCCAAAAAAGTAAATGTTAAAAATTATCTGTATATATCATTGTGAAAAATAAAATATTTAAAATAAAAAAAAAAGTGGAATGAGTCCCAATGCAGAAGTACCTGTGAGCTATCATCTCAAAAATTTTTCATCACTTCGATAATAAATGTGGTTCCAGAGCTTCTCCTGCTTGACCATTAGAAAGATTTAGAAATGAGACATTTTTCCCCCCACTCTTTTCCCTCTTCCTCCATTTTCACCCATCTGTCAGGAACTGCCAAATAGATTGATATTTTCTTTGTTACTGTTGCAGAGCTTGACAATCTAGCCTGATTCCTCAGTATTTCTGTATTTTTGAGCTATAGTTTGATGAGGTCATAATTTTCTTCCTACACTCTTACTCTAAGATACCTCATATGCATCCCAATCAACCCCATTGGACTAATGTTCCTATTCCTCTATTTCCTTCCCTGACATTGTGCCCATTGGACCTCTTGTTCTATCTTTAACACATTATCCTTCATGTTAGACATGTATTCTGGAAATTACTTTGCATATATATTATACTTTTTTATATTTTTATGTGTTGTTTCCCCCATGAGAATGTAAGCTTTATGAAGGCCTCGACTGCTTCATTTCATGTTGGCATTGCCAGTACCTAGAATGGTGCCTGGGACATAGGAGGTATTTCATGCCCATGGAATGGAGGTGGATTCAGCAAAAATCTATTTAAGTATTTATTTTGCACTAGGCACTGAATTTTTTTTTTATTTGTTTGGGGGGGGGGGGGAAGAAGAACTGATTTCAACATCATAGGTATCTCCCAGTATTGAAACTTTCCTCCACCAAAGCAGATAAACAACTTGCTTGTTACTTGTAGTTTTAGAGAGTTTCTTGGGAACATCAATATATTAAGTGACCTGCCAGTGGTCATTTGTTTGTATGAGAAGTAGAACTTGACTCTGATCTTCCCCAATTTAAGGCTGATCCTTGATTTAGTATACTATGCTGCTTCTCAGTATGAAGATTCAAAAAATGAACACAAGATACTTGTTTTCAAGCACTTTATGTTATATTGGGAAGAGCAAAATTAAAAAGGTGAATAAAAAAGCAAAACTAACATAATTTGAGAAGGAAAAGGAAAGACTTTTTAGAGACTGTGGCATTTCAGATGAGCCTTGAAGGAAGCTAAGATTTTTAATCAATCAACAAACATTTATTAAACACTTACTATATATTATGCACTGTATTAGTGCTGGAGATCCAAAAATAGGACAAAAGACAATCCTTGTCCTCAAGGAGATTATGATCTAATGGGGGAGACAATGTACAAACAAAGCAAGCCATATACAGACTAAAAAGAAGATGATCAATAAAAAGTAAGTATGGAATTAAGAGGGATTGAGAATTGCTTCCTACAGAAGATAGAACTTTTAATGGAACTTGAATGTGGGGAAGTCAGTATTTATATTAGAGAAGGAAAGTGTTCTAGGCATGAAGTATAGCCAGAGAATGAGAACCAGAGAATCTCTAAGCCCCAAGCTGAAAGATGGAAACAACCAAGAGGTTACTGTTAATGGATGTAAGAGTACATATGTTAGAGTAAGGTACAAAAAATCCTGGAAAGATATAGGAAAATAGTTTATGAGGGTTTTGAATGCCAAAGAGAACATGTTGTATTTGTTCTTAAAGGCAATAGGGAGCCAGTGAAGTGTATTGATTAGTAACTTATTAAAAGGTAGAGATGAGGCATTATTTTATTATAGGCATGGAACTTGGCTATGAGTACAAGAAAACAGAGAAGAAAATAGACATGTGTGCACTAGACTCAGGAAATCCCCATAACCTCTTCTTGCCTCCCTACCTCTGAATATTGACATTGGGTAAGAAGGGTATCTTTTAAGAAGACTGAATCAAGGAGAAGAGGCAATACCCTGATTCTTTTGTTTCCAGAGGCTGGTTTCTGTTGGAGGATTTCCATGTATCTGGGATGTGGCCCCAAAAAAACCTTTTAGTCTGAAACTCCAATTGCGAAAGAGAATGAAAAGTGGCATTTCGATTTGAATGGAATTTGACTCCTTTTTTTAATTTGGAAAAGAGTTTTCAAAAGTGAATCTTGGCTATGAGAAAGAAATGAGACGTCATGGTTTGCTTTGAAAACATGTATTTTGGTGCTTAGTAAGGTGACAATAGTTGAATTTACTACACTGGATATATCACTGATTTTGTTCATCTAATTCTTTTGAACCTTAGTTTCTTCATTGTTAAAGGATTAGATGAGCTCTATATTTCTTTCTAGGAGTCTGACTTGAATAAAGTTGCATAAATTAGAATTGCTTTTGTTGTAAAGCAAGTCTATAAGGTCTCAAGTAGAGCTAGGAAGAAAAAGGGAAGCTGTTTTTATCACATTACATGATATTACATTAGTATATTACATGATAAAAGCACTTCTTATTTATGAAGTTCTCTGGTGAGTTCTCTCTCAGCCAGAACAGTTCTTCAAAGCCTGAGAAAGATACTTGACTTCCTTTTACATGAAGTCCACTAAGGCTTGCCTGAGGTTCCCCAGTGAACCAAGATTAAAGCTAGAATTAGAATTCAAAATTCTGATCCTAGAAGCCTTGGTTAAATCTGCTGGATATACTGAATCAGCAAAAAGCCACTTTTGTATTGTTCTTTCTTTCTTTTTTAATCTCCCAAGGGATACCTGAACGACTTTCAAATGTTCAAATAGCATGCTTTCATTCATCAATATTAAGACAACTTTATGTGTAGCATGTGCTGAAAGATATGGATTATTGGCCCATGAAAAACTGAATGGATGTGGATTAAACTTTAAATTATGCTGAAAGAGTCAGGGGACCATATCTTGAGGGAAAAAAATTGATTACTGTATCTTGATGGCTAGACTGAATAATAATTTTAGCTTTAAATTAAAGGAATTAAAAAAAAAAAAACTCTGCTTGCTATTCACATAGTAGGTATTCATTAAATTTTGCCTGCTGTTATAGGAACTAAAACACATACACAGACACACATACACACGTACACACGCACACAGAGGTGTGTGTGTGGTGGAGTACCCAATCTTCAAGTTAAATTTCAAAGCTGGAATTAGCCTGAAGATTTGACCTACAAATCATAGTCTGGGCTCTTCGAAACCTAAAAGCGTTTGAGTATTTTGGGATGCATTTACAAAAATGGGAATTGAGATGAAAGTCTACATGGACTTCCTATATGGAGAGCAGATTTCTGGCAGCTGCTTCATTCCTGCAATCAACAAGTTGCTAAGGGGTTGCATGCCCAGTCAATCTTCTTGGAATAGATGTGCTTCAATCAAGACCTTTTCAGAAAGCAGAAGGGATCATACCCCACAGGAACATCACAGCTGCTAGCTACTGCTCAGTGGTTTTCTGTTCAAACTGAGTAGGCACACCAGTTAGAACTAGAACAAAGATCTGAGATAAACAAGCTAAGAAGAGAATAAGACAGAATGATAACTGATTGAAGGAGATTTGCAATGTATCCTTGATTTCAAATCCTATTTCAGAAAGTTAGTAGCTGTGTGAGTCTGTAAGTCACTCAACATGTCTAAATTTGTTTTCTCAAATGTAAAATAATGGAATTGGACTCAATGACCTCTAAGTTATAACTGAATTCACGATCTATGGAGGTGCAGTAGGGGATACACTCCTGACTTTCAAGTCAGGAGACCTAAAATCAAAATTTCTCTCAGATGTGTATTAGTTCTGTTGTTATGCCATAGTTCTCTTTTATTGTCCTGACTCAGTTTCTCTAATTATCCTGACCCAGTCCTGATTCAGTTTCTCTGCTTCACTTTATAATAATCAGCTCAAAGCTCAGTCCTACAAAACCTCCCTTCCCTCTTTATCAGAATATTTGATAAGGATAAAAGATCTTGTTTTAGAATATCAGAATGCCTCTCCCCATCCCAAGCTACCAGAATGTCAGATAACATCTTATCAAGATGCTTCTCCCCATGTCAGGGATGCCTACCTCTATTATATCATCCCTCTCCAAAGGCTCATCCCACCCTGTCAGAGTCCCATTCCCGCTCTCAATATCCTGACTCCTCCCCTGCCTTGGTATACCCCCTGAGTATGAGCCATGTGTATATAGGTCATTGAGAACTCACATTGTTTGCTGGATTCTTGGAGACGATAGTCTTATTCAGCCCTGGGACAAATCATGATTCCATTTGGTCACAATGAATCTCTCCCATTTAATAAATTATTAAATACTCTCTAATCTCTATCTTGCCTCAGTTTCTCTGGCACTACATTGTGAATAGCAATTGGTTTTGGTTCTGGCCAGAAACTTTGAAGATCTTGTCCTTTTAGCATGATATTTTGTGATGGTAAATTAGGTTATTTTTTTCCCTCAATTCTTATCAAGCATTTACTCATTGAATGGGCATTGACTCAGACAGACTGAGACTTGGGAAAGGCCTTAATATAGTAAGCCATGGTCACCCACTGCATCCTGGGCCATCACCTCTTATCTTGACTTTGATGACTCTGAAGGAGGAAGTGAGGCTGATGACTTTGTGCAACTCTGCCTCTCTTAAATCCAATCAATGAGTAAATCAAGACATTATCCTTGTGATGTCATTGGTTCTCTTTGAGAATGAAGGATGAACAGCAATGATCCTGGATGAAACATTTCACATCTACTTGCCTCATTTTCCTCATTTGTAAACTGAAGACAATATTAGAACCTTCCTCCCAGGATTTTTGTGATAAGAAAAATGCTGACTTCAAAAGCATTCTTCCTTCCCCAAATCTCTTGCCTCCAATTGATACAGGAACTGAGCATCCATAAGGATGTGTTGAGCTTTTTTTCTTAAAAGGGGATTGGCTTTTATATCTTATGACAAACATCATTTCATAAACTGCTAACTAGCACTTAAGAATGAGTATTTCTTACAGAGTTGGTGGTACTATAAACCATTCATAATTAGTGCAAGTCACAAACAAAACTGGTTAGGAGGAAAAAGTTTTTGCTAGTACCTTTCTTGTACCCAGGCTTTTTTCTATGAAGTCATTTCAATCAATCAAGAAATATTTAGTAAGTCCCTCCCATGCTTTGAGCTAGGAGTTGAGAATACAAAGACAAAAAGAAAGAAACAGTCCTTATATTCAAGTAATTTACATTTTGTGGTGAGAGACAACATGTTCTTACTTAAGGATAAAAAATAAATACATAAATATGATTTTTGACAAGGAGTGGTTAGGAGCAAAAATGGTCATCAGGGAAGTCCTCATGAAGAAGCTGGCACTTGAGTTGAGCTTGAAAGGAAATTAGATATTGTAAGAGGAAAAGGAGGTGAGGAGGGCAGAGGGGCATCCTTTTCCAAAAGAGGATGAGAGAAGTGTCAGTTTGGTTAGATTGCAGAATACAGGAAGGGACATAGCATATAACAAAGTTGGAAAGGTAGGTTGGGATGGATCTGGTTGTGAAAGGGCTTAAATGTCAAATATTTCAGGTGTTCACTGTTCTTATTCTCTCCCATCACTGACTCCTGGTGTGGACCTAACATAGTAATGGCCATGTGTTTGAATAGTACTCCATATTCTTGATCTTGCCCAATTCTAATTCCTTTTCTCTAATTATGGGCAGTTAGCTGACATAATAGATAGAGTGCAGGGTCTGTGGTCAGGAATTAAAATACAGCTTTAGATACATACTAGTTGTGTGACCCTGAACAAGCTACTTAACCTCTGCTTGCCTCAGTTTCCTGAACCATTAAAATGGGGACAAAAATAGTATCTATGCGTCAAGATTGTTGTGAATGAAATAATAGTTGAAATGAAATTTGTAATATAATGAAAATTATAATGAAATAAAATAATCGTAAAAAGCTTAACATAATGCCTGGCAATAGTAAGCAGTATATGAATGTTAACTATTGTTATTCTAAGAACTTTTCTGAACTGTATCCCTTTACCTCACCAGCTTGCTCTCAGATGTAAGACAAAAAGCATTAATTAGGCAAACCAATCTTGACAAAGATACAAAGAAAAAAAATAATCTTTTTATTCCTAATCTTGGATAGGGTCTTCCCTTTGAGGATAGGGTCTTTTCATATGTCAATATGAAAAGGATTTCAAATTTAAGATGTTATAAAATCTTCAACTTCATAAGCTCAATACTCATGGGGATTTTTCTGTTCTCTGCTTCTTTTCCTGGCATTTTTTTTATTAACTAGATATTACTATATTCCAATTGAGGTAGCTAAAGAATGAATCTAATGGTAGAAACTCCAAGTTTGGCAAGAAGTCAGAGGAGGAGATATTTTGAGCCCAAGGTGCCTATAAGTGGTGTTTCTAACATTATTGCAAGAGGTATCATAGAGCAGTGACTAAATGATGGTGAATAGTGTTCCTCAGGGCTGGGTCCAAATCCTGTCTCTTACATATACTTGCTATTTGCCTTTGGATAAGCCATGCTGCAGGCAACTTTTTAAGACTAAGTTGCAATGAAGGCATCTGTTTTATTGGAAGAGAAAGTCTTTATACTCAGATATTCTCAATGAAATTTATGTGTCCAGGTCTTATGCTTATTTACAATCATACCACACAGAAGATTGCCAATTAAGATGACAGAAGTAGGGCTGACTCTGCTAATACCACAGGAAGGAAAAGTAGCCAATATTATCAAGATAGGATACATCCATGAGAGTAACAATAACAGACATGCTGCCCTCCCTTGGAACTGAGATGTAACAATCTTACTGGGGCAAAAACTTCGGGAAGAGTTTGAAAAACAGTCGTAAATAGTAATAGATCCTGCAAAAGTGTATACAACTTCAAACCAAAGGTCAACCCTTCCTTGAGAATGTTTGGTGTCATAACTAATTTAATTATGAACAATTATTGCTTCTTAATACAGGAATGGATGCTTAGTGGGAGTTTTGGGGGAGAAGTATCAGATTTGGAATCTCATTGGTAGAAAGGCAGCTAGCATTATGGAGAGAGTGATACCACTGGAGTCAGGAAGACTTGAATTCAAATCTAGCCTCAGACACTTATGAGTTGTATGGCAGTGGGCGAGTCACTTAAATCAGTTTTCTCAAATATAAAATGGGTATAATAATAGTGTAGACTTTGCTGGGTTATTGTGAGCTCAAACAAGTTATTTGTAAAAAATACTTAGCACAATGCCTGGAACAGAGTAGAAGCTATATAAATGTTTATTCTCTTCCCTTAGGCAGGGAACTCCCAATGTAGATTGGTTCCTGTAATTTATAGCTTTTGAGAGTTGTCTCTAATGGCAACTTGCCCAGAGTTAAATAGCCAGTGTATGTGAGTGATGGGATCGAGTCTAGTATTCCTGATTAGGAGGCCAGTTCCCTATTCACTACACCATATTACCTCATTATTTATATTTTTTAAACTTAATGTAAATGAGAGATTTTAAATATTGATGATCTAGGTATCTACTGGTTTTGTAAAAACCTTTCTCTCCCACTCTCAGGATCACAGAACATCCAAGACTTGGAAGCCAAGAGTGAGAAATGGCAACAATCACCTCATCTATTCTCTTTTGAGTCATTCATATCTTTATTCTGATCACCCACTTAGAAATGAAGATTTCATTTCTAAATTTGTTTCCTATGGTCCACACAATGGTGCCTTCATGATGCATATTGGGAGACTCATTACACAGTCTAATAAATAGTCCTTGTAAGTTGAATTCTCTCTCTGTAGCCTTGTCTCTCATCCAAACAGAAACACCACAATATGGGAACTACCTAGCATCAAGCATCCAAGGCAAAACAAAATGATTCACTGCTTCCAAAACAAGCACACAAAATGCAAATTATTAAAAAATAGAACTAAAGCCAAACTCAACATGAAATGCTAAAAAGAGAGACTCATAAATAAAGAATGTATGTGGGTAATGAGTTTATTATAGAGAAGAATATGTAGGATCTTTTTTTTTTCCTTTTTCTTCTAATAGGCTTAAGACATTGAGAAATGGGTCCTGATCTGCTAAGAGGAAAGGGATTAGATCTCTTTTCTTTCATGTTAAAGGGAAGGAAAGAAGGAAATATTTAAGTTTTTATTAAGCACCCATCTTATCTCACTTGATCTTCACAACAACCCTGGGAAATAGATGCAGTTATCATTCCCATTTTACCTTTGAGTAAATTGAGGCTGGGAAATGTTAAGACTTTCCCAGTGTCACACAATAAGCATTTAAAACCATATTCAAGCTCTTGTCTTCTTGACTTCAGGCCCAATGTTCTATCTACTGCAGCTGTCTCTATGTAGCACTCTGTGCACAGAAAGTATATTTAATCCAAAATAATACCTTACTTATTTTATCTCAGTACATCAAGCAGAATTTGGTAAAAACAGCTACTATATTGAAATATGATTCAAGAAATCAGTTCACATGTGGGGATTCTTGCTGGGCTATAAGTTTATCAATTACAATGGGAGACATTATAGAAATCTAAATAGTACCATGTAAAGATTACTTAAAAACAAATATATTAGTGATAAAGAAAACCCATGGAGCATGAGCAATGCTGAATTGATACCCCTCTTCACTTTCAGGAACATGTGTACTTAGAATTAATGAATTTCAGAATGATGAAGCAGTCCCTTAGTCCCCATGACTGGCCATAGGGGAAGAGGGGTCTTCATCATTAAAGAAGATTCACCATTTAACCAAGAAGAGCCACCTAGTCATAGGCTTAAAAGGAAGAAATGATTTCTACTTTTTCTTTCTTCTATATTCTGAATATGTTGCTTGGAATTCTCTCTGAAGCTTCTTGTCCTAGAGTAAAGAGCGTCTCTTCTGAACCCTTGTAGCAATGACAATTGCTTTCACGTGGCATTGAGCACATGTATAGCTTAACTGAGCATAAGCCTGAATAGCAAGGCTCTGTATGTTCCTTCTGTCTTATATTTCTTTTCCTCATTATAGGCAAGAGGATGGGTTCAAGCCATGAAATGGTTTGCACAAAGACAAAAGCCTTAAGGGAGTTTTTTAGAGAATGCAGGGTTATGGGGAACGTGAAATATCAGTTCAGCTGGACACATTTTTGTTTTAAGCATTGACTTCTCAGAAGAGTATAATAGGAGTTATGAGTTACTACTTCCTATTTTAAGTCTTTGTTGTTTTGAAACTTTTTGGTTTTAAACATTTTGGTTGTAGAGAGAATAAAGAGCAGTCCCATATCGAACCTTTGTGTAATGATAATGGTTACCTTTCTAATACCTTTTGGAGAGACCCTAGGCATGAACCAATCCTAAGCTTTGTTTAATTAATTGTCTTCATGGTTCTGCTCTGGGGTTGGGGTATGATGAGCCAGAAACAATAAGAAAGAATCTGACTCCTTTCTTTATGAGATTACTTTATCTCAAGATAAAATGCATGGTCTGCATGTAAACTCAGAGATGGGACATGTTAGTGGAAGAAAGTTCCTAGTCTCCTGAACAATCAGCAGGTCTGTTAAATAAACATTTTAATTCATTAACACTTGAAGGACTAGGCACATCAATTGACACTCAAATTTCATCATAATTTTCCTTTAAAAATAATAATTTTGAATCTATACATTTTTTTTGCCTTATTGATTAAAAAATGCTCTGTGTCAATTTATACAGCTTGATCTTTCAAGATATTCTTACATTTCAATCCTTCTAGTAAGGAAAAGCTTGAGGGTGTTCCCCAATGGGAACAACTCCACTGTTGGTACCTCACTCACCACTCAAGTGTTTGTTGCACAGCGCATCTACAGCCATACTGCTCAGCTCAGGCCTGTTTAATAACTCCATGTCCAGCCTCATTCCCAGCTTGTCTCAGGATTTGAAGTACCTGTTCACAAAGTGGGGGAGAGGAGGCCACATTTCATAACCTCAGGCCTTATATGGATCTAAGCATTAGAGCAGGTGAATAATATCAATAGTTGACATTTATAGAATATCCTAAGATTTGGAAAGAATGATACATACACTATCTCATTTGAACATTGCAACAACCTTGTAAGGTAGAACATCCAGGTGGTATTATTCCAATTTTACAAATTAATAAACTGAGGCTAGGAAGAGATCAAGTCAATTGCCAATAGTCACTCTGCTAAGTGTCAAAAGTGAGATTCGAGATCAGGTTTTTCTGACTCTAAGGCCAGTACTTTACCTGTTAGGGTAGGTGTTCTTAACCTTGTATAGATCATAGACTCCTTTGATGGCAGTCAGGTGAAGGTGATGAACCCCTTCTCTAAATCATGCTTTTAAATACAGGCATGACATACATGGGATTATAAATCAAAACAATTCTATTGAAATACAGTTTATATATATATATAAAATATATGTATATACATACATATATTTTATATATATATATAAAACTATTGCATTTACATGTATACATATATACATACTATGTGCATATATATATATATATATATATAGATATTTCAACATAATTGTTTCAAACATACTATGTGGGATATATATTTTATATTATTTATATATACAATATAGTCATGTTATTTATACACACGTATATCTATATGACATAGCATCATGGATTTTGATTTATGGACCACTGTATTAAACTATGTCATTTCACCAAGGTGTAATTAAAAGAACAGTAGAGCTAGTCCTACATATGGGGCAAAAGTAGAAGGTTCTTTACAGGATATAATTTCAGGAGTTTGGGAAGCCTTTCTCTTCCAATATTTCCCTTATTTATTCACTGATAACTCAAAATTACGTTAAAAAAGCTACCTATAAGAGATAATAAACGAATTAATTTACACTAAGGTCTAAATCACTGACAACAGATTCTGAGGACAGATTTTATAGAGACAGATGGTAACAGATTTAAAAAAAAAAGCTTTGGGTACCTGAGTATGTTGGAGGTGGTGGGGTGGGGAATAGGAAAAGGGTCATAAAAGGCAAACTTCATTTACTTCATAATTTTACATAGTGCTGGGCTAGCAGAATAAACATGATAGATATTCTTTACGTGGGGCAAAGAAAAGGTTGGCTATCTATGTCAGACAGTACTAAGCTCTTTCACTTAGACCAGGATCACTGCCACATAGAATTTTAATTCAGTTCAATTAAATAAACATTTATCAAGCACTACTGTTGTCAGAGCAATTTCTGTCTTTGCCATCTTATCATGTGTTCTTTCACCACCTACAAACCTTCTGCTTTTCTACCTCTTGCTCTGGGAATGGTCATCAAATTGATGCTACCATCAATTATTTCTAAAATGGACTTGATAATTAACTGATTTATGGTTTTGTTCACCAACTCTACTCCCCAGAGCCAAAGTCCATTCTCTAGCTATAATCTCCATTTAATTTTAGCCTTCCATCACTACAAGAATGTAAGATTCTTGGGGGTTTATACTGTATTTTATATATGTATCCTAAGCATTAAGTATAATGTTTGACACGATAGTAATTAATAGAGACTTATTTAATTAAATGGAGTCTCTGCTATCATGAAGCTTACAGCCTAGTAGAGTGGACTCAAATTAAAATATACTGCTCCACACAAGATAATACCTGCATTGCATGGGCACATGGACCTTTGTTTCAGACAAAGCAGTTCTATCCTTTCCTTATTCCTGTGTGACTAGAGGTTAGTCACTTGTTCTTTATGTAGGCAGGAAAAATCAATTTTTCAAGGACATAAAATTACCAGAAATAGGAAGGAGGCTTTCATTGCACTTGAGCAATACTCTGAGTATTTGGTGTCACAGGTAAGCTAATGGGGAGCATTATATTTTCCACTGAGAATCATCTGTAAAAAATTCATTGAATATATATTAAGCAGTTTTAGGAGTTCTTGGAAGTGGCAGTTCTATAAGTGGTAGACAGAAGAGAGACTACTGAAGCATATGGTAATGAGGATTAGGAGCATGTAGGCACCCTTCTTGGCTGAGTGGTATATCTACTCTGGTTATGTAATTTCATTGCTCAACATCTTCCAGAGAGGGGACTCCCTACTTTCCTGCCATGAAACAGAAATACTTTGGAAATAAAATTGTTTGTTCTCATCAGTGGCAATGATTCATAGAGATATGAAGACTGGGGCAGGGCAGCCTAAGAGTTGGATTAATTAGAATTTACGGTTACCTCACATAATTTTAATGAGTTAATTTTGGATCTTGGATGGAAACAGAAAGAGAGCATTGACAATCTGGAACCAGGATAGTGAGAGAACTATAGACATGTTACATTCAACTTATTTCAATAAGCATGCCTTGATATGAGGATCATTTGGAGGAAGTAGAGCTATTTAGACTGAAGATGAGAAAAATCAGTAGATCATGATAGCCTTTTTGAAAAAAAAAAGAAAAGAAAAGCATTCTAAGTGCTTTCATGATCAAGAGAAATCAGATTGGTTCTATTTGGCTCCAGAGAGCAGAATTAACAGTAAATGGATAAAACCTACAGAAAAGTATTCTTAGATTTAATTAAGGAATAAACTTTCTAACAATTAGAGCTGTCAAAAAGTGGATTAGTATGCCTTGGAAAGTGCCCAATACCCTTCAATGGAATTATTTAAACACAGATTGGATGATGACTTGTCAGGGATATTGTAGAGCAGAATTTCTGTTCAGGTAGATATTGAATTAGATCACTTCCAATGTCCCTTTCATCTCCAAGACTATGATTCTTTCTGACTGGTCTTGTGCCAAGTGTTTTTCGGGGGCTTGTAGCAACTTTATATCTATTATATCTGAAACTGACTGAGAAAGCATCTTTTTTTTTTTTTTTTTTTAACTGCTTTTATGAGGCTCCTTGGAGGAAATTGGAGGTCGGGGGAAACAATTTACTAGCTTCTTGGCTAGTGGTTTGCAATATCATGAATACTAAAGTTTCTAAATGGAAGTTTCCTCTCTAGGCCTGCCTACACGATGCAGAGTAGATTGCAAAGAATAAGGGAAATCTCTGTGAAATTGGTGCTGGTGATTGGTGTCAGTATGGGAATAAAAATTGAATTGTTGCTTATGGGAGAGAGAAAGAAGAGGATATCTGTCAACCTTCCCATGTGAAGGAGTTCTGATTCATGAAGAGTTAATTATAGTTGTATCTTGTAGGAGACAGCCCATTTCCTTGTAAGATCAAAAAGTGGAAGGAGTTAAAGAAACCAAACTGGTATTTGACTACATTTAGTCCTGTCCTTCTCCACATGAAGGCAATTCTTTCCCCTCACTTTAGCAAAATTAGAGAGGAATCTGAATGAGACACATCTCTTCAGGGATTCAGAGGACGCTTTCCTTGCTGTTCCTCCCTCTCCTCCTTCATATACACATGCCCAGTGCTGTGAAGAACTGCTGCATTTCATACGTGAAGGCCAATACTGTGACAGTGTCATGTAACAAAGGATCTCCCGTTAGCCTGATGCACATAGAGGATGCTGAGGAATTCAGGAGCAGGGGGAAGATTTTTTGAGAATTCATCCCTGTGGCTTCAGAGAAAGAGGCCACGAAAGCAGAGCAGCCTCTGAGATAGCATAGAAAATTCAACTTGGAGAGAAGCCAGTTACACTCATTGCCTTGCCCATTCCTGCAGAGTTTAGCATCTGTTGGGAATGACACCAGTGTAGACAAAATTTCCCAACCATCTGATTTCACTGCAGTATCTCTGTCATCCCAACCCCCAATACCGTCCTGGTCTGCCACAGCGTGGATGCTTAAAACTTCATGGCAACTTAAGGGGGAAAGTTCTCTCAGGGATTACCTGCCATCTGGTAGGCAGCTGTCCCAAGGCAGGTAGGGGCAGGTCAGCTTGCTAGAGGGGTGCAAGAACTAGGGGGACAACAAGACAGAGCCAGATGGGCTAGGTCTGAACCAAGGATTTCCCTTCCTGTAATCCCAGTAGAAAGTCAAGTATCTGCAGTTTAGCCTGCACTCCAGAGGCCAACACTCCTCCAAAATCACTGCAGCAAATCGGCTGCTCCTGAAGTCTGAGTGCGGGGGAGCCTTGGGGCGGCAGCAGCAACAGCAGCAGCTGGTGCCAACTGATCCACCCCACACAGTCCCACGCATTGCACTGCAGACTCAGGTCTCCGTCAATGGAGCAGATTTTTACATTCCCACCTGCTCCCAGGGAACCTAAGGGAGGCATGGCTCAGGCCACAGTGGGCCAGGTCTGGCTGAATGAGATATAGCATCTCCTCACTGAAGACTCCCCGAATGTCTGCGGACGACTTAAGAGCTTCCATCTCCCTGAACTCTTCCCTTCTCCCCTCCCCCCCCACAGGGCAGTGGGATACATGCATTACCTTCCACTTTGGTTAGAGTAAGGACCGGACTGTTGCAAGCGCTGAGAGGGGCTACCCTGGCTGAATGTTTCTTCATGATGAGCCCGTCTGCCTGCAGGAGCTCTTCAGCTGATTGCCTACATCCTGGAGCCGGCTGCAGCAGGAGTCCCTCTCCTTTCCCTATTTTCAACACAACCACTCCTTCTTATAGAAGTGTGAGTGTGGGAGCTTCTTGCGTGTTTCGTGTTTCTATCTCTTCTCTCTCCCTTTCTTTTCTCTCCTCTTTTCTCCTCTTCTCTCTCTGTCTTTCTCTTTCTCCCTTTCTCTCTCTCCTTTCTTTTCTTCTTTTTCTCTTCTCTTTTCTCCCTTCTCTCTCTCTCTCTCTCTCTCTCTCTCTCTCTCTCTCTCTCTCTCTCTCTCTCTCTCTCTCTCTCTCCCTCTCCCTCTCCCTCTCCCTCTCCCTCTCCCTCTCTCCCCTCTTCTCTCTCCCCCTTTGTTTCTCTCTCCCCCTCTCCCTCCCTCTTCTCCCTCTCTTCTCTTTCGTCCCTCTGCTGCCTGTTTTGGATACCCTGACTATTCTCGCTGCAGCAACAGCACAGCAGCTCCTCCTTGGGCTCTCACACACGTACACACTCACACATACCACACACACTCACACAATATCCTACTTTGAGGTTGCCATAAACCACAACGTCACAGGCAAATTCTCTCTTCACTTCAACCCCACAGCCTCACCTGCTCCACCCTAGGCATTTAGGAGTAAAGATATATCCAATGACCCTGAAGCTCTGGGTTCTGCAGATGGAGGAGGAAGCCACCTTACAGGGGCGGGAGCATTCCCCACCCCACCCCTGCCTCCATCTGTACAACAGAGTGGCAGCTTCTTAAGAGCTCCCAGAACAATTTTCAAAGGGGATCAGCTCACCAATGGGATGGTGGTGGACACCTACTATTTATAATATTTAAACCAAATGATTTTGCTGTTGCTGTTCATAGATAGTAGCTAGATTAGTTAGACAGACAGACAGACAGATAGATAGATAGATAGGGATTCAACTTGGAATTGATAGAATTAACAATATTTCAGGCAAATTCCTGAAATAATATCTCACAGGGGAACACAAAGGAAATGAAGCAGTAGGTCCACAGGACTTTCTTTAGTACCAAGAGTTTATATTATCATTTTTTATTCTATAGAAAGTTGTCTTCCAGAAATTCAAGGGCAAAAAGAAATTAGAGAACCAAGAAGCAGAAATGCGCATTGCTCCCTAAAGTCCTTCCTATCCAAGGAGTCTCACTTCCTTTGTGAAGCTTACTCAGGATAGAGTTTCCTATTATAATTACTTGCCAAGGGGCTTGTGGATAAGAAAGATGTTGGGCTTTTGTGGGACAGACATTGTGACCAATAGCATCCATTCAGAAGTCTTCAAGCTGCTAGCCAATGAAGATTTACAAACTGCTAGAAGCTGTAATGGATAGACCACAGGACTTGGAATCAAAATGTCTCATCTCAGACATTTATTAGCTGAGTGACTCTCAGTAAGTGACTTAACTAACTTCCTGAGTCTCAGTTTCCTTCTCTGTAAAATAAGGCTAGAAAGAATCTATCTCACAGAATTATTATGAGGACCAAATAAGTTAATATGTGTAAGACTTTATAAGACTTAAGGAGCTATATAAATGCTAGCCATTTTTAGATGGCAATGATTTTATTATTACATCAACATCATAGATAAGTATTGAGGGCCCAGATTATACATGAATTCAGGAAGTTCCAAAAGTTCTAGTAAGTTGAAAGCTCTTAAAGCTTAAAGTTGAAAAAAATCCAACTATTCTCATCACCTTGTTTCACTTTTAACCTGTTAAAGCTTAAAACTTCATTAAGACTCCCAAGGCAGCCAGTACAGTGGTCACAAAGTGTTTAACTTTCATCCCAGCATTCTAGGAGGTGAGTAAGAGATGCTATTGCTTCCCAAGTTCTTCAAATGTTGTTTCATTAATTCTCACGTCTAGGGAGGTGGAAGGCTCAGGTATTTAGGAACCTATTATAGAGATGTAATCACTAAGTATAGATTGGCCATGGGATTTGGACAAGGTCAAGCAGTGTGGCCTGTGGCAGCAGAAGGAATAATAATGATGTCCTCCCTAACCCCTTTCAGGTTCCCAGAAGCTTTGTTGTTTCTTTGAGCCTTTTTATCAGGACCTAAAGGAAGCAATCTTTTACCAAAAAAGGATGCTTTTCAGACCTTTCTTCTACCTAGAGCCCCTGAACTATTCCTTTTTGAAACCCAGTATATATATTACCCATAATTCTTCTGAGGATTTGTTTTGCTTTACAATTTCCATAGCTACACCAACTTAGCATGTGCCAATATTTCCATTAAAATCAGAATTTTTAATTTAGTTATCACCCTGAAGTGCATTTCAACTCAATTCTAACCCAAATCACTAATAGGTGTGTGTGAAAACATTGAAATGAAAAATCATTTTTTCTAAAAAGGAATAATATTTTCAGGTTGGCCATGGGAGTCTTTTTTAAATTCCAGAAATGTAAGAAAACAGCTTTTAATTTTCATTCAATATAATTGTCAAGTTTATTTTCTTGTCCTTAAAAAATTAAAGACAAAGTAAAATTAAATAAAAATTAATTTATATCAAACATATGGAAACTGATTTCCTCTATGGGAGCATTTGGTTTCCAATAATATTCAATGAAGTATTTTTTAAATAGTTTTTTTTTATTGATATCTTCTTTGGTTCCATAGACTAAAGTTCTTCTTATATATGTCCTTCCCCCACTTCTTCTTGGAATATGTCATTTCTAATTTTACCTTTACCAATAATTATTATGTAAGGTGTGTAGGATATTCCATTAAATAATAGGTAAGCAGTTCTACCTTTCTACTATGATGGATACAAGAGCTCTTCAGTATTAATACTTCTAACTGATCAGGTACAAATTCTCCATACCTTCCATTATATATGACTCTTACCCTCTTCTTTTTGTAAAATCTCTATAAAGTATTTACCAAATGCACTGATCCTTTTTACTTAGGGTGGGCACTAGTATACAATAAGGCCTATCTCTTAATCTCCATTTCTGTTATATAAGCAGTTGACATTTTCTGTTCATACATATCTTTGATTACATGTATTGACTTATAATAAACATTTTTATGTTTCTCCATTTTATGATATTTAGGTGTCCTTTCTTTGCTTCTGGTGCTGTGAAAAGAAAATTAACTGCATTTGGAATTCAGAGGCTACCGTTCAAATACTGGCTTTATCATCGCTGCAACTTTATGGAGGTCACTTGACCTGTGTATGGCCTTGGCCACTATGAAGCTTGGCTTTTTCATATGCGAGATGAGGACTGGAAGAAATGGTTGCTAAGGTTCTTTCCAGTTTTAAATGAGGCAATTACATGGCACAATACATAGAGCTCTGGACTTTGAGTAAGGAAGTTCAGCATTCAAAGTCATCCTCAGAAAGTAACTAGTTGTGTGATTGTGGATAAGTTATTTCAACTATAAATGGGGATAATAATAGCACCTGGTTCTTAGAGTTGTTGGGATAATGATGATATGATAATAATGATGAGATAATTTTCATAAAGCACTTAGCAAAGTGCTTGGTACATAGTAGGTATTTAATGCTTGTTTCATTCCTTAAAATTTATGATCCATTGAATACAGAGAGGACTGGCGAGACTTACATGAACTGATGCTGAGTGAAATGAGCAGAACCAGGAGATCATTATATACCTCAACAACGATACTGTTTGAGGATGTATTCTGATGGAAGTGGATCTCTTCGATAAAGAGAGCTAATTCAGTTTCAATTGATCAAAGATGGGCAGAAGCAGCTACACCCAAAGAAAGAACACTGGGAAATGAATGTAAACTGCTTGCATTTTTGTTTTTCTTCCCGGATTATTTATGCCTTCTGAATCCAATTCTCCCTGTGCAACAAGAAAACTGTTTGGTTCTGCACACATATATTGTATCCAGAATATATTGTAACCTATTCAACATGCAAAGGATTGCTTGCCATCTAGGGGAGGGGGTGGAGGGAGGGAGGGAGGGGAAAAATCGGAACAGAAGTGAATGCAAGGGATAATGCTGTAAAAAATTACCCTGGCATGGGTTCTGTCAATAAAAAGTTATTTAAAAAATTATGATCCATTATATTGACAAAGAAACTA
Source organism: Antechinus flavipes (assembly GCF_016432865.1). Classification (NCBI taxonomy): domain Eukaryota; kingdom Metazoa; phylum Chordata; class Mammalia; order Dasyuromorphia; family Dasyuridae; genus Antechinus; species Antechinus flavipes. The sequence continues at coordinate 97,494,298 of NC_067401.1, forward strand.
CTACTGATCTAATGCTATCTCCCCAAATTTGAGTATTTTTTTTATCATTGTATATATTGATGATAACAAGCCATACACACCCTCACATCTGGGTCCTATTGTGACAGGCTCAACAAGCATCTGTACTTAATAGATAATTAAGCAGGGTAAGGAATGAAGCCAGAGGCCATGGAACATTTTTTTTTTTCCTGGAGGAAACTAACTTATCCTTTTAGAGTTTGAACTCATAATCTTGACCACAATAGAACAGTTCACCAACCAACTGAGCCAATCAACTGCAAAGTCTTGGAAAACTGCCAGGCTAGCAGCATTGTAGCAAAGCATGCTCCTCCAGGAACACTGTTGGACTGAAAATGAATAGAGAATAAAAGACAGCAGGGTATCCAAAGAGATGGGAAACTGAAACATAGCAGCTACAGGGAAGGTGGATTGTAGGAATGCTGTCAAATACCTTGTGACACAGTTTCAACTGCTGTCAGACAAGGCGGGACAGAGGAGAAATTGTACTAGGCTGAGACACCACATTTGTTTTTAGTAGTTCCAGATAGGATAGATCTTTTCAAGTCAGTCTCTTAAGGACTTGATACAACATTGTGTTGTATCACACAATGTTTAACAATTCTGCCTGCTTAATACAGTTTCTTATATATCACAGACAATATCACACTTCACAAATAGTTAACACGAACAGGAAACAAAAGGTGGCTTCATAGAGATACTTTATTAAGCAAGACTGATGATTGTGCTATTCAACTATAATTTCACACCAGTATGGCAACCATTAGATTTAGTTTTTATGCTCATAAGCTAACAACAATCTATCATCTACATAGAGTTATCCAGAAAAAACATTATTGTGAATCAGATTTTACAGATGGTAATAATATAATTAGCATAGCAATTTCCCCCAAAAACAAGTTAAATACATGAACTAAGAGGAACATATATTGTATAGTCAAATAAAAGTATCATACCTCATCCCTGTTGGAATGAAATAAACACGAAAACTTCTTATTTCAACACTTTTATAGGAAGAAGAATAACTATTTTGTTGATAATGATTCAAAAGCTAAAATAGAAGAAATTAAGTAACAAGTTAAGGAAAAACAATGATAAAATAGGAAAAAAGGATGCTTATTTCCAGTTCTTCATTACCTTCCAACTGTTGGCCCATGTCTTATAAGCTTCTCTCCATCAGTTTGCCTTTAAATTACCCTAAAACATGGAGCCCTTAAGTTGACAAAGCTGTTATGATTTTCATAATGAGGGGATGAGATCTTCACTTCAAGCCATTTGTTTCACAGAATTCTTCAAGCTAATGATAATAGGGGATGCCTCTGGACTACAGTAGAAAGACCTCAGTACTGGGAGGGAAAAGGTCCAATTCTAATCTTGGCTCTATTACTCATTAGCAAAGTGACTTTGGGGAAATCACTCAAACTCTGTGCTTGTTTTATCACATGGATAAATTTTTTAAAAATTAAGTACTTATAATGTGTCCAGCACTGTGTAAATTCTTGAGAATACAAATGAATGCTTGCTGATTGAATAGTTGATCGATCTATAAAATAATAGCATTACACATCCAGAGACAGAACTATAGTGTTGGAACACAGATCAAAACATTATTGTTACAATTTTTCTTTTACATACTTTTTCCTCTTTTGTTATGATTCTTCTTTCACACGAAGATTAAAGTGGAAATATGCTTAATATGCTATATCAGATTGCTTGGTCTTTTGGGGAGAGAGGAGGAGAGGGCAAGAGGGAGAAAAATAATGGGAATCAAAATCTTATAAAAGTAAATGTTGAAAACTATCTTTACATGTAATTAGAAAAAATATTAAATGGAGGAAAAATGAGGGGGTTAGATGAAAAAATTTCAATGCTTTCAGCTCTGATATTCAGTAGTTTTGTGAATCTGATTGTATAAATGGTAATATGCAATGATCATAAAGAAAAACTGACCACATATAATGTTTGGATGTTCTTTATTTCCTTGGCTATCTCTTGGTTCTCTTACTACACATCTCTGACTGTTCCTTTTCTCTTTGCTAGATCATTATCCCTTAATTATGGGTGTTTTCTAAGGCTCTGTTCTGAATCCTCTTTTCTACTTTGTCTTTATATCCTTCTCTCTCATTAAACTCTTAACGATTCAATTATCTTTCCTATACAGGTAACTCCAAAATCCATATATTCAGCTTTAATATCTCTCCTAAGTGAGCCAGTTCCAAATGAACCGAGGGGTTCTTAGAGGTAGAAGTGAAGAGAGAAAGAGAAAAGAGAGTGAAAGAGACAGAGACAGACAAAAAGAAAAAGAGAGACAGAGACACAGACAGGCAGACAATCAGAGAGAAAGGAGAGACAGAGAGACAGAGAGGCAGACAGAAAGACAGAGAAAGAGAGACAGACAGAGAAAGTGATAGAGGGAGAGACAAACACAGAGAAAGAAAACAACAGACCGAGAGAAGTGTATGAATGGATGTTAGAGGTTTAAAGGTTGAATGTGGTGACAATGCCTTATCAAAATGGTCTCTTTTTCTATTTTTTCCTCATTTTTTTTTTGGGGGGGGGATGACAAAGCAATAAGGACTTGCCTAAGATTACACAGCTAGTAAATGTTAAGTGTCTGAGGTCACATTTGAACTCAGGTCCTCTTGACTTCAGGGCCAGTACTTCTGCGCCATCTAGCTGCCCCTTCTCACAGCTGTTGAATTCTGAGTAACATAATTCCTAGAATATCAGTTTTTATAGATTCCTCATTTTTGCAACTAGTAGATCTAGACCTTGTCATCTTATCAATATACTCATAGTCCTAAGTTCCTGACCATTTTATATTTTAATATCTTAAAGCTAGAGCTATTCTTTTAGACAGTCAAAATATTGCAAAATGGTTCAAGATGATAAACCTAAGAATCCTTTAGAAACTTATTTCACAATAGTGAATTTAATTGAATTGAAATGGTCACAATTTACACAAACCATGAAACCAAAAGTCATGCTACTTTTTCAATTCTATTCAGCTCACCAAAATATATGTCATATAAATATATAGATATGGCTCACAGACAGTCCTGGATAGATGTTCCTGAAGTTTGACTTACCTCTAAAAGAGACCGATATTTCTGATCTGAAGGGAACAGGAGATATAAGTCCTGGTCCTTCATTTGAAAGCCATTTGACCTCTCTGAGCCTGTTTCCTCGTTTGTGAATGAGTGTGTGTAAACTAAGTTATTTCTATGGACTCTCCTAGTTTTTAAAGATTTCAGTTTCAGTTGAGAAGAAGGGGTAGAATTGGGATTTAAGCAATAGACATACTTCAGACCTGGATAACTAAGAGAAGTAGGAATATGAATTATGATCTAGTATCAATGAAATTTTCACAAAAAAGAAAATGATTTAGACAATCAACGGCAGCAGCATCAAAACAATTGACATTTATAAAGTGTTTTAAGATTTGCAATGTGTTTTGCATACATTATTTTATACTCTCTTCCCTGAGGGAAGTGAGAATACCTGGGTTGAAATATTGCCTTGGTTGCCAAGATGTGTGTGGGTGATGAGACCCCTAATTAGATTTCATTTTCCTCATCTGTAAAATGTGGGGGTTGGATCTCTATGTTGTCTTCCAGCTCTAAATTTGTGATCATTGTTAGATCTACAACCATAATCCTCTTGCTTTAATAGAAATTTCCCCTGAAGGCATCGTGTGACATTTCCCTCTTCCAGGAACCTTCTTCCCTTCCCTGTCACCCCTCTTCATCAATGATCACTCGTTTCCTCTTTAAATTTCCTTTTAAAATTCCAATTCTGAACCCTCTGTTCAACTGAAATTGTTGACTCATTAAGTGTCATGAGGGATTTCCTAATTGTCAAAGTCAATGTTTTATTTCCCTGTCTTTATTATTTTTTTTCTTTCTCTGAATCATTTGAAATATGACTTCCTTCACTTTCTTGAGATTCTCTTTTCTTTTACATTCCAGTTTGGCATGGTATCCTAATTTTGAACTTCTACTCTCTCACCTTTGACAGCTAATGTTCCTTCTTCAACTTAAATGTAGAAGTTCCCTAAGATTTAACTTCAAAAAAAAAAAAGAGAGAAGGATTTCTCTTCTAAAGATTTCTCCTTGTTTTGTCTATTTAGATTTTTTTTAATTGTTGTTTTTAAGAGAGGCAACCATCTTTAAGAAATTTAGTGGAAAGAAGCAACCTATGCGGTTGAATAGAGATAAAACTCCTGGATGTAAATCTCAAAGTCAACTTTTATTTCCATTTGAGATGTTTTTGAATGATTCATAAAGAAGTTACCAGGCAAAAGGTAATAAAGGTGAGAGCTTTAACAGGTAGGCCTTTGTTGAAAGAAATTAAAAGCAATCTCTTTTTAACTTGAGTTGGGAGACTTCTCTGAGATTAGAAAAGAATATTGAGATGGCAGGTATCACATTTTTAAAGTAGTCAAGAAGAAGCTTGAAGAAATGATAATCAGCTAATAACTAAAGCTAATTCAGGGGCAGCCTCACAGGTGAGTCAAAATTTTAGTTAAGTTTCGTTTGATAACAGCATGGTTTTGACAATTAATTCTATGTGATTTTCTCTCAATTCCACTTTTCAAGCTGTGATTTTTTTTGAAGTTTCAAAATGTGTGTTAATTACTTCCACTTATATTTACTACCATTACTTGGAAATCAGCATGTTTAAAAGTGAACTGTTTATCTTTCTTTGTCTCACAAATAAACTCTTTTGATAGTCCCTTTTTTTCCCCATTGTTAATAGCATCAATATTTCCTAAGTTTACTAGTCATGAAACTTTGGTGATTTCTGAATTAGAATTCTTTTTCAACTCCCATATTGAAGTAGTCACTATATATTGTCAAATTTTCTTTTATGAAATTATCTATATTCATCCTTTCTTTTTGGTCCCATAGTGTTAAGGATCTTATCATGAAAAGCTTACACCAATAACTGATTTCTCTACTTCTGTGCTTTTTTCATTTTGATTCATCCTTCACATTTTTGCCAGCTAAGCTTTCCTGAAACATTGTTGGAGTTGTCATTACTTTGTTGAAAACCTTCAGCTGCTCTATAACATCTATAAAATAAAATCCAAACCTGTTATGTCTCCAGTCCTATCTTCTACTAACTAGGAGAACCTCCTTTGTGCCAGACAGACATTGTGCTAGGTACTTTAAAAATATAGTCTTGAATCTCACAATAATTCTAGGATGTAGGGATTATAATTATCCCATTTTGTAGCTCAGGAGACTGAGACAGGCAAATCATGACTACATTTGAACTCAGGTCTTCTTGGCTTAAGGCCCAACACTCTATCAACTACACACATATCTGCCATTATTTTAATACTTTTAAGATTTATAGAACATTTCCTTTACAAAGATTTTATTTCTCTAAAACACAGTTTAACTAAAGAAACTAAAGGTTCCTAAATAGGTTAAGTGACTAGTCTCCGGTATTGCATATCAGATAAGTGTCAGACAGATTTGAATTTCCCATGTCTGGAGTATTTTTTTTTAATTCTTTTTTTGTTTTTAAACTGCATTACACTGTCTTCCATTCTGTTTTTCTTAATACCAAGATTATATTATAGACAACTGACCTAATCACTTTCCTTTGAATGTATCATTTACCTTCCCATATCTGAGAAGGAAAAAAAAAGTTTATTGATTTAAAAAAAATTTAACCCTCCATTTCTACTCATTAATAATAGTGTACACATGATGGAGGAAAGTTAAAAATAACAGATCAGAGCTTATGTTACTAAACATTGCTGTTATCAAACGAATTTTAACTAAATTTTTGACTCACCTTTGAGTATGCCTCAGAAATTAGCCATGATTAATGGCTGATTATCATTTCTCCAAACTTCTTTCAGAATGTTTTAAAAAATGAACGGCATAGTTACCACCTCAATATTCTTTTCTTATCTTAGAGATGTCTTCTAATTCTGGAGTCAAAAAGAGGTTGCTTTTAATTTCTTTCAATAAAAGCCTACCTGTTAGAGCTTTCCCCCTTTCTTATCTTCTGCTTGCTAACTTCTTTATGGCTCATTCAAAAGACACCTTAAATAGAAATAAAAATTGACTTTGAGATTTACATACCAAAAGTTTTAGTTCTATTTTACATTCTAGCCCCTACCTATTATTATGTTGTTTCTTTCCACTAAATTTCTTAAAGGTAGTTGCTTCTTTTAAAAACAAACAAAATCAGAAAAATTTAAATAGGGAAAACAATGAGAAAGGTTTTTGATGTTGTTCAGCTGTTTTTCTGCTGTGTCCAACTCTTTGTAACGCATTTTGGGATTTTCTTGGCAAAGATACTAGAATGATTTGCTATTTCCTTCTCTAGCTCATTTGACAGATGAAGAAACTGAGGCAAACAGGGTTAAGTGACTTGGCCAGGGTCACACAGTTAGTAAATGTCTCAAGCCATATTTGAACTCTGATAAATGTTCCAGATTCTAAGCCCTTCTTTCTATCTACTGGGCCACTTTTTTTTTTTTTAATCACATATTGGATATTTTGGTTTCAAAGTACAGTCTGTAAACTGAAAAAAGTTTTCAGAAATGTTTCCTTTCTCCATAATACAATTGTTCTTCAGAATTAAAAGAAGGAAGGGGTCTTAAGGCTTATCTGACCAAACTTCTCATTTTACTAATGAGAAAAATGAGTCTTAGACACATGGAAAGATTTGCCCAATTACATCATAAATAGTGAGTGGAACAGGATTCAAACTCAGTTCTTCTGTCAGCAAATGCAGCATTGTTTCCACTATACAACCTTGTCTTTCCATGTCCCACTTACCAAAAAGTCAGAGAATTGTTTCAGAATAAATTCTCATCTTCCTGTCTCAAACAGCTATGTTACCATCGACCTGCTATTTCCTACATACCAGACCTGAACCTTTTCACCATGGACATGCAGATTCATGTCTGAGGAAGTTAATTCACTCATCACTGGTGATCCTCTCCTAGAGCCCCAACCCATCTGATTGGGGACTGAGTCTAAACTAGACTGATTAAGACACTTATCAACTATTGCTCCTAGAACCAAACCCATGCTTAATCTTTTCATCCTATTTGGCTATTTAGCCACACATCTTTTATTTGTCTACTACTCTGCTTCTCCCTGTCTAGATTAGTATCCTTAATACCAGATTTTGACCATCTCTTGCTATGGGCACAGTAATCAAATCTGAAATGTTATTTCTGGAAAGAGTACATTAAATGACGACCTTATGCATCAACTTATCATCTCTGTGACCTCTAGGACAAGATGTTCTTCCTTGACCTTTATATGTGTTCTCCTACCCTATAAGAATATAAGCTCTTTGAGAGTAGGGGCTGTCTCTTAAAATTTGTAGGATTAGCACTTAACAAAGTCTGGTCTGTAAAAAGTGGTTACATATATTTTTCATTCATTCACAAGGGCAGACTTTACCTGAAAGCATTAATGTTAATACTTTCCTGTCAAAAGGATCACTGTGAAAGAATTTCATTTAATGTTTCTCTTTATAGGGGAATAGGTTAAGGATCATTTGGTGCCATCTCAAATATGCCATTAGGCTCATAGCCTTCAAAGAAACTATTAAAATAATTCATGTCAAAAGAGGATTGAGGTGATGGGTTCATAGTCACCAAATCAATTTTTCATGTTTTCTATAAATTATCGTGCAACTTTTATAAGGTGACCCAAAGCCAAGAAGCTTAGAAATTTTATGTTGGCATCAATTCCTCTGAAATGCTTTATTCCTCATTACTAATTCCTCTTAATTTCTGCCTTTGTGGATTAATTGTGGTTGGGGAATGGACAGGGATGTTTAATTACTACTCTTTGTAATATACATTAGATGATGATGAATGGGTGGGTTTTGTAATTTTAGCATTATATTCTGCAAAAACAAAATAAGACTAAGTTAAGAAAATAAATAGCAGAAAGCACACAATGCATTTTTTGAGTAAAGTTAAGGGAAGAAGAGCTGGGGATCTTAAAGAATTGCAAGTTGAATACAAGTCAATGATGGCAGCCCCAAATAATAATGCTATCTTATTCTGCATTAAGAGAGGCAAAGTACCAAGGTCTACAGTTATGATAGTCTTGCTTGATCAGGTCATATCAAGGTTATTGGGTTCAATTCTGAATACCACATTTTGGGGATAATAAACAACTGGAGAATTCAAAGTTGGAGGGAGTAAGAACATACCATTTAAAGAATGGCTGAAAGAACTAGGGATGTTTAATGTGAAGAAGAGAATACTTAGGAGGCACATGATAACCATCCTCCAGTATGTAGAGGAGGATTTAATTTTATTACTTGGCCCCTGAGGGCAAGAACTAGGAGATATGTGTGGCAGACAGGTGAACTCTAGGCTCTGTGTGCAGAAAAACTTCTTAAGCATTAAAACTACTCCAAAGTGGGATGGGCTGTAGCTTCCAAGTTCAATGAGTCAAGTTTTCTGCTCTGATTATGACAAACCAGCCTCAATTGATAAATAGATGATAGATTGGTAGAGCGATAATAGACAATGATAGATAATAGATAGAATATTTGTTAAGCACCTATGTGCCTGGCACTGTACTAAGTGCTGCTTCATTTCTTCCAAATAAAGTCAGTGCTCTCTCACATCCCCACAACCCCAGTGACTAGATTTCCTAACCACAAACCCCAGAAGCTGGGTTCTTGCTGCTAAAACTTATTTCTTTGTTTCCCAACTAGCTGTCCATCATTTGTCTCTTTCTCCATCAATTGTTGTGTCCCTCCCTACATCAACATCCTTAGTGTCGTTCTTGCATTGTGCTTGGTACTTACTTGGCTTATGTGATTCATCTTGTTCATTGCCTTTGAATTGATCTCTCAGAATCAGATTCATATTTTGGACTCCTGTATACCAGATTAGGCAAAGTCTTCTGGCTTTTCTTCTCTGTTTAGAACTCTAGCCTCTGCTCTACCCTCTGGGACTGACTAGAATTAAATTTTTGATCTTTCTCCCTTAGGTGCCACCTGAGCCATAGCTATGATAGGACATCATGACTAGGTTATAGAAAAACATGAGTTCAAGAGATTGATACACAAATAGAGATAGGATTTTGTTGTCATAGACAAGTGGTCAGCTTTAATAGAAGTCTTGGGGAAACAAAATAGTAGCTCCCAGTGACTGAATATTAATTGAATTATTTGGCAAACTGAGCTTCTCAGAAATTTCTCTTCTCTAGCTATTATTCCTCCATCTGTAAAATGAAAATTAGATTAAATTTGATAAAGAACTTACCAAATGCTTATTATGTAATAAGTATTGTTTTAAATTTTGGGTATACAAATATAAACAAAAAAGAAAGACCTTGCTTGGAGAACTTACATTTAGAGAAAATAATAATTTTTAAAAGGAACTCAGAAAATCAGGAGTTGAAGCTGTCTAGAAGAAAGAATGGATGGCATGGATACTTCCTCAAATGGAGATTCCAGAGAGGAACTAACCAATTGGAGGACAAAGCTTCAGGAGTGGAGGTATCTCCATTTGGCTGTATGTGGCAAAGCAGTATGGTCAATCAGGAACTGAGCTGGGTTAGAAGGGGAAAAGATTAGAGTAGATATTTTCTAAGTCTTAGTTCAGCTTTAATGTTCTATTTTATGAAATTTTTAAGCCTATATATGAGTATTGCAACTGACTCACAGAAGATTCTGTAAGAACTTAACCTTTCACGAATATCTTCTACTCAAATTCCTGGCAAGATCCTACTTTAATTTAAGGCACAATCAGAGCAAAAACACATAAAAACCTTTACTGAATCCATTTAACTAAAAGACAAAATACCCGAAATGAACCCAAGGTTTTCAATATTCAAAGCACAGACAACTTCGGTTTATTTACTGTTCTGCAATATCAACATAGTCCCACAGTTCTTTACAGTAATAAATAGTACAATGATGACTACTACTACAACAACCCCCCAAGACAAAAATCAAAGAAACAAGCAAAAATCCAAACCCAACATATTGTTTTGATGGTTAGCAAGGTATGAAAAGACCACAAATCACTCGAACAACTAACAAATGGATTTTTAAAGCAACAAACAAATTTTTACCACCTAGAAGCTTTTACCATCATACAGCATTTGTATTTTCAATAGGAGAGAAAATGTTCCAAAATGAACATAATGATCTCAAAGAAATTGGTCCTCAGGCTCTGGACAGCTCACTTTCTACATCTGGAAGGAATAATTCATTAAGTCTTCACATGCTTTCAAGTACAAATAACTGCACAAGATAACAAACCAAATTTTTCAGTCTTTCCCAAGTGTTGAATGATTAGATTATTCTTTCATCATGCTACACATAAAACTTCTGTTTTCCAGATGTGTCTACTCATAGTCTCTTTTCTGTTTCTTCCCCCTCTCTCTTTCTCTCTCTCCTTCTGCTTTCTTTAGGAGAGGGTTATATCTGGAATAAATGTAAATTATTCAGGACAGGAGAGTGTTAAGGTGGGTGGGTTCGGAATGCCTAAAAGCAAATAACCACTTGGATATTAGTTGATTGAACTCCAGGAGATATGTTTGTCTCTTTCTCATGGGACCTTCATAGACCCTAAGCCACAGGACCTGGCCAGCTGCTAGAAACTGCATTCTATTAGAACACAGAATCACATCTGTTCAAAGTGAAGTGTTGCCAAGAACACAGAAGCTGAGGGTGGGGATGCTGCCTTCAACATTCCTGTCTGTGTAGCAGGGGATGCCAAACATGTCCAGGCTGCTAACTTTTTTCATCCTGAGCCAACTGGTCCATTCTTGTGCTTAGCAACCAACAAAATGGGGGTGAGTTGTGGAAACAGCTATCAAGACAAGTGCCAATTGCATTTAGGTAGCTCTGTGAGATCAGGGAGTCAGGATTGACTTAGTATTTAATTGGTTGAGAAGGGAAAAAGGCATTTGGAGTTTTCTTGACAAAGATCATTTTCTTTTCCAACTCATTTTGCAAATGAGGAAACTGAGGCAAACAGGGTTAAATGTCTTGCCCAGTGTTACACAGTAAGTGTCTGAGGCCAGATTTGAATCAGTAAGATGAGGTTTTTTTTCTTTCTATTGACTCGAAACCATCCAGCTTCTCAAAAATTTTCCTAAAATGTGGCTTGCCCAGAACTATATGAAGTATTGTGGTCTGATGAGGGAAGAATATAATATGTCTATTTTATCACTTCTTTTGTATATTGTTTCTATTCACTGGAGTATGATTTTAGAATGTCATGTATTTTTGGAATACTAATCAGGAAGATTCATTTTCCTGAGGTCAAATCTGGCTTCAAACACTTACTAGCTGTGTGATCCTGGTTCAGCCATTTAATCCTATTTGTCTTAATTTCCTCATCTGTAAAATGAGTAGGAAAAGGAAATAATAAATCATTCTAGTATCTTTGCCAAGAAAACCCCAATTGGGGTCATAAAGAATGGGACATGATTGGAATGAATGAACAACAAAGATTGTAGATCCATTGACATAAAATGCTTACAATTTGATATATGAACAATCTTCAAACCTGTTCCAGTCTCAAATAGATTATCTAACAAATGGTCATATCGAGACTGGCTTTACCATTACTATTCATTACTATTGACTGACTGAAGTAAAAAAAAAAAAGTCCAAATTTAGAGCCTGACTAGCATGATAGAGCCATGTCTGTCTCTGGACCATTGACCCTTTTCCAAGGTGGTTTTGGGGAACAAAAACAGCTACCATAAAAGACCCAAAGTAGATGGAAACTAGTTAAATGAGGAATATGCTCAGTATCTCCAATATTTCTCATTTCTTAACTTTTGATTCAATACTGATCATCAACCTTGAAACTCTGTTCCTGCTAATTATTTTCCTCATTATCTCAGCCATTTTGATTTTATCCCTTTGAAGAAACTTTGATACTGATCTATCCTTTGATTTATTCTTGCAGAGGTTCCAATTTCAACTCTGCTCGCTACTTCTAGGCACACACTACCTATTTCCCAGATGGATTTTTAACCTACTCACTCTTCCTGGGCTATTTTGGGAATCATCTAATATACTGATCCCCTTTACCTCCAGATTATCATTTGTGTTAAGTAGAATAATGAGAACATGTAAAGGATCTCTGATTTTGTTGGTGTAGAGAGTGATCTTGATATGTGAATCAAAAGTACCTCAAAAGTAGGTTACAGTCTTGTTTCATTTATTTTTCATTCTCCAAGAGAAGCATGACATCAGGAAGGTGATTCCATCAAAAAGAGCCTTCTGTTTCCAGTGGCAAAACATCGATCAAGATAATTGGAGATAAACCAATTTACAAATTGGTAGATAAATCCTGGGGAGTTTGCTTGAGGCAATCAGTGATTATATTTGTCTTGCCCAAGGTCACATAGGAAATGTAAGGGACAAGATCTGAAGCCAGGACTCCCAGACTCCAAATCCCACAATCTATCTTCCTTTGTTACTAGAGTAATAAATTTACTTTCCATTGGCAACTTCCTTTTTTCCCTCTTGCTCCTTTCTTTGCAGTCTTGGTCAAAGTTTGTTGAGAACAGGATTTTGGATCCAAAGTAAGAGAACAGAATCATTGCTATGTGATTTGGAAAATGTTACCTATTGATGTTCTGCATGATTCATTTTTTTATTTTTAAAACTATTTATTTAATTTTCACTTTTTAAAGCTTTTTTTTTAAAGCTTATTAGCTTTTTGAGTTCCAAGTCTCTCTTAGTTCCTCTTCCATTCACTAAAGAGGCAAGCAATTTATTATCAATTATACATATGAAATCATGCATAATGTTTCCATGTCAGCCATTTTGCCAAAAAAGCAAGAAAAATAAAGTGAGAAAATTATACTTCAATTTGCACTCAAGAGTTCATCAATTCCTTCAGATGAAAGACAACATTTTTCATTAAAGAATATCAGAATCGTCTTAGATCTCTTTTGATTAGAATAGCCAAGTTTTTCATAATTGATCATCATTACAATATTGCTGTTTGAAACCAAAAGATTTTACTCACTTCACCCTTCATAAGTTCATATAGGTCTTTCTAGGTTTTTCTGAAACCATCTCCCTTATTCATTTCTTATAGCACAATACTGTTCCATCACAATCATAATACTACATCTTGTTTGTACATTCTCCAATCAATCAGCATTTCCTCAGTTCCCAATTCTTTGCCATCACAAAAGATCTAATATCATTTTTTAACATGTAGATCTTTTTTTCTTTTTCCTTGATCTGTTTGATATATAGAGCTTGTAGTGGTATTGCAAGATCAGAGAGTATTCAGTTTTATAGCCTTATGGGCACAGTTCTAAATTGTTTGCAACACTTCACAACTCTACCAACAATGCATTAGTGTCCCAATTTTCACACATATTTTCTAACATTTATCATTTTCATTTTCTGCTATAATAACCCTTTTTAAAAAATAAATTTTACAGTGACATTTTCCTTTATTCTCTCTGTCTCTCTGTCTCCCTCTCTCTCTCTCTTTCTGTTTCTGCCTCTCTTTTTTCAACCTCCTCCTCCTTCAAAATCCATTTTGCTTCTGAGTACTATCTATCCTTCCTTTTAAAATTTCCTTACCTTTTTGTTATCAATTTCTCCTCCTACTATTAGGTAAAATATATTTCTATATTTCTATACCCAAATGAGAGATGAGAGAGAGAGAAAGAGAGAGAGAGAAAGAGAGAGAGAGAAGAGAGAGAGAGAGAGAGAGAGAGAGAGAGAATTTTTCTTTCTTTGAACCAAATTTGATAAGAGTGAGATTCAAGTGTTTTCCATCACCCCTCCCATTTCCTCCACCACTCTTTCTTGCACACCTAAAAGCTCTTTCTTGCACACCTCTTTTATTCGAGAGGTGTTTTCTTCATTTTTCTTCTCCCTTACTCCTTTTCTTAGCACATCCCTCTTTCTCCTTAAATTTTTGTTGAGATCATCTCCAAACAGTCAACTCACACCCATGCACTCTGTCTTTATATGTATCCCTTCTAACTGCCTTAAAAATGATAAAATCTTAGGAGATACATATATTATCTTCCCATACATGGATGTAAAGAGTTTAACCTTATTGAATGTTATGTGATTTCTTTTTCTTGTTTACCTTTTTAATGCTTCTCTTGAGTCTTGTATTTGAATGTCAAATTTTCTATTGAGCTCACAATTTTTCATCAGAAATACTTGAAAGTCCTCAATTTCATTACATATCCATATTTCCCCCCTGAAGAATTATACACAGTTTTTTGGATAGGTTCTTGGTTGTAATCATAGCTTCTTTGCCTTCTGGAGTATTATATGTCAAGTTCTCTGCTCCTTTAACATGAAAGCTGCTAAATCTTTTGTGATCTTGACTATTCATTGTGTTTGAATTGTTTCTTTCTGGATACTTGCAATATTTCCTCCTTGACTTGAGAGATCTATAATATGGCTATAATATTCCTGAGAGTTTTCATTTTGGGATCCTTTTCAGGAAATGATCAGTAATTCTTTCAAATTCTAATTTTTCTCTCTAGTTTTAGGATGCCAAGGAAATTTTCCTTGATCATTTCTTCAAAAATGATATCTAGCCTCTTTTTTTGATCCTGGTTTTCAGATAGTTCAATAATTCTTATTTTTTTTTCTCCTGGATCTATTTTCCAGTCAGTTATTTTTATAATGAGAAATTTTACTTTTTCTTTTTTCTTTTTGGTTTTTTTCTTCTTTTGACTTTGTTTTATTATTTCTTAATGTCTTAGAAAAGTCATTAACTTCCATTTGTCCCATTGAAAAAAGCCCAGAACTGTAACCAGGACTCTCATTCTCCTACAGTCCCAGGTGCTAATGCTCTTTTCTGCCTTAGAACTGAGACCAGGGTCCCTAACCCATAGTGACTGACCACAAGTACACCTCTCTGTCCTAGAATTGTGACTCAGAGAATTACACTAGAATTGCCTAACAATTCCTAGTCCTGCTCCCTGTGTCAATTTAGGGTCCCCTATAATATCTTTTTGACTAGGTGTCTGATCCCCTTCCATCTCTGAAAGCTTGTGAAGCTGCATTACCTCCCAGGCATGCTACTGGTACTGCTTCCATTCTCTGCCCTGCAATGACAATTTTCTTTTTCTGGCCTCTTAAGTTCTCTTAGATTAGAAAAATGTCTGGCTTTGGAACTCCAGAATTCAATTCCAATTGTTATTTTAAAATAATTTGGATGGAAATGTCAAGAAAATTTGACTGGATTGTTGCCATCATCATCTTGCCTCCACCCTCTTCTGTATTATTTGCTAACCATAGTTAGCCTAAAGTAAAATTTTTTCTACCCTTTTGGTTCAATGCATATACAATGCAATACCCAAATACAAATATACTCCCCTATATCTATATCTATCTCAGTGATACTTATGAAATCAACAATAGAATGTTCTGACACTACATTGATTTTTGGCCACAACTCAACTTCATGCTATAACCAACTCTTGATTGGATAACATTAATGGCCTCCTAATTAGCCACCCTGATTCAACTATCTACCTGTTGTAATTCATCCTTCCCACTGATGCCAAGTAATATTCCTAACATAGAGGTCTACTCAGCTGGATACAACTGAGAGCTGATTGTTAAATTTTTAGTGTGAGAATTTATAACTCATAAACTAGCAAATGCTACTGATTGATTGGTTTTTTATTGTTTGGACTTAAGAAAGTGATGGAGAAAATTAGGGAGCACTATGCCCACAACTATTCATAATAGACAAAAATAAACCAGAGACTTGCATGTAGATCTTGACTGATTACCACATGAAGTTTGTGACCGAGGATTGTTGGATGATCCTGACATAAGGTTTTCAGAATATTATGTATGTCCAAAGTTACTTAAGCATTTATTCAATAATATGAGAGGTTAGGCAAATGTACAACCATAGATTTGTTGGTACTTGTAATCAAAGGTTTAGGCATATAGACTCTCTTTTGCTCCACTGTATCATCCTAGTGTAGCAGAATTATTGACTGGTGAATGCCATGACTATTCCCCAACAAAAAGAAACCAATGTGCCATGAATGTGGAGTTAGCAGAGTGCATAACTAAGTGAAGTGCTACAAAAGAATGAAAGAGCTAGTGAATTCCCAAAGTGTCTGTCAACAAAATCTGAAGAGTGTTCAGTGCCCATATTCTTAGAATCAAAGACTTTCAAACTGCAATGGAGTTTAGAGATCATCTAGACAAACTTCCTTATCATTCAGTTCCCATTTTAATTTTCAAATTTCACAATCTTTGGATTCAATGTATTAAAAGTCAAGAATATTTTAAACTGTTGAAGACATGCAAAAATATGATTTAATTTTCTTTTAGGATTTGCTCTTTGAGAAACATTTCTATATTTAGAACAGGGATTCTTAATTTGGGGTCCATAAACTTTATTTTTCAGATTTGCTATGTAGATGTCAATATGGGCAACTAAGTGACAGAATTGATAGAATGCTGGGCCTGGAGTTATGAAGAAGTACCATCTTTTGACATGTAGCTTTTCTTGAATCTTCCTCATCTGCAGTTGCTAGTGAATTTTCCA
This sequence comes from Antechinus flavipes, assembly GCF_016432865.1. Lineage (NCBI taxonomy): Eukaryota > Metazoa > Chordata > Mammalia > Dasyuromorphia > Dasyuridae > Antechinus > Antechinus flavipes. The sequence continues at coordinate 97,510,853 of NC_067401.1, forward strand.
CAAAATGGCTGTGCATTCATTTTGCATATATCTATATGTGCATATGTTATCTCTTTGTTAAAATATAAACTTTCTGAAGGAAGATAAATTTTGTCTTTGAAAACATAAAAAACAAAGTGTTACATATTTAATTTTTTTCTTTCATTTACCATCTCGTAGCCTTTAAAAATTAAAAAAAAATTTAAGTGTTTACTATGTGCTTCTAATAATTCATTCCCATAAACAGAAATATCAACATTTGAACATTTTCTAAAATACTTTTTATTAGATATAATAAAAAGAATAGAAGTCATATACTTCATACTAATTCATGCTTGAATTTGTTTGGTTTGAGCATGAATGTAATGAATTGGGATTACTACTTGCTTTCCATCTTTGTGAAAAGCAAGTAGAAAACTTTTCATTAATTCTTGTTTTAGATGAAAAGATAGATCAGATTGCTATGGTTTGGATTGAGCTGGGCCTGGGGTGGCTCACTAAGGACAAGAGCCAAGTTTAGCATTTGTCACTTGTAGCACTCTAATTCACTCCAAACATCTGGCTGTTAGGCCAATCAATTAAAATCCCAGTTGCCAATGAGAACTTAATATGGGCTGACATAGAATATTCATCAGTAGAAAGATTCTGATTTTGTATTTTTGTATCCTGAGACACAAAAATGACCATACCTTTAAAAAACTGTGTCAATAACTTCATATCTGATATTTACAAAACTTTTTACCTCACTCACAAATTCAGAAGCATTATTTCAATCAGTAATAAATTGAAAAAAGTAATCCATAGAGGAATCAAATGAACAGGCCTCGTAATTGCTTGGTGATAGTTGAAAAAGAATCACCTATGGGTTGGAGCTAAGATGGCAAAGAAAAGGTAGGGATTCATTGGACTTCTTTCCTAAATCTCTCCAAAAACCTTTATATAATGCCTCAAAAATTCTGGATAAAAGGATAGGGCAAAAAATTTTCCAGTCCAAGACAATCTAGAAGGTTGACAGGAAAGGTTTTGGGGTGCCAGGATGAAAGTGGAGCTCAATCTAGCACAGGATATGCCCAGAAAACTAATAGTCCTTGGAAGCAATTAATCAGTGGTGGCATTGGTGGTTTCTGGACCTTTGAGCTAGCATATGGTAAAAGGTCAGACAACTGATCAAAAAAGAACCTTCCTGGTTCTATTGTTTCAGGGCCTTCTTGAAGTGCTATTTTTGGTTGCCTAAAGATGAACATGGAACAGTTAGTCACTACCCTCAGTACATGCCAGATCCCACCACTAGAATCCCAACTCAGCACCAGGTAAACTACCAGATTCCTATAGCCTCCAGCACTACCAGCTACCTTCCAACTTATTCTCTCAGCATAGTAGCAGACATGAGGGTAAGAATTAATCAAACAAACCAAAAAGAATAAAAAATGGAAGGAAATGTAAAATACCTAATGGGAAAATTAACTTTGAAAATATATTTAGTAGAGACAATATCAGAATTGTTGGACAATCTGTACAGCATCTTTTAAGAAATTATCAAGGAAAATTGTACTAATGTCCTAGAACACAAGGCAAAATAGGCATTGAAAGAATCTACTGATCACCTCAGGAAAGAGATCCCAAAATAAAAACTCCAAGAAACATTATGACCAGATTCTAGAGCTCTCAGGTCAAGGAAAAAATACTCCAAGAAACCATTTAAATATTGAGGAGGCACAATCAGGATGATATAGGATTTGGCACCTGCAACAAAAAAGGATTGGAGGTCATGGAATATGATATTTTGGAAGACAAATGAAATAGGGCTGCAACCAAGAATCACTTGCCTGGCAATATTAAACATAATATATCAAGGTAAAAACAATCCTTTGATGAAATAGAAGGATTTCAACTTTTCATAAGAAGAGCAGAACTAAACCTATAATATGACCTACAATATCAAGACCCACAAGAACCATAAACCATGTTTGCATTCCTACAGAGTAAGATGATACTTGTAATTAAAAAAAATGTATCACTAATAGAACTAGAAAGAATATACATAGACAGAAAGGTATAAAGTGAATTTGAAAAAATGAGAAAGATGTGTATAAAAGGAAGGGAGAGGCATAATGGGGAAAATTGTTCCATATAAAAAGGCCCTAAAGACCTGGTATAATAGCGAGGAATATGGGAGGGTGGGAAATGAGCGTTGCTTGAAACATTTTCTCATTAAAAATATTATTTTTTTTAATATTAACTCAAAGAGAGAATATTATGTAAAATCAATTGAATATGAAAACCTATCTTTCCCAAAAGGAAAGTAGGAAAGGAGGAGATTAAGTAAAGGGATGGAGGAGAAATGAGGAGTTAGAGAAAGAGGGAAGATCAGAGAGGTGACAGAAGCAAAACATTGGTGAAGAGAGAAGGAAGAAAGGGGACAAAAGGGAGTAAAAATAAGATGGAGTGAAACATACAGGGAGTAGTCATAACTGTGAATGTAAAAATTAGAAGAGCCAGGAATAGTCTATCTATCAGATTTATGAGGAGAGGAAGAATTCATGATTGAAGAAGAGATAGAGAGCATTACAAAATACAAAATAAATAATTTTTATTGTATTAAATCAAAAAAAGGTTTTGTTTGTACAAAAATGCAACCAAGATTAGAAGGAAAGCAGAAAGATGGCAAATGATATCTATAATGTGTCTCTGATAAAGGTCCTGATTCTCAAATATATAGAGAATTGAATCAAATTTATAAGAATATAAACCATTTCCCAATTGATAAGTGGTCAAAGGATATGAATTGACAGTTTTCAAAAAAGAAATCAAAGCTATCTATAGGTACATCAAATGTTGTAAACGACTTTTGATCAAAGAAATGCAAATTAAAATAACTCTGTGATATCACCTCATGCCTATCAGATTGGCTCATGTGACAAAAATGATAAAAGAGGATTAGGGAAAATTGAAGTATGAATGCATTATTGGTGGAGAATAAAATAATCATTCTAAAGAGGAATTTGAAATTATGTCCAAAGGGTAACCAAACTATGCATATTCTTTGATCCATCAATACCATTACTAGGTCTATGTCCTAGAGAGATCATTAAAAAGGGAGAAGGACCTACATGTGCAAAAATATTTATATTATAGCCCTTTTTGAAATAGCAAAATGTAGAAAACAGAAGGGATGCCCATCAATTAGGAAATGGCTGAACAAGCTGTGGCATATGAATGTAACAGAATACCATTGTGCAATAAGAAATGACAAACAGGCAGATTTCAAAAAAAAACTGTAAAGGCTTGTACTAATTGATGCAAAGGGAAATGAGCCGAACCCAGGAAAACATTGTGCATGATAACAGCAACATTGTCTAATGATCAACTTCAAATGAGTCAACTTTTTTCAGCAACACAATGATACAAAGTATAAAGGACTGATGAAGAAAAATACTATCCATAATCATATAAAGAAGTGATGGACTCTGAATGCAGATCAAAGCATACCTTTTCACTTATTTTATTATTTCTCATGGTTTCTCCCCCTTTTGATCTTTTTTTGTGACTAACATGGAAATATGTTTTATATGATAGCATATTTATAAACTATGTTCATTGCCTATCATCTTCAGAAGATTGGGAAAGAAGGGAGGATTGAAGACAAATTTGTAACTCAAAAAAGTTTTTTAAAATTAATGCTAAAATATGTAAGAGGGGAAAATATAAAATACTATTAACCTAGAACAAAATAATATACCATTCTAGACTGGCCTGGTCAGTCCTGGGCTAATGGGAAAAAATAATATAATGGGACAATCAATTTATTTATTTATTTTTAATTGTCTCAGTTTAAAATTTTTTTTAATGTCTTTTATTTCCAAGTACATGCAAAGATAGTTTTCAACATTCACCTTCGCAAAACCTTGTGTTCCAAATTTTTCTTCCTCTCTTCCTTTTTACTTCCTTCTCTAACAGCAAGTAATCCAATATAGGTTAAATATGTGTAATTCAATTTCCATATATATCATGCTTCACAAGTAAAATCAGATCAAAAAGGAAAAAAAAATGAGAAAAGAAAAAAACAAGCAAGCAACAAAAAAGTGAAATACTATGTTGTGATCCACATTTAGTCCATATAGTTCTCTCTTTGGATGCAAATGGCTCTCTCCATCAAAAGTCTATTGGAATTGGTCTGAATCACCTCATTGTTGAAAAGAACTAAGTCCATTGCAGTTGATCATCACATAATTTTGTTGAGGTATACAATATTCTTTTGGTTCTACTTATTTCACTTAGCATCAGTTCATGAAAGTCTCTTCAGGTCTTTCTGAAATCAGCTTGCTGATCATTTATTATAGAATAGCAATATTCCATATGCCATAAATTATTCAACCATTCCCCAATTTGGGCATTCATGCAGTTTCCAGTTCCTTGCTACTAGAAAAAGAGGCTACTACAAACATTTTTACACATGTGAGTCCTTTTCCCTTTTTATGATCTCATTAGGATACAGACTCAGTAGAGACACTGCTGGATGAAATGATATGCACAGTTTGATAGCTCTTTGGGTGGAATAATTATTTAAAAAATAAGATTAAGGAGTGAGAAAGAGGAACGCACTGGGGAAAGGGAGAAATAGAATGGAATAAATTATCTGACATAAATGAGGCACAAAAGAATTTTTATAATGAAGGCAGAGATGGTAGAGAGAGAGCATGAGAGAAAGTGAGCAAGAGAAAAAAACAGAGTGAGAGACAGAAAGAGACACACACAGAGACAAATATAGAGAAAGAAAAAAATAGGGGGGGAGAGAAAGAGAGAGAGAGAGAGAGAGAGAGAGAGAGAGAGAGAGAGAGAGAGAGAGAGAGAGAGAGAGTTATTTAGTTATATTATAGATTCAAGTGCTCCTTAAGTGAATTTTCCTAACTTTATGCATTTAGATTCTATTCCTAGAAATTCAATTACAATCTGGTAAGCATTTACTAAGTGCCTATTAGAAGCTAAACAAAGACATGGAATCCCAAATGAACACATTCACTGCTCTCAAGGAACTTACATTCTACTAGAAAGACAGGCTATAAAACATTTAGCAGTTCTTATATACTGTGATATTTGTCCTCATGACATTCTATATATGACCCCACATAATCAGAATTTTCTGAAAATGGGTCTATTCTTCAAAGAGGGCACATGTACATGCTAATAATTAATGTAATGATTGCCCAAAATCCTTCATGTATTTAATTTTCCTCTTTTGAGCAAAAAGGCTGGAGGAACCAGCCTGGATATGTAAATGACTAATGTCAAGCAACACATAGACACACAGCTTGTGGCAGACATGAGAAAATTGTCTTCTTCCTTCTCAGAATGCACCCAGGCATCTCGAATTGGGATTCATCAGTTAAACCATCTGGCAAAAATCTCACATTGCGCCCCTGGGTATGTCACTTAGCTTCTCATCTGCAAATATATCCTTCCCGTGTGCATATTTACAGTAGACACAGGTGAGGAAGGTTAAAGGTTGGAAGAAGTTCCAGCAGTTAGATGATGATTACATCTGTATTTTATATAGCTTGTCAAAAGAGTAAATCTATACAATCACTGTCAAGAACTAAAAAACAAGAAAAAAATTTACACACAACACAGCTGCTCCTATTTTCCTATTCCATCTTTCAACAGGGCAGATGGATTATTGCTGTAAACATCCTCACCTTACAACCTGAAACATTTCTTTTCAAATTTGTTTTTCCTTGAACAAGTGATATTGACTCAAGGTCAAAGAATCCTTTGATTTTCACTGTTAAAATCAGTGATAAGAGTCTGAATCAGTCAGGAGAAAACACTTATTCTGTGCTTTTGTGGAGAAGGGATTCTATGAAGTATTCAACAATTATTGATTGCTTCTATGATTTATTGTTTCATCCATTCATTCTTTAGAATTACATTATTTAGTTTCAATTAATTTTTGGTCTGTTTTCCCTGGCCCTTTATTACATGTAATTTTTATGATGTAATGATCTGAAAAAGATGCATTTATTATTTCTGACTTTGTGCATTTGATTTTTGAGGGTTTTATGCCCTAATACACGGTGAATTTTTGTGTAGGTTCCATGTACTGTCAAGAAAAATGCATATTCCTTTCTGTCCCCAGTTAGTTTTTTCCAAAGGTCTATCATACCTAACTTTTCTAAAATTAGATTTACCTCTGCTTTAAATGTGTTTCTTGTACACAACATATTGCAGGATTCTGGCTTTTCCAGCATTCTTTCTACTACTTGAATAACATGAAGAAGATTATTAAATCAGTGAAGAGAAACTTTCTTTGTATTCACTTGTGGGTAATCGTTGCCTTCTCCTTTTCTCCTTTTCCCCTATATAAAAGTAGCTGGAGGATGGATTTTTTTCCCTTTCTTAGCTTGTTTCTTTTACAGACTTAAATCAATTACATGTAGGACTTGTTTTTTTTTGAGAGGTAATTGGAATTGAGTAACTAGCTGAGTATCACACAGCCAGCATTTTGAAATGTCTGAGGTTGGATTTGAACTCCGATTTTCCTAACTCCAGTTCAATATTCTAGTTATTGTGCTGCCTAGCTGCCCTTCTTTCTTAGTTTCTACTTCAGTGTTGTGCCCTATGGAACTAATGGAAAAACATCAGCATGAATAAAGAATATTTGGAACCAATAGTAATGAAGGGTCCAAACAGAATTATACAGGGAGAAGAAGTCAATGAGATGGGGTAGGAATCATTCTGTAGCTGAGGGGCCTAGAAAGAGAGGAAGGGAAGAAGGAAAGGGAATGGTAATTTATATAACCAAGGAATTTTACAGTGCCTTACAAATATTAATTCATTTGATCTTTACAACAACCCTATGGGATTAGTGCTGATACCCTTAGATTATAGCTGAAGAAACTGAGGCAAGCAAGATCACATAGCTAGTATGTGTTTCAGACTGAATTGGAACTCAAGTCTCTCTGACTTCAGGGCCTGCCTTCTATCCACTCTATCACCTTACTGCCTTAGGAGTCAATGGGATGATTTATAAATAGAGTGATGATGAAATCTTATGTCTGTGAGATTTTTGAAATTTTATTTAGGATGTTTTGTAGAAATCAGAAAGGAAAAACAGTCAAGAGGGAAGAGTAGATAATGTTTGTGGCAAATTCATACTCAGGTCATTACATTTCATTTGCTTAACTTCCCTTAATAGTTCAACTGATCTCCCTCTTCTCTATTTCATAGATTTAGTATAATGATTAAGTATCTTCATTCTTGTTCTCTTTCTTTCCCTTTTTGCCATCCTTAGTAGCTTGTGAGACCAGTTATTCCATGGCATTTTGTATGGCCTTATTTTTGGGGTCCACACCTGGCAAATTCTCTAGAATATTCTGTAGGAACTCAGGGTCTCGTATTACATTGTAATCATCCTCCTCTTTGCCAAGTTCAGATGTATCCATGGCTGAGCTGACATTATGGTGCCAAAGTCAGGAAGCCACTCCAACCATACTCTTGTTGACTCATGGTCATCAATTTTATGTAAATTATAGTAAAATTTATATAAATTCTTATTAATATATTTTGTTTTTATTTCACATTATTTCCCATTTTAGCACTCTCCCTTTCTTCTTCAAGAAATAAATACATTATAACAATGAATAAGACAGGAAAAATTAAAGTTTTCAGTAATATTTTAGGAAGATTAACCACTATATATATAAAAATGGACATTGCCTTTAGTGTTCTACACCCATAGTCTTCTATGTCTGCAAACAAGTGAGATGAGGAGATAATAACATATCCTTCACATGGTTGTTGTGAAGTTCAAATTAGATAACATTTGTAAAGTCTTAGCAGAGTGTTTGGTACAGAGTAGGAACTGAATGTTTGTCTACTCCCATTCCCTTCTACTATAATTTTACTCTAAGGTTTCATCATGACATCAAGATATTCCTAGATTCTGCTGGTAGACTTCAAACTCTGACAGTTTTTGCCTTGATTTGAGGACCAACTGAAGTAAACTCTGTTATTCAGCTGGGTCTGATTCTTTGCAACCCCATTTTGGCTTTTTTTGGCAAAGACACTGGAGTACTTTGACATTTTCTTCTCCGACTCATTTTATAGATGAGGAACTGAGGCAAATAGGTTAATTCATTTGTCCAGCTTCACACATCTAGAAAGTGTCTGAAACTCAATTTGAACTCATGTACACAAGCTTTCCTTATTTCAAGCCCAGTCCTCAATCCTATGCACCATCTAGATGCCCCATGAACTAAGCTCAGATAGACTCATTACCAGGCTTATTAGTGGGTCAAAAGTTGATGAAATTTCCTGCACAATACCATCCAAGACCATTTAGTACAATGTAGAAGGGTCATAATCTTGGTACATGGATGCAGTAGTCATACTGATAAAAATCAGAGAGGTCTAGATAGACTATAATAGGTAATATCTGGCCTGTGAGTTGTATAAGGCCTTCTAAATCATTTGGTCTGACTCTGCCAAGGTAACCATGAGTGATGAGGAGCTGCTTGAGTTTTTAAGTTTATAATTTTGTATGGGCTCATGAATGATGTTATAAGTATCCAAATGGCCCTTAGCAAAAAATAAGTTTCACCACCCCTAGACTATAAGACAGGTTAAGGATGGTCCTATTTTTCCTTATTGTATTCTCTATATGTAGTAAAGTACTTTTCACATAATAGATACATCATAAATATTTGTCAATTAGAATACCAAACTCAATCTGGAGCTCCTAATAGGTAGAATATATATAATGCATTCCTCCCTGGATCCCCATTCACAATTTAAAAAGAAGACAGCTTGAAGAAAAGGGCAAATTTAAGACTGACACAGACTGTAATCTTATCTTCTAGCTATTCCACTCTTTGACTAGGAGCTAACATATCAGGAAAGAAATGGGGCAATAACTGAAAACTCATTATAATGACAGGAACTAGGAATGTTGGAACATGTGGAGGCCAGGATGTGCTGAAGCAAAAAGATGAATCACTTACCCTAAAGCAAAGAAAGAACTGCAGGTGCTGGAGAAGTGGTCAAAGATTCTTTTTTTTGGCTCCCATTCCTTTTCCTTAGGAAAAAGGGGTTGGGCCCCCTAAGGGAGACATGTGGGCACTTGTATCAAGAGCACTACTTTGCTCTACTGAATTTTTTTTTTACCACTGCTCCCCTGTCAAGTCCTTTCTTGACAACCCTTACACAATGGTGGGGCCAGATTAGGATCTTTGCTGCTTTATGGGGTGATGGAAAACTTTAGACCAAGGATTTAATTCAATATGTTAAAATTTTTTATTTTAGACTTTTAAATCTCCAGTTCCTAGAATAGTGCCACACACAAAGAGGATGATTAATTGAATACTTGTTGATAGATTCACCACCAGATAATTGATGGAATTCTGGAAGGGACCTAAAAGGCTATGTCATCTAACCCCTTTATTGTACATGTAAGGAATTTGGAGCCTAGTGAGATTAGGTGACGTGCCTAAAATAATAGTAATAATGATCAGATATGGAATTTGAATGTAGATCCTTTGACTCCCGAGACAGTACTCTTTGCACTATACCATGCTGCTTTATTGGAGTCCTGCCAATCCTTTATTGCTTATCAGGTCATTAGAACTTTCTATTTAGGTCCCAAGAAGTGACTGGAAAACTAGAAATCATCAAATCCTACCTCTGACTTTCTGGATTGCATTAATAATCCATAAGGAAAACTTAAAAAAAAGAAAAAAGCAACATACACATTCCTTTGCTCTCAGATTATCTTATGATAGAGATGGAAAAATATGGAGATCTACTTTTAATTAAAATATTTTCTTTCCTCCAGTATAATGCAATCTCCTTGAGGACAGATGCTGATATATTTTTTGTCTTTGTATACCCAGGACATAACAGCATGTTTTAGATATTGTTGGTATTTAATAAATGTTTCTTGAATTTAATATTCTCTCTATTTTCTTGTGGGTTACTTACTGGCCTTGTAACTTGTTAAGGAGGGCAGCTAGGTGATATAATAGATAGAGTGATGGGCTTGGTGTCACGATTACTCATCTTTGTGTTCAAATCTGGCCTCAAACACTTACTATGCTATTCTGGGCAAATCATTTAACCTTGTTTGCCTCAGTTTCCTCCTCTGTAAAATAAAATGAGAAAAGAAATGACAAGTCACCAGTATCTTTGCCAAAAAAATACAAAATGGGCCTAGAAAGAATCTTATATGTCTTAAATAACTGAACAACTTGTTAAGAATGCCTTTCCCAATTGACTGTGAACTTCTGGAAGGCAGGAATTGTTTTTACCCTTCTTTATTTCTCTGTCACTTAGCATAAAGTCTGGCACATAATAAGTACTTAATAAATGCTTGTTTTACTGACTGACAGAGTCCAGGGATTTTTGAAGGCACCAACATGAATAACCGATATGAACATCTGTGTCATAATGTCATGGCAGAAATTAGATTCCAGCACAGAATGGTTTCCAGGAAGTTGATCAGTTGATAGAAAAGATTCATGCTACAATTAGTCTAGTCTAGTCTAAGTTCACAAGTATCACTGGAGGGTAGGTATGACTGATAGAAGAGACAAGGAAGCTCTGTATTCCATTGTTAAAAGTAAGAAATTATAGTTGAATAGATTTGTTTGCAGAATGTCTTAAGTGTTTAATTTCAGTTTTATACTTAACAAAAGTACTATATGGGCGAATGAAGTACAATTTCTCATTTAGACTATGCTAATTTTATTATATATATATTAGATATTGGGACTTGTTTTTATACCCTGAAGATCAGGAGCAGGTCAGGCTGTACTAGCCTGTTGAAAGCTTTCCATTGGAAATTAATGGTAAAATAGCAGAATTATTATTTCCCTTCTAGGGAACATAAATACATACTTCCATAGCTAAAAACTGTCTGGCTATGCATTTGGCTAGGAGGCAGTTTAGGAGTGGGATGGAAGAAAGTAGATAATGTTGAACATACCCAGAGACCATCCTGAAAAGTTGCTGCTGCCATTATGTTCCCTTCTACCTTGCCCTTTCTCCATCCCAATATTGGTTTGAGGAAAGAATTCTTTTCTTAATCTGGGAATCATCTTTTCTTGAAGATCCAAAAGTGCATGTGATTAAATAATATTTTATGAAGCTTTACTATATAGGGTGGGCTGATTTTTTTCTAAGGTTCTATCTCATAAAGGTTAGTAGATTAGTTCTTTTCCTAAAGTGGTATTGAGATTGTCTTCAAAAGCTGATTTGCTAAAGGAATTGGCTCAAGTTGTTGATGTGACTTCTTGTTCAGCTTAGTAGAAAAGTCCACTCAGATATTCAGAACTCTGAAGCCAAGGAATGACTAACATTGAAAGGGATATGCAGCTGAATCAATATGGTATTTTCACCAAATATCCTTATTGAATGTCCTTTCTAGGTTATGGTGAAATAAACTTCCTTTTGTTAATTACTGAATGACCTACAAGTGCATAATTTTGTTCCAGAATAAGATCTAAACTACCAGGGGTGATACTGAGTCAGACTCAGTCTATAATGACATGGGGAATAGCATAAAAGCTACACACTGCTTGTACCATTCTAAAAGTAGAAGGAAATATTAAGACTATTTTGCCATACTAAGTAACAAGGAGCACTTGGCACCAACACCAAAGCCTTGGGGTTTTTTGTTTTGTTTTGCTTTGTTTTTTATTTTTGAGGCCAAGAACAGAATTCAGAAAACAACATATGCAATGATTACCAAGGTAAATAAAATAATGGTAAAAGGCAATAAAACTCAGATTTTAATGATCTTTGTGAGTTGCAGAGTTAATGATATATAACACACTTTTCTTCTCTCAGTAGGGAGGTGAGAGATTACAGATGTGGAACATGGTATATGCTGTCCAACATGAGCATCTTTGTTAAAATTTTTAAAAATTTCTTTGAGACAATTCAGTCCAGGAGTGTAAGAGAAAGTGAGTTTGGTATAAAAACAAAGACATCAATAAAACAAACAAATAACGGAAACAATAATTATTTATATCCATACAACCAGAATGTTGGTGTGCTTTCAAAAATACTTGGACTCTGTCAAACAATTGTAGAACTAGTATGCAAGAGTTGGGCCAATATTATTTAAGATAACCATTTTAAAGAACGTATTACTGACATGAAAAATAGTCTAAAGCAAGTCATAACAAAAGAACTCTGACCACAAACAATTAACTGGTTGGTTTGCTTGCCATCTCTGTGAAGCATTCATTGAGCAGCTGCAGAGGAGAGCATTAGCAATGATCAGTGGCACTATAGAACAGCTTGCTAAGGGCATCCCTGCTGTGCTTCTTTTAATCTCTTCTTCTGTGGTGACCTCCTATCAAGTGCTACCCTCTGTGGAACAGCACCCAATCCTTGTGAAAAATACATCAATTTGTTAAAAATCCACTATCCTCTAGCTGTGGAAATCAAAATCAGCAAGGATTCTATGTGTTCCACAAAATGCCAAAATGGGGTTGAAAAAAATAATTATGGGTTTAAATAGAACAAACTCACCTTAATATGTTAATAATATGGCAAACACATTTTAAGAGCTTATGCAGTATTCCAGTATTGCTGAAATTCAATAGTCACTCAAAAATAGTGGTGACTAATGGCTATTTTATCAGTAAACTTCGTTTATAATAATGCTGGCAATAAATTTGATACATCTTTCTATGCTCTTAAACTGTTTCCACCCAAGCTCCTACCAGGGCAAATTACAAGGCATATTTTTGTCTTTTTTAAAGGCTCCAAGAGAGGTTAAGACTCCAGCAACAAAAACAGATTTTATACTATGTTTGTGGATAAAATGAAAATATATAGTTTGGTAAGGGTACTACTAGATATATTTAAAACTGGCTAAATGATAATACAACATGAAGGGATTAATATTAACTGGGAGGAAAGTTTCTAGTATAGTGTTCCCAGAATCTGTGTTTGGTCCAATTTATTCCAGAGGCAGTTAGGTGCCTTTATTTTCACTGTTTGCATTAATTTTATCATCTATGAAATGGAAAGGATATTAATAACACCTATTTCAGGTTACTATGTAGTTCAAATGAGATAGATGGGAGGTACTTTTCAAATCTTAAAGAGCAATGTTAATGTTATATACATGTGTATATCATACGTGGCTACACATGCTATTATCATTCAACCTTTTGTGAGGAATGTAGAAGACCCTTATTCTACACACTTTTAAAATATTAACTTGGAGACATTAAATATGTATGTATGTATATGTCTTATACTCATAAAATCTGTAGCTATGATAGAAATGTTAAGAATAGCAAAAGCACTATAACAGAATTAGAACCCCCAAAAGATTTGCACATCCTTTTCCATCAGGCTGCTTTCCTAGTTTTTATGAATCTCATTATTCTACAAGATCATATAAACTCTGAAGCTCATACCCTCTTAATATGCCCTAAAATACCAAGATCCCTCCCTTCTTCTCTCTGATGGGAGACAGTGGAGGAGATTTATAAAAAATCATGATCCCACCATGGTGCAATACCAGTCAGCTAGAAGCTTTGGCATTAACATTCCATCCTGTGTTCTCAGAGCAACAATAACTGCCAAAAGTCATCTTTTCACTTCCTGGAACATCAAGTTGCCTTTGGTCTGGTAAGACCTGTGTTTGATAGATGTGCTGAAATCCATGAATCTATTGGGAATCATATATACTGTCTTTTAAAAAAGCATCAGAGAAGACCATCATTTAGACTTGTTCTTAAGCATTTTCAGACCAAAATAGTCTCCGTTATGGTTTATTGAGTAAAGATTCAGCTTAAAAAGCATTTATCAAACACCTTTAAGCTCTAGCCCTCAAATAAGGTCTTAAAAAGCATCTGTCCAAGTGTGTGAATAGAGTAAAAGACATTTTTTTTTTGAGAAAAAATATTGGTCCTATCTGTAGTCACCCTTAGTGCTTGATTTTATGTAAGAAGGGTTTCTAAGTATGAGCAGAAATTAGTTTATACTTTTTAAAAAAAATACCATAATCTTAACTCTACCTCTCCTAGAGAGAACTGTGGTTCTCAAAAACTATGGTTTTTGGCTAGATGAGCCATGAGACTTGCACAGGCCATGCCCTCTGCTGCAGTTTGCTGTGGCTTGGCATCAGAAATGTCACAAAAGCAGTGCTATTATTTAGACTCACTGCAGGGGTCCTCAAACTTTTAAAATAGGGGGCCAGTTCACTGTCCCTCAGACTGTTGGAGGGCCGGACTATAGTAAAAACAAAAACTTTGTTTTGTGGGCCTTTAAATAAAGAAACTTCATAGCCCTGGGTGAGGGGGATAAACATCCTTAGCTGCTGCATCTAGCCGGCAGGCCATAGTTTGAGGACCCCTGATAGAGACTCTTGGAGAAATTAAAAAAAGAGTAACATAAGGAAGTCAATGTAAGAAACAACCTTCAAGGTTTTATTGAAGGCCTGAGTAACAAAACGTTCCTTTGAAGAATACTTTCATGTTCTCTATAAAATTATGGTTGAAGACACTGCCCTTCATCTTGCCAAAACGTCCCCTGTATAATTTCATAGTATATTTCTCTTAGAATTTGGTAGCAAAAAGTTTTTCACTCTACATGAACAAGCATGCTTTGTCATTTTAGATTAGAGACTATATAACCTGATGTTCCCCTTTGCCTATGCTACCAGGAAGCTCACATCTCATATGCAGTAGTGTATTTACTTTTGCTAAATATAGAATTTTTAAAAGCACTGGTTTCGAAGCCAAAAGACAAGGACACGAGCTCTGAGCTATTTACTGTGTAACTTTTATTTACTGTCTTTGAGGCTCAATTTCTTCATCTGTCAAATGAACATGATAATACTTACCTAAATGCTATTTTTTTTTGATAAGAATCAAATGAGATGTATGTGACAATTCTTATGGTGGTTAAAGAATAATAAAAAACTGATTAAAAACTAATGACAAGAAAAGGACTAATCCAATGTTAGAATAGATGGGAAGGGCAAAGGCGCTTCAATTAAATGTACACTTAGGTAGCTATATGTTCAGATTGTATAATTTTAGAATGGGCCATATTTGGGCAATGAGGAGAATTGAGATGAGAAGAAAAATTGGGGTCTTTTATCTTAGAAATAAAAAAAAATGAATTCCACCAGACACCTTAAATGTGTCTAGATATTAAGAGGCACATGATCATGTGAAGAATCAGTGGAATCCAAAATATGATGAGCCAAAGAATGAACTGAGTCAATGCCTTATAGGCACAGAGAGAAAATTAACAGAACTGAGGTAAATTTCAATAGGGATGTATAAATTGCAGTAAACAACACTTGTGAAGTTTATAGCATTTGGGAAAGAATGTAGAATGAGTACCTCATGGACATGAAAGAATAAGGGAAGTAGGTTTAATACACAAAAGATAGCTAAAGCAGCTATTGGCTCAGAAGAAAGAGGGGGGACCTAGAGTTAGAAGGTGAGTTCAAATCCAGCATTAGACATAGATGTGTCTATGTGTGACAGAGGGCAAGACATTGGACCTAAATTTCTTTAATTAAAAAATGGGGAAAACAATAGCCATTGTGAGGATCAAGTGAGATAATACTTATAAAATGTTTTGCATAGAGTCTGGCACATAGTAGGTGCCAAATAAGTGTTTTTATTTTTCGTCCCTATTCCCTTGTTAGGAGTGAGAAAAGATTTAGACTATCCATTTCTAACAAGCCTATCCCCAATTTCTTTTACTTAGTTCATTAAAGCATTTAGATACATCCCAGTTTGTTCTAATTTTTGCTGTAATCTATGCCAGCTTGGGGTGGGAAAGGGAGTTGGGAATAAACAAAGTAATTTGTACATAAAGTACTACGTAAGTATAAAACTCTATTTTTTATTCTAGTTACTCAGTATAGCCCTTGCACTAGATTATATCTATTTTTTAATGGCCAGTCTTAGCTGAACATAGAAAAACTCATCATAAAATGAATAAGACTAAAGGAGTCAAACCCTTGTGGCTATAACACTTCAGAGTGGCTTGAATCTATTAAAATGTAATTGGGAAATATTTACCATAATTAAAAAATACAGTAGAACATAGATAATATTAATAAACATTTTTCTAAATCTACTATGGGCCTATAGAGATTCTCACAAATAGTTTAATGATCCTGTTTCTAGTTGAGTTTGACAGACTTGAGTAAGACAACAGGAAGCGTTTATTAAACTTCTACTTTAAGCTGGGCACAAGTAAGTAGACTCATAATTATTGCCCCGAAGGGACTTATATTCTAAAAGAGGAAGACAACATAAAAGGAAGCTCGAGGAAGTAGGGAAAGTATTTTATAGAAAATCTGCAAAGTCAAGGAATAGAGCCTGGAGAGAAATGAGACATGGCTGATCTGGGTGGTCTCTTTGAATAGAAGTTCTGGGGAGAACCATCTAATTAGAGAAAGAAGTCATAGGAATGGATGGTACTTCCACTATGAATTGTACTTTCAGATTGGAAGGAGATTAAAGAAAAAGAGACTTCTGGAGAAAGACAGAAAAATTCAGTTGTGTACCCTGAAGAAAAATGAGTCATCAGTGGGTTGGAAATCAGGTGATAAATTTTTTAGCCATGTAAACCAATGAACAATGAAAAATATAAAAAATGGTCACCAGTCCTTTGAGGTTCCTTTCAATTCCACAGTGGGAAAGTAGCAAAGAAGGTGGAGAAGTCTAAGAATCAAACTGTTTTGAGATACAACAAAAATGTTAATTTAGTAGTTGGATCTCTAAATGTGAAATCATTGTCCAGCATTCAATGAGTGGGCATGTTACTGATGGAGTTGAATCATATAAAATTTGACATTTTTGCTATAAATGAGATCTGAAGATATAAGGAAACTAGCTAAATGGATGCATGACTCACAGGTACTCCTTGGAGAGACATACAAAGGATTTGGCAGAGTTGGTTTGTTATCATGTGTCTAAAAAACATCAAGAAACATTTCACAGAAGGTTTTGCCATTCAGTGCTATGGTGCTTATCATGAGCAATTGCAAAAAAAAAAAAAAAAAAAAAAGATCACCATGAAGATAATTACAACTTATGTACCAATATTTACTTCAGAGGATGAACAGATAAATTCCAAAAAGAACTGAATAATACTCTCCAAATTCAACTAACATGTACTTTTACAAGCTCATTGTGAAAATATACATAAAGATGATAAAAATAATAAAAACATATTTCATGTTTAAGAAAATGAGAAGCCAAGAGCTTATAAATTATCAATAATTCTTATGTTTACATACTAAGAAGACTTTCTTCAATAAGAGAATCAGGAAATATTATCCATAGTGAGGGCCAAATAACATCACAGAGATTGAAACTGGTTTTATTTTTGTAGGAAATGACTAGTTACCAACATGGGAATCATTCCTGAATCAGCTGATTTTAATCAGACTACTAACTTTTTCGGATTCAGATAAAAAGTAGTAACAGCTTAACATAAAAAGTGAAGACATGCTGTATAATTGAGGAAACTCCAACTGGACCTATTTTCAAAAGCTTGGAAATGATAAGAGGAGAAATATATTCACACAGATTATTATCATTTCATAAGGTGGCAAAACCAATGTATTCTGCCAGAATAAGGAGTCCAAAAGAGGCAAGAAAATATTCCATCAGCAGATATTTGTCAAAGAGAGATATAGCACCAGAGTTCAATACCAGCTTAAATAAAATAAACTTGTTGACAAGATTATAAGGAGAATGATGATATCAGATAAAGATTAGTGGAGGAAAAGCAAATTTACAGAAAACTTATCAAGATCAAAAATCATTACAAGGGCATTTAAGGGAGAAACTATGGTGGTTTAATGCCTTGATGAGAAGAGGAAATTATTCTTCAAGATTTCTATTTTTCTCAACTTGGAAAGACTTAAATTAACTGATACAAAGTAAACTTCACCAGAAGAAGCAGTATGTTTACACAGTAACAGCAATATTGTAATGATGATCAACTGTGAAAAACTTAGCTACTTTGATCATTGCAATTAATGATCCAAGACAATCTCAAGGGTATTCTGATGGGGGAAAAAATGCTATTCAGTTCTATAGAGAGAACTGATTAACTCAGTATGAACTGAAATAGATTTTTTTTCCACTTTATTTTTCTTGTAACATGGCTAATATGGAAATATATTTTGAATGATTTCATATATATACATATATATATAATTTATATTATATTGCTTGTCTTCTCAATAGGTAGGAAGAGAGCTATAGGGAGGAAGAGAATTTAAAATTCAAATTTTAAAAAAATAATAAAATAAACAAGTAATAATTTTTTTAAAAAATTCTATTTTTTCTTGATTAATAAGAGTGGAACTACTACGTGTGATGAATTAGAAAGTTAAAATATCAATAACAAAAACAAATAGGAAGAACAGCTAAACTAGTTAAAGGTAATTCATGCTGGAGATGATGCAATTTTGGGGTCATTGAAGGATTGATTCTCAAGATATCTAAAAGAGGAGAGGATAAAAAATTCTTGAGAAAAGTCATGGACTTTATTTTTTACTCAAGTCAATCAAATAACATTGCATTCCATAAATTTTTTAATAAAAATAAAACATACTATTATCATCTCTGTTGAAGATAAAAAAAAGGCAAATTTTAGCAAATGATATGCTATAGTAGACTACATGTAGAAGATAGTATGATTGACTGAAAAGTATAAAGAATATACTATGCTTATTATTTGTTGAGTTGAAAAACCATCTGATTTGGTAGACCAAAGGGCCACCATAAGTGCTGTCCTCAAAAATAGTTTCTCCTATGTATATGGTAAATGATACAAGATTCCTTGAAAGATGAACTATAGCAACACTTTTATTTGAAAATCTTCTGATTATTAATATCAAGTAAAGTATAAAATAGGGACATAGGTAGGAAAGTCAGATATTTAACATAAAGGATGTCTGACACCAAGTACAAAAGGAAGAAGAATTTACTAAAGATGGATTTTTCTATGCTAAGGATATTGTAGAAGAGATCCACAATCATTCAAAATTATTCTGCTTATCTATCTCCCTGAAAACTAGTAGACTGAGTATCCTTACTGTCCAGAAGACAATATGTATGTGAATGAACAAACAATGGAACTGGTTCATCAGTATGCTTAGCTAGGATAGAAACTGAAAATAGACAATGAACTGTATCTATAATTTACAGGAAGAAAGCAAACCAGTTTGACTTTTAAAATTTGCTGAGAATTTTTAATAACACTAATTTTCTCCTAGATAAAAATATATGTCTATACATATTTTTTTTAAAAAAATGGCATTCTTCCAGTGAATGATGAAATTATTCAGTATCCAAAGAATTAAAGGGTAGGTCATCCAAAGGGAAATGGAGAGGCACATGTTGAATAAGGGTGCTGAAACAACCCACAAAAGTAAGATGATATGACATAAATAACATCATCAGAGAAAGGAATGACTGAAAAAAGAGATTGCCTATAAAAATGAGAAATAATTAGTGGAAAGGCTATGTCCAAGATAATTGTGTGAGTGGATACATACAGCCCCATTCCCCCTCACCTACTCCAGCCAACATCTGAAATTTACACTAGTCTCAATAATGGTCAAGAAACCCAATGAAAAATTTGAGAAAGGGACTTCTTCCATCACAATCACACACACCACACACACACACACACACACACACACACACACACACACACAAACACACAGTCAGTAGCCTACCGACAAAAAAGAACACCAAAGAAGTCAGGAATAGAATAAGTATGTTTAGCCATAGCCTTTAAGACTGATGAGAGAAAAGCTAGAAATATCTGTGGACTGTAGGTAGCAAGAGCTCCCTGAGAAAGCTCCAGTATGGTGGTAAAATAATAGTAAGGCCTTTGGAATACTAGGAAAGCAGCAACCACCAGTGCACTTGCAGAGCTCAGCTTGGTACATTTCAGGAGCTTACCCCCCTGTTTTTATTCTATTTTGCTATTACTTTTTTCTATTTTATCTCTGTAAATTAGCTCAAATATTTTAAACAAGCAAGGATCATATAAAGCACAATAAAAAGTTGAAAGTTGAAGCAAATAAAACAGCAAGATTGAGTGGCCATTTTCAGTTAGGATGGATTCAATACTCTGTTCATCAACTACCGGTAATAAAAGACTAAATAATTATATCTTCAATTTTTTAATTTCCTTTGTATAATTTGGAAGATGGAAAGTTATCATAGACTAAATGTTTTTTAAAATTACTATTTATAGTTTCTAAAATTTTCTCATTCTATAATATTGGAGTTAACAAATTAAATATCACAGGCTATCTGATGGCAGAGAGAGATAGTAATTTAAAAAAAATCTAATCTCTGAAAAATATATCTTAGAATATAGGCATCTAGGTGACCTGGTATGGGCAATTAAGTGGTGCATTGATTAGAGCATTGGATAGACTTATCCTCATGAGTTCAAGTCTGGCCTCAAACATTTGGCTATGTGATCTTGGGCAAGTAATTTTAAAAAACAGCTTTTCATTTTCAAAATACATGCAAAGATAGTTTTTAGCATTCACTCTTGTAAAACCTGGTGTCATAGATTTCTTTCCCTTCCTTCCTTCCACCCCCACTTCTAGATAGCAAGGGAGGGGAAAAGTCGGAACAGAAGTGAGTGCAAGGGATAATGTTGTAAAAAACTACCCTGGCATGGGTTCTGTAAATAAAAAGTTATTTAAAAAAAAGTTATCATGGGGGGATGGAGAAATTAAGCAACTTGACTAATCATACAGTATACATCAGAGGTAGCATTTGAACTCAGGTTTTGCTGACTTCACAGCTAATCCTTTATCTATTTTTCAATATTTCCCTTTTATACAGAATAATCCAACAATCATTTAGCATATATTAAGTGCCTAATAATAATAAAGACAATAACAATAGGTAGCTTTTATATAATAGTTTAGTGTTTGCAAAGTGCTTTAAATTAGGGGAGGGAGAAGGCAATAATTTCACAAAATAATTAGAGCATTTGAATAATTTGTATAAGGTTGAGTCAAAGACATGATGGAAGAAATCAAAGATTCCCATCTCTTTTGGGTTTGACCTAATTAGAATGTATTTGGGACTTTCCAACAGTGGGAAGGAATTCTCTAGGCAAAGTATGAGAATCCCACCCAGGGACTTTGGCTTTAATTTGATGACTGTAAAGTTGTTTGCTGAGCCCTGCTCTCTCTTCCAACTCTCAGCCTCAATCAACAAGGGAAGAATATAAATCTAGAATATTTATGTCAGTTACTATGATCATAATTAATAATAGAGTGGAGAAAAGCAGAGAAATAGGGAATAGAATTCTCCAATGACATTATGTGTAGTCCAAGATGCAGGCAAGCTGGTATTTTTTTTTTAATCAAAATTGGTTTTGTTTGCTTTTTATTTATTTATGTTAACCCATAGAAAATCAATGCAACCACAAGTCCTCAATATTTTAGATTTCAGTGGTGTCAATAAAATGAAAGGAATCTTTGCTCTTTTTTTGGTTGTTTTTGTTTATTAAAAGTCATTAATCTCTAAAAAACCATGAGTTTCTTTATTGTCATGAAGAATTGTATTCTACTACTTCAATTGGCCTTATTTACTGGATGTGCCATGGTATTAATAATTTCTATTCTAGAGCATTTATCTCAGAAAAATTTCCATTAATTTTATGGAGGTCAGATCCACCCTCACAGTGTCCATCTTCAGTTCTGCTGTTCAATTGTGTCCCATTTTTTGTGACTCCATGGACCATACACAGCAGAATTTTCTATCTGCCACTAAATCTTCAGATCTGTCCAAGTTCATGTTCATTGTTTTCATGACACTATCAATAGGTAATACTTACATTTCTTAAGACACACAATGCATCTGGGGACCAGTTATGTATATATGAGATATCTTTTCAATTTTATATTCTTCTCTTCTACTACTAGCTAAAGTAGGGGGAAAACACTGGCAGATTAGTATCTAAAAGTCCTGAATTAGCAGTAAGGAAGATAAGTGGATTATGAAAATAAGATTATATAATGTATATGAAATTAATCTCTTCAGGCAATATATTGACTCAGAAAATCACAAATTAATATTATCTGTATTTAATTTAATTTGTTAAATATATCCCAATTACATTTTAATCTGGTCAGGGCTGTTCTCTAGAATAGGTGTTGCTGGTTGCTTATAGGAAGTTTAGAGTTTGACACTTCTGTCCTAGACAACTCTTTGAGTAGATAAATGCAGATCAATTATCTGTATTGAATTTACTCATGTAGAACTCCAGAGGTCCATCTCTCTCTCCTTTTTTCCACTCCTCTTAAAAAAAAACACAAAACTGCCAAATACTACCTCCATACAAGTTATTAGTAATGATAATTAATACTAGTTTATGGACATGTACCTGAAAAATGGTAGGTATGCTTGGATTTATAAACATTTGATACATAGTAATCAAATTAAAACAAACTACAAATACTCATTTTACAAAAAAAGAATGTTGCAGGCTAGGTTTGATTCCGACTGGTTCAGAATTAGAACACAATAACACAATCATTCACATCTAAGAGTTAACTAAAAGAGAAAGGAAAGGATATTCAGTAAGCAAACAGCATTGATTCAATTGAATGCTTCCTCTGCCTCTTTGATGGCCTTGTTGGTGTGCTAGTCAACCCGGAGGCAGGTAAGTCCTGTCTCCTCCTGAGTGTTTGAGGTGTTTTCCAGAGATCTAGGTTAATAATCCTAGACTTAGTTCCCTAAACCAAGTAAGATTCAAGAACAATCTCAACATTTTTAAAGATAAAACTACTCTGCACTCAATTAGATACTGTTCGAATCTCAAGAAGGTACCATGGGTAAAATGGAATGACTGGCCTGGCCAGTTATTGTCAATATGTCCCTAGACAAGTCATTTAAACTCTCCAGGTCTCAGGTAGAAAATCATAAAATTTCTGTAAAATTGAAAAATTAGAATAGGTGATTTCTAAGTGCCTTTCCATATTCAAGTCATATTGCTATATTTCTTGGATTTCAGAATCCCATGTCCTAGCCTAAGTACAGTCTTTTTATAGGTAAAATGGACTGCCCAGACCACCTCACTGATTACATCAATAATACTGGACTTTCATTTAAAATGCCTCCACATTCTACAGAAAAAAAAAGATATACCTTCACTTTTACAGTATATGGCAAGAATCACCCCAAGTTTAAGGAAGAGAAAATGAAACAGATAATAGTCATATGACTTATTCCAGGTTATATTTTATATTCCAGTTAATATTAGTCCTCGGAATAAACTATTTAGTACAAAATCTCTTGAGAACATTAACTCTCTAAAGATTCTAGGAGAGATCAAGATTGGTGTTACTGATGACCTAATTAATTTTTACTTCTATACTCGGACTAATTGAAATGATCAAGGTCACAAGGCTCATGGTAGACAGATCAGAAGCAAAGATGAGAAACTATATACATCTTGGTTTGTGAGGGTATATTCTCATTTCACTTTAAGGGAATGTCATTAATTGTGTGATTAACATCAAAAAGAAAGTCCCAATCAACTTTACCTAATGAGTGCCGAATGTTTACTACAGGAAACCTTATTATCTCTCTTGTACAGATGAAAGAAGCAAGTTTCAGAGAGGTGAAATAAAGCCCTACATACAATCTAGGAAGTTTATGAATCAAGATAGGAAACTTGAGATAGTAAATGTAAATTACTTTGTAAATCTTAAAATGTTAGCTAGAAGGAGCTCTTATTTTTGCTTTT
Organism: Antechinus flavipes; assembly: GCF_016432865.1. Taxonomy (NCBI): domain Eukaryota; kingdom Metazoa; phylum Chordata; class Mammalia; order Dasyuromorphia; family Dasyuridae; genus Antechinus; species Antechinus flavipes. The sequence goes on from NC_067401.1 coordinate 97,534,619, forward strand.
CTCATCTTACATTTAATGGAGTTCAGAAAGAAATAGTTCTGAGACAAATCACTGTCTTATCTTCAGAGCCTTAAGTTTAATATTTGGTAGACTATTGTGTGGATGGATCAAATTATTGCTTTTTGTAATTGAATAAAAGTATAGAGATATAATTCTTTTATTTCCCCTTGCTCTTTCAGCTTTTTTTTTATGTGTTGTCTACCCCTTTAGAATATAAACTCTTTGAAGGCAAAGATTATCTTTTTGCTTGTATTAGTATTCTGAGGGCTTAGTACAACTTTTGGAACACAGTATGTGCTTGATAAAGTGATTGATTGAATAAAGGTCACTGAATTTCCAGAAGAGTTCTAGGAACAGATAGGAATGATAGGTTCCTGATTCTGTTTTTATGTTATTTTGATTTCTTAATAGTTCTTTACATTTTGAGAATTCTTTATACCAGGTAGATTAGAGGTTATGAGCATTTGACATTGTGACATATATTAAAGATACTGCCAAATTTTTATTTATTTGAAACAAGATATAGCACTCAGGACTATATCTGAGTGATCAATTTTGTTTGTAATAATGCTCTGGTTCAAGTATAGCTAAATAGTTGAATTTTTAAGACTATTTTGTAGTGTGTATTTGTAGTATAGGGGGATATATATGTATATATATTATATATATACATATACATATATGTATATATGTATATGTATATATGGATTGCTTCTAAAACCCATAGCATTGTATTTTGACTATTACCAGTGGAGGGAAAGTTTCATTGTTAGATGTTGATTTGAATATGACTATAAAGTAATAGAAAGGCAGCATGAAGAGCATATATAGACAACTTCAGAATTAGAACTATATGGGTTTTAATTTTACCTCTTGCATGTTCTGCCTATAGCCATGGGGAAAATCACTAAATTTCTCAATGCTTCATGTAATTTCTTAGAATTTGAGTTATAGAGAAGGTCTTGATCTCTAATGAAAAAGAAAATTTCCTTGTTGAAAGTACATTATACCACTAAAATCAGATTTGTTCTACAAAACAAAATAAAATGATAAAGTAATTATTTTTCTGAGGACCTCATAATCTACTTTCTCTCAATTTCAGTAACCTGGTCCTTTCCCTTATACCTTCTCTCCTTATGTCATGTTCAGTGGCCTCACCCACATTTCATTCCTGTAGATGTTTGCTCCCAAATAGCTATTATACTTCCCAAAGAGGTGCTCAGTTGATTAAATTGAAGTGTTTTCAACTTCTAATAGTACTGTATATTGTAAAAAGTGGCCCTGGAAAGTTAGAGTAGGGTGGAAAGCCCACCAAAATGTACCCCTTTCCTAAAATAATAATAATGTACATTTCTATGTTAAAACAATAGCTCTGAAATTTGCAAAATGCTTCCCTTGCCTTCCTTGAAAATCTTCTGAGGGAGGTAGTACAAGTATTACTATCACTATTTTTTCAGAAAGAAAACTCAAACTGTGAGATAGTCAATGACTTTCCCTAAATATCTGAAGTAGGATTTTAAACCTGTTTTTTCTGATTCCAAGTATTGTGCTGTCTCTACTAATGCTATACTATCTTTGGGTCTTCAAAATCCCAAAGAATCTTTAGAATTTTAGGCATTGTGACAGGTGATGAGGAAGGTATTTGAGGATGGAAATTTTTTTTAATGTGATCTGGAAATTATATCCTGTAGGAAATATGAGGCTACTTTAAATCCCTATTTGTTAACCATCTAATATGTAGGCATATCAATCTTTAATGAAGTATTGAGATATGATTTTAAAATCCTAAACCCATTTCAAATAAACTACTTGCCAAAAAATAAACAAACCAAAACACAAAGAATCTAATTTTTCAATAGGACTTTTTTAGACAGAAGGATATAAATTCTATTTCTTCATTCTATTATCAAAAATTTGGATTTCTTTGGTTTTTACATGAAAATGGGAGGAATCAAACACATTTATCTCTTAAGTAGAAAGGTCATTAATGAGTATTAGTAATAAAAATTATTTTATTCATTTTTGGCCCTAAAAATAACTTTAAGACATTTGAATTGTCTCAAGATCATCATCTAGTATCAAGTTCTTTGCTCTTGATAAGAACCAGTTTGCCACTTCAAAAGAAATGTGTACATTAGTTCTTCCAATGCTGATTGTAGTCAGCAAAATTTTGTCATGCAGAACTGCAACATATGGCACCAAGTCACTAATAACTTTAAAAAAAGTCTTTGCCTTTGAGCTCTTTACAACCTATTTGATGAGATGTGAAAGAAAGTTCTGGGATGCTTGAAGAAAAATGGTTTCTAACAAGTTGAAATGAATAAGTTAGCTAGAAAATATATAAGGAAACGGTGACCAGATTTACAATTACTTGATATCCAGGGTAGTATCAATGTTTGTAAGGGAAAAAATGACTAATGCAAACCAAGCAGAAATTTTTTCCTATTGGTTAACAAAGTATAGCATATTGTTGATTACTGTAAAATTTTTAGAGACACCAAGAGTTAATAACAGAAATCTGTGTGGAGGTAGAAGAGCAGTTGTTCACTTATGGTACTGATATTATGTTTCCCTGATAAAGTACCATTCCCATAAAGTTCTGCCTCCTTTTGGCTTCTAGTTTATCTACCCATATTAAATAAAAAATATGAAATCAGGACAAAGGAGAAATAGCCTTTGCCCCTCAACCCACTACCGTAGTGCTGCTGATTTTTCTGTCTACCCTGTTTAAATTGTACTCATGTAATCCAGGCCTTGCAGTCTAGAATCCTGACTGCAGTAGGTTAGCCTATATGAATATGGCTTCTGAACCCTACTACCTAAACTCTGTGTTTCTATACGTATATGTGTTTCTTAGATACTTTGCATGAAATACATTTCTTTATCTCCTAATCTCTTTGTCTTTCTTGCTACCATCATCACTTTAAATTGCTTGCTTTCATTTTATCTAGTCTTAAATGAAAGATGTTTAGTGGAAAGGAACCAGTAAAGATCAAGGAATGCTAATTTGCTTTTGAACAGCTCAAACTATTAGAGGGTTTTTTACTTAAACTGCAAAATTACCAATAGACTACATTCAACTTATCAGTCACACCAGCTTGAAACTTATTTAGCACTGTATTAATTCTCATCTTCTAAATTCCAAGTTAAACTTGATGATGTGTTAGATATTTCCTCACTGCTTAATAAAATTGCAACTTCTCATCAATCAATTAATTAATTGCTTATTATATAGTTTATTATATATTCTTTTTAAAAAAGGAGAAAGCTTTTTCCCCATAAAAACTTGCTAATATTTTACACCAAAATCTCTCATCTTCTAGGATTAACTCAATATTAAAGTTACAAACTGTAATTTATTATCAGTAACAACAAAGTTATAAATAATTTATAACACTCTAGTTAGGAGAAAGATCATAGCCAGAGGCTTCTCTAACCATCACAGCAATTGTAGATGGCTGAGTAACTGATAGCTCTTTGCTTCTGAAAACAGTTTCCTACCATTTAATTCTCTTAAACTATGAAACAAAATCTCTTTTCAAGACTTTCATTATTCTTCTTATAAAATAAAGATTTACAGTTCTATAAAGAAAGGCCTCTGCATCTTAGTTCTTTTTTTTTTCTCCAGCTTCTCTCCAAGCCTGTGAACAAAACAGTTTTTAGTTTCTTTCATCATTTTCACTGTCAGTTTGGAGAGCCTATTGATAATTGTTATTTCTACAACATTCCTGTTATCTCTTAAAGCTATAATAACAATAACTGTAGTCTCTTCAGGAGGGGCTTTTAAACCAGATGTGATACTTATATTGAACCTAATTCTATCTATACTTTTTTTGTTTTTTGCTCCTAGTTCTAGCTTCTGGGGCTAAGCATAACAAATCTTCATCATTATTCAAAATATTATAAGACAGTTATGTTCCTCCTGTTTCCTCATTTCCACACTAACCATTTCCGGTTACCTCAAATCATTCCTAAATGGAATAGATTCCAATTTCCCTGATTACCTTGACTACTTTTCTCTGGGAACTACATCTATAAGTACCTTTCCTTGTCTTGTTGCCACCCAAATGCAACATAACATGAAAAGGTTGGAAAGTGTGCCTGTGAATTCTAATTGGAACACTTTTCATTCTCCATTTTTTCCCCATGTTGAAAGCTGGTGTGTGGGTCAAGAAAGAATTATCCTCCTAGCCTGTGCACTCACAAAGGACAGTTTTTCTCCTTGTTTATGTTATTGATACTCAAGCAATAATTTATGATGATAGAATTTTGGAAAATGATGAAACTTAATTGCTGTATCTCTTCCAGAGGAGGGAAAAACTGGTTTAAAAATTGATCAAATCTGACAAAAATGAATATTTTTTCTTAAAGCATATTGCTATGATAACCTTGATTAAATAGGGATTTGGAAAAAAATTGATAAGGGGGGACACGAAATGTGAAAGTTTGTAACCAATTGTAACCATGGTGACCACTCCACATAAGGATCTATTTTTGTGGCTGAGAAAATTCTGTCATTCTAGTGAGATTTTTTAAAAAAACTTTTTATTGACAGAACCCATGCCAGGGTAACTTTTTACAGCATTATTCCTTGCATTCACTTCTGTTCTGATTTTCCCCCTCTCTCCCTCCACCCCCTCCTTGAGATGGCAAGCAGTCCTTTACATGTTAAATAGGTTACAGTATATCCTAGATACTATATATGTGTGCAGAACTGAACAGTTCTCTTGTTGCACAGGGAGATTTGGATTCAGAAGGTATAAATAACCGGGGAAGAAAAACAAAAATGCAAGCAGTTTATATTCATTTCCCCGTGTTCTTTCTTTGGGTGTAGCTGTTTCTGTCTATCCTTGATCAATTGAAACTGAATTAGCTCTCTTTATCAAAGAGATCCACTTCCATCAGAATACATCCTCCTACAGTATCGATGTTGAGGTATATAATGATCTCCTGGTTCTGCTCATTTCACTCAGCATCAGATCATGTAAGTCTCGCCAGTCCTCTCTGTATTCATCCTGCTGATCATTCCTTACAGAACAATAATATTCCATAATGTTCATATAACACAATTTACTCAACCATTCTCCAATTGATGGGCATCCGTTCATTTTCCAGCTTCTAGCCACTACAAACAGGGCTGCCACAAACATTTTGGCACATACGGGTCCCTTTCCCTTCTTTAGTATCTCTTTGGGGTATAAGCCCAGTAGAAACACTGCTGGATCAAAGGGTATGCACAGTTTGATAACTTTTTGAGTATCATTTAAATTGCTCTCCAGAATGGCTGGATGTGTTCAGAATTCCACCAACAATGTATCAGTGTCCCTGTTTTCCCACATCCCCTCCAACATTCCACATTGTCTTTCCCTGTCATTCTAGCCAATCTGACAGGTGTGTAGTGGTATCTCAGAGTTGTCTTAATTTGCATTTCTCTGATTAATAATGATTTGGAACATATTCTCATATGGCTATAAATAGTTTTAATTTCTTCATCTGAGAATTGTCTGTTCATATGCTTTGTCCATTTATCAATTGGAGAATGGCTTGATTTCTTATAAATTAGAGTCAGTTCTCTATATATTTTGGAAATGAGGCCTTTATCAGAACCTTTGAATGTAGAAATGTTTTCCCAGTTTATTGTTTCCCTTCTAATCTTGTCTGCATTTGTTTTGTTTGTACAAAAACTTTTCAATTTGATATAATCAAAATTTTTTATTTTGTAGTCAATAGTGATCTCTAGTTCTTCTTTGGTCATAAATTCTTCCCTCTTCCACAGGTCTGAGAGGTAAACTATCCTATGCTCTTCCAATTTATTTATAATCTCATTCTTTATGCCTAAGTCATGAACCCATTTTGACCTTATCTTGGTGTACGATGTTAAGTGTGGGTCAATGCCTAGTTTCTGCCATACTAATTTCCAATTTTCCCAGCAATTTTTGTCAAATACTGTGTTCTTATCCCCAAAACTGGGGTCTTTGGGTTTGTCAAACACTAGATTGTTAAAGTTATTGGCTGTTTTGTCCTTTGAACCTAACCTAGTCTATTTCTTAGCCAATACCAGATGGTTTTAGTAACTGCTGCTTTATAATATAATTTTAGATCTGGTACAGCTAGGCCACCTTCATTTAATTTTTTTTCATTAATTCCCTTGAAATTCTTGACCTTTTGTTTTTCCATATGAACTTTGTTGTTATTTTTTCTAGGTCATCGAAATAGTTTTTTGGGAGTCTGATTGGTATAGTGCTAAATAAATAGATTAGTTTAGGTAGTATGGTCATCTTTATTATATTTGCTCACCCAATCCAAGAGCATTTAATATTTTTCCAGTTGGTTAGATCAGACTTAATTTGTGTGGAAAGTGTTTTGTAGTTTTGCTCATAAAGTTTCTGATTTTCCCTTGGCAGATAGATTCCTAAATATTTTATACAATCAGTAGTTACTTTAAATGGAATTTCTTTTTGTAACTCTAACTGTTGGGTTTTGTTAGTGATATATAAAAATGTTGATGACTTATGTGGGTTTATTTTGTATCCTGCAACTTTGCCTAGTGAGACTTTTGAACAAAAGTAGGTAAACTAAAGACAAAGCTTTCTTATTTATTTATTTTAGGGGTTTAAGGTAGCAGGATATAGGGGGTGGATTTCATTGGTGGAGGAGATTCAAGATCAAGGAATTTTCTTAGTATAGATAATCACTTGTGCTATTACTTGCATCTTATTGAATTTGCTAGAGAAGGAGTAATAAGATGTTAAGCGACTTGCTGAGAATTACAAGACCAACATAAATCAGAAATAAAATTTTAACTCATCTTTTCCTGGCTGACAGGTCAGTTCATTATTTACTATGCCATACTACTAACTAGGGAGTGCTGTGAATAAAGTCCTGGACTTGGAATCAGAAATGCTTGAGTTCAAATGTGGCCATACTAATTAGCTATTGCTATTTGTTCTCAAAGAGAAATATGACATCAAAGAGGTGATGCCAAGACATGCAAGTGAGGGAGGGCTGTGCAAGATCACCTGCCTCACTGTTTCCTCCAGAATTGTTCACAACAACCCATCAAAGTAACATTATATTTAGTATGAATATTAGATGTATTGTTATCTTCATTTTACTGGTGAACAAGAGACTTGGAAATTTGGGTCATGAGAAAAGTTTAATTTGTAGCAGAGAAGTGATAATTTTCTAGTTCATTTAACTTTAGTGCCGCATTGTCAATTTTTTTGCAGACTATATGATGATGTATTTAGAGTACTCTGCTTTGTTGTTTAGACATTTCAGTCATGTTCAATCCTTTGTGATCCCATTTGGAATTTCTTAGCAAAGATACTGGAGTGCCTCGCCATTTCTTTTTCCAAAGTGATCCATTTTATCTTTCATAATGTTCTCTAGTTCTTTTTTGGTCATAAATTCTTCCCTTTTCCAAAGATGTGATAGGCAAATTATCCCTTGTTCTCCTAATTTGTTTATGGTATCATCTTTTATGCCCAAATTATGTATCCATTTTGACCTTACTTTGGTATAGGGTGTGAGATGTAGCCCTATGAAGAGTTTCTGGCATATTAACAAATCTTTTTTGTTTGCTTTATGGTTTTTTTTAAGGCAATTGGAGTTAAATTACTTGCCAAGGTCATACAGCTAGTTAGTACTAAAAGTCTGAGGCTGAATTTCAATTTAGGTTCTCCTGACTTCATGGCTAGTGCTAGATGTGCCATCTAGTTGCCATACCATTTCTTTTTCCAGAGGATCCATTTTGTTAGAAAAGCCTGGTCTAAGTAACTTGTACACAGTGCATACAAATAGAAAGATATAGCAAAAAGACGTAGAAAGAGAAATTCCCTTTAAAAATAGCTACCTAATATATAAAATATTTGGTAATCTATATGTATCCATATATGTATTTATACATAGTACACATACTTGTATACATAGTATACAAGTAGAAAAAAAATTAACTGTTTGTGGATAGGTTGAGCCAACAGAACAAAAATGACAATATTATCTAAATTAGCCTACTTATTCAGGACTATATCAAACAAACCATAAAAATAACTTTTATCTAGATAAAACAATAACAATAAAATTTGTGTGGAGAAAAGAAAAAAATCAGAGATGTTGGAAATGAAGGAAGTCTATTAGTACCTTGGTACTGGAGAAAAGAAGAGAAAGAGTGGAAAAGAAGAGAAAGAGTGTGTGTGTGACAGAGGAGGTGGGGGGGGGGAGAGAGAGAGAGAGAGAGAGAGAGAGAGAGAGAGAGAGAGAGAGAGAAAGAGAAAGAGAAAGAGAATAGATTAGGTACCAGTATCAAACAGGTACATGGCTCAGATATAAAAAGTCCCATCAAAAACAAATTAGATGAATAAGTATAAGGAAAGAATACAAAGATCATTTGATTTATTTGTTGTATGAATAATAGAAGAGTTCATAATTAAACAAATGATAGGATCACACAAGATCATTTCATCAACTTTTTTATATAAAATTTAAATGTTTTTGTACAAATACATCTAATGTAGTAAATATTAATATAGAAGTAACCATGAAAATGTTTTTCCAAAACTTTTCCAAAAATTTCTTTGATAAAGATCTCATTTCTGACATATATGCATACTTATATATGTATACATACATAAATATTTGTATATATATAATAATTTAAATGCATAAGATACATTGTCAAAAGATATGAACAAGTAGTTTTCAAAGAAAGAAATACATTATTGACAATCATATGGAAAAAATGTTCCAAATCACTATTAGAAAAATGTAAATTAAATCAATTTTGAGGTTTCATCTCATACCTGTCAGTCTAACAAAGATACAAAAGCAGAATTGACAGATTTTGGAGAAGCTATGGGGTAGACAGGTATTGTGTTGTTGGTGAAGATGCTTTTTATTCTGGAAAGCAGTTTGAAACTAGATTGGGAAACAATTCATAGCAAAAGGGAAAGGATCTGTATGCATACAAATATTTTTAGTAATTGTTTTTTTTGGGGGATAGCAAAACTGGAAAAGAAGAGGCTTGTAGGAATAACTAAAGAAATTGTGGTATATGAATATAATGGAATATCCCTGTTATATAAGAAAAGATGAAATAGATAAGTTCTAAGGAAGCTGAAAAGGTCTCTATGAATCAATGCAGAATAAAATAAGCAGAATTTGGAGAGATAACTAACAATATTTAATGACTGAACAGTTGAAAGAATTGGCTTTGATGATCGATAATATGCCTTTTTATCATGAGAAATCAGCCAATTTCTCTGGTTCTGATTTTTAGCTCATGTTGTAGTTTTCTCATTTGCATTTTATTTTCCAAAGTGCCTTGATATTAAAAAGATGGTACTATTAACAGCAGAAATTAATATCTAATCAATGGAGAGGTAAGTATTTACCACTATAAAATTAGTATACTGGCTTTCTGATTTACAAATCAGTCTCCTGTGTTTAGTGTGAACCAGTTCACCAGGCTCTGGGTAAATGATAATATAGAGTTTCAGAATCTTCAAAACTCCAGAGCAGAGCCTGGACTGTGCTATTCTTCCACAAAGGAACCTTCATCCTGTGAGACCAAATCTGAAACACTTCTCTGGCCTTATCTATTTTTTCACTTTTATACTAGAGAATGGATGGTTACACTTGTGGCAACCCATAATACTTGATAAAGGTTGAATAGTTCTTCTAAAGGGATTCCTTATTTCAGAGGTATTGAATATAAATAAAATCCAATTATTTTAAGCTTCTGGCAATGTTGTATAGGGTGATGGTCATGATGGAGGGAAAACTGCTTAGGGCTAGTAGTCCTTAAATCTGTTATTTTTTTTTATAATAAATAATAACAATATTAGTTACCATTTTATAGCACCCATTCTTGAATAGATACTATGTCACGCACTTTACGAATATTATATCATCCCATCCTCACAATAACTTTGGGAATAACAGTTGAGAAAACTAAAGCAAAAAGAGAGTAAGTGACTGCTAATTCCTTCTAAAATGGGAATGTTCCCTACAGGACTCTAATAAACCCTTATGTAGTATGTACAATGTCAAAAGAATGAGAGGAAGGACCATTTTTCCTCGAGCGCATGTGGGCATCCTAAGGGAATTTTGAGGAAGACATTGATAATAGTTGCAAAGCATGGGTAGGCACAGATGGGTTATGATCTATGGGTTACATGCATTCCTGGAGGTGCTTTACACAGTAATTGCTTTGGGGTGCTATGTGCAGAGGAAAATGTTTGGGGGTGGGGAAGATAACGAAAAGTTTGCCAAAGATTTGGAAGGTTCTTACCTTATAGAGGTACACTGATGGGGGTGTATAATACACTATATGTATGTATGTATATATGTGTGTGTGTGTGTGTGTGTGTGTGTGTGTGTGTATTTATTTATACAAACACTGTATGCAATTGTGATAAAAGAAGATACATGATTAGAACTAAAATCTATTTGAAATGCTTTGTCTGCTTGGGCTATTGGCCAACCTGACATACTGTTCTGTCTCCTTACATCATCTCCTATGAAGTCACTGGGCACGCTTAATGTCTGAACAATAGATACCTCTGCAAAGCAAGAAGATAGAATCAAATGGACATCTTCTTTGACCTATGTCTTGAAATACTATACCAAGGCACTTTTGTCTCTCATTTAATTTCATTTGGCTATGAAGGCCACAAATTAATTCTCTGAAGAGTTTGGATGGTATTTGGACAGTTTCCCAACAGCTTTGCCTTCTGAAGGTCACATTGGATAAGGCTTATCCCTCTTTCTGGTCTTGAAGAACATATATAATATCTTTAAATATGGTCATAGGGCTTTCTACTGGGGGATCTCAAAAACTGATAAATACCCCTCTACAATGGAGTAGTCTTAGTAGACCTAAAGTCTTGACAAGGAAAAGAGGATTTAGTGCTTTTCTGCATGGAGCTGAGGTTTAATTAAATCAATGTGTACTAATTTAAATTTAACAGACCAAGTGTATTTTTCCTCTGGAAATTCCTATGGCAGCAAAGTCTTTAACAATTCATTAAGCATTTATTAAACACCTACTACGATGCCAGGTACTATACAAAGGAAGACAAATACCAATTTTTGTTCTCAAAGAATTCATGGTCTAATGGAGCAGGCAAATACATAAACAACTATATACAAACAAGATGTGTACAAGCTAAATGGGGGATGACCAACAGGGAAAGCATTAGAATCAAGAAAGCTTAGAAAAGATTTCTCATTCTCTTCTATTTACTCTTCAGGATTAAAAGAATGGGTCGTTGCAGAATCTTAAAGTTTAAAGGTATTTCAGAAGTCAACTAGCTTAATTTCTTAGCATCAATCTCCTTTAGGAATCTTCCACAAATGACTATTAAACATTTGAACACCTAGAGTGATAAGAATTCATTCTCTCATAGGTGCAGATCCTTGTAATGGGCCGAGGCTTGAGTTGATGCACTGAGGTCCCAAGCACATGAGGCTAAATAGTAATTGGACCATACTCTATTAATATATAAGCTTGGAGAAAGAATGGCCCCCGCCCGCTCTTTGTGCAAGTCCTGATGTGTTGTATAGGAAATGACGATTTTGGTGGGTGGAGGCAGGGGAGTGGAAAAGCTCCTTTTCCTTCTGGCCAGTTCAAATTGTTAGGCTATTCTTATAAGACTCAGAGGAATCTCTGTTAAGACAGCCAAAGAATGAATTTACAAATTACATTAAAGTCCCTCATTGTGCTCTTGGTCAACAAGGACCATTTTAATTTGCCCAGACATCCAGAGTGGAAATCTCCTCCAGAGTAAGCCACATGAAAATAATTTGATATGACAGAGGTGATAGAAAATAGCTACTTAGTATAATCCCTGCACAAACACTTGCTGTAATGGCTTTGTGGAAGGAAGTACATGTTTCCCTTAATGTTTTCTGAATACACAGCTGTGCCCATTCAGGTGATCTAGAGCCCTGATCTACTATGTGCAGAATCTGCTTTTGTTTTAGTTAATATGCCATTGGAGAGACTATGTTGTTGTATATTTTGGACTTGATCAAATGAAGTTCCAAGGAAAATGATCAGGGCTTGTGAGATGACCAGGATTTAGGAAATGCACAAAAAGGGAGGCAAGAATCCATTGAAATCTCAGGTAGTAGTTGGAAGAATGCTTGAATGGTCCAAAAAGTATTGATTGACATATTTTCTCCAATTGGAAGTGAGTAAAAAGTTATTCTATGTTACGTAGAGATAGCTGGGCAATCTTAAATTCTAGGGTGGGACTTCTCCTTAAAGAATGGAATAGATTACTACAAGCAAATTCCTGGCATGGGTTGCAAATTGCCAAGAAACCTCATAAAGAGGCATGAACCAAAGTTGTCTTTTAAACATTTTCAGAAGGGAAAGAAATAAGGGTTCAAGTAGATATTAGGAGAGGAAGATTCTAAGAGAAAATATCTAAGGGTAGATTAGTGTGCAGGTTTAATTATGGTTATATTAAAAGAAGATATTTGAAGAATTTTGGAGAAATATAAGGGTCTAAGTCTCTGTTTTCACTGGAGTGTTTATCTGCTTAATTTCTTCAGTGTGAATGTCAACAGTGATTCAGACAGAGTTCCTGTTAGGACAGATATTCAAGCAGCTGTCCTAGGGTGAAGTTATAGGAAGGGGATGTGTCTATCATTGTCTGGATAAGGTTGGACAACAGGGCAGCATCCCCTTTCAGTTCACTATAGCACCATATAATGTTAGGACTGAAAGACTTTTAGGGAAGAATGTTTAGCATTGTATCTAATCTCCTTAAGCCTTAGTTCTCTCATCAGGAAAATGGGGAGTATGATAATATTTGCAGGACTTATTTCAATGGTCTGTTTAGAAAGTGCTTTATGAACCTTAGAATGATAAAGAGGAAGGAAACAAACATTTATAAAGCACCTACTATATGTAAGGTGCTGTGCTAAGTGCTTTATTTCATTTTATCCTAATAACAACTCTGGGAGGTAGGTGGTCTTATTATTCTTACTTTATAATTGAGGAATTCAATGCAGACAAAGATTATATAACTTACTCTGGGTCACAGAGCTCCTTAGTGTTGGAGGTCACATTTGAACTCAGGTCTGCCTGATTTCAGGGCAAACTCTTTATACACTATGCCACCTTATTGTTTGCCTTCATTTTCGAAGAAGACCAGTGACATCATGAGATGATTTCTTGACTTATATGCATAAATTGGTTTTCAGTAAGTCAGAGTTGCACAGAGCCATAAAACTCAATCTCCCTTCCAGAGTCATCAAATGGCAAAACAAAAGTCACAACAATTGGTGATGGCCTTGGATGCAGTTAATGTCTCTGGTTCTTCAATGTCTGACCAGGTTTTAAACACTCCAGCTTACCTGTTTCAACCACCTTCATGGCATTGGAAAAAAAAAAAAAAGTTTTCATCTAGTCATTCCTCTAGGGGAAGTCTTCACATGCTCCCTTCTCTTTCTCCCAATGGGTCTGAGACTCTTTGGTTATTCCCCAAAGGGGTTTAGCCCATCTGCTGAGACAATTTACTGGTGGTTTAGCTTCTGTGCATGCTAAAGCTTCTTGGAGACACAGGTGAGGGAAAAATGCCAGGTAGACCCCAAAAGTGGAAGAAAAACCCTGAAAAGGACTTGGCAAGCCCTCATACCAATGGTAGTAGTTTTCTCTGAACACTCCATACATTCTCCTATGTCACTTATATGTAGCGTAGATATGTATGAATATCTATCTATATCTATCTATCTATCTATCTATCTCTCTGTTTCTGTTTCCGTCTCTGAGTTTCCCTGTATTTCTCTTCTTAGACTTAAGATTCTATCAATTTCGGGAGTTTTCACTGAAAAACTTCCTTGACAATTTCAGACTTATTATGCCTATTTTGCAGTATGCAATCTTAGAGAATTGCTATGGCCACTGGACAGTTGTGACTTGTTCCAGGTCATATAACTAGTGGCTACTAATAAATGCTATATGCCAGGCACTGTGCTAAGTGCTGGGGATACAAAGAAAAAGCAAAAACAGTCCCTGATTTCAGGAAATTCACATTCTAATGGAGGAGATGCCATGTAGAAAAATAGGCACAATCAAGATCTATATGAGTGGCTGAAAAGGCATAGCACTAGCAACTTGAGGTGGTAGGGTGATGGGGTGGTAGGGAGCTTCCCTTTCAGTCAGGATGGGACTTGACCTCAGTTCTCCATATCTCTAGGCCAGTTCTTTATCCACTATGCCATCTCATTTCTCTGAGTGCTCTATGTTGGACATTACTATTATTATTAGACTATTGCCCTTTTTGCATCATTACACAGATGAAGAAAAAGACCTAGAGAGGTTAAATGATTGGCCCAGATTCACTTAGTGGGTGATAGACCTGCCCAGATCCAAGTCTTCTGATTTCTGGTTCAGTCCTCTTTCCATTTACTGGCTAGAATGATAAGCAGAGATGGTGGGGAAGAAGTATTTATTCCACATCTGTGTGTTTGCTTTGGTTTCAAAGGAGCTAGGCTGTGTCAAATCCTTTTAGAGGTTTTCTTATCAAGGTAGCTCATTTTCCTTCAAATAAATAGACCTGGAGCCTTCAGAACTATAAACAGGATGGTGTGCAGCTGAACTCTCAGCCCTAAGACTGTGGCTGTTAAAAGGATGCTGTACGTGCTTGCTCCTTTTCACCCCTCCCATTCCAGTCATGATTACTGGCAGTCAGTCAGCGGACAGTTCAATGGTATTTGTGTCCACTATGCCAACAGCCATTAACAGTGTCTGCTGTAAATAACTCTGACTTCTCTGGCAAGGAAGTCCTGTCCCGCTCGGAACACCTACTTAGAGAAGGGCCACTGCTGCATTAGGGCTGCAACAGTCACAGCATATTTAATGGGAGGGTTTGAGCCTGGGCCCCACTCTACCCTCACATTAATAATCCCTGGGAAACAGGAGGAAGGGCTCCAGAGGATAATGGAGAGATCACTGTCTCCATATACTACTGCATGTTGTGACCTGCCTTGGTCAGCACAGAGCTGAAGGGCGCATCTATTATCATTGCAACCCACTGGATAAATGACTACTGGACAGTCACGAGAACTCTATGAACAGGATAAGTATGGTTTAGAGAGATTGGGAAGAAATGAACCAAATCCTAAATCCTTACCCCATAGAACTAGTAGAGAGAGGTGACAGTCACTTTTCATTATTGAGAAGTGGTTTGTGGGTGCTATCATTGATTTATATACAGTATGAGTCAAGCAAATGAAATTTTCACTTATGGAAATGAAAATCTGGCCTTGGACAAACTATATTCTAGTTTGATGGGCAGAAAAGAGAATTAAGTTTTGCCATATCTCTGATATGGACTAGCTTTACGACCATAGAGAAATTGGCCTGATCTCTTTGTCTTACTTTTTTAATCTACAAAGTGGGGCTAGTAAATATGTCCTCATGGGGTTGTTAAGAGGATTTTGAAAAATGAGAAAATAAATATAAAAAGTAATTGATCTAATTGATTCTTCTTCTTTGAACTTTATTTAAATTTGTCATGTTTCAAGTAAGATTCTAGTAGTAGTTATTTAGGTAGACCCTAAGTAATTTTAGCACAGTGCTTGGAACCTGGTAAACACTATATAAAATGCTAGCTTTTGTTATTGTTACCACTCCTTTTCTCAAGGTGTTCTGTATGTGGCTTAGAATCTTCCTCTCTTTATTATTTCCTGTCCTTATACTAAAAGACTTCCATAACATGATTATGTCTTCTCAAACACTGGATCTACTTAATTTCTAAGCTCCTCAGTCTCATGGTCCTGTCCTTTATCCTATCTCAGCAAGACATAGGAGGCTCCAAGATCTGATTTCATATTACTCTCAAGTGTTCCATTTCAATGATCAAAACTCTGAAGTACCTTTATCTGATCATTACATCTTATTACTCCATTTCTTCCCATCCCGCAACTTTCCGAAACTTATTTTTTTCAAGGGTATTTCAATACTACTATGCTTCAGTATTCTCCCAGGCTATCTCCTCTATTCTAACCTTTTCTTCCTTCCCATTCTTGAACAAATAGTTAAATAATTTAACTCTATACTGTCTTCTGTTCCAAAATACCTTGTTTTCTTGTCCTAGAATTTTCATCTCTTGCCAAATCCTTTGCTTGGGATTACTTCCACCATCTACCTCCTTTGTCCCTATTACTGAATAGAACTAGAAAAAATCATGCAAACAAGCCAACTTGGTTCACTAGAAATGTGTCAATTAGTCTTAACTGAAAGCTCATCCTTACTTTTATGCTTTTCTAATTAAGATTCTAATGAATTATCCAAAGATTGTATTTCAAACTTTTTTTTCTTTCCAAGATTTTTATATTTTCTCATCTTTCTGTCCAATAACTTTTCCCCCTACCTATCCCCAGCAAAGGATCTCACTTCATTCTTTACCTAGAAAACAGGAACATTTATTGTGATTGCTCCCTTGTTTCCCTACAAGTCAAAGTCCCTTGATATAATCCCATTTTCTCTCTTTCTTTATTCCAGTTTTTAATGAAAAGAGGATACTTCTCTTTACCAAGAGCAACCTTTGATCCTATCCCTGCTTGAATTCTCTAGCAGATTGCTCTTACTATCATTTTCACCACATTCTAAGCCTTTCAAAATTTCCCTTTCAACCTGGCTCCTTTTCTACAGATTGCAGACATTCCCATGTCTTTCCCATCCTGAGAAATCTAACTAGATTCTACTATGTCTTCCAAGTATCGTTCTATATCTTCCCTCAGTTTCTTAGGCAAACCCCCTGACAAAACCA
This sequence comes from Antechinus flavipes, assembly GCF_016432865.1. NCBI lineage: Eukaryota > Metazoa > Chordata > Mammalia > Dasyuromorphia > Dasyuridae > Antechinus > Antechinus flavipes. The sequence continues at coordinate 97,551,406 of NC_067401.1, forward strand.
TTTACCTCTATCCTCTCTACCTTCTCTAGATTCCTAAATTTTGGCAATCTGACTTTCAATATCATCATTAACTATGCTCTCTACAAAAAAGTTCTTTTGAAAGTAAAAAATGTCAAATCAGAGGGCCTTTTCTTAATAAATGTAGGTGATACAATGGATAGAATGCTGGATCTGGAATCAGGAAAGCTAAGTTCCAGAAGTTTCTCTTCATGGATTCTCTCTCTTCTGGATTTTTGTGGCATCATTATCTTTTGGTTGCTTTCCTGTCTGACTGCTCCTTCTTAGTCTCATTATCTATATCATTCTGCCTCACCAGAGGTGAATCCCAAGACTCTGAAATGAGATTTCTTCTGTTCTTTTTACATTCTTTTACTTGGTGACTTTATCAGTTTTCATATGTCTAATAGCAGTCTTAGTCATACAGATAACTCCCAAATCTATATATTCAGTTATACACACACACATACATGTATATATATATATAGATATATCCACATATCCATATATATCCAACATATCCAAAATAGAACTCTATATTTCTCCCCAAGTACCCAAACTTATTCAGTAAGCCCAATAGAGTGTAAAACTTCACGAGGGCATGGACCTTTTTGACTTTTGTCTATGTATTCTCAGCACATAACACATGATAGCATTCAATGATTCCTCATTGAATGATTATTAATTGTAATAATATGTAGAATCTTAAGGTTTTCATAATTACATATTCCACTTTTATCATTACAACAGCTTTGAAATAAGGTATCATCTCCATTTCTGAAATGAGAAAACTGAAATTGACAGAGACAAAGTAAATTATCCAGAATCAGATGGTTAATAAGTGTTGGAAGTGGGATTTGAACTTTTGTCTTCCTGACTTCAATATTATTAGTATCCACTATACAATGCTGACTCTCAATAATAATGGACAAATACAGAAAGCTGAGTATGGGTTACAAAGAAAGAAAGATGCAACTGGATACCATTTTCTTTTATAAAATCCCTTTCTTATTACCTTGACATCTATAACTTAGTGGCATAAATTTTTATAATTTTAACTCAATATTAATTCGTATTTCTTGCTCATATGGACATTACATAGTGGACATTCTATCTTGGCAGCAGAAAAAGATCAATATAAAACATAGGCCTGATATGGCCTGAAAGAGGCTGAGAAAGCCTCTTTCTATAGGGATAAGAAACTGGGAAGTATCCAATTATTTACAAAATAGATAAACAACCCAGATTGAATTTGATCAGAATTCTTATCACTGCTTATCTCTCCCATTCTAAGTAGACAACTTTATAATAACAATCATAATTACTAGCATTTAATAGGGAAGCTAGATGGCATAGCAGAAAGAGCACCAGATCTGGTGTCAGAAAGACTCATCTTCCTGAGTTCAAATCTGGCCTCAGATATGTGTTAACTGTGTGGCTGTGGGTAAGTCACTTTACTCTGTTTCCTCATCTGTAAAATGAGTTGGAGAAGGAAATGGCCAATCACTCAGTATTTTTGCCAGGAAAATTCTTAATGGGATCACGAAGAGTCAGACTGGAAAATGGATGAACACACACACACTCAGCATTTATTAGCACCTATTACATTCCTGGAATTGTGCAAAGTATTTTACAAATATTATCTTGTTGCTTTTTCACAATAACTCTACAATTGATAATATTATTTTCCCTTAATTTATACATGAAGAAATTAAGGCAAATCGAAGTTTGTAAGTACCTGAGCTGGAATTCACATCTTCCTGACTCAAGACCTAGCACTTTATCTAGTGTATCACCTAGTTGCTACCTTACTTAAATATAGTCAATCCTCAACATTCATGAATTTAACTTTCCAGACTTAAGCATTTTCATGATTTTGTTAGAAAATTCATTTTCACTTATGTGTTGGCAGTTGTACACATTAAGGGTTATGTGCTGTAGGGAAAAAAGTACTATGTAGAAAAGTTTGCAGAGAAGCTGGTATCCTACTAGATACTTCACTGCTCTTATTCATTCTGTGGTAGCAAAGAGCTTACTGGATATTCATTGCATATTTTCAGTACCTTTAAAATTAAAATTCAAGTTTTGTGGTGCAATTATGTCCACAAAAGTACAGAGTAGGTCCCTTGAGTTCTAAAACCAAACTTGCAAAGTCAGTGATTCAGCTTGGTGAAAAAATAAAGGTATTAAAAACAACAACAACAACAAAAAAAAACCTTCCTGCTGAAATGTCTGCAGCTACTGTTGGCCACAAGTTTAGTATTAATAAATCAATAAATTGTATTCACATAAAGAAGGAAAGTATTTATAGTACCATAGATTTTATATGCTATGAAAAGTGAATGTCATCTGAAATCAATGTGGTTTTTTTTTCCATTGAGGAATTAACACAAAAGGTTAAAGAATTCTAGGAAATTACTAGTGAGAAAATGTTTTGTATCTTATTAATTTTACTTTGTGTACTGCATTTGATGAGTTATTTCATGGTTACTGTGTTAAGAGTAAGGTTACATTTTATCAGAATAATTTTTTTTTAAAATAAAGAATTACATGAAAAAAGTATAATTTCAGAAATCTTTAACAAAAGATTGCTATTTTTTTGGTGCTTGCATACCTAATTTCATATTTCCCATGGGTTCAATGTATCAACATTCACATTTTTTACTTTTGGGCTATTTTCTAGGAAAATTATGGTCTAGAAAGTTGATGATTGACTGTATTATGTTTAAGCTGCTGCTCTTCAAAGACCTTTCTAACTTTGTTACCATAGTATATGGTGCTTCATAATCTCTTTCTCATTTTTTTTCTTGGTAGTTACCAATACCAGTGACAGAGAATAACTAATAAATATCTATTCTTTCATGGTGTAACCTTTAATTCTAGTGCTTTTATAATCAATTCTTGATTATAAGTTATCAACTGTGTACTAAATTTTTTGTGTTGTTTTTAATTCTCAGTGGCTTTCCCTTGATGCCTAGCAGACCCAAAAGTTTTCCAGTCTGTAATTACTTAATGAATGTCAAACTATTTTTAACAGTAACTATGCAAACTAGTATGTAGTATGTAATGTAACTATGAAATGTATTTTCCTTCTATCTATGAGATTTTTGACTCTTAAGAAAATTCTCTTGAAAAACTGAAACTTTTTCTGTTAATTATTTAATCAATTAATCAACAAATATTTCTCAAGTGGCTACTATGTACCAAACATTGTATTAGGAGTTATGAAGGCAGAATTTAAAACAATTCTTGCTCTCTAGAAGGTTGCTAGCAGCAAAAGGAACAACATTTACATATTTAGTAGAATAACAAAAATACTTGTTATTTTATGGAACTTCCTTATGAGAAAGTTCTCTCCACCACTGTAGGTCAGTATATTATCTGCAATTTGTAATCTTATGGTTGTTTAAAATTTAATCCCTAAGTAGAAGTTATAATAGTTTCCTGGGGCAATGAAGCCAATAGGTGTCAGAGGTAGTACCTGCATATATTCTTCTGGTTCTAAGACCCACTAACCATATGCTTTTCAGCCTCTAATCCATAATTTGTAAAGGGAAGAAATTAGCAGTGAGAAGATTCAAGAAGAGTATAGCCTCATGTAGAAGGCAATATTTGAGCTGAGATCTGAAGGAAATTAGGATTTTTAAAGTTGGGGGGTATATTCTAGACATAGGAGACAACTTGTGAGTATTTGAAGGAAGACAGGGGATGAAATGCCATGTGTGAAGAACAAAAGATGGCAGGTACGGTTTGGATTAAAGTATGCATGAAGGGAGTGATAAATGTGTGTGTATGTCTATATATGTATTATATCTGCATTTTATATATATGTGTATATATATATAATATAGGTTATATATTTACATAATATTCAAAGAGTCTTTTTGAAACTTTTTTATGCACATGAAGACTTTATGAACACCCTATTCTATTCAATCAACATTTATTTAGCTCTTTTTGATACACCATAAGGAAATTCCATGAAAAAACAAGAACAGACCTTATTTTCTCCTACATATATAAATGTTGTCTACATTCCACCAAAAAGCTGAAAGGTAGGTTGGAGTCAAGTGTGAAAGGGTTTAAATGATAAATAAGTTTGGTTTTAATCTGAGAAGCAATAGGGAGCCATTTGAGTTTATAGAGCAGGGGACTAACATGGTCAGAACAATATTAGTTTTATCATATTAGTAGCCCCGATAAGAAAGACCAGAGAGGAGAGACTTGAAGCAGAGAGAATGTCTGAACTAGAGCTATAGTTCATTGTATTCACAAACATATAAGAATAAAGTTACTTCTCTATAGGGTGAGTCAGCATGGTATTTAGCTGGGGCTCCTAATATATTTCCATGTATTGAATCCCTTGATGGTCTGGTGAAACCCATGGACCTCTTCTCAGAAAAGTATTTTTATATAAAGTAAAATACATAGGATAACAAAGGAAATCAATTAAATTTAATACAATCATGAAAATATTTTAAAAAAATAAATTAAAAAAATTCTGGGTTCAGGACCTCTGGATCTATGGGCTGGATATTCTGGATTATATTCTTGCCCTAGACATACATTGTCTGTAAAACCCTGGATAAGTGTGACCTGGAGCAACTACTTTAATCTTCTTAGTACTCAGTTGCCTCTTCTGTAAAATGAGAGGGATTGGTGCTACAATTCTACATATATGAAACTAAGTCACTGAACCTTTCATTGCTTCCAGGAAACACTATAAACTTAAAAGTTTCCAAAGAGAATTTCTAGTCTGCGTTGGTGGAGGGAGTTTATATACTAGGTAGTCCTATGAACTCAAAGTCCTCCCTTCTCTTCTCATAAAATGGTGAAATTTTAAGGCTGACTATAAGAACTTCAATTTATTGTTTATTCTTTAGGGACGTTGATGAATATTTAAGCTCAGCTTTCCAAAAACAATTTTTGTTTTGAGCTTAATCTCATAAAAAAGCATAATACATATGATCCTTAATTACAATACTTGCTTAGTAGATTGTTAATGCTCTAAAGAAGTTGAGTAATGAGAGATTATGTCCCTATAAGTTAGCTTATCTCTATATATAGTTCGTATATATTTTCAAAGTATCAAAACATATCATTTGCACTCTTGAGATTCTTCAGAATGCATTGAACAGAAATTTACAAATAAGTACAATTGAAAACATATCCATCTGATTCAGGGCTTTTTAAAACAATAGCGTTTCACTTTAAAAACACATGCAGAGATAGTCCTCAATACCCACCCCTGCAAAAACCTGTGCCCCAAACTCCAATCCATCTCCTCCCCACCCCAAGACATCAAGCAATCCAATATATTTCAAATATGTGCAGTTCTTCTACACCTCCCCACATCCATCATGCTGCACAAGAAAAAAAACAGACCAAAAAGGAAAAAAAAATGAGAAAGAAAAAAAAGCAAGCAAACAACATCAAAAAGGTGAAAACACCATGCTGTGATTCACATTCTGTCCCCACAATCTTCTTCCTGGATACAGATGGCTCTCCCCACCACAAATCCACTAGAACTGGCCTGAATCACCTCATTGCTAAAAAGAGCCATGTCCATCAGAGCTGACCATTATATACTGATTTAAAAATCTATAAACATTTTTGAGACTAGTTCAACCTCTTCCCATATCTCCACCTCTTCTCCACAAATACTCTATATCTAAATATTTTGGTATATGGAGCTATATCCAGAAGCTAGATATATAGAGGAGAGACTAAAGCACTGAAGTGAAATTGTGTAGCAGAAGGGCAATTTTTTCATTTGAGATGAAAATAATCCTGCTGATAGAGTGCTGGATAAAAAAGAATTGCCTTAGAGTTAAGAAGAGAGGGATATCCGGGCTTCAGTCCTCTATTCCTTTGACACACACTAGCTTTGTGACTTTGGAGGAGCCATCTAATTTTGCATTGTTCTCAAGCAACTGTCTGAGCCTACAAGTACCAGAGGAGCTGGCAATCTGCATTGATGAAGTTCATTTCCTTAATGAGAGTTCTGTGCAACCATCAAATGTGTAGTCTAGACCAAAAAATCAAACTAAACCAAAAAATCTACATAGTTATGAAGGCTAGAGTTATCAATCCCAAAGAGAAAAGTGTTGTAATTCTTGATGAGAAGTCAAAAATACAGAGCTATCTGGGTGGATATTGCTCTCTAAGGTGCTTAGGGGCTAAATAAGAAGAAGCTTTTTGATGATCTGTAAATTTATGGATGCAGAGAGAAGATTAAAGAGATCTGGAGGGGAGAAATTAGGAAGACTGGCTTGAGATTGTAGGTTCAGCAAAGGGGAGTTTAGGCATAGCACTTAAAATATTTAAAAGAATGGGATTTTAGAGGGCTATGTCCAGAGGTTATCATATTTGCTTGGCTTCAGGTAACTGTTTGAAGAAAACCTAACTTGAAAACAAATCAAGTACATCTGAGCTCTAATGACACTTTGGCTTTGTCATATACACTCTCACTATACCTTTAGGATTTCTGGGCCTTCCCATCAATCTTAAAGTCAAATATTTCTTTATGGGATATCTCTCCTAATTAGAGCATCAACTCCTTAAGAGCAAAGATCATGTCAAATTTCCTATTTGTATTCTAAGCATGTAACACATTGCTCAGCACAGAGTTGTTCTCTTTATTTTAAAGAGAACGAATGATATCCTGGGTGATGCACTGGATTTAAGTAAGACAGAGTTGTATGAAGTCATCAGCCTCATTTGCTCTTCTGGAGTCATCAAAGTCCAATGGCAGGTAAAATTGGGATGCAGTGAATGACCTTTGATATCTGAACTTCTCAGCCATTTTCAATCACTTTTATGGCTATTGGAACAAATTGTTTTCATTTATGTGTTGAGAGAAGTTTTTGCTCTTGGGGTAGACAGCTTTCTGACTAACAGATTTGAGGTCTATCTACCCTCAAAGTGTTTTAGCCTGTCTTCTGAGATGGTTTTACTGAGGTATGGCTGCTGTCCATTCTACAGCTTCTTGGAACCACAGGTGAGAGTAGAGTGATGTTGACACCAAAAGTGGAGAAGCAGTTCTCATACCAGAAGTGCTGATCCTCCCTGAACACCCCATATAGGCACATATTAATTGTGTAATAAGTGTTCTTTTTTAATTCTTAGGAATTAAGAGAAAGAGAGAGAGAAAACTCAGATATGGGGATAGAGGCAGAGCTAAAAGCAAAAAGGGACAGGGATACCATAGGTCAGGTCTGAAGTCTCTTTGAGAAAGCCTGCTGACTTCAAAAGTTAGAAGAGAGACTGTTAGTGCTCTAAATTAGTGTAACATGAGAGATTATGTCCCTGTAAATTACCTTATCTCTATATAGTTTCTATATGCTTTCAAAATATCAAAACATATTATTTATACTCTGATATTTCTTCACACTAGAGCAAAAATAGTCATGTACTTGAATGGACTTTGCATGTGCAATAAAAATAGTGGGGAAAGGATATAGCTTGAGAACAAAGAGAGGGAAAGAATGGCTATGAATTTTTTGGGCTCTTTCTGTGGAGAAGAAATACATTCCTTCCCCCAGTCTGCTTGGAGGTTCTAGATTGTAGTAGTAGAAAATTACCTGATCCAGCTTGTCATACAAACCTTTTGGGGTTGCCTTCTGTTTGGGGGCTTCCCAAGAGGTGTCAATTTCATTTTAGAGACTTTCAGTTTCCCTTATCAATCAAGTGAGAAAATAATGTTAGACATTCTGAAAACTCTCAAGTGCTACATAGTAATAATGATGGTGATGATGATCATGATTATGATCATATATTAGCTCCATCGTAGAGTTGAGCCAAATAAATCACTTAGAGTTTAAATAATTTTTTTTTCAAAAATCTGAATAACAGAATTGGCGTTGGAACATTCTCCCCATATGGTTCAATTCAGACACACTCAAAGGAATCATATTTTGTTCTGGAGCTGTCCTGGATAACTGTTTCCAGAATGGAAAGAGTCTATATTTGGTACAATCTTGCTAGAAGACATTGAAGGGCAGCCAAGAGCTAGGGCCAGGTGGGTGGCAGTTAATGCTGGGCTTGGGTGAGTCTGTCTAGGGCCATTTTGGAAGTGTGGGGAGGAGTTCTGATAAGGACAACTAAGTGGTTCAGTGGATAGAATGTTGGACATGAAGTCTGGAATATTTGGGCATAAATTCTAGCTCAGACACAGTAGTTTTCTGATCCTCATCACTTCATTTTTCTCAGTCTCATGTTTCTCATCAGCAAAATGGGAATAACAGCACCTACCTCCCATGATTGTTGTGAAGATCAAATGAGATAATATATGGAGGGCTATATAAATGATAGCTATGATGATGATAATGACTGATGATGATGATGATGATTGATGATGATATTGTCCCCAAGAGCCAAAGAATGGAATAGAGAGATAACCTAAAAGGACAAAGCAAGAATTTAAACTGGACAGGAGCTGGCTAGAAATGCTATTGAGTGTCTTATTTTATCTTGGCTATAGTCTTTTTCTCTATTACTCCATCATTCATAATGACCTAATTATGTAGTCTTATTGATGTACAAGTCATTTTTCTGATCACAAACCTTTAGTGGTAGTTTCTCATGACCTACCAAATAAAATACAAAGTGTTTAGGTTGACATTAAAAGCTTTTACATGATCTCCAAACTAAATTTTTTTGTTTTATTTTTCTCTATTCTCCTTCATATACTCACAATATAATCATATTGAACCACCCCATGGTTCCTCCAATTTCATTCTGTGCCTTTTTTTGGCTCTATATATTTGAAGTCCCAGTACTCAAGATCTTCATCTGCATTTCTGCCCATTTAAACCCATCACTTCCTTCAAGGCCCAGCTCATGTGGAAATTTCTGTAAAGCCTTCCCTGAACCCTCTAAATAGAAATGACACCTACTATGTAAAAATCTCTTATGCCATTTTCCCATATTCCTCAGAGTGTTTTATCTAGATTTCGCTTTTGCCCTTATCTTCTTATGTATATTATAATCATGAGTACATAGCTTTCTCCATTTTAGATAATATGCTCTTTGGGATTACTGCTTTTGAATTCCTTGCACTCACTATAATTGCTATTTATTGCTAATAATGATTGCTATTAACACCTATTATATTAATTAATCAAGAAATATTAAGTTCATACTGTGCACCAGGCACAACTAAGTGCTGGAGATATAAGAAAGTGGGAAAAGACAGTCCTTGCCTTCAAGGATCTTACAGTCTAATGGGGGAGATAGCATGCAAACAAGTATATACAGGATAAGCAAGGGATGATTAACATAGAAAGACACTAGAATTAAGAGGGGTTGAGTTGTTCAAAAATTTGAATATCATACTTTACTTTTGCATTATATGAATTTGTGTCCATATCTCTTCCTTTATTTAGTCAACCAAGTAATAAGCATTTATTAAGGGCACTTTAGATTATTTGGAGAGTGTTAGCTACTTTAAGATAAAGATTATGTCATTTTTTATCTTTGTATTCCCAATACATTCAGCAGCATGTTGTACATGGCAGGTGCTTCATAATTGTTTGAGCTAGATTGAATCAGCTTAAAAAGCCCAAGATGCGTGACAGGAAGAGAAGAATAGAAAATTAGTGTTAGTGATAGATAATATCAGCTGAGGTCTAAGTTCCAACCAAGGGTGAACATGGCCAATATTCCTCTCATGTTATAGAAAACAGAGGGGAAATTATCCATGGTAAATTGCATATACACTACATATAACCAAAGTGAGTGGCTAAATGATTGTGCCTCTAATACATAGAGTCTGGGGAATATCTCATTGATTCTTTCATTACCCATGCTCTATGAATGCTGGATCAGTAATGGTATCTGCCATTCTCTTGCTCCTTATCTTTCCTTGTCTAGGAAAGACAAGAATCTATCATGGGATCCCTGGGGTGTATGTCAGGAAACCATCCCCCCTCCCGAATCTGTGCCTTCTGCTGCTGTGATGTTATACCTGACAGGAAAAAAAAAATGTGAGACCTGACAGAAAAACTACACAGAGCATCCTGAAACAGATTTCCCCCCTTCCCTCTCTTTATCCAAAGCATTGGAAAATGCTTTCAGTTTATGTTCCTGATGCCCACCCGTTAGATAAAGACATGTCAATTTCTGTGGGAGGTAGTTTTTTTCCCTCCTTTGTCAGATATTACTGTTGGTTTACCAGAGTGCTTTGCTAATGTGCAGATCTGAACATGCACATACTCTTCAGTCTGAAGGAGGAAGGGAAAGGTTCAGATAGTGGGTGTCATGTTGAGATTAGGGCTGCTGGAGCAGTGCAGGTTGATGGGGGCTGGAATTGGAGTCTGTCTAGACTGAAGAGACTTGACAGATAATTCAGGTAAGTACAGAGGGAACAGATTGGTATGATGGATGGTGGCAAATAAGATATAAGCTCTAAGACAGACAGTGAAAGTATCAATCAGAGTTAAACAGCAGAGATCAGGGATTTAGATTAAGAGACTAGAAAAGGCATGTACTGGGGGCCCAGCAACATGGTTTCATAATAATCAACCAGTCAGTCAATAAACATTTATTGAGTTTCTACTAGGTATTATTCACTGTTCTGAGTTCTGAAAATACCCCCCCCCCAAAAAAAAAGAGGTAAAAGACAAACCTTGTCCTCAAAGAGCTCACAATCTAATGGAATAAAGATAAAGGAAGTTAGACTGTTGATTTTGAGCAAAAAGTACTATCTTTTGGCTTTCAGATTTTCTTATCAAGCTTAGAATTGGTCTCAGAGTGTAAGAAACTCTGTGATCACACATGGGAGCAAGTAGATAGACTTGGCTAGAATAGAGAAGTAGTAGCCCAGGAAATCAGGCAATTTGTAATTGATTCTGCTGAAAACAGAAAACAAATCTGCTGCTAGATAATCGATAAGCCATTTACAGAACATTTATCTTCCTACCACTATAATAGCTGCTACAAGAGATACAGGAGAAAAAAAAGCAAGACAATGTCCCTGCCTTTAAGAAGCTTACCATCAGTTTGAGGAGACTGATATACTTGTGAAATAATTAGAAAAACAATCACTTACTTCACTATGTGACAAAAGCTTTGCAACAAAATGATTATTAGCTTTAGGCAAAACATCACTACATCTATGATCAAATTTGCCTGCAGAAATAATATCTATTGAACCAAATTCACTTTTAATGCCCAAACATTAAGTGCTTACTTATGTATGAGAGTAGAGCAATATGGTATAGTGAATAGTGAACCAACCTTTGGAACTCTCCACTGACTCGTACTGGTTATGTGACCCTGGGAAAAATACTTAACCCTTTAGTCCTCCCAGAGAACTGACTAATACTGTAATTTGCAGAAGAGCTGCAGAGCTGCATTGATAGAGATGAGTTTACAACACTGGGTCTGGTGTCAGGAAGATCTGAGTTCAAATCTTGCCTCAGACACTAGCTGATTGATCTTGAGCAAGTCTCTTTAATTTCTGTTTGTCTTAGTTTCCTTATCTGTAAAATAGGGCTAATAATATTAGCATCCTCCTTCCAGGATTGTTATGAGGAGCAAATGAGATAAGATCTGTCAATTTACTTGGTAGTGCCTGGCACAAAATAGATGCTACATAAATGTTTATTCCCTTTCCCAATGAAATCATAGGACTGGACATCTCCCTTCAATAATCCTTTCTTCCCTCTTTTTCCTCCTTACCCCTCCTCCTGGCTGCAAAGTACACTACACAAGTCAGGAACTAGGGAAAAAGAAGGCAAAAATGAAATAATCTCTGTTCTCAAGGAGCTTACATTTTATAAGAAAAAAAACAAGAAATTTGTTTCTTTCTTCTTACAGCCTTCTTCTCTATAATAATAAAGGAAATAAATCAACTCTATGAGTGTAGGGATTGACATCTCTGAATCCTAATACTTAACTCTTCGTAAGTAAAAGTTAAGAATGGAAAGGATGCTGGGCTGGGAACCAGAAGATCTGTGTTCTAACCAGTCAGGCAGTCAATAAATCTCTACTGTAAAGTACCTGTCATGTAGGTACTGACATACACTAGGTGCTAAGGATAAAAAGAAAGGCAAAAACCAAAACAAAAACATGCCCAGTTTCTTGTTTTCAAGGAATTCCTAGGCTAATGGAAAAGATATTATGTAAACATGTGAATGATACTGAGGTCCCTTCTTGCTCAAAAAGTCTCTTAATTTACAAAAATCTCTAAGAATGTATATGGTCCCAGTTTTAATGTAGTTTAGTTATATTATTCTCTAATGACAATGTACTTCATGTCTGTAGCATTCTCTAAAGATAACGTAATTCATTTCTTGAGGAAGTCATGGCATTTCCTCTCCCCACCCCCCCCAAGCTGGTTCAAAATGATTTCCATTCAAATAACCAACTACTCTAGGCTATCCATGCTTATCTGTCCTTGGTGACTCTTGTGTAATGACTATTTAAAAGTTCCGATGTATGACTGCAAAAATGACCTAAGTTTCATTTAGTTTTTGTCTTTAGAATTAGAAAGGGACCTCTGTTTCTAATTTCAAAAGGACTACTTTAGGTGATATGAAGATGAATTTTGCTCAGAGCCTCCCCAAAAGAGCAAATCTCTATCAGAGAGAGGCTCCATGAAATGCTGGAGCTTCCTCCCCACCTATGCATGGTGAGCACTCATTTTGCTGTGTGGGCACAGAAATATCATCCTAGGTCCCTTTTCCCAGCTGGAACAGATGAGGAAGTCTAAACTACCAGTTAACCTATCTAACAATACCAAGTATGGCCGAATTGATCTAACATTCTCATCCAATGCGTCCTGGCATGGAGATAAGCTGTCTTTCTAGATCACATTGCTTTCCAATTTGGTTTTGCTAAAAAATAACATCTGTGTCTCAGTGTTCAGGTCCACCTCGGTAGGTGCTGAAATCTAGAGTACAAAATGATTACTCCATATTTCACTTCATCAAAGTTTTGATGGAAGAAACCTTATGAGTAGTAGTCAGTTCAGAAGCCTGAGGAACCAAAATGATGGACCAGGTATTTTTAAAAACAAAATAAACAAAAAACAATTAGTATCTGACATAAATGCAATCTCCCTAATGCATTTGCCTTTCATCTCTCTGAGTTTAGGATGTTTTGTTCTAAAAAAAAAAAAACCTCAACAAATAAACAAACAAAAAAACAAAGCAAAAAGTTAGACCTTTGGACTTCTAAAGAAGGAATTCTTCATCAATACACTAAAATTTATAAACTTAGAGAATTCCTTGTTACACAGAATGGTTAAATGACTTGTCCAAGGTCACACAGGCAATCTTTCTCAGGGCAATTCCCATCTTGCCCTTCATAATCTGAGGGCCAGGTCTCCCTCCATTATACCATAATGTATAACATGATGAAAACACTGCTTCCTCTCTATTGTATTTACATCCTTTGAATTGATTTAAAGAATAAATAATAACTTTGAAATCCCTAGATATCCTTTTGGCTTTGCATAAATGGGAAAAAGAGACTAAGCAGAGATCAGTTTCTACAGCAGGTTTTGTAATTTTCTTTTTCCATTTACCATCGAAATGCAAGAGCATTTGTATCTGAAAATTCACAGAATGATGAAGTTAAATCAACTTTGAAGGCATGGGGGAGGGGAAATATTGAAAAGACTTAAGAGTTTTTACTTAAATTGGCTTACTTGTCTCTAACTTAATGCTTGCTGGAGTGACCCACAAGTCAATTCTTCTCCCTGCTTTCGCAAGCTCAGTCTTTCTAATGAATTTAGAAGAGAAACAGACTTCCTAGCATTTGAGAGATTTGGTCTATTCCTTTTGATTTTCCTTTTACCAGTCATGATCCTGGAACTACATGGTATGCTAGGCAGGAATAGCTAGTATTTGCAGTGGGGTGAAAACCTCTCAATTGCTAACTCCCTTTACTTTAGGTAGACACACAGTATGAAATATACATAACAGCAGTGTCTCTTATCTACATGAGGAAAAGACTATTTCAGATGAAATTTGATTTTCAAAAATAATTCTTGGGATTTTTTTTTATGCCTAAACTCTGGATAACTAGCACTGCAAACCCAAACGAGTGTCTCTCCAAGCAACCAATTAGAATAACCCCCAATCAAAGGCAGAACAAACTAGTACATTTTCGGACTCTGTTCTTTAATGACAAAAACTTGATTAATAGCTGTGTCCTTGTCTGGTGTTACAATTAATATGACTGAGTAGGATTTATCATCATCATTATCATTATCATTATCATCATCATCATCATCATTATTATCTTTTTTTTCAGAAACCCAGTTCAGCCATTGTTACTTCTGCAGTTAATTTCTGGAAAAAAGAAGATGAAATCTATAAATCTAAATTACAATATCTTCTCACAGCTTGTCAGGGGGAAAATGTTTCCCCTGTTGTGTACAATTACAAATGTCCTTGGCCGTGACAGAAGTATGAACAATAACCTGAGACAATATTTTTTAGAGAGCAATGATAAACCTCCCTACCTGATGCTCCATTCAGATTGGAGAGTTCTTTCTTCATTCCTGCTAACTGTGATTTGTCAGCAATAGTTAGGCAACCCTGTACTCTTTCTGTACTCTGCCAAACAAGAAAGAAAAAAAACAACAACAACAACAAAAAGCCTTGACATCTATATTTAAGGATTGCGCTCTGCAGAAGCAGCGGAGCTTCTGATTCTAATTACTACGCCTGGGATGACTACAAGGTGGAAAATAGCATACTGCTTGGCTGCAGCTCGCCAAAGTAGCACACCGGGAGTACATTTCTATGGTTGGGATCCCTTTCCCACAATCTCTACTGCAGGGCAAATTCTTCTGGCGTGCATGGCTGCATTCTAATTAGCTTATACATTGGGGGAAGGGGGGACGCATATCGTCATTTTAAAAGTGGAAAATATTACTCTTATTCTTGGGATTGGGAGAAGAAAGCTGGCAGAGTTTCCGAAAGAGCCCTTTCCTCCCGAGAATGGCACAGACGGAGGGGAGCGAGTGGCAACCGACTTAATCATTCTCAGGGAAAGGTGGTGAGTGGTGCTGCAAAAGGGAAATTCACTGGCGTGGGGGAAGGTAGCGACGAGCTGGCAGGAAATCAAAGTTTAGTTTGAGGGGTTGTTCGGGGGAGGCAGGGAGAACCCTGTCCAATTCTGATGATGAAGTTAAAAATAAGCTCACTTGGTAGAGAAGGGGCTACAGGAAAAGAGTGGGAGGGAGAGAGAGATCGGGCTGGATCGCATTTGGAAAATTATGCAGTACTTTCAATGATCCTGAGCTACTTGCTACTGCAAAAGTGCATTACTTTAACACCAGCATCTCCACAATGATGCTTATGGCTGTGAATCTCAGAAGAATTGAAATGACAAGATTCCGAGGTGAGACGAAAAGAAATACAGTGGGAATGAGTCTTGGTTATTGTTCATTTGGGTTGGATTCTTCGTGACCCCATTTGGGGTTTCCTTGGTGAAGAAACTGGAGTAATTTGTCATTTCCTTCTCCAGCGCATTGTACAGATGAGGAAACTGCGGCAATAAGGGTTAAATGACTTGCTCAGAATCACACAGTAGTAAGTGTATGAGGCCAGATTTGAAATCACCAAGCTGAATCTTCCTGACTCCAGGAACTCCATCCACTGTGTCACCTAGTTGCTCAAGGTATGAGCAGGGGGCTGCATGTTGCCAAGAATGACTTGCAAATGAGCAGTGATTTAATAAAAAGAAAACGAGATCAGTCAGAACATATGTGGACTGAAGTAATGTATCATATCATGCATCCAGTCGGTTATTTAGACAGAAAAACCAAAGTAGTAAAGTATTACCCTTTTCTCTGCCTCCCACAAAAGTATATAAAGAATAAGAGGAAACTTTTCAGTCCATTTGGTAGAACCTCCAGGTAGGGTTTAGGGGAAAGCATAGACAAGAAATCTGTATGTTTAAAGTTATGCTTTAAGCTATACTTAAAGTTATACTAGATTTCTAAATTCTTAATTAGATCAATGTATCACCTTCCCTTGATGCCTCATTAATCCTTTCCATCTTGGTGTGTGTGTGTATGTGTGTGTGTGTGTGTGTGTGTGTGTGTGTATTTGGTTTTCTTTTTAGTTCTCCTTCCTTCCTTCCTTCCTTTCTTCCTTCCTTCCTTTTTTAAAAGTGTTTTTCCCCATTCCTATCTTTGCATCTTCTTCTGCCTTTGGAGCTTCCTCTTATTTGCCATGCCTTCCTATCCCAAAGCCGTAATTCCTCATTATCACAGAATGATATGGTTGGGATGAGATACAATTCTGTTGGTAAAAAAAACAGTTGGGATATGATTCTGAAATAGCAATATTCCTTTTTAAAAAATACTCAGCAGCCTAGGAAATGGATTATAGTTATAAAGTGTAAATAGTAGTTAAAATTGGAAACCAAAAGACATCTTCAGATTTGTACAATATAGAATGAAGTGATGGTCAGCAGTCAACACTTTCTGACTTGGCACTGGGTTTGGCACTGTGGAGAGTCAGAGACAGAAGCAGAAAACTTTCAGTATTCACAATTTGTCGTTTGCAATTTTGCAAATTCATGGTATTCAGAACCAACTCACAATCTCTTTTTCTACAGGGCAATGATGCTTTGACATTGAATTTTCATGATGATATTTTCATGATTTTAATTATTTATTAATTTCATTAATTTATTATTTCACTAATAGAAAAATAAATGATAGGGCCACAAATATGTGAGAGGTTAAGAAAGAGAAAAAAAAGTCTTTGTTTATATTATGAAAAGCTGCATGGAACAGTGAATAGAGACTTGCCTTCAGATAAGGAAGATTTGGATTCAGGTTTCATCTTAGCACATGCTGGCTATGACTTTGGGCAAGCCACTTAATTTTGCTTTAGAAAACTAAGACTATAAGTACGGAAAAGTAGCCAACCTACTTTAGTAGAGAGAGCTTCCACATTTAGGAGTTCCTTAATACAAAGAAATCACAGGACTGATTCCTATCACTCATTCAATTGGAAGCTCCTTGAAGGCCAAAATTATCTTTTTGCTTGAATTTCTATTCCTAAAGTTCAGTAAGTGCTTAATAACTGTCTGTTGTTTTGCCTTGCAATATTTATATTTTTTATATTTTATCTGTTTGTAAATATAGCTATAAATATCAATATGGATATAGATATAAATACATACATATGCATACTCTATAGAATTCATGAATTTTCTTAAGGAAAGGATAGCAAAGGCAATACTACAAGACTGATATAGTCTCTGGCCTTTAAGGGCATATATATATAAATGTGATGACTATATATATATTATATATATATATATACATATACATATATATAATATATACACACACACACACACACACACACACACACATACATATATATAAATGTGATGACTGCGTTAGTACTCTGGATACCTTAGAATCAGCTGGAGTCAGGATAAGCAAAAATCCTTGGTCTTTATTCTTGGTCTTTAGAGGTAGGATTGAATTGGATGGACACAGAATTTCCACCACCTCCTTCTTCCTGGTCTACCACCAAAGTGACCCTGGCTCATCTTACTCCACCCCCTAGTCCCTCCTACAATTCTCTGTATACACCAATTATGGAGCCAGCACAGGATAGTGGGAAGGGCCATTTTCCAAGCATATGCTTATAGAATATTGTCCAATCAGTAATTATCCTTAAGTGCTCAGTTATCTGGACCTCAGTGCATAAACTCAAGAGTTTCAGCGCTCTCTCTCTCTCTCTCTCTCTCTCTCTCTCTCTCTCTCTCTCTCTCTATATATATATATATATATATGGATAATTTGTCAACAACAATGACAAACCTGATAATAACTTTATGCCTATGGATATAGCTATAGAAGGGAATCTAAAACCAATTAAGTGATCAGAAATTGGGTGTATTTAATCAAGGAAAACTTCAAGGAGGAAGTATATTTTAAGTAGTCATGAGAAAAATTAAGGCTGTCTTTTGTGAACAAGGAAGAGACAATTGAGAGAAATGAAGAGAAACATTTAAGGCATATGTAAAAAAATAGGTTGCTGGATATTTCATCCTGAATGTAGACATCTTAAATTCTTCTTCGCTGAGGCAATTGGAGGTGTCTTGCTCAGGGTCACATAGCTAGGAAATGTTAAGTGTCTGAGATCAGATTTGAACTCAGGTCCTCCTGATTTCAGGGCTGGTGCTCTATCTACTGTACCACCTAGCTGCTTCAGCATCTTAAAATCAATTTGACCAAAACTGAACTCATTTTCTCCTCAATCCTTCCTCTTTTGTAAACTTTTCTACAACTATTGAAGGTACTACCATCCTTCTACTCATTTAGGTATTCAAGCTCAGTTCATACATTCTTTCTCTCACTCTACATATCCAATTAGTTGCCAAATCTTGTAATTTCTTTCTGCACAATATCTTATGCATATATCCCTTATCTCCATTTATACCACTATTACTATTATTTAATCCTTATCACCTCTTGCCTGGATTACTTCAATAACCACCTAATTGATCCTTGCCAGAAGTCTCTCCCCACTCTAATCCATTTTCCACATAATTTTCAAACTGATTTTTGTAAAGCCTGTGTCTGGACGTACTTTCCATCTATTCTGTATTTATATAATATGTTTTGATTTATAGGCATCATCATCAACTCTTCCATTAAACTGTAAATTCTTTGAGGGCAGTCACTGCTTCCCCTTTACCTTTTATTCCCAGGACTTAGCACTGTGCTTGAGATAAATACTTATCGACTGACTAACCAACTATGAGCAACAGATATAAGGAAGTTATATAGAGGGAGAGGACATCAGGTTTACTTATGAAGAGCACTGATATTCAATCAAAAAAGACAGCAGGACAGAGTGGGGAAAAGTTGGTTTCCTTTCTTGTATTTGTACACTCCCTACCCAAATTTGCATTTATTTTGCAGATATTCTGCTTTTATTTATGGTTCTATATTTTGTCTTCATTGTTAGAATATAGTCTCTTTATTTTTGGCTCTATAACTCCAGACTTTATCATAGTGTCTGATACACAGAAGGTACCTAGTAAATACTTATTGATCCATCAATTGATCTGTAGTCAGAGATTTTAGGTTTCAAATTCTTACTTGAAGTCACATCTACTTTCTGAGTCTGTTTGCTCATCTGTAAAGTGAAGAGGCTAGATCTGAGGATCCCTCAATCTCTTTTCAGCTACATATAAGGGGCAAGGAGAAGAGAAAGAAAGGGAACAAACTTACTATATGCATAGCATTGTGGTAAGCAATTTACAAATGTGCTCTCATTTGATACTCACCACAACATTGCGAATTCACCATGTTTATTTTTGTTGTAGTTGATATTTTTTATTAATATTATTATTGTCATCTTATAGTTGAGGAAACTGAGACAGAGGTCAAGTGATTTGTCCTGAGTCACAGCTAGTAAGATCAAATTTGAACTCAGATCTTCCTAACCTTAGATCCAGCTCTCTCCCCACTGGCCCATCCAGTTTTCTCTAATGAGATAGGAATCAGTGAAAATTTTTATGAGTGGATTAACATTAATTCAGTTCAAACAGCATTTATTAAACATCTCTCAAAGTGCATAAAGGGATAAAAGATGAAAAGCCACATTTTCTGAAGGTGCTTAGGCAATTTAGAAATCAGTCAGTCAGTCAATTAACATTTATAATGTGTTTACTATTTGTAGAAATTATGTTAATTGCTTGGTATGCAAAGAGAGGCAAAAGTATGATCCTTGCTCTCAAAGAGATCACATTCTATTTGGAGAGACAATATGTAAAGAACTATAGCTATATAAGAGAGTTTGTGTGTGTATGTGTGTGTGTTAGTGGAAAATAATCTCACAGGAAAAGTATGCAGAGGGACATTGAAATGCCTCCTGTAGAAAATAGGAGTTGAACTGAGTCTTGAAGGAAGATAGAGAAGCCAGGAGGCAGAGATGAGAACATGAGATATAAATATATGGTAGCATGAGATAAGGGCAAGTTAGAAATGTAATAAAGATCTATATAAATATTTGAGGAAGGCTAGCTTCATAGAGGGGTCAAGACCTTCTAGCACCTTTTTTCAAAGGAAGACAATGACTTCAGCGGCTGGAAATAAGAATGAAGGCCATTCCAGGCAAGCAGGACATGTAGGGGAAAGTACAGGATGAAATTAGGAACAAGTCAGTGGTCCAGCTTGACAGGAACATGGAATATGTAGAGGAAAATAATGTGAAAAAGGCAGATCTGAGCCAAATTGCATAGGGCCATAAATACTAGGAATAAGGAATCTGTGTTTTATTCTATCAACTATAACAAACTCCTAGAGAATTGTTTTATACATCAAGTCTTCAAAAATATATTGATTTTGTATATGACCCTATGCTCTCTGCATCTTGTCCCAGAGCACTCTTATGAACTCCCCAGAAATTCAAGACATGGTTCTAACTACTTGCAAAGGGAGAAAATAATAGGCAACCCGTTGAGTTGGTCCATCAAAACATCTCTTGGAAACTAACTACTTATTGGATATTTCCAAATGACTGTCTTGGAGATATATAAGGAATATGTCTAATGTCAAACTTATTATCTATCTGTCTAAACCATCTCCTTTTCAAAACTTCCCCATTTTTGACCAAGGCACCCTCATCCTTCCCATCTCCTGGGTTTGTAAACAACTTCCTTGGATTCCTCACTCTCCTTCACTCCACACATTTAAGAAATTTTCAGATTTTGCTTTTTCTTTATTCACAACATCCTTTGTTATTCAAACTCTTCTCTATTCACACAGTTATCACTCTCACCTTATTCAGGCCCTCTTCACCTCTTACCTGGATTATTTCAACATGCTCCTAATTATTCTCTCCCGCTCAAATCTCTCCCTGTTCTAATTGATCCTAAAAACAAACAAACAAACAAATCCATTTAGGTGTTTCTATTTTGCCTAAAGTAGAAGAGCAGCAGCCTTTTATTGGGTCACCTTTATTGTTGCTGCTGATTTTAGAAGCCTTTATTTCATATGTGAACTGGTTTGCCCTTCCTTAGCAGCCTGGTAACTCCCTCATTCCCAGACTCTTTGGGGCTCACAGTATTAGTGCTGGCTCACACATCTCTGAGATAGGTTTTAGCTCTCCTATAGCTCAGAACTCCCAAAATCAAGCAATTCATCAGCCCCAACCTCTCTACTAGCTGGTACTATAGGAATGCATCACCATGCTAGCCATTCTACTCCATTTTACACACTGCTGCCAAAGTAATTTTCCTTAAGGACAGATCTGACCACGTGACTCATGCACTCAATCAACACCACTGGTTTCCTGTTGCTCCTAAAATAAAAAAATAAACTCTGCACTTTAGCTTTCGAAGCCCTATACAACCGGGTCTCAAGCTAATTTTCTAGTTCATTGGATATTACTCCTTTATCCATATTCTAGGATCCAAACAAACAAGCCTCTTTTCTTACTTTAATATGTTGCTCATACATGATGTTCTTTATGAAGCCTTTTCTGCTCTCTCCCACCAACTTCTAATGCTCTTCCACACCCACTACCTTTTATTTAACTACCTTGCATATATTTCTGTTTATTCACTTTGTATTTATCCTGTAAATATTTTTATTTGAACTTTTAGTATCTCTTATTTAAATAAACTCACAAACAGGGATTGTTACATATTTTATATTTGTATCTACAGTTCCTAGTGGAGTGCCTGGCACACAGTAGGTACTTAATAAATACTCGTTGATTGATTGGTTGACTGATATTGCAGGTAGAAAATAAGCTAGGTCCATGATTGATTAGAAAGAGATTTAGCCAGATCACATTTGAGGAACTGCAATATTGATAATAGTTGTTTATAGATCTAAAAAGTTGGCTGGCATAAACCATTTCTTTCAATATTGATATTTCTCAGTGATGGTACATGAATACAAATTGTAGAATATGCCATTTCAGAAGACTTAAAACTAAAAGTAAAGCAAATGAAAATGGGAAAATATGTCATAAGAATAAATACTTTGTAATATTTTCCTAATTATGATATGTAAACAACAACAGTAACTAGCATATATATATAGCAACTACTATGTTAGAAATATATATATATATGTAATTATATTTTAATACAACTGTTCAGAGAGGTAGGTGCTATTATTATTTTTCAGTTGCATCTGACTTGTCAAAATGCTATTGGGGTTTTCTTGGCAAAGATACTGCAGTGAAGCTTCCTTACCATGAGTTCTCTTCAACAGAAAAATTACAGGTTCTAAATACCATTAACAATCACAAAAGCAAACAACAATGTCAAGCAGTAGCAAATTCTGATGTATTTTGATTTTAGTCCTGGAGAACCGATAAGGAAACATAGATTTATTTATGCATTAGAGAAGCAGTGATTACTGACATGGCATATGATATATACGTAATTGATATAATAACTGGCTTTGTTTAAATGTTTTCCTTTTTTACAAGGAAGAGATCAATGGATAGGAATGAGTGATATTAAACAAAAGTGATGGACATCTGAAAACAAGAGGCAACAATAAGGTGTTTTTTTTTTTAAATTAATCATTACTCTAAGCAGCTTTTTTCTTTTCAATAAGAAAACAACAACAACAACCCAACAACAGCTTTCAGAGGACATCAATCATAAAATGGCCCAAACATTTCATCATATCTATTATTTCTAATTTATTCAAGATAAAATTCCTGGACTTGAATAAGAATAAGGAATACATTCCTTATTTAGCATTCAAAATCAAATAAAAATCATTCAAAATACAGTGAAAAGTTTGGAATGCTTTATTATCTTTATTTTGGTGTTTATAATAGTCTCTCTTTGGACTTATCCTGAATTTGACTTTGAACACAATCTAGTACATTGTAAATTTGTGAATATTGCCAAAACTTACAAATGGAAGAAGGGAAATAAGCATCTGTTAAATAACTATTATGTTTCAGGCACTGTGATAAGTACTTTACCAATATTATCTTAATTGATCCTCACATAAACATTGGGAGGTAATAGCTATTAATATTTTTGAGTGATTATATCTATATACACATATAAATATACACATAAATAGTTATATTATTTGTATATGTTTATATAATATTTTATTTCACTGCTGAGGAAACAAGCAGACAGTGGTTGTATCTTGTCGAGGAGCACACAGCTAGTAAGTGTCTGAGTTTATATTTGAATTCAAGTCTTCTTGACTCCAGGACCAGTTCTCTCTCTACTGCATCACCTAGCAGGCCTCTAATATGTCCAGGGTTAACACACTCTTTTAAAAGCATTCTCTGCCTTCCTGGAAAGTACCTTAATAATTCTAGGATACATATCATTAGCTTTTTAAATGCTTCCTTACTACTTATCCCTATCTGACCCTTTTTATCATTCTGACTTAATTTTTGAATTTTATTAAAAGTAGCTAACTGAACTCTCTTTCCCCTTCAACCTTAGGAAAAGAAGCAGCCAAGAGTAAGTTAAGGAAGATTAGGTATCTTCTTTTCCCCACTCTCTTGATGAAGGATAGGGAGGAAGAAATTCCTTGAATTGTACTGAGATGAAATGACTTTTTCTTGGAAATTATAAGATAGAGAAACAGGTTCATTTCCCTGATGTGACCCAAGAACTATGGGCCAACAAAGATTTTAAAGCAGGGGAATACGGTATGCATTAATAAGATGATTTCCCTCCAGATATATGGAAGATGGATTGGAGAAGGAAGAGAATAGAATCAGGGAGGTCAATTAGTTATTAGAACAATCTAGGTGAGAGCTGATGTGGTCCTAATCAAATATACAATAAGATGATTCTTACTGTTGTGTGTAAAATATAATGAACAAAGTAGAGCTTAGACTAACAGTGGTTGGATTGTTGAGCCTGAAATTGAGAAATTCATCTTCCTGATGAATCTAGCCTCAAAAACTTACTAGATTTGTCACTTAACAAGCCACTTAAGCCTATTTTCTTCAGTTCCTCACCTGTAAATGAGCTGGAGAATGAAATGGAACACCATTTTAATCTCAAGAAAACATCAAAAGGGGTCACAAATAGTTGGACTCACTGAAACCATTGGACAACAAGAAAAGAGTTTAGAAGGGCTCTAAGCAGTTCCATTGTGTTTCTTACAGCTGTCAAGATGAAGAGCAAGGGACAAATCCAAGAGCTGTGGAAGAACATAGCTATTAAACATTTGGCACCCTTGTGTAATTGACTGAGTCAGGAGTAGGCTTCACTTCAAGAACAGCCTAGATAGCCACTTGTTACCTACGTTGCAGAAGTAATTGTTGCTTAGTTATGTGTTGGGTGTAATACCTTTTGGAGTTCCTTCCAAATCTTAATTTCCATAATTCTGTAAATAATCATGATATAGAATCAATCTCTGTGTAGATCTAAAGGCCAGATTTTAGTCCAACCACACGCCCAATGGAAAAATTTTTTTTTACAACATTCCTTGAAGGTTCTGCTCCAAGGTGTATGTTCATCAGTAGATAGCTAATATTTAAATATCTCTTTAAGATTAACAAAGGGCTTTCCATAAATTATTTCATTTGAATATAATAACAACTCTGTAAGTACTATAATTAAAGGATAATTTCCATTTCACAGATAAGGGAACTGAGGCTAAGTGATTGCCAAGAGCCACAAAGCCAGTTCACAAGTAGGATTTGAACTCCAGGTCCATTGCTTTTTGTGTTATACAAAGGAATACAGTTTTAGGTAGGAAGTTAACTTGAATGACCTCTAAGATCTTTTGAAGTTTTAAAAATTCTATGATTCTTTTTCACAAGGTGATAGATAGCTAGATCACATATGGCATTATGCAGTCAAGTGTTAGTTTTTTAAAATACATTTTCCTAGGAAACTATTAACACAACTGACAAAGGTGATGGATGATACATACCATACATATCATGTGTGTATGAATTTATGAAAGATAGCATAGCTTAGTGATTAATTTAGCTTAGAATAAGGAAGGCTTGGGTTCTATATAAGATACATTTGGCTTTGGGAACCTGGGCAAGTCACTGAAAATCTCACTGGTCTCAAAAACCACTATAAGACTAGTTGAAAAGGAGTACCAATCTGCACAGGGAGAGAGAATTTTCTCTATACTATTGAAATCTCAGGTCTGGACCAAAATGGATCAATACATATTGATGAATTATATATTGATTAGAGAGCTTTCACAAAAGAAGTGTGTGATTCTTTAAACCTGTAACTATCATAATATATGCATATACATTAAGTGTATGACATGTGAGTTTGTATGTACATTATGGCATTCTTAATTATGATGAGAATTATGAGGAAATTTTGGGAAGATGAAAGAGAAAGTTAGAAATTTACAGGCTCTCCAAATTTTCTCCACAGAAAGAAAAACACCATACAATGAACATAGAACATCAAAAAAAAAATAGCAAAGTAGTTGTCCTCCTAAAACAACTTGAAAAGATCTCAGAAAAGACAGCACCTTCAGGGGCCAAGGTTTGATCTGAATGAAGTATAGATACCTTTAGGCCAATTCTGTTGAATTAACAAATAGCAGCAGGCTCGTTGGGAAGGAGACTAAATTTCAAGAAATTCACCTCAGCTTTCACTTCACTCTCTATCTCAAGAATTTTCTCCTCAAGAACTTTTATTTCACAAACACAAACACAAACTCTAAGGAAGACCAGAAAGTTAAGTGTAGGAAGATGGAAGGACCCCCTGCTGTTTCTGGAAGCCAGGCCTACTTTTACTGATTGGAAATGATCCCAGGCTGCAGCTGTGGGCGGGGAGAAGTGAAAATACACCAGGTGAGTGCTGTATCACAGGGATCAAAAACATATTCTGAACAAGGAAGAGTATTAGGGCAAAAAAAATTAGCTTTATATGCTAACTGGATAAGAATTAAAATAAGGGCTGTGTCTTCAGGCATTGTAGGTGGAGGGAAGGTGGTTTGATGGATTTTGTGTAATTTCTTTGACTAAATTATGGACTAACTGAAATTCTGGTTTGGTGGAGTCCAAAGAGAAGTGATGCAGACTAGAGTTCCTCTATCTGTCCCTTATATAAAATGTTTATTGATTTCTGCTCTAAGGATAGTGCATTGTGCTTTATGGCTTAGGGGAGTCTGTGGGGCAAAAAAGGGCCAGCTCCTTATCAGTAAAGCTACCCAGCCATAACCCTCCTTTAGTTCTTCACTAATTGCTCTAGAACATATCAATTTGTTTCCCAAATAGCATCTTTTCTGATTTAACTTGTATTGACACTCATCAGAATTAAGATTAATTTTTTTTTTTAACTTCAGGAGTGAAGGGAGGATGAAGAATGGAATTTATCTGACATCCCCTTTTATAGCCATTAATTTAGGAATAGTTTATAGTTCTATCATGAAAGATAATGTTTTACTAGCTCAAATAAAATCTTGATTTATCATGAGAAATATCACAAAAATACTGAGTATAGCTTATGTCTTGCTGAGAAATAAAAAGGACATTTAAATTTCTTGTCTAGGATTATAATTAATATTGACTCATTATTATTGTTCAGTCATTTTCAATCATGTATGACTCTTTGTAGCCCCATATGGGCTTTTTTATTTTCCTTATTTCTTTTTTTTTTTTGCAAAAATAGTAGGTGGTTTGCCATTTCCTTTTCCAGTTCATTTTATAGATGAGGAAAGAGGCAAACTGGGTTAAGTGACTTACCTAGGATCACACAATCTAGGAAGTGTCTGAGGTGAAATTTGAATGTAGGATGAGTCTCCTTGATTTCAGGCCCAGCTCTCTATTTACTGGGCCACCTAATTGCCCTGAACTCTTATTATTATGTAGTAATAATTAAAAAAAATAAGGAAATATCTATTCAAAATAAAAACCAATTATGATTGACAATAAAAAAATGTAAATAATAACCTGAGGGATTTATTTATGCTTCTTTTTTATTTGTAATGGTAATATATTTCAAGTGTAATTCACATTGTATTAATTACCAAAGTTAAAACTTTAGCTGTGACATTTCCATATTCATAACCACAGTGGACATTTAGACAAATTCAGGATGAATATATACTAATTTTCCATTTGGAAAAATATTGGGACTGAAGAAAGAATTTGACTGGGAGATGAAAAGGAGAATAACAATTCTGAAATTCTACATGGGAAAAAGTGGTGAGATAACTCAGGAAATTATAGGATTAATACACGTAAAAGGCATGGAACTGAAAAAAAGTACAATAGTCATCATTTAGGTCTTTCATACTCAAAATATTTTCATCTGTGTTATGACCTACTTAAAAAAAGATTGACTTCACCACTTTCTTTCTTTTTTTCTAGTCAAGCTAGGTTTGTCCAGAGATGAGAAAGCTCCCAGATGAGCAGTTTTTATTCATGTATTATTCAGTATATGACCATATTTTCTCACTGGGATCCCTGTTCTTCCCATTATTTTAGCTTTACATTTGAATTTTGAGATAAGGATAACATTACTAAAGCATTTCAATCCATGAGGGCAGTGTTCTTTAGACAGTCATTGTTTCCACAACTATACCTAATGCTGATGTGATAGGTGCTCAATAAATATTTGTGGAATTGAATTGAAGAGATATAACATTCTTGTTATATAATTAAACATGATATAACATTCTAATGTTATCTAGAGACCTAATCTTGAGGTATCCCTTTGTAACACTCTGGAGTGAAAATTGATATTGGAAAGATTTAAAAAGCAATAAAATAAACCTAGATCTCCCTAAAAAAATGTAGTGAAATAGTCCAATAGTTCCAATGAGGAAAAATTTACCATACCGTTTCCTTTAAAAGAAAATGGATTTTAAAAAGAAGATAAAATATACTTTTAAGTTCAAGTCACTTCTTTTCTTGTCTTTAGTTTCCTTTTTGTAAAATGAATAAGCTATACTGGATGATCACTAATAACATCTCTCTTTATTCTTCCCTCTCTCCTTTCCTCCCTCTTTCCATTCCTCTCTCTCTTTCTTTCCCCTGTCTCCCCGTCTGTCTGCCTATCTTTGTCTCTCTGTTGGTGTGTATGTCTCTGTCTGTTTCTTCTCTGTATCTCTCTCTCTCTGCTTATCTATCTCTCTGTTTATCCTATCTATCCATCCATCCATCTACCTACCTATTTACCTACCTACCTACCCATCTACTCATCATCTAAAGAATCAGTGTAGTATAATGGATAGAGAGCTGAGTTTGGAAATAGCAAGACCCAGATTCAAGTTTTGTCTCTGATACACTTTAGATTTGTGACCCTGGGAAATTGTTTAACCTCATGTTGTTAATCCATGCAACTCTCTAAGACTTAAATTGTTAAGTTTCCTCACTGAGAGTGCCTTATATCAACAAAATCATAGATTTGGGACCAAATGGGGGAAGAGATTAAGTTATTACCTTTGTTCATTATTTTAAAAAATTTTATCAGTGGTAAACATGGAATGAAAGAAAGAAAAGTAATAGTATTAAAAAAAAAAAAAAACCCTTCCTTACCCTTAACCTGCTTACTTAAAAGAAAAATCAGATTTTATGAAGATTAAGTTATTTCTTCTTCCAGTATAATTTCATGTTGGCTTAGATATAATACTTAAATGGTGACTATTAGTTGAAATTAAGAACCATTATTTCCCATGTCACTCAATAAAGGAAGAGAAACCAAGGAGTTCAAATATCTGATTTATGGAAGATGAGTTCCATGTAACAATGCCAAACAAGTTAAACTATGTTGCCCCATAAATAACTTTAAAGCTAACAAGTTGCAACAAGGAAGGAAAAGTTGAAAAAGTCATTTCATTGTATTGTGGGGCTGCAAGTCATAAAATAATGGGGAGTGAACCAAAAAATGTCAACAAAATATGTCCATTGAAAGGTAATTACATTTTGGTTTGGGGTTGGATGAGTGACTTAGTTTTGTATTGTTTTGTAACAGCAGTGTTGCTTTCTATGCTGAAATCTAATGAAAATAACTCTACATGTCTAAAACACAAAAATAATCAGAGTTTACTGTTCCATCATGATGACAGGTCCTGGTATGGGGATTTCCCAGAGGTGAATTCTGGAGGAGGACTTGTCCTGAAGGAAGAAGAATTATGAAGGTAATTGGGAGGTTTTTAGAATAGGAAAGAACAGAGGGAAAATTTGGAAGGATTTACAGAAGTTGAAGGAAAATCAATTTTCAGAGATGGATTCAGGAAGGAAGAGAAGGGCTATAAGAATAGGAACAGAAAGAAGGAAAAGCAGAGGAAATGGAGTTGAAAATTAAAAAAAAAACAGGATAAGCTTATAGGAAGAAAAGGAAGTTAAGTGTGTTTCTTATATTGCAAAAAAAGTGAGGAAGTACTGTCTAAGGGAGTAGACCACAAATAACAAAAACAACAATGAACCAAAGCTCTTGCTTCCAGAAAACATGGGAAAGAAAGAAGAACTCTCCAGTTTTAAGTAGAATGTTCAATCTTCCATCATCTTTTGGCTTTATTTTTGCCAAAATTCAGAACAAATATTTCTTCTTCTAGGTAGAGGGCCTCAGAGAATATTTCCCCACCCTTCAGGTCATTTGGCAACAAAGTGAGGAAGAGAAACTGAGATAGCTATTTATCAACTTGATAAAAACAAAGGGAAGATGAAAAAGAACATTCCAAGATTTATCAGACCACAAGCTACAATCCATTTCTGGTGATGCACTTAGATGCCAAATAATAGTACAAGAAAGAACTTAGAAAATGTTGCTAAAGGCTGCCATGTTCATTTTTGGAAGAAACTGAAAAACTTAGGAGCTTTAATGGTATTTTTACTGATATCAGTCAAAGGCAGGAGATCTAGGAAAAGCAAGAATTTGAAGAAGCAAGTAGGTGGTTAAGAAAGTGGTATCTGAGAATGAAGAGGGGACCGCAAAACTCTGAAAATCCTTAAAGGAGAAAATCTCCTTCAGCTCTGTCTCAGTGAGGGACTCCACCCTAAGGACAAACAGTTTCATTTTTGTTATCTGGGTGGGGTTGGCTCAGTCCTGAAACTCATTGAATTCAATTCAAATTCTAGCCCTAGCTGAAACCCAGTGAGGAGCCAATTTGGGACTCCACCCATGGGCACCCTTTAGCTAAATCTCTCATTATATAAAAGAGCCTAACTAAAATCCTCTTTTTGCAGAGGTTCCAAATATGCCATACTATGCTATACTTGGCATACCAAAGGCTTCTGCCCACTGAAATACTGTTTCCAGTGCTACCCTCTCTTTACCTTCATCTATTTCCCTAACTAGACTTTAATTTTACTTCCAATCCCCATAATAAATCTCTTTTATCCATCTAGGTTTTCGGGTCTGTAAATTCCTTTATAGAGAACTTCTGTGCCACTGAAGGGAGTCCCCAAAACTCTCTACCCTTGTGCCAAATCCAAAGGGGTTGCATAGGGAGCTCCATTTGACTTCCTGAACCCCACACCTGCCACTAGACCTCATTTAACTCCCTAACCACCAGAAACCCTAATTTCATTTGGGTTCCCCAAATCTAAACCTCATCAAGAATGGGATTTGGATTTCTGAATCATGACTTAAAATAAAGAAGTTATGGGCAACTGACCAGGGATGAAATATAGTTAGAGAGAGCTGTTTTAGTCTATAATCTTACAATTCTAATAAAAGCATCATTGTGAGGTAGGGGAAAAAAAAACTTTTTATGCATATCCAATATCTTAGATACCATAAAAAGTAGCAATAAAATAGAAAGGAGAAGAACAGTAATGTAGAAAGGAGAATAGCAGAAGAGATGCAGATCTGCAGGAGAGATGAATTTCAAAGAAAGAGATAGCAATAAAATTCATGGCTTCAGCAATCTATGCAGTAGTGAAGAAAGCGTATGTAATATGTAATGACAAGTAGAGATATAATGAACTTGGAAACTTTTTTGGGAATGACAGCTCTATTTTAGTATTGATAATACTAAATTTGTACTAAATAATGGGGAGGGCAGATCTGCACTTTGGGAAGATCAATTTGACAGTTGATTCAAGAATGGACTGCAATGGGGACAGACTTTAGACAGGGGGACCAAACAATAGACTGTTGAAATAGTATAGGAATGAGGTGATGAGGCCTTGAACCAGAGTGGTAAGAGTGTTTGAGGAGACATATTTCACATGTGAGTGAGATTGCAAAGGTAAAAGTGAAGAGGTTTTAGCAACAGATTGGATGTAAGAGATTGAGAGAAAGTGAAGAGTCAAAGATGATATTTAGGTTGCAAACGTGAGTGAAGAGGAAGTTGGTAATATTCTTGGCAATGGGAGGGAAATTAAGAAAGAAGAGTTTGAGGAGAAAAGTAATGAGTTCCTTTTTAGACAGGTTGAGAAAATAGAGGCCATCTTCTCAAATATTCCATACTTCATATCTACTCTATTCAATATCCACAACACTCCATGAACTGGATTTCTTGTTTCTGTTCCTTTTTTTCCTATGTAGGCTTGTTTTCATATCTTCAATTAGTACCTTTATGTAAATAATATCCAAATTTATCTATCTGTCCAATCTTTTATGTTTCTTTCCAAAATTCATCCTACCCTCTATCCTCCTAAATTTATTCTTTTTTTTTTTTTTGGCCCAAGATACAATTATCTTTTAAGTTACATATGTTCATGAACTCAGGGTTATATTATGTTCTTTATTCTTTATTATCTCTCAAATCCGATCAGTTGCCAAACCTTGTCAATTTTACTTCCACAACATATCTTGCATTCATTCTCTTATAAAGAAATCCCCTTTATCACCTCTCCCCTGGGCTATTGCAATAGCTTCTTAATTCATCTGGTCTCCCTATTCACAGGCCCTCCTATCTCTAATTCATCTCTTACACATATGTCAAATTAACAACCTCCCAAGATATAGGTCTGACCACAACTCTTCTAGATGAAGATGAGGTCTGCCCTGGACAGGCCATAGCTAGAACATTTTGTACAATTCCTGCTTTCTGAAAAATATTGATCATCTTGGAAACATTCAGGAAAGGATAACAAGTCTTTTTATTCATCAGTTACAAACAATACACATGCCTTTCAACTACAGGAAAAATTCTAATCATTCATTTATGATTACTTGGATGAATATTTGTTTATAATTTTAAAAGAAGGGAAAAAAAGAAGGATGAGCACTAGGCTCATCCCCAAATGGAATAATTTCCTCAGGAAGTAGTATGTCCTATCTAATTGGGGGTCTTTGAGTAAAAGATGACCACCTGTTGGGTATATTGTAGATGATATTTTTATCTGATTGAGTGAGATGATCATTTAGATCCTCCCAACCCTGAGATTTATGTGATTGAATAAATAAGAAGTTGTAGCAATGTGGAAACAATGTTTGGTAGAATTCAGGAAGTCTGACCCAGAATTAACCCAACTAAGGAGTTTTTCCTTAGTTGACATTTTGAACTTTGAAGCTACAAAACTTTGGCAATTCTAGGCAGATAGCAACAATCCTGTTTCCAATAAACTATTCTCAGAAGAAAAAATTTCAAGCTTCCTCTGGAGTTATTAGATCCACCCTTCTAAGAGGATTTAGGTCAGACTTCAATTGCCATTAGATTCAAGATTTAACTTTCATTTATGTCCTTTACAGCTTGCAATTAAAACCAATACTGGCAACTATGAAGGATTGTACTCCCAAGGGAAAGGATTTTTTTGTATTACTTTCAAGGTCTTTCCAGTCTTGTGTTTCTCTAAAGTAATAAGGACCATTGGGAAGAGCTAAAGCCAAGGGCTAAATGCACCCCAGAGAAATTAATTCAGAAGACTCTTAGAACTTTAAACTATTGGCTTCTGTAAAAAGAGAAGCTATCTGTGTGAAGTTTGAGGAGGTGGTGGTTATTTCCATCAAAAAGGCAGCTGGAAGCACAGTAAATAAAGCTTTGATCATAGAGTCAGGAAAACCTGATTTCAAATCCAGACTCAGATATTTGGACAGGTGTGATCTTAGGTAAGTCATTTAACTTTTCTCAGTATCAATTTCCTCAATTATAAAATGGATATAACAACAGCACCTAATTTGCAGGAATGTGTAGCTACGTGGTGCCATGGATAAGGTGCTAGACCTGGAATTAGGAAGATTCACCTCAGTGGGACACTGAGCAAGTTACTTAACTCTATTAGTCTTAGTTTCCTTATTTGTAAAATGAACTGGAGAAAGGAAATGGAAAATTACTCTTAAGTCTTTGCTAAGAAAACCCCCAATGATATCACAAAGAACTGAACACTACTGAAATGAATGAAACAACAGAAAACAAGGGCAAATTACTCTACTATCTTTGCCAAGAAAGTGACAAAGCAAATGTGTTCACAAAGACTTGGATATGATTAAAAATTACTGAATAACCTTGCAGTAAGCCTAAAATGAGATATTTATAAAAATTGCATAGCATAATGGCTGGTACATAATAGGTACTACATAAATACTTATTCCCATTCATCTCTGCTTCTTCCATCAAGGGGAAATCAGGAAGCAATTTGTTAAGTAAAAGCATATTAGTACACAAATTTGAAGTAGAAATCAGGTAGTGAAGCATTAGTATTATTATAAGTCATGGCAGGGAGAAATTGACTGACAGCTTTTTTCTGTCAGTAAATGAACTCCGAATACAAATAATCTCCTACTTAAAATATAGCATAGGCAACAGATCAAAGTGAAGGATAGGTAGTTAGTATATTCAGATTACTTTGAAAGTAGGGAAAAGGCTTGCTAAGTTATGGTTGGTCTGGGAGATGGGAAGAGAATGACATTTTCCCTCTGTGGTTAATGTAATAGGGGAATGGAAAATATCAAAAACAAGAACATGATGTGGAGTGTGTGATCATTGTACTCTGAAATAGAGACTGAGTTAAAGATGGAACTCTTTGTTCCAAGAGAAAAAAATGCAAAACTCTCTAACTGCTATCCAGCTTCATAAAGGACATGCAATTAAACCATGTACAGACTAGTCTTAATAAGTGGTTAGTCAAGAAATTTATCAATTTTTCAAAGTGAGCAGAGAAATGTGAAATTGAGGTTCTTCCTTGTGTATACTCAGTGATTCCACTGAGTATAAAGCCTTGCTAGCAGCAAGCTGACTAATCTAAGATGAATGATTGTATCTGGAAAGATACCCTATCATTCCTCCTTATTTGTCACTCTGTCCAATGAGAATTGAGTATTTGGGATGACATATAGCCTTTATTAATTAGAAGCATATGTCCATTGTATGTCTAATTGGAATTTTAATGGGTATGATACAATAAAAAGCAAGTTTCTTGCTGTTAGCTGTAGTAGCTGTAAGTGGCCAATCTCTGATGCAGGAAAAAAGAAGTGTCAAAACTGTTAGAGATGTTATGCCTTCTCGTTGTTGAGGACTCTATATTATTATCATTTAAGACAGGGGCATTACTTTAGAAATGAACATAAAGCTGGATAAAACATCTCAGACCACCTGATTGAAAAATATCCAGAGGATGTTATCCTGCAGATTGTCCAGGAATTATGAAAGAAACAAGCAGAATCTTTCTATGAGAATGATAAGATAGTAACTTAGAGTGGAATTCTTGACTTTGGGCATGGAGCATCATGGACAGTGGAAAACTGATTATACATCAGGGAAGTGATGGGATTCCTCTGATTGTCTCTAAAGTCAGATGAACTAGGTATGGATTCTGTCTCATATGACATATATGACCTGGGACAAGGCACCTTACTTCTCTGAGTCTCAATTTCCTTATCTACATAATGAGGTATTTGGACTATATGGTCTTTGGGGTACCTTCCAGTTTTATATTTACAATCTTTTGGTGTTAAGACAGGAATTCTAAGACACATTTTTAGGTGTAGGGGAAATCCTATATGACTACCTGCATCCTACCTAAGACCAGGTTAATCTAAAAAGAGAATTCCAGTCTTTCTGCTACAAACAGTACACTTGCCTTTCAACTACATGAAAAACAAATTTTAATCATTCACTTGTGACTACTTAACGAATGTTTGTTTATAATATGTAAAAAAAAAAGGTCAATCAAGCATTTGATTTCAACAGAAGGAAACAACAATCAGGAAAACAAAAAGGACAGAAACACATTATTGCTCTCTTTCATAATAGAATGAAAAGGAATTGGTCCTAAGAAAAACTGTTAATTCCCCTATCTCACAGTTACACTGATATCTTGCATCCCATTTGACATTGAAACCATCTTTAGGTTTAAAATAAATTGATCATTTTTATTTTCCAAAGTGAATCCTGCCTTTATTTGTATGTTTCTTCCCTTGTGGGCCACTTTAGTTGTTAACAACAACAGAACACGTTTTAAAATGATGTCAGAATAATTAAAGAGATATGAGGTAAAGAGTTAGAATATCCTAATTTCATGAAGAGTGTCTAAAGACATTTTAATTTTTGTTAAGTGCTTTGACCAGTCTTTGAGAAGGACTAGAAAGGAGGAAATTAGTTGTCTGGCTAGAGCAGTTTCAGTCTTTGGGTTCTGTCCCATAATTTAGAAGTAAAATTCCTGCTAAAGAAGATGAAGATACAGTGGAAGGGGAAAGAGAGGGAAGAAACAATTATCCTTTAAACATCTATTATGTGCTAATCATTTTACAAATATTATCTCATTTGATTGTCACAACCACCACATGAGGTAGATGCTATTACTTTCCCCATTTTACAGATGAGGAAAAAGACAGACAGAAGTTAATTGAATTGCAGGGTCACACAGGTAGTAAGTGGGTGAAAGTAGAGTTGAATTTAGGTCTTCCTTATTCCAAATCCACTCTCCATCCTTTAGTCACCTAGCTTGCCTCTTCCTTGGGGAAGAGAAAAATTATATATGTAAATATGATATTAAAATTAGAGCAATTGAAAGCAACTAAAATGTTACAAAATTTTCAGAAGTGGGTGGGGAGAACATAGGTATTTCTACTTTACCAGCATTATTCTTAGTATACTTTCCCCTGCTAAAACTTAAAAAAAAAATTCCAGTAACTCATAGGTCATTTGCTGAAAGTGAACACAAATCAATGGGGTACAGTAGATGAATATTTTGTTCAACAGTTTGTTGTTGTTATTAATTATTAAGTTATTTTAGTTGTGTCTTACTCTTTGTGAACCCATTTGGGGTTTTCTTGGTAAAGATACTGAAATGATTTGCCATTTTTCCAGCTCATTTTACAGATGAGGAAACTGAGGCAATTAGGGTTAAATGAATTGATCAGAGTCACAGAGCTAGTAAGTATCTGAGGCTATTATTAATAATGGTATTTTTAAAAGTTTATAAATAGCACAATCTATTTGTTCTTTTTCCTACAAGAAGTTCATTTTGTAGAAAAGAAAACTAAGAGATTTGTAAACAGTCACCCTCCTTTTACAGATGTCTTTGCCTCCTACTTGACTGAGAATTTGAAGCCAGATCACAATAAATTCCTTCTTTATCCCCATTTCACATTTCAGAATCCCTCACTATGGTTCCTCATTCACTTTTCTTTGAAGAACTGGCATTTCTTGCCAAGATCAATTTCTCTACTTGTCCCTTTGATCTGTCTCCTTGCCATGTCTTTTGAGAGACTGTCCCTTTGATCATAGTCATGGTCTTAAACTCTTTCTGTTTCTCTCTCTTCTACTCCACCCAAATCCCTTCCTCCCACACCTCCATATTCATATTGAATCTCTTCCTATCATTTCCTTTTCTTCTGATGGCAAGTACTTCCAAGTCCCTCCCAAGATAAAAAAGTCCTTATCTTTTTTAGGGGGAACAGCCATTATATATACTTGGCATCTCTACTATCCCATAACTGTTGGGTTCTAAGCCTACCCTTGACTTGGACTAATCACCTTAAGGTTTCAAGTAACCTTTTAAGTATTAAGCCCAATATCCTTTTCTCAGTTTTCATAATCCTTGTTCTTTCTGTATTTTTTGGATAATCTCTTACATAATCTCTCCTCTTTTGATTTTTCTGACACTACATTCTGTGTATCACCTCCTTCTTGTCTGATGGTACCTTTTTTGTTTTTTGTCTTTTATTGTATCATCAACACATATTTTAGTACAGTGCCTGACATAGTAGATGCTTAATACTGATTGATTAATCATCATGTATTTCATTCTCTGTAAGCACAAATCCTTCTTCAAGGTTTGTTCTATCTTCTCTTTTCTCTATATTGTCCCTTTTGGTACTGTCATTCATTTTCATGAGTTTAGTAATTATCTTTTTACAAATGACTACCACCTCTTTATTAAAGGAAGTGATATAGCAGATAAATGGCCAGCTTCTGGATCAGGAAGACTTGGATTCCTATGTTCATGGTACTCAGATTGGTCATGTGGCTTTAGAATCTACCTTAGAGGGAACCTAGCTATCTTGCATAGATAGATTCTAAGTCATCTATGGATGAAAACATTAGACAGATTAGGAATTTATTAAATGGCCTGATTGAATATTGTTGTCTCTTCTCAACCTCATAGTCTGTGAAAACTTAAGACAATTATCATGTTTCCCTTTTTTTTCTTTTATAGGATATACTGAATAAACTGCTTTAAATATGATTGAAACAGGACAGAATATAGCAGAACTTTCACCATCTTATTCCTGGAAGCTCTTAGTACAGGGCAAGATTTCAGTATTTCTTTGGTCTTTCAAATCATTCTGCTGACTCATATTAAGTTCACAAACCATGAAAACTTCTGAGATCATAAGATCAAAACTTTAAAGACAGAAATAATCTCAGAGAACTTTGAGTACAACTCTCATTTTACAAATGAAAGAATAGGTACAGAAAGAGAAAGTGAGTTCCCCATAGTCACACAACCAGTGATTGAGACAAGATTTCAATTTGGGTCCTCTCAACAGCATTTATAGGTAAACTTCTATCCTTCCCCAAAAGTGGTACCCAGGACTAGACCCAATTTTCCAGATATGGTCTGACCAGAGCAGAGGATCTATTTCAATGATACTTTCTAGGGCAGAAGGATGACATATTGGACATAATGAGGTCAGGAAGATTCATTTTCCTGAGCTTAATTCTGACCTGAGACACTTACTAGCTATGTGAACTTGGGCAAATCAGTTAATCCTGTTGGCCTTAGTTTCTTAATTTGTAAAATGAACTGGAGAAGAAAATAACAAAGCACTCTAGTATCTTTACTTGTCAGGCATAATTGTCCTATCCACTCTGAGCAGTGTTCATAACTCTTGTTTATTTTCTTTTCTAAAACAGCACACATCTCTTTTACCCAACACACATTTGTAGTAGACACTTGAAATCAAGACAGTGTATAGAAACATGCAACATGTTTTAATATGAATTTATATATTTATAGAATTATATTTATATTTATTTATAGAAGCTAAGTAGGTAGCTTTGGGTTGAAGAATATAAAAAGAAAAATAAAACATAGTGCCTATTCTTAAGGAGGGTAAGACAGAATATATTCACTAGGAAAGATTTATAGGATTAGAATTCAATTTAATTAAGCAAATGTTTATTCACTGCCTAAGACATATAAGGCATTGTGCCAGAAGTGTTTTGTTGTTGCTGTTGTTGTTTTGTTTTTGGACAATTCCCTCTGATTTAATTGATGTGAAGAAAACTTGATATGCAAAAATTTAAGTGTACAAATTCCTTCTACTGATGCAGATTGGTGACCTCTCTTATGCTTAAAATCTCTGTGTTCTGAAACCTTCAGAGATTAAATGATTTGTCCATAATCACACAACCAGAATGGGTCAGAAGCAGGTCTTGAACCCAGTTATTCCTTCCTAACTCCAAGGTCAGCTTTCTTATCTGTTTCTTCTCATTCTTAAAGTGAGAACTAGAATATTAGAGCTAATTATATCTGGCCATGGAACAATATTTAGATTGCTTATTAGCTTGTCATCAGAGGAAAATTCCTAGGCTTGCTATTTAAATTTGCATTTCTCTGGACTTTGTCCTTTTAAGTTGTAACTTTTTTTTTTTTTTTTTTTTTTGGTGATTATGAAAGTCCAGTGGAACAGTTTAATTTACAAATCATATCAACCTTAATTACAACTCAAACAGATCAAAGACAGAACATAAATTAACCTGTGGTACCCAGATGTTTTAATGGGAAAAGCCCTTTTTCCTCCCTGGATGAATCAGCCCTGGGATTCTTTCTGTTTTTTTTTTTTTTTTTTTTTTTTTATCCTTCATTCTTGAAGAGGATCATGACATCAGGAAGATGTCATGACTTGAAAGTGAGTTTGATTTAAATGAAGAAGGATTGTGCAAAGTTACCAGCTTCACTTTCTCCTCTGGAGCCATCTGGGTCCAATGGCAAGATATAGATCATGATTACTGGAGATGGCTTCCGGAATTCTCTCTGAAATGGCATAAAGCTATATTTGAGATATGGAAGAATAGTTGAAATGCTTAGAGGCACTGGCTTTTACTTATCATTCTGTCTATTTGGATGAGGACATTTTTGTTTCTTATTTGAGTTCTTCTGAGTATGTAATACACCAATGAAAAAGGGAAAAAAAGATTTACTTATGTTTAGTTATATAGGTCTCTGTCTGACTCCCTTATAAATGAATCTTCAACATGTAGATGAAGGATGCTATTAATTGTTAGGCAATTGGAAAAATGAAGCATTCGTAAGATAATTTTTTGAGTATTCAGCCATATACAACTTTATGATATAGGCCACAGTTAGGCTGAGGGAGAGGAAAGAACAAATATTATTCTGTGACCCAGAATAGCCTAAACTTCTTGGAATAATTAATAGAACATTTTTATTCTAAAGAAAAAGTCATCTAAGGATGATCTGATAGATGGGCGTGCAAAGGTTTGGATATTCTTGGGACCAAATTACTGTGTTTTACACTGTTAATCCAAATGTCACAGTTATGCCATCATAGTCACTTGAAATATCCTCAAACAGCAGGGAGGCACACTACCATGCTCTGATGCTATTTATAATCTGTAATGTCCCATAGGAATGAAAATGCCAGTGTTGTAAAGATACAACGTGCATATTGGACCTTAGAGGAGTGTAGTTTCAATTCAATAAATATTTATTAAGTCCAAGTGTTCTGTGCTGTACTTTCCTCCCTTTCATCTCCTTTCCTCCCTCTCCCTTCCCTTTTTCTCTTTTCTTCTTCTCCCCTTCTTTCCCTTCTCCTTCTTTTTTCCTTTTCTCCTCTCTTCTCTAATCCCCTCTCTTTTCTTTGTATATAGCTTACTTTGTATATAACTACTTACATGTCTTCTCCATTGGACCATAAGTTCCCTGAAGACAAGACTGTCTTTTGCCTATTTTTTATATCCTTAGTATTTAATTGTTCTTGACACATAGTAGGCACTTAGTAAGTATTTATTGATTGATTGGTAAGCTAGTATGGATAATTAGCCACACAAGTTAAGACAATAGAAGGCAACTTTGAACTTCATTTCATTTAGACCCTTGATAACTACTTTGATTTCCTGGAAAAAAAAAAGTAGGGTACCCAAAATTAGAAGCATCTTTAAGTTAAAAAAAAACAACTTATTAACTATAATACCCAATCCTGAGTAATACACAAATCCCTACAAGGCTTGACAAAATTCAAATTAACCCACATCAGAGGAGCCTTGAAGTGAAGATGAGTCAATAACACCCAATCACAGCCACAGAACCTAAAAGTACCTTTAATAATTTTGGCAAACCACTAGAATGACAATGATGAGAAAATTAGGTGGGAGATACTTTGAGTCAAGAAGGGTTGGGGTTCAAATCCCATTCAGAAATTTCCTAGGTGTTTAACTCTGGGCAAATAACTTAACCTCTTTCCTCAGTTTTCTCATCTGTAAAATAGAAATAACAATAGTATCTATGTCACAGAGTAACAAGATAACAAGTAACTTGATATATATAAAGTTCTTTGCAAATTTTCAAGTTATATATAAATATTTTTTATTAATGTGGATGAGAATTGCCATTTAAGGGAATGGTATTACAGCATCATATGATCTGAGAGTTGGAAGGGACCCCAGAGGCTATCTAGTTTAACTCTTATTTGAATAAGACTCCCTTCTTCTTTGTCTTTCCAAAGTGATCACTAAGCAGCACAAGCTTGAAGATGTCCACTAGTGTAATCACACATACTTGTTTAGTGATTTCTTCATAAAAATTCCATGAGATAGGTAGTCCAAA
This sequence comes from Antechinus flavipes, assembly GCF_016432865.1. Taxonomy (NCBI): domain Eukaryota; kingdom Metazoa; phylum Chordata; class Mammalia; order Dasyuromorphia; family Dasyuridae; genus Antechinus; species Antechinus flavipes. The sequence continues at coordinate 97,592,520 of NC_067401.1, forward strand.
TGTTATTATTCTTGTTTTACAGAGAAGGAAAAGAAGCTGAAGGTTATGTGACTTGTCCAGTGTCATTTAGATATTAAGTGGATAAGGCAGGGTTTGAAACTAGTTCTTCTGACTCCCAGGCCAATACTCTATTTATTATGCAACACTGCCTTCTATTAGGACACAAGGAAGTCATTCCACTTTTAGACATTTCTAATTATAAGTCTGTGAGAGGCAATATGGAATAGTGAATAGATGGGTGGTACAAGAATCTAATTCTGATTCTAACCTCATCCTATTTGTGTGATTAATGGACAAATATTTTGGTGTCTTTGTGTTCTAGGTCATTTTCTAATACTACACTTATAGGTAGTGATCAATTTGCATCAATGCAGGGAATTTTTATATATATAGGAGTTTGATACAAAGGCAAAATCATAGATTCTGACCAAATGAATTTTTAAAAATTTCTTTTTCTTAACTTTAATTGTAGTCTGTCTCCCTAAAACTTACATTCATTTAGCTCTGTCTTGAAGGACTAGTTAGAACAAGTCGAATTGTCCTCTTCTATATGGAACTGTCCAAATGCTTCAGAAGAGGTACAGCCTATGATCTCCCTAAGTCTTTTCTTCTCTAGGCTAAACATTTCTAGTTGCTTTGACAGTTCCTCATAATGTTTTATTTGCAACATTTTCATCATCCTTTTTGTTCTCTTCAGCATGCTACAGTTTGTTATTTTTTCCTTTAAATATTAACCTTAGCCTTCTCTTAGTTTTCCTTTAAATGCTGTGCCCAAAGCAGTGGGACTATCTAATACTTTCCTTATTTTGGATCACATCTTTCTATTACTGAAGCCTAAAACCTTGCTAGCTTTTTGTCTCCTTTTTTTCCCTAACATTGACATATTCTGAGCTTCCAACACACTAAATCCTCTGGTTTATTCTCCACTCCACCTCCCACCCAGGAATATTTATTTAACTATGCTTCTTCTGTCCTACTCTTTATTTAGGCAGTTGATTTTTAAACCCAAGCAGAAGAATTCAGTTTTGTTTAATTTGATTCACTTCCTTGTTCTAGCCTGCCCATTTTTGTTTGTTTTTGTATCTTGATTCCATTACCTATAATATAATAATTCCATTATTCATTTGCCTAGTTTAGTGCCAGATATCAGGGAAGCTAAGTGATGTAGTAAATAGGGTGCTGAGCCTAGAGTCAGGAAGATTCCTCTTCTTCCTGAGTTTGAATCTAGCCATAGATTTTTCTTTTATTAGCTTGCTTGACCGTGGTCAAGCCATTGAATCCTATTTGTCTCAGTTTTCTCATCTGTAAAATGATCTGGAGAGAAAAAATGGCAAATCACTCCAGCGTCTTTGCCAATCCCAAATGGGATCATGAAGAGTCAGATATGACTGAAAAAATAATTGAATAACCACAGCTCCATAACACCTGAAAATTTGCAATGATTGTTTACCAATTGCTGGTGACACTCCAAGACTGCATAAAAATACCTAAGTGACATTTTAAAACATGATCTAAAAAAAAGAAAAAAATCCCTTTAACTTGTAATTTTTGTGTTTTGGGTAAATTAATTGAGCTAGATTAAGTGTGTTGAGGAAGGAGAGGGAAAGCATGATACAGAAGACAGTACAGCCATGGCTGCACTCAAAACAGTCAGTTAGTAAATCAAAAAACATATATATGTTTATAATTGCATATATTTCACCTATATTGGAATACTTGCTGTCTAGAGGAAGGGTGTGGGGAGAAGGAAGGGAGAAAAATTTGAAACACAAGGTTTTGCAAGGATGAATGTTGAAAACTATCTTTGCATGTATTTTGAAAACAAAAAGCTATTTTTAAAATAAAAAAAAACATATTAAGCACTCATTATATGTTAGGAATTACTCTAAAGTCTGGGGGGAAATAAACAAAAGAGGGGAAAAGCAGCAAAATTCTTGACTTTAGGAAGTTCACATTCTAATGGGAGAGACAATGCAAATAATTATGAATAGGTCAGATATAATATGTATAAATGGAAGGTATTCCATTTATTTTCTATTCTGTTGTGTTCCATTCTATTAGCAGCTAGTGTTATCAGGAGAGTTCTTTTGCAAGAGGTGAGATTTAATGAAAACTTGAAGGAAGGCAGAGAAGCTAGGAGGTAGAAATAAAAAAGGAGAGCACTTCAGGTGTGGGGGAAAAACACAAAGGAAATAATGTCAAGTTCGAGGAACAGCAAATAGGCCAAGTTAGCTGGATCATAGAGAGGGTGAAGGGGTGGGGGAGTAAAGTAATAGATTAGAAAGATAGGAAGAACATAAGTAATGAAGGAGTTTTAAAATGTGTGAGTATTTCTTGGAGACAAAAGGGAGCCACTGGAATTTATTGAGTAGAGATGGGACAAGATTCACTCTTTCATTCCTCTTTAAACTCTCCTGAATTTACAGACTTCATTCTCCATTATGATCCAGTATCCTTTACACTTTGGAAGATCATCTCGCCCCTGTGGCCCTTTCCCCTTGACTGGTTATTTTAAAAATTTCTATTTTGAAGAATTTAGCTAGACTAGACTTGTTCATTCCTTTGTTCCTTTGTGCCTTTGGATTACTGTGCCATTTGGGTGAACTATGATTCCTTCAAAGTTATGATAATCCATAATTCATAGCCATATGGTATTGCTGGAAAAAATATTGGTGTTAAAAGATGGATTTTTGTTTCAGAGAGGAGTTTGAAATCATTAAATAATTCCCAAGTAAAATTGGATCCACTCTCTCTTTTGCCCAGGCCTTTGTACAGTTGATTGACAAAAGTCTATGAGATGCCCAACTGCACATCTATCTATTCAGTAGGCATTTTGCATTGACTTGACTTTTTCTGTACAGATCACAGATTAATAGGTATTTTTATGTAAAAAATACAGTATTATTCATATATAGGGGCATTAAGAAGACTTCATTATTTAAAGAGAATCTCTCTTTCATTTGGACTTAACATAAGAAATCTTCTACATCTATAGAAAATACATTTGATGAGCATATACTTTCTTGTTTTATTAAATGCTTTCCATTTATGGGCAGAGGGTTGTAAAACAAAGTTATTTCTCTGGCTGAATCTTTCAAGTACTAGTGTATGATCTTAATATATGCAAAGGATAGTCTTGGAGGAGAACTGTTACAGTAATATTTTGCTTTACCAAATCAAATCTTTTTTTATAGTCAACAAATAATAAGCACAGTAGAATCTTGTTTTATTTGCACATTTTAGTAAATCATATGCATGTAAAGATGTGGGCTACAGAGATTGTCCTTTTTTTTTGTAGAAACTTAACTGTTCACTTGAGAAGGAAGATACATATACATTATTTTTATAAAGATTTTATAGAGATGAAAAAGTAGACACATGGCAGTTTTTAATGTCATCTCATTTTTTTTCACAAGTAAATCTGTAATTTTCCCTAATAGTTCAGTATCTTCTCTTTCAGATAAATTGAGAATATACCTTTATATCCTAAAAAAGATATTATTTCCTTTATAGGTCTCATCATAATAAATCTGTTTTGGTCCAGCTTTGTTTTTATAAAAATCAAGTCTATTTCTTTATGCAACAGATCAAGTACTGAATCCAAATAAGGTGGCTCCATTAGAGTGGTAGATTAAGCAGTTTATTGTAGAAATCTTAACAGATCCTTTCCATATTTTGCCTGTTGTTCTCCCTCCAATTTTATGCTTAAATAAATCATGTTAATTGGTTTTCATGTCAAGTTTTCTTAAATTTATTTTCTCTCCATCATTTTTGCTATTTTATGAGGTAATTATTTCATAATCTTCTATTATTCTCTTCTATAATATCTTTCAAATAAATCTCCATTTAAAATGAATGTTGTCCTTGGCTATTATATCTCTGTTAGTCAAGGAGAGCAAATGTCTATTAGTTGCGGTGTTTTCTAAGATCTTTTGGTTTCCTTATTGTACATAAAACAATATAAACTATCACTATTGTGCTGTAGATTTCCATGAACAATAGTTATTGTCCATGATAACAAATATTCCTTCATACATTTCTCATTTTTCCTCAACATCAATACCTCATTTAAATAGGTAATTATGGAATTAATAATTCATTCTTTCATTTCTTCATTTCACATCTTCTTATTTCTTCCCTCTGAGTTTGATTGATTATTTTTCCTTTAACAAATCAATGGTCTGTCTCTACACAGACAGTTGATATGAAAATTCCTCCTACATAGGTAAGCATTTATTTCCTATCTATTGAGTCAATTTTAATTTATTTTGAGTAAAAACATTTTGTGTTTCTTATGTCTAGTTTCTGTTGACTCTTTTTAAAAGAAAGATTTCTCAACATATAGAGTTAGTCTGTAAGTATTCAGTAATTTTTAAATTTTATTTTCTAAATCACATCTCTTATGATAGTTTTCACTGTCATCTCTATGTCAACCTTTGCATGAAATTAATAAGTATTAAAATAAAAATGCTTTGGTTTAATTTAGAAGGTGCTACTGAGTTTTTCTTCTTATTTCTTTGCCTACTCACCCTTAACAACATATCCTGGGGTAGAATTTGTAGTTTTAATAATGCTAAATTTGGAATAGGAGGATTTATATTAGAATTTCAACTGTTACTTACTATTTATGTAACTTTGACCAAAAAAAAGTTACACATCTAGGGACCTCAATTTTCTCATCTATAAATGGTCATTAAAGTTCATGGGAAAGTTCATTAAAGAAAGGGTTGTCAAGGGTCTAGAAAAGAAAGAGATTGTTTTAAAAAGCTAGTAGAAGACAAGTAGAATGACCACCAAACTTGCAAGTGATACAAAAATGAGGGCAATAGATGACAATAGATGAGTGAGCCAGGATCTACAAAATTCTCTACAGGATTGAAATTGGGCTAATTTAGTAGCAGAAAATGTAAAGTCATGCTTGGCTACAAAAATACCAACTTCATAACTATAACATAGAAGATAACATGATTAGAAAGTAGTTTGAAAAAGATTGTGGTGTTTTGGTATGTTGGGAACTTAATATGACTCAGTTGTATATTGTGGCAGCCAAAAAAAATCTAATTAAATCTTAGGCTATACATTAAGAGGAATAATTTCCAGGAAGAAAAGAAGGGGTAGTTCCAATATACTTTCATCAGACCTCATTTAGAACACTGTGGTTAATTCTGGGTGCCATAGTTTAAGAAGGTTATTGATAAGAGTATGTATAAAGGAAGGAAACCAGGTAACAGGGCCTTGAGTTCCTATTACATGAGAATCATACTAAACAACTGGACACTTGTTTAACTGAACAACTGGAAGATATGATAGTTATATTGTTAGATTTGATACATTTTATTCTAGAGGGTAGAATCCTGACTGATGGGTAGAAATATTAAAGAGCCAAATTTAGGCTTGATTTCAGAAGAAACTTTCTAATCTTTAGAGCAATTCAAAGTGGAATGAGCTATTTGAAAATATAAACCGCTCTCCTTTTGTGGGAGTGTTCTAGGACAAGCCAGATGACTATTTGCAGAATATGTTTACAATGGAGATTTCTTTTGTATATGGGTAAGACCAGATGGTTGCTGAGCTCTCATACTCAAATGCTCAGAATTTGTGATTCTACCTCTTCCAGTTCCGGATCTATGATGTTTATCTTTCTCTCTACCCATGTGCATCATGAACAAAGCAATATTGAGTTTGTCTTAAGAGAATGATCTTTCTTCATGCTTTTGAGTATATGATGAAATTAAGTCTATAGGATTCCTTTATTTCTAGTTCCAAGGAGAAACCATTGTTTCTTTTAGTTATCACTTCTGTATTGTCTTTTGGTTTTATAGTAGAACAGTCATATTGATATAATTTAATTAAATTAGACATATATTCCTTTACTGATCACCCAATAAGTTTAGATAATGTTGATAACTGGCACCAACATTGTGATTCTTATTACCCTCTACTTTCTTTCCAACAATTTACCATCTTCATTGGGGAAGAAGAAAGGTATCAGTCACACAGGGCTGACTCATTTGACAATTTTGTTGTTGTTTATTAGATGAATTGCATTGGTGAGATAATTAATTAACCATCAGCCAGTCTACTGGTAATGAGTCTCATTGTACTTGTGTTTAGACCTGGACAAGACACATCTTTCGCTGGGACTATACTCAATCCTTTCCATAATGGTAGGGCTGCTAAGAGCTTATTCTCCACTTGCATAACATTAGAGAAGTCAGATTCAACTCTACACTATGATGGGCCCTTGAAACAGGATCTTTGTGGAGGTAGGCATTAAAATTGTTATTTGACAGATGAAGAAATTGAAGCTCAGAGGGCAGGATCCTTGAGTCAGTGATTGTTTCATTTTTGTCTTTGTATTTCTAGTGCCTAAAACATGACCTTTTATATAATAGATTTTAAAAAAAAATTTGTTGAATTGAATTTGTGAGATTAAGTACTTTATACACTATCACATACATGGTAAATACTAGAGGCAAGATTTAAACTTTGATTCCAAGTTCCAGCTGTCTAACAAATATTCTGAAACTGTTCACTTCAATCCACCACTGCCACTCAGACCTACCGTTGTATGTAACACTTTTCTGGAGATCTTGTATTGTTGCCATTCATATCCCTGACAGCATCATTTAATTAAAAACACAATCACATGTATATACCTATCTGTATATATACACACACATATATACATACATATGTGTGTGTCTATATGTGCATATTGAGTGCCAGTTTATGCTCTGCTCTATGGTGCTCTGATCTGCACCATAGAGGATAGGATAGTAGTATAAAATAACTTCCTCCTGAATCACTGCCAAAATTATGGTTACTAGTATTAAGAATCTTAGATATGGAGATGATACCACTCTGATGGAAGAGACTGAAGAAGAATTAAGAAGTCTCTTCATGCACATGAAAGAAGAGAGTCTAAAAGATGGCTTGAAGTTTAACATTAAAAAACAAAAAAAAAGCTACTATCATGGCAACTGGGTCCCATCATTTCTTAGCAAATGGAGGGAAAAGAAATGAAAGAAATGTCAAATTTTATATTCTGGGGCTCAAAGATCACTAAGATAGATATCAGCAACCATGAAATTAAAACAAGTTTGCTCCTTGGAAGGAAAGCTAAGGTAAGTCTGTTAATACACTGAAAGGCAGACACATCACCTTGTTGACAAAGTTCCATATAGTCAAAGCTATATGTTTTTTGTTTAGTCATGATATATGATTGTAAGAGTTGTACAAGAAGAAAAGCTGAGTATTGAAGAACCATTACTTTTGAATTATGGTGCTGTAGAAGACCTTTAGTTAGTTTAGTTTAGTTCTTTAGATATCAAGGAAATCAGCTTAATTAATACTTGAAGACATTAATCCAGAAATTAATTAATTGACCCAGGACAAATACTGAAACTGAAGTTTAAACACTTTGGCCACATAATGAAAAAAAAAACAATAGAATTCACTGAAGAAGACCCTGATTTTGGGAAAGAGTGAAGGCTGGAGAAGGAGATAACAAAGGATGAGATGGATAGATAGTGTCATGGAATCAATGAAAAGGATCTTGGAACAGATTTAGGGATCATGAAAAGGGCCTTACATACTAAGATTCATGGAAAATGAAGAGTGAGACACAATTTAATGACTGAACAACAATGTAAGAAATAGTCTTTGCTTTCAAGTACCTTGCACTCTTGTAACAGGTGGCAGGACAGCAAACTCATCTAGGCAAGATAGGACCACATCTTTTACCTGCCATGTTTTCTCATAGCTTGAATCTATACTCTACCTTGCTACCTTGGTTGGTATTCACTTGGCTGCTTCATCCCTAGTTATAGCATTGTTAACCCATCCCACCCCACCATCCTACCAATGGCAGGGCAATTCTTTTGGGGAGGGGAATACAAGTCTTTAATTTCATAGTAATGTGTCTATCATATTTATCTTTTTACCCTATCTATTCTTCTAAAATGATAAGCACTTATGTGGGTTGTGATACTTAGAACCAGTCCTTATGGCAACAATTATTCCAGTGTTTTCTGGGAATGTGTTCCCATACGTAATGATCTAGAAAAGAAATATTTATACTTCTACTGGATTCCACTGACTTTCTTTCACATACAATTTTTCTTATGTAAATGAAAGATTTACTCGATTGTTTGTTTGGGGTTTCAAATACCAGATAAGATGTTTTTCTTGTTCATGGCCAGATAGCTACAAATCTTTTCACATTTATCCCTGGAAAGCTCATTTGCACTATTCCCCTGGAATACCTTTGGACATAGAAGCCCTTTTCTCAAATACCACATAGCTTTCACTTGTCAAGCCTGTGTTAGAGGATCAAAGATCTCAATGTCTACCCATTTAAGATTGCCTCAGGCTCCCCAGCCTTGAGGGAATAAGTTCTTTTCTTATAGTGTATTTTCAGGCTGGAAAATTTGAGTTTAAGATTTGTAATTCCCTACAAAGTTTGGATATTGCTAATGGGTTCCAACTGCTTCTATTTTGTTGGATTTCTTGGTTTAACTTTTTTTCTTTTTTATGCCCTCTGGTAGCTTATGCCCTACTTCCCTAGATAATATTCCAAGAACAAAACTGATAAGTTGATGTGAGGCTATGATGTCAATTTTATTGCTTTTTTTTTTCTGGTCCAGAAGAGGAATAACACATTTTACTTAGTGCAATACCCCTTCTTTGTAAAGATATCTTTCTTTCATTACTGATCACCATGTCTTTTTTTCTTTCGTGGGAAACATGAAGTGACCCAGTAAATAGAGTAGGTAGAAATCTAGATGTGGAGTTCAAAAAACCCTGAAAATCAGATACTTACTGGTGCTGTGATGTTTGGCAAGTCAAGTGAACCCTGTTAATTTCAGTGTTCTCATCTATACAATGGGAATATGTTGTGAGTTCAAATGTTGGGTTCTTGTTCTTCTCAAAATATTATAAAAGTTCTCTCTGGGTGCCTTCCCTGGAATCAGGATTTTGTCGGTCCCTGTTCGGGTGCCAAAATGTGGTGATCTTCTTTCCAAATGCAGCCAGGTGATAAAAGTTCAGATCTTTTATCATCTCCAATATAGCCCGGTTAGCTTAGAGCCCTTTGAATATCTCCAAATCCAAAGGTTCTGTCCTTCAGCCTCTGCCTCTGCTTTCTTCTGCCTCCAATCAGCACAGAGATAGAATGAATCTCTTGTTTCCTTCACTTGGGGCTCGGCTAGCTTTCTGGTGAGTCTTTCAGACCAGCTTGGTCTCAGTGGGGGGCGTGCAGGAGCCCAGCCACCTACCACAATGGTGTGAGATGAAGATGAATCTGGTTGTCCACTGAACTCTCGACTCATAGCTTCTTCCTCTGAAAACTTCTTTGACTGGCCCATTGAAGCTCTATTTATGCTCCTTCAAGAGAGGGATTGTGGGTTTTCTCCCATAGTGCTCTCTGGCCCAAAGAGCTTCAAGGGAGGTGTGAACTCATAAAGTTACAAAGTTTACTTTGTGAAACTCCCATACTTGTTAACTCCAATGAGTAAAGGTGTGAACACAAGCCTTGTATTAATTAGTTCTACTTAGTACCTTGTTTCAGGTTCTGGCCCAAAACATCTTCTTGTAAGATTAGATCAACTCTAATTAGTTAGCAGTTTGTAAGGATTCCAACAGGAATAATAATAGTACCTACATCACAGGGTTGCTGTAAGGATTAAATGGAATTAATATATGTAAAACATTTTTAAGCTTAAAGTGCTATGTAAATACTATCTATAATTATTATTAGTATAATCCCATTCATTATTTTTCTCAGATATAACAAGTGGGAATTATTGAGTTTTTCATGGATTAATAGAATTTTATAGGTGTAAGGCACCTTTAAAAATTATCAATAACAGGATTCTAAATTTGATCTGTGGATAGATTTCAGAAAATCTGTGACTTGAGAATGGGAAAAAAATCACATCTTTGTTTTCACTAATTTTAAACTTAATATTTACTTCACTTTCACTTATTTACATATATTATTTTGAAAAGAAGCCCATAGACTAAACTAGTTAATCAACTAAGACAAAGAATAATTAAGAAACTCTGATCTAATCCAACCCCCAAAAAAGTAACAGATGAAGAAAGTGAGGGTCTGAGAAGTTAAATACCTTGTCTAAGGTAACATGGATAGTGAAAAGAGAAATCTAGGTATATTCCCCAGGAATATGGCTCCCATGTCAGTGAACTTCTCACTCTGTTTAATTTGGTGATAAGCTTGATAATGTGATGATGTCTCCTAAATGAGGAGAATTGGTTTGTCTCCTGTCCAGCCATAGAGATGTACCAGATCTATAGAATATGACTAAATAATTAAAATATGATGGATAACAGGAAAAAGTAAAGCCTTTTTTGCCACAGAAAGTTGTGATAATCAAGCCAAACTATTTGTTTTCAATCTGAACAAAATGGAATTGGTTAATTAAAGGAAGAGATTTAGTTTTAAAATTCAGTTTAGTTTTTCCCAGTACAGAGAAATTAAATAGCAACTATGAACCTGGCACTTTGTGAAGTACTGGAGATATCAGAACAAAATATGCGATAGTTTCTTATGTCAAGAAGCTTACATTTGATATGAGAAGATTATATATACACACAAAGCCAATCTCAAGGTCATCTGTTGCCTCCACGTTGTTATCTTTGTTTGCTTCCATATTGGTGGGAGAACCAAAATACCATATTATTCCCATTGCTTCGTCCGGTGTCTGGCACATAATAGGTTTTGATTGGTTAATTGAGCCATGCAGAAGCTAAATGTGGCTGCAATGTAGAATGCACTCAGAACTTATGTTGTGGAATAAATGGTGTCCAAATATTTGACTCTTAGATAAATATATATTCAATAGATTCAAATAAAAATAAAGAAATATTACATTAGAAAACTAATCACTCAATTTATATTATTTGTAATTTCAGATGTAAGAGTAAAATTAAGATTGTGGGATTAGAACATAAGCAACTAAATTTCCAGTTCATTTGTTTTAGAGTATTGCATAGATGATTTAATCAAGAAGCTAGATCCTCCCCTATTTCTGTTATCCAGGTCAGTAGGGTTGTCATGGCAGGACACTGAAAATGAGGGAACATTATTCCAAACTACTCTGGATCCCCTTCATTCTGCCACTGCTGAAATTCTCTCCAGAGGCATTGATTACATCGACTACTATAGTTCTTTCTAGAAGAATGAATTTAATCCTTTAAAATGAGAGCAAATGGGGGACATAGATCCAACTTTTGAAGAATAAATAAATTGCATTTATATAAGAAAAACAAAAATACCTCTTTGCATTTATAGTGTTTTATATTTTTTAAATCACTTCTACACTGTAGTGAGCTCCCTGAAAGAAGTGACTTTTTTTTTGGCCTTTCTTAATGTTTAATACTGTCTCATACATAGTAGCTATTTAACATTTGCTTTTTGTCTTCATTTGTTCTGTATCTCTTTTGATCCTCATGATCAAAAGATCATTAAGTAGATCAAACAGTTATTATTCTCATTTCATAAATGAGGAACAGAGACACAGAGGCAAAATGAGGAAAGTAGTCTGGACTCAAGTCTAAAGTTCTGGATTCAAATCTTATTACTTAGTCTTTAATTGAGTTTTTCCTCATCTGTAAAATGGGGAGGTTGGCTTAGATGATCTTTAGGATTCCTTCTAACCCTTAACCCAGTGATTCTCTAATCCTCTGGTTTGTCCAAGATCCCCCAACTATTGAGTGACAGAACTGGTTCAAGGAATTAATGCTGACTCCTAAATCAAATTTTTTGGTCATACTTTTTGTTTCCTTCTATCAAGGTAAAGCTGAAGTATCTCAGAGGGAACATACCTGCTCCCATACCATGTTTTAATTTTTTTTTTAAATTTAGCTTTTCAATATTTCACAGATCTGATTTTGATAATACATAACTCAAATGAAAAAAAAAGTTTCAGAAAAAACTGCCAACATTCAAACTAAGAAGCTGCTGACGCTTCTTTTTCAGACAGGAATGAAAAATTACCCTTTTCAATAGCCCAAATGGAAGAAATGTAATTAAACCAATGCCTCTTGGAAGTTATATATTTAATCTATTTCAGCTAACAAAAAGGGACATCAGTTGCTGTTCTGGACCTTCTTATCAAAGATTCCGGTAGTGCTTATCATGTTGTGGTATAACCTCTTGGCATGTTGGCATCTTGGCATAGGTGACTTTATGTGGAAGTCATCATTTGTGTGGATTTGCTATAAAATATCATCACCAAAGCCTGTCAGTTCCCATCTTATACAAGTATTATGGATTTAGATTATTTTCTTGAGAATTTTGTAGAGATAGGCAAGTAGATTTATGTTTTGTAGGCAATAATGTTTTCTTGATGCTCCCTCCCCCCTTTTTGGTGGTAAGGGAGAACCTGGATTTGTTTCAGTAATGCAGGAACTCATCTCAGGAACAATGAAGGATCAAATGACTTGGCCATGATCACTCAGCTAATACATGTCAAGGACAGATTTTCCCGAAGTCCGTACTAGGGCCCTAACCATTGTGTTATAAGCCTATGGATTTTTTAAAGGTTAAATAACTTTAATTACTTTAAAATTTAAATTTTGAGCTTCCTGTTAATAGCAAATTTGAGACATTCAGTGATATTTGCTAAGTACCTACTGTAATGAGCTAGATACTGGAGTAATTTTTTAAAAGTTCCTACCCTTGAGGAGATTGTATACTTGATTTTCTGTGCTACAGTGGAAACCACTGGTATTGCTAATGCAGAAACAGATCATTTATTCTGTAGCACTAACCCACCATCAGATTTTCCCATAATTCTAAGGAACATCTCAAACTGTACTACACCTTTTTTGGGATGAAGAAAGAATATCACCTCATCCGCATAAAGTCAATAAATGAGATCACAGATTTAGCACTAAACCTTAGAGACCACTGAGTTTGAATTCCTTGTTTTTGCTTGTTATTCAGTTATATCTCACTTTTTTGACCCTATTTGAGGCTTTCTTGGCAGAGATAAGGGAATGATTTGTCATGTCCTTCTCCAATTCATTTTTAGACAAGGAAACTTAGTTATACAAGTTTAAGTACCTTGGCCAGAGTCACAAAAATAGTAAGAGTCTGAGGCCAAATTTGAACTCACAAAGGTGAGTCTTCCTGATTCCAGGTCCAGCCCTGTATCATTTCTATCATCCACCCCTCCCTTCCTTATCTTACAAATAGAGAAACTGTGGTACAGAGAAGTTAAGTAATATATCCAGGGTCACATATATAATAAATGTTTAAGATAACATTTGAATTTATGTCTTTTCAACTTCAAGTGTAATGACTATAGCAGGAACATTCTCAATATTTATAATCAGTGACTGGATACTGGGATTCTTAATAATAAAGGAAAAGAAAGTAACCTTAGAAGTCTAGATGAAATCTTATTTTTGTGGGTTCCTAAAAACATATATTATTCAAATGCAGTTGTGGAATTTTTCTCCCTTTTAACAAGATTTTTGGGTCTTATTTGTGCCTGAAAGAAATCTCACATGCTTTGGTGGATTTCAAATAAGTGAACAAGCAAATTAATAGGCTCCATTCCCTGAAAATCCAACCAAGGGAACTAAATCTGAGTACATGTGAGATTCAATCTTATTTGCACAAATAGAATTTTTATGAGAAGCATGCTTTCTGCATTTTACTCACCTCCCCCCCCCCACTTTCCTTACCTGCAATCTAATTTCTTTTTTACCTATTGTATTGATAGACAGTATACTTGTAAATTTTTTGGTTCTCAGCTGCTACTAGGGAGAACTGTACATCCTCCCCTCTCATCCTACTCCCCCAATCCATTTTATGCATAGTCTAGAATAAACATACATTCTGTTTTCACAAGAGAACCTTATTATTATTACTTATTATTTGTTGAGCATCAACAGTACACTTATAAAAAGGAACAAGGGCCTAGTTCTAATTTGGGCTGACTAATAAGTGCCTGGCTCCCAGGAACCCACAGGCATCTGCCAAATGCCTTCTAGCTTTGCATCTATTAAAAGCCATTATCTCCCCCACCTTCTCCACCCCAGACTCCTCTCCAAAATGAGAAAGAGACGAAGGGGATGATGTCATAGCATTTCGCAGGACTATAGAATCATAGATTAGAGCTGGAGAGGAAACTTAAGAAGTCTTCTAGTCCAATCCTCCCATTTAACAGATGAGGAAACTGAAGCCCAGATAGATGAATTATTTGCTCAGACTTGTAGTGGTAATAAATTGCAAACTTGGGATTTGAGCCCTAATCTTCTGACTTAAATTCTAGCATTTTTTAGGATGCTTTTTGTATGTGTATAATGTGTGTGTGTGACATATGCAGAATTCACAAATGTCTTGTTCAGTTCAGTTATTTTTCTGTCATGTCTGACTCTGTGTGAAGCCTTTGGAGTTTTCTTGCCAGAGATACTGCAATTGTTTATCATTTCCTTCTCCAATTCATTTTATAGATAAGGAAACTGAGGCAAACAGGATAAAATGACTTGCCAAGGCTCACACAGGTAGTAAATATCTGAGGCTAGATTTGAATTAAATAAGATGAGTTTTCATAACTCCAGGCATGTTACCCATGCATGTTACTCTATCCATTTCACCACTTATCTATTCTGCATATTTAGGTATGCATGTTTATATGTAGATATGTGTGTTTATAGATGTGTGGATAAATTCTTATAATTAGTTGCAAAATCTTATCATTTTTATTTCCCTATCTCTAGTTAAGTCCTCATTATTTCTTGCCTGGATTATTGCTACAGTCTCCTATTTTTCCTGCTTCTTCAAGCCTCACCTCACTTCTACCCACCCTCCACACAGCTGCCAATGTGATTGTATTAAAACACAGATCTGCCTATGTAATTTCCTAATGCCATGAACTCAAGTACTTCTCTCTTGTCTCTAAGAAAAAGAAAATACCTCTGTTTGGCATTTAAAGCTGATCACAGTCTGTCCCCTTTCTACCTTTTCAGTCTTTTTACATATTACCCCTCCCTCCTGTCCACCCCCACACCCTTTCTGTACTGCCATATTAGCCCATTTTCTGTTCTGCATGTAAGAACTCCATCTCTTTTTTTATATCCTTACGCTAGCTGTGCTCTGGAATTCCACCCCCCCCATCTTTGTCGCCCAGAATTCTTGAATTCTTTTAAGATAACTAAGGCACACTTTCTATAAAAAGCATTTCTTAATGCTTCCATCCATTAGGGTACTTCATTCCAATACTATTTTTTGTTATATGTTACTTGGAATAGTATAGGCCCTTATTATCTGTTGATTGAGTGAATTGGCCAGAGGGCAAAACTAATAATAATGGATGGAAATTGAAAAAAAGTAAACTTAGGTTTAATAAAAGGAAAAAGTCCTTGACAATTAAAGCTAGCCAAAAGTTGAATAGTGTTTCTTAGAAGGTGATGGATTCCCTTGTATCATAAGTCTGTAAGAATAGTGGATGATCACTTGCTGAAAATGTTATTAAGAGGATTCTTATTCAATGGAGGTTGGACTTTATGTTCCTTTCAATTTTAAAATTCTGTGGTTCTTTAATTTTGTTTTCCAATAAATATATTCCTATGTTATAGAGAACTCAAATAGGGCAAGCACACATGTGGTGGTCAGAAAAAAAATGATACAAGGACATTCCCTAAAGTTGTCAAGAATTTTAGAATTAATTGCATGGCATGAGAGATACTAGTACAGGCCCATCCAGTCTGGTGTGCCCTCATCAGAGAAGTTGCTGTACTCTTTGGGAAAAGCTGAATAGAAGTAGATCAAAAGAAACATGAGATATACAAAGTTATAGAATCCATCCCAAATGTTCATATGGACTATTTGTGACACACCTGTGGTAGAGCATTTTGAACTCGTATTAGTCTGATTAGCCACAGTTGAATACATTATAACTTGACTCTAACATAGTTATGTCATTTTGGTCCTCTTTGAGAACAAAGAACAATCACCAACCAACCAACCAATCATTAAGGGGATTCTTGTTTAATACAGGTTGGATTATATGACCTTTAATGTTCTTTTCAATTTGGAGATCCAATGATTCTTTAATTCTGCTTTTCAATAATTTTTCCTATGTATATAAACATTTCATCTTCTAAATGACCAGCAGGATGATTTCAGAAAGGCCTGGAGAGACTTACATGAACTGATACTGAGTGAAATGAGCAGGACCAGGAGATCATTATATCCTTCAACAACAATACTACATGATGATCAATTCTGATGGACATGGCCATCTGCAGCAATGAGATGAACCAAATCAGTTCCAATAGAGCAGTAATGAATTGAACTAGCTATACCCAGCGAAAGAATTCTGGGAGATGACTATGAACCATTACATAGAATTCCCAATCCCTATATTTTTGTTTGCCTGCATTTTTGATTTCCTTCACAGGCTAATAGCACACTATTTTGAAGTCTGATTCTTCTTGTACAGCAAAATAACTGTTAGGACATGTATACTTATATTGTATTTACTTTATACTTTAACATATTTAACAGGTCAACCTGCCAACATGGGGAGGAGATAGGGAGAAGTAGGGGAAAAATTGGAACAAAAAGTTTGGCAATTGTCAATGCTGTAAAATCATCCATGCATATAACTTGTAAATAAAAAGCTATAATAAAAATAAATAAATAAAACATTTCATCTTCTTTATTTTGCATATTTTAATTTCAGAAAAAATAAACATACAGCCCACAATAAAAATATGCTACTCCCCAGATTAAGAAAGGGAAAACAGCTTCCCTACATATATATCCAAATTGTTCTCCAGAATTGTGGAGATTCAGAAGGAAGAAAATAATCCCTTGAAAAGTAGAATTGGGTAAGGGGAAGCCAGTAAAGTTACAAGAGGCCAAGAAATAATAAAACAAATATAAGAATGAAAAATAGAAGAGAATGTGACATCTCATAAGAAAAATAACTTATTGAGAGAACTGATTAAGAAAAGAGAACATGAAAATAATCAGATTACCTGAAAGCTACAATCAAAAAAAGAATGTTGATACAATAATGTAAGAAATATCGAAAGAATATTATCCTGAACTGTTAGAACAAGAAGAAAAGTAGAAACAGAAAAAACCCACCAACTCTTTCAGGAAGGAAACCTTACAGGAATATCATATCCAAATTCTGAAACTCCTGGATCAAGGAAAAAATATTATGAGCAACAAGAAAAACAATAATTTAAATATGATGGGGCCACAATTATAATCACATAAAACATAGGAATGGCCACATTAAAGACCACAGATCTTGGAACACTATATTTCAAAAAGCAAAAGAGCTGAGTGGGAGGCTAAAAACAACATACTCGACAAAGTTGAACATAATCCTGAATTTTTTTTAAAAAAAGGCTATTTAATGACTTGCCAGAATATCAGACTTTTGTTTCAAAAATACCTGAACTTAATAGAAAATTTGACATACAAGATCCAAGAAATATATAAACACTGAAGACTAATTACAAGAAGCTTGAGGACAAACTGTTTATATTTTATATGTGGAAATATAAACAGTATGTCCAAGACTGTCATTAGTAATTGAGTAGTTTAATAGAAAGATTGTGGTAGATCTGAACATGATGTCATTCTAAAAAGTAAAACAATGTAAGAAAAGGTAAATAGGATATTTATTTTATTCAAAGGAGGTGAGAGAGGAAGAACTGACATAGAGGGATTAAATGGGAGAGGAAGGCTGGTAGCTCTGGAATCCCACTCTCCTCTGGAGAGTATTAAAGAGGAAATAATACATATACACATTCCCTTCCTACCTTCTTTTCTTCTTCCTTCCCTCTTTGTCTCTCCCTCCCTCTCTGTCTCTGTCTTATAAATTTAGAAAGAAATAAGAGGATGAGAGAATAGGATAAAAGGGATGGGGTAAGAGGATAAGGAGAGGGATCCTTGGGGGGATAGTTTAAGTTATAAGAGTACAAGATAGCAGATAAAAGTAAATTTATTGTTCTATATTTTTAATCCTGTCTCATGTTCTGTTAATGCACCTGGCAATTTTTTTCCTTTCCTGTTTTCTATTTAAGTTTAAAATACATTTTACAAAAGGAATTCAAAGGATAGGATGCATAAGAATGTTTTGAAAAAACCTCAACACTTTCAATTGGGGAGTAGCCAAACAAGTTGTGGTATATAATTGTAATGGGATACTATTGTGTTATAAGTATTGAGGAGAGGATGATCTCAGAAAAACTTGGAAAGACTTATGTGAACTGATATAGCGTGAAATGAGTAGAACCAGAAAAACACTGCACACGGTTATGGTGATACTGTACAATGAACAACTGTGAATGACTAAGCTTTTCTCAGCAATATGATGATCTAAGACAATTCCAAAAGGCTCATGATGAAAAATGGTACTCACATCCAGAGAAAGGACCAATGGAGTATGAATGCAAATAGAAGCATACTAATTTTTTTTTACATTTTTGTATTTAAAAACATTTTTAGCCTGTGTTTTCTTTTATAACATGACTAATACTTACATATGTTTTCATAATTGTACATATATAACCTGTATCAAACTGCTTACTGTCTCAGAGAGGTGGAAGGACAGGACGAGAGGGAGACAATTTGGAAGTGAAAATTTAAAATGTTAAACCAAATGTCAAAATTTAATTTTACATGTAATTGGGGGAAATAAGCTATTTATTAAAAACAAACAAAAATAAAAATACTTAGTATATGGATCTAGATAATATTATAAAAGTAAATTATACTAATTTTCAAAAATCTTACAGTGAACACTTAAATTCTTCCACCTTTTAAATATTCTCTTTTGGGACTTGAGACCCCAAAAGATTTGCATTTACAGGCAATTTTATACAAATCACTAAATTACCTTAAATCTAAGTTTCTTGATCTATAAATGGGATGCTCACATATAAATTTCTTACATCTCAGGGTAGCTATGTAAATTAACAAAAATAATGAATGTGAAAGTTCTTTTTAAACACAAATTACTATTTGAGTGAAGGGCAAAGAGGTTCTAATCCATTACTGAAAAAAGGAGTTTGGTGGAGTTGTTTTTGTTTATGCCTGAAGCTGTTATTAGCCAGAATATTTATAAAGAAAAAGTAGTGTGGAAAATTTGGTAGCATGAACATATCCCCTTATAATTCTATGAGCATAGGACAATTGCTTATCAAAAAAGAGAGGCAAATAGGTCTCTGAATGTAGTAAAGAAGTTGTGGTTACAGTTCCTAGGTGGTCTTCCCTTCTTTTTCTTTCCAAGTGTGTTCTATTAGTATGGCAGCCGTTGTGAACAGATTCAGGAAAATAGAGTGTTTTCTTCCCAGGTATCTTGTCTGCCTGGGGTCAGTTTAGTACACTGACTCAGAATCTTGGCACAAGTAACATAATTGAGGAGAAGTCTGCAGTGAATAGATCCTGTCAGATTGAATAGATGATGAATACTTATTAAGCCCTGACTGAGGGCTTCTTGCCATCAGGTTATCCTTGGCAGGGGCTCATAGACTATGACATATCTTTAAATAGATGTAAACAGAATTTTAATTCATGCAATTGTTCCTTATTCTTTTCTTTTTACATACATCATAAAACTAGAATTCACTAATTAACTGCATTATGTTGATTTAACCTAAACAATTTCTTAAGGTGCAAAACAGTGAAAAAGTTTATCTTATACATTGAGGAGTTTCAACATTAATAAACTGACTTATTCGATATCAAAGAATTAGATAGGAAATTGCCAACTTCCTGAGTACATATCTAACATCTGTTTATATATTTGTCTAATATAATGTTAGAGAGCTAATGATTTGGATTTTAGCCATCAATCATACATGTAAGTGACTTTTAAGAAGTATTTTTTGGTTAAATAGTTATTGCATTTTAGATAAGAGTATAATTTCTTTGTATCTGTGAGCTACATGTTTTCTTTATAAAATAATCTTCAAAAATCCACTCTGTATTAAAATGACCTCTTAAATAAATTCAAACACCTCAATATTTTCAATGTTAACTTTTTATTATGGTAGTAATTTTGTGCCAGAATATATGTGAATAGCCCTATTTAAATAGTCTTCTTGTATCCATTTTATTCCTGTGGTTTTATTCTTTTTATCTCTTTGAAAAATGGACTAGTACCATTATAAGAAATGGTTTTATTTACAATGTATCAGTGTAATGTATCAGTGAAATGATCAAGGATTAGAAAAACTACAACAATAACTAAGGAATAAGGCCTTGTGTTTGTGTTGCAGAAAAAATACTTACAAAAGAAACACAGTGTCAGTCTATGTTCAGGGATTGTATAACTCAGTGGGATCCAGACTGAAATCATACCTCTCTTAAACAGTTTTCAGTGTGCTATAGTTTGTGGCTTTAAATTTTGAAACTATAAAATCAAGATGTAAAACTAAGGAACTAGCTCATGTAATCTATATTTTAAAAATGCATTTATTGCTCTTCTTTCTTTTTATATCTCCCATAGTTCTCTAAGGATCTCTTAGCTGTATTTTCTCTCAAAAAGCCATCCCACACAACAAAGAATATCTTAAAAGAAGAAAAAGAAAAAAAAAAAAGGAAAAAAAATCCCAGCAAAACCAGTGGATATACTGACTATACCAATGGTTACAAAATACAATGTATATACCAAAGGATATACTGTTTGAGAATATGTGCAGTGTCCCTACCCAAGAAACTCTCGTTTTTGTAAAAGGGGAAGATGTGTCTTTTCAGAAATGCCTTTTCTTCAGGACTACACTTCTCTGTGATTCTGCAAAATTCACCTTTGTGATTGTTCTTTTCATTTACATTCTTGTAATTATCATATACCCATGTTTACTTCATTGTGTATCAGTTCATGTAAGTTTTTAAAATACCTCTTTAGATTGTCTATTCATCGTTTCTTACAGCACAGGAATATTCTATTACATCTATATACCATAATTGTTTTTACTATTTTCCTCTCTTCCTCCTTCCCTCTCTTCCTCTCTCCCTCCCTCCCTCCTTTTCTCTCCTTCCTCCCTTCCTCTCTCCTTTTCTCCCCTCCCTCCCTTCTTTCCTCCTTCCTTCTCTCCTTTCCTTCCTTTCCTTCCCTCCTTTCTCTCTCCCTCCCTCCCTTCTTTCCTCCTTCCTTCTCTCCTTTCCTTCCTTTCCTTCCCTCCTTTCTCTCTCCCTCCCTTCCTTCCTTCCTTCTTCCTTCCTTCCTTCCTTCCTTCCTTCCTTCCTTCCTTCCTTCTTTATTTCCTTCTTTCCTTCCTTCTTTATTTCCTTCCTCTCTCCTTCCCTCCCTTCTTCCTTTCCTTCCTTCTTTCTTTCCTTTTTACAAAGCACTTTAAATATTTTTGTCATTTGACCCTAATCAGGATCCTATGAAGAATGTGATATTATTTCTAGTTTACAGATGTACTTGAGGATGATGAATGGTGATTTATCCAGAGTCACATAGCTAGCAAGTATTTGAGGCAGTCTTTAAATACAGGTATTCCTGATTCCATGACTTTATCCAAAAACAGATGATGAAAGAATGGCCTAATTGTATAAGTTTAAGTTGTGGTGATTTTGTGATCTGGGGCTTTCTGGGAACACAGGCCAAACTTATGCTAGAAGGAGAAAAACAGGAAGGGGACATCCTGAAGAAGCACTACAGTGGAGGGGAACTTGCTGGCCCCGATACTGATCCCAGCTACTACCCAACGGCCATACACTAGGAGTTGTCAGTCCAGTGTCTCAACCCAGCTTAGCAGGGAGCCAATAATATTGGGGTAGAAATAGAGGGGCTGAATTTCCTCTACTGCTTTTCCCCAAGTGTAGTCCCATGTAATCAACTTCCCCTAGAACAAGCAGCAAAGGCCAGTGAACAAAGTGCTGAGCTCAAGCATATGTGATCCTAGCCAAATGATGCCATCTCCGGGTGTCAGTTTCTTCATCTATAAAATGGGCAGAAATGGGGTCTCCTCTCCAATCTCCTAAGTTTTATAGAAATTTTCTTCTTATCTTCAAGAAAGTTTCTCCTTTTGAAAAGGAATTATAGATCCTTTTAACTCTGGCAGAAAGTGACTGTATTCCCCCACCCCCCTTTTGCCTTTCAAAAATACCTGAACTTAATAGAAAATTTGACATACAAGATCCAAGAAATATATAAACACTGAAGACTAATTACAAGAAGCTTGAGGACAAACTGTTTATATTTTATATGTGGAAATATAAACAGTATGTCCAAGACTGTCATTAGTAATTGAGTAGTTTAATAGAAAGATTGTGGTAGATCTGAACATGATGTCATTCTAAAAAGTAAAACAATGTAAGAAAAGGTAAATAGGATATTTATTTTATTCAAAGGAGGTGAGAGAGGAAGAACTGACATAGAGGGATTAAATGGGAGAGGAAGGCTGGTAGCTCTGGAATCCCACTCTCCTCTGGAGAGTATTAAAGAGGAAATAATACATATACACATTCCCTTCCTCCCTTCTTTTCTTCTTCCTTCCCTCTTTGTCTCTCCCTCCCTCTCTGTCTCTGTCTTATAAATTTAGAAAGAAATAAGAGGATGAGAGAATAGGATAAAAGGGATGGGGTAAGAGGATAAGGAGAGGGATCCGTGGGGGGATAGTTTAAGTTATAAGAGTACAAGATAGCAGATAAAAGTAAATTTATTGTTCTATATTTTTAATCCTGTCTCATGCACCTGGCAATTTTTTTCCTTTCCTGTTTTCTATTTAAGTTTAAAATACATTTTACAAAAGGAATTCAAAGGATAGGATGCATAAGAATGTTTTGAAAAAACCTCAACACTTTCAATTGGGGAGTAGCCAAACAAGTTGTGGTATATAATTGTAATAGGGATACTATTGTGTTATAAGTATTGAGGAGAGGATGATCTCAGAAAAACTTGGAAAGACTTATGTGAACTGATATAGCGTGAAATGAGTAGAACCAGAAAAACACTGCACACAGTTATGGTGATACTGTACAATGAACAACTGTGAATGACTAAGCTTTTCTCAGCAATATAATGATCTAAGACAATTCCAAAAGGCCCATGATGAAAAATGGTACTCACATCCAGAGAAAGGACCAATGGAGTATGAATGCAAATAGAAGCATACTAATTTTTTTTTTACATTTTTGTATTTAAAAACATTTTTAGCCTGTGTTTTCTTTTATAACATGACTAATACTTACATATGTTTTCATAATTTTACATATATAACCTGTATCAAACTGCTTACTGTCTCAGAGAGGTGGAAGGACAGGACGAGAGGGAGACAATTTGGAAGTGAAAATTTAAAATGTTAAACCAAATGTCAAAATTTAATTTTACATGTAATTGGGGGAAATAAGCTATTTATTAAAAACAAACAAAAATAAAAATACTTAGTATATGGATCTAGATAATATTATAAAAGTAAATTATACTAATTTTCAAAAATCTTACAGTGAACACTTAAATTCTTCCACCTTTTAAATATTCTCTTTTGGGACTTGAGACCCCAAAAGATTTGCATTTACAGGCAATTTTATACAAATCACTAAATTACCTTAAATCTAAGTTTCTTGATCTATAAATGGGATGCTCACATATAAATTTCTTACATCTCAGGGTAGCTATGTAAATTAACAAAAATAATGAATGTGAAAGTTCTTTTTAAACACAAATTACTATTTGAGTGAAGGGCAAAGAGGTTCTAATCCATTACTGAAAAAAGGAGTTTGGTGGAGTTGTTTTTGTTTATGCCTGAAGCTGTTATTAGCCAGAATATTTATAAAGAAAAAGTAGTGTGGAAAATTTGGTAGCATGAACATATCCCCTTATAATTCTATGAGCATAGGACAATTGCTTATCAAAAAAGAGAGGCAAATAGGTCTCTGAATGTAGTAAAGAAGTTGTGGTTACAGTTCCTAGGTGGTCTTCCCTTCTTTTTCTTTCCAAGTGTCTTCTATTAGTATGGCAGCCATTGTGAACAGATTCAGGAAAATAGAGTGTTTTCTTCCCAGGTATCTTGTCTGCCTGGGGTCAGTTTAGTACACTGACTCAGAATCTTGGCACAAGTAACATAATTGAGGAGAAGTCTGCAGTGAATAGATCCTGTCAGATTGAATAGATGATGAATACTTATTAAGCCCTGACTGAGGGCTTCTTGCCATCAGGTTATCCTTGGCAGGGGCTCATAGACTATGACATATCTTTAAATAGATGTAAACAGAATTTTAATTCATGCAATTGTTCCTTATTCTTTTCTTTTTACATACATCATAAAACTAGAATTCACTAATTAACTGCATTATGTTGATTTAACCTAAACAATTTCTTAAGGTGCAAAACAGTGAAAAAGTTTATCTTATACATTGAGGAGTTTCAACATTAATAAACTGACTTATTCGATATCAAATAATTAGATAGGAAATTGCCAACTTCCTGAGTACATATCTAACATCTGTTTATATATTTGTCTAATATAATGTTAGAGAGCTAATGATTTGGATTTTAGCCATCAATCATACATGTAAGTGACTTTTAAGAAGTATTTTTTGGTAAAATAGTTATTGCATTTTAGATAAGAGTATAATTTCTTTGTATCTGTGAGCTACATGTTTTCTTTATAAAATAATCTTCAAAAATCCACTCTCTATTAAAATGACCTCTTAAATAAATTCAAACACCTCAATATTTTCAATGTTAACTTTTTATTATGGTAGTAATTTTGTGCCAGAATATATGTGAATAGCCCTATTTAAATAGTCTTCTTGTATCCATTTTATTCCTGTGGTTTTATTCTTTTTATCTCTTTGAAAAATGGACTAGTACCATTATAAGAAATGGTTTTATTTACAATGTATCAGTGTAATGTATCAGTGAAATGATCAAGGATTAGAAAAACTACAACAATAACTAAGGAATAAGGCCTTGTGCTTGTGTTGCAGAAAAAATACTTACAAAAGAAACACAGTGTCAGTCTATGTTCAGGGATTGTATAACTCAGTGGGATCCAGACTGAAATCATACCTCTCTTAAACAGTTTTCAGTGTGCTATAGTTTGTGGCTTTAAATTTTGAAACTATAAAATCAAGATGTAAAACTAAGGAACTGGCTCATGTAATCTATATTTTAAAAATGCATTTATTGCTCTTCTTTCTTTTTATATCTCCCATAGTTCTCTAAGGATCTCTTAGCTGTATTTTCTCTCAAAAAGCCATCCCACACAACAAAGAATATCTTAAAAGAAGAAAAAGAAAAAAAAAAAAGGAAAAAAAATCCCCAGCAAAACCAGTGGATATACTGACTATACCAATGGTTACAAAATACAATGTATATACCAAAGGATATACTGTTTGAGAATATGTGCAGTGTCCCTACCCAAGAAACTCTCGTTTTTGTAAAAGGGGAAGATGTGTCTTTTCAGAAATGCCTTTTCTTCAGGACTACACTTCTCTGTGATTCTGCAAAATTCACCTTTGTGATTGTTCTTTTCATTTACATTCTTGTAATTATCATATACCCATGTTTACTTCATTGTGTATCAGTTCATGTAAGTTTTTAAAATACCTCTTTAGATTGTCTATTCATCGTTTCTTACAGCACAGGAATATTCTATTACATCTATATACCATAATTGTTTTTACCATTTTCCTCTCTTCCTCTTTCCCTCTCTTCCTCTCTCCCTCCCTCCCTCCCTCCTTTTCTCCCCTTCCTCCCTTCCTCTTTCCTTTTCTCCCCTCCCTCCCTTCTTTCCTCCTTCCTTCTCTCCTTTCCTTCCTTCCTTCCCTCCCTTTCTCTCTCCCTCCCTTCCTTCCTTTCCTCTCTCCCTTCCTTCCTTCCTTCCTTCCTTCTTTCCTTCCTTCCTTCCTTCCTTCCTTCCTTCCTTCCTTCCTTCCTTCTTTCCTTCCTTCCTTCCTTCCTTCCTCCTTCCTTCCTTCCTTCCTTCCTTCCTTCCTTCCTTCTTTATTTCCTTCTTTATTTCCTTCCTCTCTCCTTCCCTCCCTTCTTCCTTTCCTTCCTTCTTTCTTTCCTTTTTACAAAGCACTTTAAATATTTTTGTCATTTGACCCTAATCAGGATCCTATGAAGAATGTGATATTATTTCTAGTTTACAGATGTACTTGAGGATGATGAATGGTGATTTATCCAGAGTCACATAGCTAGCAAGTATTTGAGGCAGTCTTTAAATACAGGTATTCCTGATTCCATGACTTTATCCAAAAACAGATGATGAAAGAATGGCCTAATTGTATAAGTTTAAGTTGTGGTGATTTTGTGATCTGGGGCTTTCTGGGAACACAGGCCAAACTTATGCTAGAAGGAGAAAAACAGGAAGGGGACATCCTGAAGAAGCACTACAGTGGAGGGGAACTTGCTGGCCCCGATACTGATCCCAGCTACTACCCAACGGCCATACACTAGGAGTTGTCAGTCCAGTGTCTCAACCCAGCTTAGCAGGGAGCCAATAATATTGGGGTAGAAATAGAGGGGCTGAATTTCCTCTACTGCTTTTCCCCAGGTGTAGTCCCATGTAATCAACTTCCCCTAGAACAAGCAGCAAAGGCCAGTGAACAAAGTGCTGAGCTCAAGCATATGTGATCCTAGCCAAATGATGCCATCTCCGGGTGTCAGTTTCTTCATCTATAAAATGGGCAGAAATGGGGTCTCCTCTCCAATCTCCTAAGTTTTATAGAAATTTTCTTCTTATCTTCAAGAAAGTTTCTCCTTTTGAAAAGGAATTATAGATCCTTTTAACTCTGGCAGAAAGTGACTGTATTCCCCCACCCCCCTTTTGCCTTTTAGAAGTAGTTGATGGCACAGTGGATGGAAAATAGGGCCTTGAGTCATCAGTCACTTCCTAGCTGTATGATCCTAGGTAAGTCATTCTGATTTCTGCCTGCCTCAGAATTCTCAAACATAAAAATGGGATAATAACAGCACTGACCTCTTGGGGGTTTTTTGTGAGGATCAAATGGAATATTTGTACAAACACTTAGTACAATGCCTGGCAGGCACTAGAGAAATGTTCATTTCTTTCCCTTTGCAGGATGGTGAAGGATAGAGGTGGAGAAGACCTGTGACCTTATTCAATAGAAGGAACAAGGCCATATAAAATATAATGTCTTCTACTTCCTAAACACCCCATTTCTCACTGTCTCACTAAAACCTTGACTGGTTTCTAGAGAATTAGAAGAGGCTCCAGAAATGAAGCTACAGGCTACTCTAAGGATGCTTCTGTTATTAAAACCACCCACTCACTTTCCACCTCCCCCAACTACCCTACTCTCCCAAACATTATCAGGGAAGTTCAGTATAAAGAAAAACAGAGGACTTATCTCCCCTATGTCCACGAAAACTACTTCTATAAATATTTTGTTATATATGGATTGAAACATCTAGGAGTTAACTCTTTACATTAAAGGAAATAGACATTTTAGCACTTCATTTGCATAATACCAAATTGCTTTTTTCTAAAATGTTTGTGCTGATTCATAGCTTGAACAATAATGTCATCCACATCCTACCAACAATGACCATTTTTGGGGGTCATCTTTGCCAATTTGCTGAGTATGAAATAAAACTTATGGATTTTTATTTTTATTTATTTTAATCATGTGAAGTCTGCTTTCATATGAATTCTTCTTTTGAGAATTGTTTGTTGATATTCTTTGACCACTCATCTATTTTGTCATTCATTTGTATTATGCACACACATACATATATGTATGTATATATGCATATCTCTCTCTGTGCATATTATTTATATATCTTAGATACCATTTTTCCCTCAGGAATATGATATTAAGTATTTCCCTATTCAATTGCTTTCTTTATTATCCTAGATGAATTAGTTTTGTTTGTGCAGAAATTATTTAATTTCATATAATTAAAATTATCTGTGACATCTTTTGTGATTGCCTCTATCTTTGTTTGGTTAATAATACACCTCTTAACAGGTAGTAAAGTGGTATAGTGGATAGAATGCTGAGCCTATTATTAGGAAGAAATAAGTTCAAATTTGGCCTCAGATATTAATTGTGTGATACTGAGCAAATCACTAAACATTTTCCTTCAGTTTGCTCATCTTTGAAATGTACTAGGTAAGGAAATGGCAAATCATTTCTGTTCTTTGCCAAGAAAACTCCAAATGACTGAAATGACTGAACCCTAACAACAAATATCTCTTAATCATAGTTGTGAAAGCTATATGAGTTACTTCTTTTCTAATTTTGAGTTAAGCCAACATTTATTTTTAATTTATTGTGGGATATGACATGAAATATTAGTGTGATCCTGATTTTTTCCAAACCAGTTTTCTAAGAATCTTCTGAAATGCAGTTTTTCCTAAGCAATTTCTGTTTTGGTGTTTACTTTATACTGCATTGAGAGGCACAATTTCCAGAATAGCCTCAGATATTGTCAGGAGAAACTCATCAGTTTAATCTATGTGTATGTATACAGTTTGTATGAATCTAGGCTGTATGTATATTGTATGAAAACAATGCACACACACAATTTGAGTCTCACATCAGCTCATTGAGATTCAGTTCAAGGGCTCATTCTCTGTGCATTCTTCCTTGATCCCATTAGCTGCTAGTGATCTTTTCTTCCTCAAATTATCTTCATATGCCATTACCTACAGATGAAATTTATATCTTTGAAAACAGAATGCTTACATTATTGTTTTCCTTGTCCATAATATTTAGCATAATATCTTGTATTAAGTAATATGTACAAAATAAATGTTGACTTGAACTCAAATGAATTATATTATTAGACACTTTTCTATGTGAATGTTAAATCTTTCTTAATAAATCAAAATTTCAAGGATAGACACTATATTTTATGCCTCTTGGCATTATGCCTTATGGTATTTAGGAAAATTCTTTATGCATAATAGACAACGTTCCTCTTTTTTTTAAATTTTGAGGTTATAACTATGATATATAATAAATTCAAAATACACAGAGAATATACATATACCCCCTATACATAGTAATATGTACATAAGTACATATATATGTGTGTGTGTAAATATATATTTATAAATAATATTTTTTAAATAAATAAATAAATTATATATATATAAAACCAATTCAGAACACATGAAGGGAATACATATATGTACATATGTATGTATGTACATATATACACATTTGTACACATACAAAATAGATATATTTGTGTGTATGGTTTCATGCACACACATATAATACATATATAGTATACATGTATACACATATGCATATACATGTACAAATAAGATTGTGGAACCTGCAGGAAAGGAGACCCTTTACCTTAGCCATGATCTTGCTGTTGTTAGGTTATTTTCCAATCATGCCCAACTCTTTATGATCCCATTTGAGGTTTTCTTGGTAAAGACACTGGAGTGGTTCAACATTTCCTTCTTATTTTACAGTGAGAAAACTAGGACAAGCAGGGCAAGAGACTTGCCCAAAGTCATATGAGGTTCTCTTGACTCTTTTCTTCATTGAACCATCAACTGTCCCACAATACTAGTCATATAATCATTAGCAAATCACAACCTCAGTTTCCTAACCTGCAAATGAGGAAAATAACACCTGTCTCACATATATAAAATGTTTTGTAAACCTTAAAACATTATATAAACTGTAACTATTACTATCACTATCTGTCTTTTCCTAAAAATCTAATTTTTAGTCTTAAGAGAATTGCCTGGGATGCTGAGTTTAATAATCACTTAGTTAGTATGTGTCAGTGGTGGGACTTGAAACCATACTTCAAGGTCACTCAGCCTTTTATCTATTGAATCAGGCTACCTCTCTCTTAATGATATGCATAGTCATGATTCTGCATCAACTACAAATGGTTAAGTGTTTCTCATAAATGACTATAATTAGGGCTAATTTTACTCAGTAAAACTAAGCTTTTAGTTTTCTCTCTTTTCTTTGTTAGTTCTATGATACCCCAAAACAGCAATTTCTTCTGATACCACATTCAGTTGAGATATAATCATGAAAACTGAAACATAAATTCATTAAAAGATGAGAATTCTTAAATTTAGCTGCATCTGTGATAACCAGGACTCCATTTGTCTTCCTTTCAGGACAATTAGCACTTCTCCAATAGAATATCTTTAAAACTTTCTATATATGTTTCAGTGGGTTTGAATCTAAATACAAAAATATTTCTTTCTGTCATCAGAGATATATTTATTTTGTGGCTCTACAGTGTCTATATTACATTATATAATTATATAATTTTTCACTCTGAGTGCTTTACTACCCTGGCAAGAGGTGACTGTCATGTGTCACCATAGGTCATCTGGAATCGTGATTGGTCATTGCACTAGGCAGAGTTTTTAGTCTTTCAAAGCTCTATTGTTATTATATAAATATCTCATTCTGGTTCTACCTCATTTCACTCTTTCAGTTCATATGAGTTTCCCTAGGTTTCTCTGAAACTACATATTTCTTAATTTTTTATATTTGATTTATTTAACATTTTCCTCCAGTTACATTAAAAATAAATTTGATTACATTTGTTTTTAAATTTTAGAGTCCTAGTTTCTCTCTTATCCACACCCACAATTAAGAAACTACATGTGAAATTATGTAAACATTTCTATAAAAGTCAAATGGTGAAAGAAAACATAAACCTCTCACCCTAATGAAAATTAAAAAAAAAAAACCTCAAGAAAAATTAAGTTTAAAATAGAGGGAAAAAAGAGAGAATGCTTCAATTTCTACTCAGACAAAATCAGTTCCTTCTCTGGGTATGGATAGGATTTTTATCCTGAGTCCTTTAGAGTCATTGATGATTGTTATTACTGAAAATAGCAAAGTCATTTATAGGTGGTTATCCCAGAACATTGCTATTGCTTTGTATGAAATACATTTCTCTTTGCTTGAGTTCATGGAGTTGTTTTTTTTTTTTCCAGTTGTTTTTTTTTTTTTCCTGAAACCATCCTGCTCATCATAGAATAATAATATTCCATCTTAAACACACACCACATTTTATTGAACATTCCCCAATTGATGGGTATCTCTGCAATTTCCTTTTTTTTTTTTTTGCTGAGAAAAGAGCTGTTAAGAATATATTTTTTTTTGTATATAGAGGTCATTTGCTTTTTTTTTTTTAAATCTCTTTTGGTATTCATGGCTAGTAGTGGTATTGCTAAGTCAAAGGATATACATGAATTGATATGCCTTTAGGCACAGATCATATCTTTTGATCATTTAGCTATTGGGGCATGGCTCTTTTTATTGACAGTCCATATACATGGGTATTTTTTTTTTTTTTTTTTACAACATTATCCCTTGCACTCACTTCTGTTCCAACTTTTCCCTTCCCTCCCTCCATACCCTCCCCTAGATGGCAGGAAGTCTTATACATGTTAAATATGTTATAGTATATCCTAGATACAATATGTGTGTGTAGAACCAAACAGTTCTCTTGTTGCACGGGAACAATTGGCTTCAGAAGGTAAAAATAACCTGAGAAGAAAAATAAAAATGCAAACAGTTCACACTCATTTCCTAATATTCCTTCTCTGGGTGTAGCTGGTTCTGTCTATCATTGATGAATTGGAACTGAATTAGATCTTCTCTTTGTTGAAGATATCCCCTTCCATCAGAGTACATCCTCATACAGTGTATAATGATCTCTTGGTTCTGCTCATTTCACTCAGCATCAGTTCATGTAAGTCTCTCCAAGCCTTTCTGTATTCATCCTGCTGGTCATTTCTTACAGAACAATAATATTCCATAACATTCATATACCACAATTTACCCAACCATTCCCTTCTTTAGTATCTCTTTGGGATATAAGCCCAGTAGTAACACTGCTAGATCAAAGAGTATTATACACAGATTGATAACTTTTGGGGCATAATTCCAGATTGCTCTCCAGGATGGCCGGATTTGTTCATAACTCTTCCAACAATGCATCAGTGTCCCAGTTTTCCCACATCCTCTCCAATATTCATCATTATTTTTTCCTGTCATCTTAGCCAATCTGACAGGTGTACACTCATATTTCAGAGTTGTCTTTATTTGCATTTCTCTGATCAATAGTGATTTGGAACACTCATATGAGTGGAAATAGTTTCAATTTTATCATCTGAAAATTGTCTGTTCAAATCCTTTGACCATTTATTAATTGGAGAATGGCTTGATTTCTTATAGAGTCAATTCTCTATATATTTTGGAAATGAGGCCTTTATCAGAACCTTTAACTATAAAAATGGTTTCCCAGTTTGTTGCTTCCTTTCTAATTGTGTCTGCATTAGTTTTGTTTGTACAAAGGCCTTTTAATTTGATATAATCAAAATTTTCTATTTTGTGATCAGTAATGATGTCTAGTTCATCTTTGGTCACGAATTCCTTCTTCCTCCATAAGTATGAGAGGTAAACTATCCTATGTTCTTCTAATTTATTTATCATCTCGTTCATTATGCCTAAATGATGGACCCATTTTGATCTTATCTTAGTGTACAGTGTTAAGTGTGGGTCCATGCCTAATTTCTGCCATACTTATTTCCAGTTTTCCCAGCAGTTTTTGTCAACTAATGAATTCTTATCCCAAAAGTTGGGCTCTTTGGGTTTGTCAAACACTAGATTGCTTTAATTATTGACTATTTTGTCCTGTGAACCTAACCTATTCCACTGATCAACTAGTCTATTTCTTAGCCAATACCAAATGGTTTTGGTAACTGCTGCTTTATAATATAGTTTTAGATCAGATACAGCTAGGCCACCTTCATTTGATTTCTTTTCATTAATTCCCTTGAAATTCTCTACCTTTTGTTCTTCCATGTAAATTTTGTTGTTATTTTTTCTAGGTCATTAAAATAGTTTCTTCGGAGTCTGATTGGTATAGTACTAAATAAATAGATTAGTTTAGGGAGTACTGTCATCTTTATTATATTCTTTTGGCCTATCCAAGAGCACTTAATATTTTTCCAATTATTTAAGTCTGACTTTATTTGTGTGCAAAGTGTTTTGTAATTTTGCTCATATAATTCCTAACTTTCCTTTGGTAGATAGATTCCCAAATGTTTTATGCTGTCGACAGTTATTTTGAACAGAACTTCTCTTTGTATCTCTTGCTGTTGGATTTTGTTGATAATATATAAAAATGCTGAGAATTTATGGGGATTTATTTTGTATCCTGCAACTTTGCTAAAGTTATGAACGATTTCTAATAGCTTTTTAGTAGAATCTCTGGGGTTCTCTAAGTATACCATCATATCATCTGCAAAGAGTGATAGTTTGATTTCCTCATTGTCTACTCAAATTCCTTTAATATCTTTCTCGACTCTTATTGCTGAGGCTAGCGTTTCTAATACAATATTGAATAATAATGGTGATAGTGGGCAACCTTGCTTCACTTCAGATCTTACTGGGAAAGGTTCCAGTTTATCCCCATTACATATGATGCTTACTGATGGTTTTAAATATATGCTCCTGACTATTTTAAGGAAAAGTCCACTTATTCGTATACTCTCAAGTGTTTTTATTAGGAATGAATGTTGGATTTTATCAAATGCTTTTTCTGCATCTATTGAGATGATCATATGGTTTTTGTTTGGTTGGTTATTGATATAGTTGGTTATGCTAATAGTTTTCCTAATGTTGAATCAGCCCTACATTCCTAGTATAAATCCTACTTGGTCATAGTGTATTATTCTGAGAATCATTTTCTGTAATCTTTTTGCTAATATTTTATATAAGATTTTAGCATCAATATTCATTAGGGAGATGGGTCTATAATTTTCTTTCTCTGTTTTCAATAAACTACCTGGTTTAGGTATCAGTACCATGTTTGTGTCATAAAAGGAATTTGGTAGGACTCCTTCAATCCCTATTTTTTGAAATTGTTTATATAACATTGGAGTTAATTATTCTTTAAATGTTTGGTAGAATTCACATGTAAATCCATCTGGTCCTGGGGATTTTTTCTTAGGGAGTTGATTAATAGCTTGTTCCATTTCTTTTTCTAAGATGGGACTGTTTAACCAATTTACTTCTTCCTCTGTTAATCTGGGCAAGCTATATTTTTGGAGGTATTCTTCCATTTCATTTAAGTTATCGAATTTATTGGCATAAAGCTGGGCAAAGAACTTCCTAATTATTGCTCTAATTTCCTCTTCATTAGTGGTGAGTTCTCCCTTTTCATTTTTAAGACTAACAATTTGATTTTCCTCTTTCCTTTCTTTAATTAGATTTACTTAAGAGTTTATATATTTTGTTAGTTTTATTAATTATTGGAATTATTAATTAATTCAATAGTTTTTTTATTTTCAATTTTATTAATCTCTCCTTTTGTTTTTAGAATTTCAAGTTTAATGTTTGACTGGTTTTTTTTTTTTAATTTGTTCCTTTTCTAGCATTTGTAGTTGCAAGCCCAATTCATTGACCTTCTCTTTCTCTATTTTATGCAAGTAGGCCTGTAGAGGTATAAAATTTCCCTTTTTACTGCTTTGGCTGCATCCCACACATTTTGGTATGATGTCTCATTATTGTCATTTTTTGGGTGAAGTTATTAATTATATCTATGATTTGCTGTAGGTTCTGCTCCAGCCTTTTACTTTTACTCTGAATGTATTGCCCTGCTTCAAGTGTTTCCTGTAAACAACATATTGTAGCATTCTGGCTTTTAATTTAGTCTATTAACCGCTTCCTGTTTATGGGGGTGTTTACCCCATTCACATTTATGATTAAAATGACCAATTCTGTATAACTTGCCATCTTGTTAACCCCTGCTTAGGCTTTTCTCCTTTCCTTCCACCTTACCCCCCTCCCTAATATTAAACTTGTGAGTACCACTTGCTTCTTATAGCCCTCATTTTTAGAATCCCTCCCCCCACCTTAGAGTTCCTCTCCCTATCTTACCCCCTTTCCTCACAATTTCTGTATTCCCTTCTGCTTAGCTTACTCTTTTCCTTTTCACTTTTCCCCTCCCACTTTTCAATGAGGTGGGAGAAGTTTCACCATAAATCAAATATGTCTAATATTTTTCTCTTTAAGCCAATTCTGATGGCAATAAGATACCCACTATATTCATCCCTCTCCATTCTTTCTCTCAGATATAATAGGTTTCCTTTGCCTCTTCATGAGATGTAGTATCCCCACTTTACCCTTTTCTGTGTACAATTTCCTTTCCACTCTCTAGTTTCTAGAACAAAGTATATATGTGTTGTTTATATATCTTTATAACATAAATATAGTTCCCAAGATTTCATTTTATCTTTTTTAGGTTTCTCTTGAGTTCTATATTTGTA
Source organism: Antechinus flavipes (assembly GCF_016432865.1). Classification (NCBI taxonomy): domain Eukaryota; kingdom Metazoa; phylum Chordata; class Mammalia; order Dasyuromorphia; family Dasyuridae; genus Antechinus; species Antechinus flavipes. The sequence continues at coordinate 97,627,785 of NC_067401.1, forward strand.
GATCAAACATTTTGTTTAGTTGTGGTTTTTCATCAAAAATAGATGAAATTCACTTATTTCATTGAATGTCTATCTTCTTCCCTGGAAAAAAAAATGCTCATTTTGGCTGGATAAGTTATTTTTGGCTGCATACCAAGTTCCTTAGCCTTTTGGAATATCATATTCCAGGCCCTTTGATCCTTTAATGTGGATGCTGCTAGATCCTGAGTAATCCTTATTGTGGCTCCTCTACATTTGAATTGATTCTTTTCTAGTAGCTTGCAATATTTTTTCCTTCATCTGATAGTGCTGGAATTTGGCCATCATATTTCTTGGAGTTTTGATTGTAGGATCCCTTTTAATAGGTGATCAATGAATTTTTTCATGTCTATTTTACCCTCTATTTCTATTACATCTGGGCAGTTGATAATTTCCTGGAAAATAGTGTACAGGCTCTTTTTTTAATCATATTTTTCAGGAAGTAGATGAAGTATCTAGTATGGAATCAAGAATACCTGAGTTCAAATTTGATTTCAGACACTTGCTAGCTGTGTGATCTTGGGCAAGTCACTTAATTATGTGTGCCTCAGAGCATCTGAAAAATGAGCTGAAGAAGGAAATGACAAACTACTCCAGGACCTTTGCCAAAAAATTTTCAAGTGGAACAATGTCTACTGTGTGCCAGGTTCTGTGCGAATCCTTTTTTAACCTCACAAAAGCCCTGGAGAGTAGGTTCTATTATTATTCCCATTTTACAGTTAAGGAAACTGAGTCAAAGTTTAAATACTTGCCCAGGATAACAGGGCTATTAATTATCTGAGACTAGCTTTGAACTCAGGTCTTCATAAATCTAGACCTTGCATACTATGCATTCAGTAACATTCTACATTTTACACATTTTTAAAAATTATGAAGACAAGGTGACCAACAAGCCAGATTAAAATTGGTCTATTATTTCATGAGGCCAGTATTCTTTGACCTAAGTTAGCAATGATTCCAGTTATTACTTTCATGCCATGAAACCAAAATTTCCTTATTTTGGTAGAATCACACATAGTTAACTATCACAGAATCTCAGAGTACAGAAAACAGAAGTCATGTAGTCCAATCAATATATGAACCCTTTTTGACAACAGCTCTAGCATCATATAGTTTTTGTTTTAAGATCTCTTTTAAGACAGTTCATTTCCTCCTAAGGAATCCCTTTCCACTTTTGGACAGTCTATTAGTTAGGGCAACTAAGCAGTGTCTTGGATAGTGTTGGGCCTGGAGTCAGAAAGACCTAGATTTAAATATGATCTCAGATACTAGTTTTGTAATACTGGGCAAGTCACTCAATCCTATTTGCTTCAGTTTCCTCATTTGTAAAATGGGTATAACTCTTGCCTCCTAGAGTTGCCATGAGGAAAAAATGAGTAGGTCAAAGAACCAATCATAGAAACAATCAGAATTATAATCAAAGATAATGACAACATTGAGATAACACACTAAAATTTGTGGGATGCAGACAAAGAAAAGCTTAATTGAAAAAGCATATCTCTAAATGCTTACATCAATAAAAGAGAGAAAGAATCGATCCATGAAATGGATATGCAATTAAAAAAAAACTAGAAAAAGAACAACAAAAAAACTAGAAAAAGAACACCAAAATAGAAATCCTGAAAATCAAAAGAGAGATGAATAAAACTGGAAGTTAAAAAAACCCCATATTACACTAATAAATAAAACTAAGAACTGTTTATGGGGGGGGGGGTGAACCTACTATAAAGCAGCGATCTATTGGTTAATCTGATAAAAAATAGAAATACAAATTATTAATATCAAAATGATAAAAAATGATAAAAGATACCACAAATGAAAATGAAATTAAAACAATTATTAGGACATGTTATATCAAAATATATGCCAATATACCTGACAATATTAGTGAAATTAATAAATATTTAGAAAAAATAAAAGCTACCAGATTAACAAAATATTTATAATAATAATAAATAACCTTGTATGAGAAAAAAAGAAATTGAACAAGCTATAACATTATTCTCCATGAAAAAATCTCCAGGATTATTTAAGTGAATTTCTTTAAACTATCTGAAAAAAAATAGATTAATAAGAAGTCCTACCAAATTCATTTTATCAAAATATTGTTTTCATCTTTAAACTAGATTGAGCAAAAAGAGAGAGAAAAATCTATAGACCAATTTCTTTAATGAGTATTGATGAAATAAATTGTAAAGAAAATACTAGTAAGAAGATTATAGTTATATATTACAAAGATCATACACTGATACAAAGTAAAATTAGCAGAACTATGAGAATATTGCACATAACAACAGCAATATTATTATGCTGAGCAACTGTGAAAAACTTAGCTATATTGTTCAATACAATGATCCAAGACAATCCTAAAGAAATCATGATAAAAAATGAGATTCATCTCTAAAGAGAGAAATGATGAATTCTTAGTGCAAATTGAAGCATAATTTAAAAAATCTTTTTACTTGCTTTTTTTGGGGGAAAATGATAATAGGGAAATATATCATGATAATAGGGAAACATGTATAATAGATATATTGCTTGTCTTCCAAATGAGGGAGGATATGGAGGGAAGAACAAGAATTTGAAACTCAAAATGTTAAAAAGTAATAATTTCAATAAAAATCTAGTTCAGTGTTCTAGTTTATCAATGTCTTAGATCCCCACTATCATCCAGAGTGATAGTTATCCTTTACAACTTTATTCTAGTCAAAATATTTTTGGATCCTGAATATAGATTATGTGTGATAGACACAATCTATACCCTTCCCCCTCTATTTTTATGTTACCTGTAATTTGGATAAGGATAACTATCGTTTTATTCAAATCATTGAAAAAGATGTTAAATAGTAAAGGAATCAAACACAGACCATTAGAACTCCTTATAAATTGATGATAAATGTGGTATAATGGCTAGAGTGCCAAACCTGCAATAGAGAAGTTCAAGTCTATCCCTCAGACAGTCTGGAATGTATGACTCTGGGCACCCTTAACCTTTTTCTTAGCTTCCTAATTTGTAAAAATGATAATAACAGCACCTACCTTCCTATAATTGTGAGAATCAAATGAAATGTGTAATTTTAAAGTACATTGCACAGTGGCTGACATATGATAAGGTCTATATAAATGTTAGCTATTAGTAATGTCTATTTGAATCTGAGCATTCAACTGTCTCCCAATCATCTTATTGTACTATCATTTAACCCACATTTCCCCAAATTTTCCATAAAAATGGCAGAAGGACTTTATCAACTACATTGTTAAAATCTAGATACAGTATATCTATTAGATCTATTACATAAGTGGTGTGTCAAAAAAGGAATTAAGGTTAATATAGCAAAATCTGTTCTTGATGGAGCCATTTGGATTCCATTATGATCACCACTTCCTTTTCTATAACTTCCTTAATCATTTCTTTAATATTTTATTCTGGAATTTTGACAAGAATTGAAGCCATGCTTATTCAGTTACATAATTAGCCGAATTCATTCTCTTCTCCTTTTTGAAAATCAGGATAATATATGTCATTTTCTTCTGGGCTATTTCTTCTATTCTTTATAAACTTTCAAAGGTAACTGATAGTAACTTAGCAGTCATGGTTGTCAGTATTCTCAGTACTCAGGGATATAGGTGAATTGAATCATCAAGATCAAGTAGATGATCTATTATGCACATATTTATCTTGGATATCAACACATATTAAATAGTTGTATTTTGTCCTTTCTAGTCTAAATGTTATTATTCTCTGCAGAAAAAAATAGGAGAAATAAAATTTAATCTACTCTACCTTCTCTTTTTGATGCGTATTCTTCATTAGATTCATCATAAATAAAAGTCTTATCCCATTTTCAATTCTCCCTCTTTTCCCCAATACATTTAAAATGCCACCGAATTTTATTTGTTGCCATTACCTATCCTCATAAAACTTAGCTCACTCTGAACTTTATTTATTATCATATTATTATGCCAATCTACTGAATGCATTCCCTATCTTACTTCTATCTTTATGAATATTTTTCAAACTTAAGTTGGTGAATGAGCTCCTAATATATTCATATAAGTCTCACTCATTTTTTCTCCTTTATTTTGCTATTGAGAGCTTTGTATCTCTTTTGGATTAAAGTTTTAGGTATGGGGAATCTTTTTTTTTGTCATGGGTTATTTGGAGATTTATAACATTATATATGGGACATACAAAATTATCAACTTATAGAACTCAAGCAATGGGCAGTTATTGTACCTAGTTTTCAGCTCATTATTCTCTGTAGTTACTTTAGCAAGTGATTTCATGGCTCTTATAAGACCTGCGGGCTGACAATCCCCACCCCTGGGCTTCAGGATCCTTCCTCCAAATCTTCAGAAATCTCTTCTTTCAAAAGCTTATATTCACAAACACTAAGATGAAACGATTATTTCTTTCCCTATTTGCCTAAGACAAGAGTCTCATCATTTCCAATAAAGAAGCAAGTTTCTCTGTTGGTGAAAAACAAATTGAGATAGACTTTTCACATCATTGATTATTCCACTAATGATGAAATTATCATTAAGGCAAGTAAAACAACAATGATAACATGTTTCTCTGCTCTTGGCAGAAGGAGCATTAGATATAGGGATAACTAAAGTCATTCACTGCAACATAGCTCTGTGCTCATTTTTTATTTGTTTCTTAAATTTTCACCTGATATCTAGCATATTTCACTTACAATATCATTTTTATTTTAGCTTACATTGATCTCAACCCAAATAATTTTCTAACACATTCCTTGCATGCAAATTCTGGACTTACTCATATTTAGATATTTTCCTATTACACAATCATGCTAAATACATCCTCTTCCTTTTATCCAGTCTGTGTCATTTCAAAAAAGTTTACTTTAAATGTCATATTCCCACCATGGATTTCATAATAACAAGTTTGAGTAACACCTATGTAGTCATGTTTGCTTTCTTATATTGATATTTTTAACTGATAATATTTTTTGTATATATTCACAGATATTTAAAGCCATAAGTCTTACTAATGATTCCTTTCTTGAACTTTATGCTTTGTGAAATTCTGTTTGTCATTATTGTACTACTTCTGATAGTTTTGCTATTTTTTATGGTATTTAACTTAGTGATATACTATATCTAGATAGTTTCTTTTTTCTTCTCCCCTTTCAGTTTAGAACATTTCAATAGGCACACTCTATTGTCACATATGTGTTCTGAACTTGACCTCCAGACATTTCCCAGGACATAAAACTTCAAGAAATAATCACTGGGCCTAGAAATACTGCTGCTATAAGTACCAATGTCTGCAATTTTAGATTCTAGGAATCTCTGCCTTAATCCTGAATCTTTATGTCCTACCTAAGCCACATATATTTTCCTACAAGGGAGCCTCAATATATTAGATCCAGATATTGGGATGACATGGACATGGACAGGCTGAAAACCTGTTAAAAAGTGTCTATAAACTTGATAGCTAGGTGGCTTAGCTATTGAGTGTTAGGCCTGGAGTCAGGAAGATCCAACTTCCCATCCAGCCTCAGACACTTACTAATTGTGTGATTCTGTTTAAGTTACTTAACCCTTTTTATCTCAGTTTCTTCATCTAGAAAATGAACTAGAGAAGAAAATGGTAAGAAGTTATAGGATCTTTGCCAAGAAAACCCCAAATGGGGTCAAAAAGTATTGGACATGACCAACAAGTAAACACCAACAGATTTAAAGGGGAAGCTTGGAGTATCTGTAAACTTGAAATAGAAGCAACTGTAGTATAAGAGATAAGAGCCTGCCCCAGGGTTAGGAAGACCCAGAACATAAGTTTATTGAGTGAGTTTTGCCAACCCACCTATTCTCTTAGTTCTCTAGGAAATTTCAAAGTGATGAATTGTAGAGAAAATGTTAGCACTTTCCTCATCCAGGAGTTCCACTAATGAACTCACAGGTCTGTTTTTTTCCTAAAATTAAGGAAATTGAGGGAGGTCAGGAGTGTTGACAGTATGGCATAAATTGGGCATAGAATACATTCTTCAGTTCTCATATTGAGACTTTTCTACTCTTTCTAACTGCCCATTTGACATCCTAACACTTATTCTTGCTATATTTTGCTCTTTTTTGTAAACAACAGACCAAGTAGATCAGGCTTTTGAGACACAATAAGGAATAGAGGATTCTAGAAGAAGAGTCTGGAATAGGATTGTCTCTGCTGTAGTGAAAGATAAGGGATTATTCATTTAATAGTCATAAATTCCAATTAAGCATGACTGGGGCTAAGATTGTGTAGCTTAACAGGATGAATAAATTTGCTGCCTCCACAAATTGAATTCAATAAATATTTATTAATCATCTAATTGTGTAGAATTTTTTTTTCTAAATGCTGGAGAAGATACAAAACTTTAGATGAGACTTGGTCCCTGAACCTTGAGTGATTTGGTACAAATATCATTCAAGATAATATATAAGTACATTAGAGAGATAAAAATAGTGTTGGGAAGAAGAAAGCATCATTATTTAGGAAAGCCTTCCTGGGTAAGTAAAATGAGAGCTGAATTTTGGGGATGAGTAGGAATTCAACAGTTGAAAATGACATTGAAAAATAGGATATTCCAGATATAAGAATAAATAAAGTAACGGAGGTAGGAAAAATCACAGGGTGTACTTGAAGAGAAGTAAGCAAGTAGTAGTAGTAAGTAAGAAGAGTAGTTTTTTGGAACATAGTGTATAAGGAGGGGAACACAGGAAACAAGGCTAGAAAAGTAACATAATACTATGCTGCTATCCAACTTTCATATACAAAGCAATTGGTACTTTATTGGAAGATTTTCAGGAGTCATTGTTTTTGAGTAGAGAAAATGAATGAAGGCAGATTGATTTAGTGTTTGCACAAAGTATTGATTAGTAGAAAGGGAGAAAATGGAGGCAGGGAGATCTATTAGAAGAGTACTGCAAAAACCCAAATTTTCCTATTTTCAATCCAATTGTCATCCAATGATGTATTCTTATGTCACCATGAACCAATTTCATTGTCTTTTTTGTTTTATGTACAAGTTTGATTTCCCATACTCATAATAATGGTAGATATTTATGTACAATTTATACATATTTTCTTATTTGGTCCTCACAACATGAGAATTAGGTTTTGCAAATATTCTTGTCCCCATTTTACAAAAGAGGAAAGTAAGATTTGATCATAATCACAGGTCTCATAAGGGTGAGTGTTAAATCTGGAATCCTGTTCTTCTGCGTTCTGTTTTGAAGCCCAGTACTTTTTCCAATATATTTTACCTCAATTCACTTCATGAGATTGAAAAGTCTTTTTTTCTTATACAATTATGCAATTATAATTTTATCTGTAATCTCATAAATGTAAGTATTCTTTCCATTAGATACAATCCATCCAAACTTTGTGTACAATCCTCGTCCACATTCTTTGATAGATCCTACACAAAGGAGTTTTCATTGAATAGTTAGATTGGTTGGTGGTGTTTCTTTAGATATTTTTAAATTTTGTGGATATTAACACAGCACTCAGGCTATCCATCTGTTGCTCATGCCACACAACAATGAGCTAATATGTGAGCAGCATGCACAACAACATTTCGAAGTAAATGGGGAAGCTATTATTGTTCTCATTGTTTCAGATGAAGAGACTGAGACTTGAGGAGATTAAATATTGTGGCCAGGATCATATAGCTAATAAGTATCTTAAGCAGAATTCAAAATAAGTTGCCACTTTTAAAGAGACTATATCATTTTCTAAAAACAATCCAGCCTCCTTTCTTCTAATTAGATTCTAGACTCAAACCAGTATCGATCTGAGATTGGTATACATTGACAATGGCTCAATGGAATTGACACTAAATGGTATATCATAATCTGGATTTGGAAATTTTTCATCATTTTGTTGATTCCATCAGCACAATATTATCTGTTAACAAGAACACCTGGAGGAGTTCACAAATTATAGGGAATCCCTGTTCTACCTTGATTTGATGTAGGGGAATTTCTATGACAAGAGCATACACCTCTGTTGAGTGTATGTATTGATATTCTGGGTCTAGGCTGATTTGTCATTCAGTTGCGTTTGATATTATATGACTTCAGGGACTTTGTTTATGATGGAATGATTTGCTATTTTCCTTCTCTAGCATGTTCTTATTTTACAGATTAGGAACTAAGACACATAGAGCTTAAGTTGAAGGCCACATAGCTAATAAGTATCTTAAGTGGATTTGAATCCAGATTTTCTTGATTCCAGACCTAGTGTTTTATCACCTGTACCATTTAGTTGCTCAAACCTGATAAGTAAGGGTTAATAAGTATGATAGACTAAGATTAGTAATTATTTCAAGGGACTGAATAATGTTATTTCTGTTGTTGCAGTTATACATATGACCTTAACAGGCTCAAGCCTCTCCCATGTCCAGTAAATCCTCCAATTAGCTGTTAAAGTAATTATCCAAAAATAGTGTATGATTTTGTTACATGTTTGCTCAGTACTATTCAGGCTCCCTATTACCTCCTGAATCAATATGAAATTCCCCTTTTGGCTTTTAAAGACCTTCATGGCCTAGTCTCTCCTACCTTTGTGATTTTCGGACACCTTGCTCCTTTCCGGGTACTCTATGATGAATTGGTATTCTCTATGAAGAATACCGGTATTCTTGATATTTCTTGCACATGACACTTCATCTCTTCTTCTATACATTTTCACTGGCTGTATCCTATGCTGGGGATATGTTCCCTCCTCATCTCCACCTCTACCTCTTGGCTCTGTTGGCTTATTTTATGTCTCACCCAAAATCTCACCTTCTGTAAGAAGCCCTTAACAGTCCCTTTAAAACGTCCCTTGCCTTTAAGATTACCACCAAGTTATTCTGTCTACAGTGTCCCAAAAGTCTTAGTGTAGTTTCAGTAACAATAGCTGAAAACTACAGTAACAAGAATAATTAAAATAACTAACAATTATCTTCTAGCACTTATATGTGCTATGTGCTAGGCTCTGTAATAAGCACTATACAAATAGGATTTCATTTCATCCTCATAACCAACTTGGGTGGTAGATGCTATTATAACCATTTCACAGATGAGGAAAATGAGGCAAAGTTAAGTGACATGCTTAAGGTTGCACAGTTAGTTAATAAGTGTCTAAGACCAGATTTGAGAGTCTTTCTGACCCTATATGCAGCATTCTATCTACTGTGCCACCTAAGACTTTAGAGATACCCTGTATATTTTGCAGGTATATATTGGTTTGAAGATTATCTCCCCCATTAGAATGTGAGCTCCCTGAGGACAGAGATTATTTTTCCTTTCTTTTATCCCCAGTGCTTAGCTCAATGCCTGGCATATAGCACTTAATATAACACTATAATATAGCATATGTATTACTTAAGCATGTATAATATAGCATATATGTGAGATTTAGTGCAGAGACTTCTCTGGTTGTAATGATTACAACAGGAAGTGCAATATAGAAATGAATGAACTAAGAAGCATTTATCAAGTAATTAAACTAGGTATAAGGAAAGCTTTATATTAAGCTTTACTTATACAAGGTATACAAGGAGAAGAAAAAAAAACAATCTTTACTTTCAAGGAGTCCATGTTTTAATAGGGGAAGATAAAACATCTAGGAGGATTCACAAGTCAGTTGGGAAATATTAGTGGTCATTATGGTATAGCAGTTAAACTGCATAGTGATGCATCTTTTTAAATGTCATTTCCATTGATAAGCCCACATAAAGTCTGACGTTAAGTCACACGACAGTACCAAAAACTTTAGTGTTGAGAATTTTCTTATTTTTTGTTTTCAAAAGCTATGGCTACTGAGGAGGCAAGGATTGTAGCACCTGTAGAGTTATGGTTGACAATTCATACAGGAATTGGGCTGGTGGTTGGGAGTGAGTGTGTATCTCTAGATTGGCAGACATTGGTTGTTGGTGGCAGACATTGGTTGTTGGTGGTGTTGGTGGGGATGTTGACCCCTTCTCTATAAGCATTATCTGTTTGTAAGGGCTCAGCCTGGATGCCAGGCTGGTAGTCTGGAGAGAATCACTATTTCTGGGACTTTAACACATAGAATTCTTATTATGTCTGTGAGAGTCTGGGGGAAGGTGATTATGCTTTATTCCACATAGTGCCTGCCACCTCCCTGCATTTCCCTAGGAATACCTTGATGTTCCCTCTGAGCTGGCTTACTTACCTTATTGATGGCACCTGGTGTTAGTGATAGAAAGATTGGTGGGCCTTTTCTCTCCAAAAGTTGACCTTCTTAATGAATGTTGACAAATTTTTCTTTTATTAAATGTATCTTTGTTATTCCCCTGCCAGTTTTATCTATGATTTCTCTTGGGATGATGTGGCTCATTTGGCTCTTATAGCACATTGTGTAAACTTATTTACATTTCCCCCACTCTCCACTATTTAATGAGCTAATATTACTTGTAATCTTCCCTGTAAATGTTTTAGAAATGAGTTTGTATTCAACTCATGTTGCCCTTAAATATCATGTCTTTCTGCTTTGCAGAAAGAACAAGTATTTGCTTGTTAAGGTAATTTCTGGACATATTTGGCCCCTTTATTTGTAGAACTATTTACATTAGCTAAGCTTTTGTATTTTCCAATGTTGGGGCATCAAGAGCCTATTTGAACAGGACAAGCTGGAGCTGTTTCAATTGTTTGCAGTATTTTATTTTTAGACTTTCTTCTAATTTGAGGTGAATTTGACATTGTTGGGCCTAGTCAATAGTTAGATTACATAACAAACAACTGATCCAGGTAGAGTTTCCTTCCACTTAAGTAACAAATCATTTCCTGCCCAATATAATACACTTAATTTCACTTTTATTTGTGATTTTTTCTTTTTTTTTTTAAATAATAGCTTTCTATTTTCAAAATATACGCAAAGCTAGATTTCAATATTCACCCTTGCAAAACTTTGTGTTTTACATTTTTCTCCTTCTCCACACCTCCCCGCCACAGCAAGAAATCCAACTTATGATAAACACCCTCAATTCTTCTATACATATTTCCACATTTATCATGCTGCACAAGAAAAGCCAGATCAAAAAAGAAAAAAAAAAGAAAAAGAAAAAAGCAAGCAAACAAGAAGAAAAATGAAAATGCCATATTGTGATCCCTACTCAGTCCCCACAATCTTCTCTGGAGATCTGATGGTCTCTCCATCACAAAATCATTGGAATTGACCTGAATCACCTTGACGTTGAAAAGAGCCATGTTCATCAGAATTGATCATCGTATACATACGATGTTGCCGTGTACAATGATCAACTGGTTCTGCTCAGTTAACTTCACTTAGTTCATATAAGTCTCTCCAGGCCTCTCTTTAAATCATCTTCCTGATCATTTCTTATAGAATAATAAAATTCCATAACATTTATATACCAAAATTTATTCAGCCATTCCCCAATTGATGGGCATCCATTCAGTTTGTCAATTGTGATACTTTTTGATACTTTATATGCCCAGTGCTTTCTGACTGTCTTCTGGAAATAATATTCACAATACAGAAATAGAAGAAGTAGCTAGGGGACAGTGTAAAGTTGTAATCAGGCAGATCTGAGTTTGAATCTTGCCTACACTAGCAGTGTAAATCTGCTCAAATCATTTAACCATCTATTTGCCCTAGTTTCCTTATCTATAAACTTTCTAGCATTGCTATGAGGATGAGATATTATGTAAAAAGTATCTTGTGAATACTGAAACAACATATGTGAAATTTATTTTTATTATTATTATTATTATTTAAGTGTGTGGTTAGAGTACTGGGCTTAGAGTCAGGAAAATCTAATCCAGTTTCAGACACTTCCTAGATGTGACCATTGGCAAGTCACTTAGCCCTGTTTGCCTTCAGTTTCTTCATTTGAAAAATGAACTAGAGAAGAAAATGACAAACCACTCCAGAATCTTTGCAAAGAAAACCCTGAATGGGGTCATAAAGAGTCAGACACAATTAAAAGACCAGAATATTATAATTATTAGTATTTATGCTTCTAGCTAGATCCAAATTATTATAAATAATTTATCTTATGTAGTCATCACACATTATTTGAATTTTATTGACTTTGCTGACTTTAAGAGCCAAGTAAAATCCCTCTTCTAGAGAAAGCCTCCAGCCCCTCAATTTCAGTGCCTTCCCTCTGTTACTTATTTCCTATTTATCCAACATATAATTCACTTCATATACATTTGTTTGCTTATTGGTCTCCCTTGTTAGATCGTGAGCTCCTTGCATCCAGGAAAGCTCCTTACTTCTTTTTGTGTCCTTAGGATTTAGAGTAGTGGGTGGCAAATAATAGACATTTGATAAGTGTTTTTTTTTTTTAATTTATAGAGTGATGTAAAAATGTGGTGACTTGTTCCTGCCAATAGAAATATATAGTAAAAATTTGAATATGATCCATTATGCACACTAATCTGGACCTAGCTGTAGATTTTAGCCCTTAATTTAATTTATTTTTTTTTATTTTCATCACCTTGATTTTGACACTTCTAAGTTGTCTTTATTTTATAGTTTTTTAATGTAATTTTTGCCATTTTTCCTTGTATTTACCTTTTCTTGACATCACCAAACATCAAAAAATTCTCTGTAATAGATGTTGTAATGTCATCTACAATTATATCAAATTGGCATTTTTGCTTACACTCATATTTTCTTTTCTTTTAAAATAAATGTATTTATTTTCAACATTCATTTTTTAAAGGAATATTTGAGTTTAGAATTATCCTCCTCTGTCCTGTGCCTCCCTTCCCCATTGAGAAGACAATAAATATATTAATTATACATGTAAAATCATAAAAACATATTTCATATTAGTCATGTTGCAAAAAATCAAGAAAAACTTCAAAAATGAAAAATTGTACTTCAGTCAGAGCTTATCAGTTCTTTCTTTTGAGGTGAAAAACATTTTAAATCACGAGTCTTTTGGAATTGTCTTGAATCATTGTATTGATCAGAGTAGCTAACTATTTTATACTTGATCATGTATTATGTACAGTGATTTCCTGCTTCTGCTCACTTTACTTTGCATCAATTCATGTAAATGTTATCAGTTTTTTCTGAAATCATCCTACTCATAATTTCTTATGGTAAAGTATTCCATCAAAATCACATACTTTTTTAGCCATTCCCTAACTAATGTCACCTTCTTTAACTTCCAATTCTTGATTACCACAAAAACATTGTTTTACACACACCCATACACACATACACACACACACACACACATACACAGACACTTTTGTACATATAGGTTCTCTTCCTTTTTTTCTTTGATATTTTTGGAATTTAGACCTACTAGTGATATTTCTGGGTCAAAGGTAAGCACAATTTGATAGTCCTCTGAGCATACTTCCAAATTGTTTTTCTGTTTGGTTCGATCAGTCCATAGCTCCAGCAAAAATGGATTAGTGTTTGTATTTTTCCATATTTCCTCCAGCATTAGTTAACATGATAACAAAGGAAAAAAAACAAATCTATAGGGTACAAGGTGATATTTCAGAGTGGTTTTCATTTGCATTTCTCTAATTCTTTGTGATTTAAGGTATTTTTTCACATGATTTTTTTCATATAGCTTTGATTTGTTCTTTTGAAGACTGCTTGTTCATATTCTTTGACCATTTATTACTTGAAGGAATGACTCTTATTTTTGTTAATTTGATGTGATTTCTCATATATGTGAGAAATAAGGCCTTTATGAAAAAGAAACTCGCTATAAATTCAATCCTCACCCAAATTTCCTGCTTTCCCTACAATTTTCACGCATTGTTTTTTTTTGTGTAAAAATTTTGATTCAATGCAGTTAAAATTATCCACTTTACTTCTCATGATTGGATTCTTCCTTTATCTATAGAACTGACAAGTAACATTTTCCATGCTTCTCTAATTTGCTTGTATTATGTGCCCATTTTGATCTTATCTTAGCATATATGTATATATGTATATATACATATATGCTAAAATACCAACATTTACCACTATATGTATATATAGTGGTAAATGTTGGTCTATACTTAGTTTCTGATAAATTGCTCTTCTGCTTTTCAAGCAATTTTTATGAACTACTGAGATCCTGCCCTCAAAGCTTGGATCTTTTGGTTTATCAAATACCAGATTATTATAGCCATTTACTGCTGGACCTAATCTATTCCACTGATCCATCACTCTCTTTGTAGTTAGTAATAGATTGTTCTGATGATTACCATTTGTAATATAATTTGAAAACTGATACTGCTAGGCTTTTCTTTACTATATTCATGATGTTTATGATGAATATTGCAGTATGATAAGTATCCCAAGAAATGATGCTTCTTGTTGGATACTCAGTCAATCTAACGCGACTAATTTCTTTGCCTCTCCAAGGGAAACCTGTGATAAATCTTTCTATTGAACTTAAACTTGCTTTTGTCTCCTGGTTTTATTCGTATTAAGAATGTCAATATTAATATAAGTTAGTACTAATATTATGTTAACTTGTTCTTTGACATTGAACAAAGATCTCTTTAAAATTTAGCTTATCTTCAGTTGCCAATATTTGTAGATAGTCTAAGAATTATGATTCCTAGCACCTGATTTCTGTTATCCTACTATTGTCACATATTCATGGAAGCAAGAGGGGCTTCAAAAATCAAATAATATTTTAAAATTTGTCAGTTTCATGGATTACCATTGTCAAATAATTCTGGTCTGATGAAGCTAATTTTTTCAATCACAAAATATGATATTATAACAGCCTGGACTGAGAAGCAACCTAATATAATTTCAAAAGAACACTATCTCTGTCAGTAATAACTGGTGTGTCCTAAAGAGAGTTGTCTTAATTTCCTCCTTTGTAAAAACATAAGGAGTTTTAAATCAGAATATTTGATGTGGGAATTATATTAGATATAAGTCAATCTAATTTTTAACAGCTCATATTTGTATTAGTGCTTTAAAGTTTATAAAATACTTTCCTCCCAATAACATTGTGAGTTAAATAGTATAATTATTCTTACATTCATTTACAGAAATTGAGAATCAGGAAATTTCAGTGATTTTCCTCTGATTTCACAGCTGGTAATTATTGGGTCCAGACCAACTGACTCCTACTAACTCTAATTTCTGCATATTTTTCATTATACCATCAATAGTAGTACTATTACACTGGGGAAGATTCAAATTATTATGTACTTTATGATTTTATTCAATGCAGTTGAATTAAAAAATCCATCAGTCATTTATTATTAGCAAAACATTTTATTGTCACTGGAAATACAAAGATGACAAGGAAACAATATTTTCTACTAGGGGGCTTTTGCAGAGAATGCACATACATCCTCAAGCTTTATTAGGTATTAACTGAAATAGACATTGGTCCCATTTAGACACAGCACTAGAAAAACTAGGGCAAGACCCTTTTCAGCTATTTAGTATAAAGGATGTGTTTAGTGACTTTTATCACCAAGAAAATAAGATAATCTACTGGCAACAGCCCCCCCCCCCCAAAAAAAAATCCAAAACTGGTCAGCAATCTCAATATAACATTTCATGCTTTATAGGACTCTTACATTACATCCAATTTAACCATAAAGTAAATATCTATGAAACAAATTCTATTATCCCCTGTCTTCCATTATAAAGCCAGAGCTAAACTCATCCAGAAAATCTGCTAGTAAACCTGTATTGAAAAAACCAATGTAAACAAACAGGCCATAATTGGAGTTGTGTCCAGAGTTCTGTGATCACATCTTTCTTGATATTCTCCTGAATTCTCCTGAACTTCCATGTATTTTTAAATTCTTGCCTTCACTTGGTAAGAGGATTTTTTTCCCCATTGCAACCATGCCCCCCCCCCCCATCCCACAATTCCTCATTTGCAGCTTCTAATATTTAGCTCTCTTTTATTTGGTGAAGGGTTTTAGAGAACTTGGCTATAATATCATGATTTCATCAATACTTGTCCTGATTTCCCCATAGTATCATAGAGACCTGAAGAGCTTTTGAATCTGAGGCTTTGTATTTCACAGAGAAAATTACCTCCTTGCATGATCAGTTCTATTAAGTTTGAAATACTTCCTAGCAGGATGGTGTAATGAAAAGTATCCTATCTTATCTTTTTCTCAACTATATGTATTTGTTAACAAAGGAAGACTGTGTGTGTGTGTGTGTGTGTGTGTGTGTATGTGTATGTATGTGTGTGTGTGTGTGTGTGTGTGCACATGCTGCATGCACAATGGGGAATGGGATTTGTGATGACCAGAAAGGAATTGTAGAGATGTTAAAAAAAAAAAGAAGATAAGAAAGAAAAGAGCTTCAATGAAACATTTTAATAATACACTGAACTTAAAAAGGGGATTATATACAAAAGAGTAAGTATTAGTACTAGTTTCAATTTAACAAATATAAAAACCTATTATATATAAGCCACAATTTCATACACAACAATATTTTTCTCTTTTTTATATGGAAATGCTTGTTTTTGGTAATGATTAACAAGTTCATATTTACACATAGAGAGACATAGATATATGAATGTCTGTGTTTCTATATACATACTTGCACTCATATATATATGTGTGTGTGTGTGTGTGTGTGTGTGTGTATGTGTGTGTATGTGTGCACAAGTGTGTAGTGGGGGCAGGATTTGTGAGAATGACCAGAGAGGAATTGTTGTGATTAGAAAAAAAGAAGAAGAAAAATGAAAAAAGCTTCAATGTAACATTTCAGTAATACGCTGAAGAAACCAGAACTTAAAAGAGGGTAATATACAAAAGAGGAAGTATTAGTACTACTATTTCCAGTTTAATATATACAAAACCTATTATACCTAAGAGTAATAATTTCATATGCAACAAAATTTTTCTCTTTTGTATATAGAAGTGCTTATTTTTGTTGATGATGGACAAGTTCATATTTACAAAAAGATATAGATATATGTTTATATGTCTGTATTTATTTACACACACACACATATATACATGTGTGTATATAGGTCTGTTTGCATATATATGTATGTGTGTGTGCACACAAACGTGCAGTGGGGGAGGCAGAATTTGTGAGGATGCACAGAGAGGAATTATAGTGATGTTAAAAAACGAAGAAAAGAAATAAAAGAGTTCTAATGAAACATTTTGATAATACACTGAAAAGAGACAAACTTAAAAGGGACAATATGCAAAAGAAGTATCAAAACTATTTCCAATTTAATATGTACAAAAACCTATTATATATGTCATAATTTTACATGCAACAATATTTTTCTCTTTTATATAGAAGTACATATTTTTGTTAATAATTAACAAGTTCATATTTACACAGACATAGATACATGTATGTCTAAGTTTATAATACACATATATACTTTATAAATACATACATGTGTTTATATATAGATATGTGTGTATAGATATGTGTATATGCTTAAACAAAGAACATTGTGTTTAGTGTTAGAAGACCTGAGTTTGAATCTGGGCTTTGGTTCTTATTATTTGTTGATCCAGAAAAATTGCTTAGGCTGATTTAGCTTCTCTTTTCTTCATCCAAAGAATGTTGTTAAAGTTCCCGTTTATTTTTAAAATCCTATGACCCTGTAACTTTGCTTTCAATGATGAATATTTGCATGTTCACATAATATTTCCAATGCGTAATTCTTGTCTTTTTTATTTTTAGGTTACTTCATGAATGCTAGATGAAAGACAGCAGCTATTTTACTACAAGCATTATTAAAAACAACAGTTATACGCAGTACAGTGATTCTCCTGAGTGTAGGGATGGTAAGACCAAAAGTGGATGCTATTTCTTCTTCTTCCCCCCTCCCCCACAAAAAAATCCAGAAGTGACATTTTCTTAATAAAATGGAAGAGCTCATCAATTTTAGATCCTGAATTTCACAGATAAGAAGTTCATGGGACCATGGATATGGAATTAAAAATGAATATTTCAAATCACTTATTCTAACTCCCTCATTTTTTGAGGCCCACAGAGGTGGCTAGCTCAAGTTCAAAGAAAAAACCAAACAGCAGATTTGAGATTCATATTCAATTCCATTCAACATTTTTTTCAAGGGAGAAAAAAAAAAAAACAACTGCTTTCTTTCCTTCCTAGAAAAAAGAGGTTAAATAATATATAAAGCGCACTCCAAATTTTAGTTCAATTTTAAGTTACTGCAATAAAACTTTTTAAAAAGCAATGCCTCTTTGTGAAATATATCTCTTTTAATGATTAATTGTTTAAGTTAAAGTACTTTAAGGAAGTAGGGAATATTGGGTATTAACTTGTCTGTGAAGACATTGTATGCTTCTAATAGACTATTTATTGAGAGGAGGGATTGTTTATATCTGTATCCCCAGTGCCTTACATTTGGTGGATGTATAATAAATACTTGTTGATTAATTGATTTCCTTTTGCTTCCAGAATCTGTATTTATTGAAAGTGCTTGTGGAGTTTGGGTGTGTATTTGGGACTTCAAATCTTAAGAGTGAAAGATAGATGATACTCAGAGAATGGGTTTGATCCAGGAGAACAATTGGAAGCCAGTAGCTATAGGAAAGTCAGAGTATCCAGAATATCATGATTCACAAAGCACAAACTAAAAGTCAGAGCAAAACAAGTCAAAACCAGGAAGATAAACTAAAAATTATGAAATAAATATTTTGTTGTTGTTGAATTATATCTGACTGTGACTTCATTGGGGGTTTTTGTGTAAAGATACTGGCATAGTTTGTTATTTTCTTCCCTAGATCATTTTACAGATGAGGAAACTGAGGCAAACAGGGTTAATGATCTGCCCAGGATTATACAGCTAGTATCTGAGAATGAATTTAAACTCAGGCAGATAATAAATCTTCCCGATCCCTAGCCCAGTGCCCTTACCAACTGTGTCACCTAGCTGCCCAGAACACATGTATACTTTGATTTATGATAAGCAGTGGGAGCCCAAGTGCCAGCCAGGCATTGAGGAACCCAGAGTATATAGACAAAGACAGAATGGATCACCAGATATCTGGGTAGATAATTGGTGACCAATACCATAAAAATAAAAGGAGCAAGAGAAAAGGAAACAATGCATTGCATTTAAGGTGGCAGTACCAAGCTGACCTTGATTGAGTTAAGATCTGCCTTAAATAGTACATCTTTATTATAAATGCTTTCTTGGATATTTATGGGATCTGTGACAGATTATAAGTGAGAATAGATAGATGAGTTGATCTGGTGGGAAACAGGGGTGAGGGGAAAGCCTACTTATATATTTAATGTCTCATTCATAATCTTCCTTCACTTTATTTTCCAGATTATATGTAAATATTTAATTGCATACAATATAAAACAGCATTCTCTCTTTTATATAGATACATATGGATGTATATATATACACACATATATATGTATATATATATATATATATATATACATATGCATAATTGTATGTGTATTTGTATATCCATCAGACTAAAGTATACTGTAAAAATTAGATCTCTCTTCAAAGCTTATAACTCTACCTGCTTCAAAAAATTGTCATGAAACAAAGGAGAGTATATTCAGAATGTGTTCCTCTAGCACCATCTTGTGTCTAAAATATTATATAGCACTATCACTACAATCTACAGTAAATTCTTTCTGCCCTTTAATCTTTGTTTCCTTCCTCTTATTCTCCCAAATAAATGCTATTTAGCTGTGATCTTTTCTCTAATATTTTAACATCTTGAGAATTTTCAAACACATTAAAGCTGTTCTATCTACATCCTAGTCAAATAGGCATGCAGACTCTTTTAATTATTTAATATAAATACAAGCAAGGAAATTTATAATCCTCCTCAAATCAAAGTAAGAGAAAAAAATACAACCAGCCATGTAGCTTAAATATGCTATCAAATGACATCTGATTATTCTCCTTAAGCCAGCAGTTCGACTTGCCAGGTGAGCATCTTGCAGAAACACTGATTTTATTAAAGACATATCAGTATCATATGTATTATATAACCCAAATTGCTTCCTTTCCTGACACTTGAAGTGCCAAAGAATCTTTTTTAATATTCTAGGGTTTAAGCTTTCACAGAAGTTCAAATCCATATTTTCAATATTGTTTTCCTTTGAGATTTAAAAAAGATGCTAAATTTATTTCTTTGACTAATGAGTAGGCATTATGGAGCCTTATAAATAATTATAATTAATTATAAATGTCCACTTCAAGTTGGAAGACCTGGATAATACTTCCACATTGCCTAACCTGCTGATAATGAGGAATATACCATTCCTTACTAAATTTACAGAGAATGTCATTTAATGCAAAGCATCTGCCCGAAGGGCTATTAAACTAGGCATATCTTTTGATCCAGCAATAGTGCTATTAGTTCTGCACCCCAAAGACATCAAAAATATGTACAAAAATGTTTATAGCAACTCTTTTTGTGGTAGCAAAGAACTGAAAATTGAGAGGATGTCCATCAATTGGGAAATGGCTGAACAAGCTATAAGAAATGATGAGTGGGATGGTTTCAGAATAAAACCTGGGAATACTTGTATAAACTGATGCAAAGTGAAATGAGCTGAAACATGAGAACACCATGTGTGTAGTAACAGTAATATTATAATAATAGTTATCTGTGAAAGACATATTTTCTCTGAGCAACACAGTAATCCATGATAATTCCAGAGGATTTATAATGAAAAATGAAATCCCTCCAGAGGTAGAACTGATGAACTCTGAGTAAAAATTGAACATTTTTCCTACTTTATTTTTCTTGCTCCCTTTACCTCACAACATGGCTAATGTGGTTCTGTATCACTTCATATGTGAATGAGTATTATATTGCTTGACTTCTCAATGGGACAGGAAGGGGATAAAACAGAAAATAAAAATTGAATAGAAATAAAAATTTGGGGAGAAATAAATTTAGAAATAATTTATTTAAACTGATTTTAGAAAAGAGTAAAAAAGTATACTTTTATTTATTGATGTTGCCTCTTCTCTTTGCTGATCTTTTGAAAATTTCAGTTTTTCCTATGGGCTAAGAGACAATAATACAAAGAATAACTATATTTAGAGTATAATAGAAAGTATAATCAGAGTATAGCCATGTGGTATCATTAAAAACGTCCTGAATTTGGAACCAAGGAACTTGGTTTCATATCTTATATATATTTCTATATTTTAGATGAGATAAATGGAAAAAAGGGAACAGGAAGGTTGATAATGCTGTTTTACTTGGGACAGCTGAGACATTAACAGAAATTTATCCTTGATCATTATAAACTTTGTGTATAATCCTTTCCCAATGGGATTAAAATTGGCAAATATTGTGACTCTTGTTTCCCTACTTCAAATACTTATCATTTCCCATTCATTGTAGTGCTAAAATAAAAATGGATTCTACTGTTCTTTAAACTTGCTTTTTAATGACCTTTTCAGGGTACATGGGCAAAGAACCAGCCACTTCTCTAAAATTGCTATTCGGTAATTTTTCAGTAATGTTCAATTCTTCATGATCCCATTTGGGGTTTTCTATGCAAAGATACTGGAGTCATTTCACATTTCCTTCTTCAAAATCAAAACATTGCTTATCTCCTGAAACTTACTTTTTTCTTTGTTTTTGATAGAATTAAGCCATGTATTATGCTGTTTTCCTAGGATAATTACTAGTATTCCGAATATCTTAGATTTTTTTTAGAATCTTTTGCGTATAAGTTTTCCTGTTGTGTTTCTAATGAACTCCAAACTAACTAAATAAAAAAGTAAAAAAGTATGTTTCTACTCAAATAATAGGTATCTGACCTGCAGTACTGTCTGATGTCAGCAGAGGGAGCACAAATCATTGTTGGTGATCCTGAAATCATTATGAGATTTTATATATTAAATATATACGTATAGATACACACATTATCATTCCTTATGATTACAAATCACATTGATTCATAAAAATTCTCAGCTTTGCAATATAACTTACAATATAGGCACAGAATACATATAAAAACAAAAGAAAATTTTGGTAAAGGACTCCAATAGAGCTGATATTTTCCTAGTGCAAGCTGGTTATCGGCTTCATATTAGAAATTGTATAGAAGATTACTTAACTTGTGGAGGCTTCCTACTTGTGACCATTGTGAAAGTCATTTTCTTGGATGGTTCCATCTCTTCATCGGACTATTTAGAGCTCAAAAGATCTTAGAAATCATATGGAAACCATCCTAATTTTTAGATTAAAAAAAAAAGGTCCAAAGTTTGAAACCAGATCCTTTGATTCCATCTAGTCACTCATTGTACTTTATCTCCTTCCCTCTCCCATTCAGCAGATTGATTATTTTGTGAAGGCAAACTAGGCCATTGTTTTCCTTCAGTTCTTACCTAGCATCTACCTAACTTCTGAGGGTATTGCCTCAGACAAACTGAGACCTGAGAAAGATCTTAATTTCAAAAAAGCCAAGTTCTCCCACTACATCGAAGGCTGTTGCCAGTCATCCTGACCTATGTCTTGTTGCTGGATTCTGATGGCTCTGGAGGAAAAACTGAAGCTGGTACCTTTACATAGCCCTTGCTCACTTATTACTTACAAGTCAAGATACTGCTTTCCTGATGTCATTTGTCCTCTTTGAGAATGAAAGATAAACAACAATTAGGTTTATGAATGTAAACAGGTCACAGTGAGGGGATGGAAGTGAAACAGTATATAAAGACATAGTCACTGACCAGGAGCTTGTCCAGTAATTCCACTGGCATTCTTTTTAATAGGACCAACACATATGTTTTATATCTGTGAAAATAATGATCTTTATAATTATCATATGTAATAAATATACTAATAATTTAGATTTTTTTTAAGTTACAATTTTCCCAGTGGATTGTAATTTGAGGGTCAGAGTTTAAGAATACAGCTTGAAATGATTGATCAGTTCTTGACAACATACTTCTCTGTGTTAAGTGAAGTAAATCAAAAGTTGCAGAACCTGTTCCCATCACAGAACTCTCGTCCTGTCCCCTAACAAGTTATATCCCTAAGATTTGAAATGATCACTGAAGGACTTTTGCCATGGAACAGGAGAATGAATAACCATATTGTCCTGCACTCGTAGGTTTGTCATGGGAAATCACGCAGGTCCTGAAAATGTTTGTATTGTAATCTATCCTCTCCCTCCCTTCCCACTTATGATTTGTGTATAACATCTCTGATTTTACTGTCACAGGGAGCTATTCTGCCCAGGTGAACTTGTAGTTTGCAAATTGAATGTACGTAAAATGGTTGACTGTCTAGTTTGTTTTTTGAAATGCATATTACATTTAATTATTACTAAGTTACTTTGCTATTTTGTGCCTCTTCAATTTCCTTTTGCTTTTTTTTTTGGGGGGGTATCATTTAAATGTTTCATTTATGCTTTTAATTTCTTTTATTTTTTAAAAATCTCTATCACTACCTACTTATTCACTCCCACCAGATATTGTTCAGTCATTTCAGTCATTTCCTGCCTTTCTTGTTTTAATTTGGATTTTCTTGGCAAAGATATTGGAATGATTTTCATTTCTTCCTTCAGTTAATTTTACCATTGTGGAAACTGAGGCAAACAGAATTAAGTGTCTTGCCTAGCATAGCCCAACTAGCAAATATTTGAAACTATATTTATATTCAGATGTTCTTGACTCAGGTCAGGTATTCTATCCATTGTGCCATCTAATTCTCTAAATCATATCTTCCTCCAAAAGACACCTACTATTATATGTCTCATTCACTCTTTATATTTTTCTATATACCTTTAGGGTATATGCAGTAGAGGAATTTCTGGGTAAAACAAATTTAAAAGACACTACTTTAGTGACTTTTTAACCTAGCTACTCTATAGTTATATCTTTAATTTTTATAGTTTCTCTCTCCTACTCTATATTCCAGCCAAAATTAACTGCTTGATTTTCCTCAGAAACATGTTGTATTTTTCCAGCTTCCATGGTTGTTTTTGAACTTTCCTTCCTTGCGTGGCCTGTTGAATTACCACTTAGCCTTTAAACTTCAACACAACACAACCCAACTTCTTCATGAAATCTGTCCCTATATACCCAGTAAGTAATAATTATTTACCTTCACACCATTATCATGTAACTTTTAGGTATTTAATGTGTATTAATTTGCATTATGATTATTTGGATATCATATCCCTTGGTTAGACTACAAGCTGCATGTAAACTTTGTGTTTCTCTCAGTCCTCAGAAGAGTACTCAGCACATAGGAGATAATTAAATTGTATTAAAAATTATTAAGCATTCTCTTAACTATTTATCACAAAATTATGGCACTTTTAAAGCCAGAAGGGGTGTGGGAGATCACTCAAGTCAATCCGTTCATTTTACTATTTCTCCATCTGTAAAAACGAGGGAATTAAATTCACAGATTTAAAAGGTCCTTTCCAGGTCTCAAAATTCTATGATTCTAAACAAGTAGCTCTCTAGCTGAGGGCACTGCTCTACTCTCAAGGGAAGGGAGGCTCTATTCTAGTATTCTATGAGAAATTTAATTTATTTACACCAGAACCAATTTGTGCATAAAGAGAACAGCAGTTTTATATCTATAAAAAGTTGTGCCTAGGTTAATATTACAGTTTTCATATTGTGGACAGAACAGAATTCAATGAAATGAATATTTTTTTCCTCCTCCTGAGATTTCTGACAGACATTTCAAATCCTGACACAAACAATCAGGGGATTGTGAAGCCATCTGCCACTCAACATTAAAAGTCAAAAAAGGACTAGAATAATTTAAGTTTTTATAAGTCTGGCAATCACTAGTAAGAATCACTTCAGGGAGATTTATAACTGGACTTGAAACTAAGCATCTAATTGGAAAAAATCAATGGCTAGAATCTTAAAGGGTGGCTTGGGATTTCACTCCCCTCTTACTTTGTTAAAAAAAAAAAGAATTGATTTTTTTCCCACATAAACATATGGTGTTTTATTAAAGAGGAATCAGATTTTTTAATTAAAGAATAAGGACAGTAGGAAAATAATTTCCAGTAACTTGTTTCAGTAAATAACGGCAATTTAAACCAATTTTCCCCAGTGAGTTTATGCTTATTATACACATAATTTATGTCTAGAAAATAAGAGACAGAGCCACAGAAACCACTGATCACAAATAGTTCAGTCAAGCAGCAACCAAGAAATTAATCAGACTTTCAGAGAAAGAAAAGGAAATGACCTAGTAAATTGGATCGTACTTTATAAGACTCATTTCCAGGCTTTTATCTTATGCTTCATACCTCACAGAGCCATCTCACTGAACATAAAATTTTTGGTGATACAAGGTGATGTGAGAACTCTAGTGGTGTGTCCCAAAGTTATAATAAACATCTTGATAAAAACAAACGGATGGTAGACTTATAAAAGTTTTGCATTAAATAGGCTCATTCTCAATGCCAGAAATGGAATTTTAAAGAAAAAGCTTTTAAAACTAGAATTATGGAATTTAATAGGAATAATTTTAAAATCAAGATGAGGTGACAAAAATGAAGGGGGAAACATTACAAAATAATAGTTCATGGGGAAAAGAACTAGAGATTTTAGTGTCCCACAAGCTCAATATTTTTCAACAGATATAGCTAATACTTCCCCCCTCCATGTGGGATCCACACCTATGATTTCATGTAGGAAGATATTGGTATGAATTCACCCCCTACTAATTAAGATGGGCAAGTCATGTGCAAATTAGAACGGTGTGGAGTTGCTCTGGTAATGTTAATTAATTTCAATGGTTCTATAGGTTTACTGCCACATAATATATATTAGGGGTAGGTCTTCCAGACTCCAAAGACACTTCCCTGTCACTCCGACTCTCCAATATGTTTTAGGCAGTAACAAAAAAAAATATCCAAAGCCAGAGAGGTTCTAAGAGGATTAAATTCTTCCCTGGCAAGAGTATATTTTGAATATTGTCGTAAGTTCTGACTAACCCATTTTAGGAAGTACATTAGGAACTACTATAGAAGTTTCTAGTCAGTCAAGACAGAATATTGGACCTGGAGTCAGGAAGACCAAGTTCAAATCTGCCTTCTGATATTTGCCAGGTGTGTGATTCTAGTTAAGTCTCAAACTTTCAACTGCCTCCTCAGTTTGCTCATTTTTAAAATAGGAAAAATAATAAAAATTGTCCTCCAGGATAAAATGATATGTTAGTTGTAATTTGTTTTATAAACTTTATAAGCTTTAAAGTGTTATATAAATGCTAGCTATTATTATTGTTGTTGCTGTTATTACATGTGAACAGGCAAGTTTGGGCTTGATATAAATAAGGCAAAACTTCCCAAAATGTAGAACTGTCCAAGAGCATGATGGGCTGCTGTGAAAGTTAATAAGTTCCTCATTTCAGGAAGCTAAACAATTACTTGTAAGAAAATCATGAAGGGGACTCAGGTCAAGAACTGGACTAGATGATCATTACAATTTCTACCAACTTGGAGCTGTGAACTGATTCAACTGGTCTGGGGAGCAATTTGGAACTCCCAAAGGGCTATAAAACTGTGCATATTTTTTGATCTAGCAATGTCCCTACTAGGTTTGTATTCCAAAGAGATCCTAAAAATGGGAAAGGGACTCACATGTGCAAAAATATTTGTAGCAGCCTTTTTTATAATGGTAAAGAACTGGAAATTGAGTGAATGCCCATCAGTTAGGAAAGGTTGAATAATATGCTATATGAATATAATGGAATATTATTCTATAAGAAATGATCAGCGGGATGATTTCAGAAAAACCTTCCAAGATTTACATGAACTGATGCTAAGTGAAGTGACTAGAACCAAGAGAACATTGAAAACAGCAGCAAGATTATATGATGATCAACTGCAATGAATTTGCCTCTTTTCAATAATGAGGTAATTCAATTCCAATGGACTTGGGATGGAAAGAACAATCCACATATAATGAGAGAATTTTAAAGACTAAATATGGATCAAAGCATAATATTTTCATCTTATGTTGTTGTTTGTTTGTTCTTTCTCATTTTTTTTAAACCTTTTGACCTGATATTTCTTGCACAGCATGATGAATATGTTAAACACATTTAACTTATAATGGATTGCTTGCTTTCTAAGGGAGAGTGGTGATAAGAAAAGAGAGAGAACAATTGAAACACAAGGTTTTGCAAAGGTGGATGTTGAAAACTATTTTTGCATGTGTTTGGAAAATTAAAAATCTATTTAAAATAAAATTTAATAAAACAATCTCTACCAACGTTAGGATTCTGTGATCTAGGATTATATATATATATATAATATATACTATATATTATAATAAAGAATAAGTAAATATTTGATAATAATAAATAATTTGATAATAAATAATAAATAAATATGAGAATAAAGCATGGATACTGCAAGACTTGGTATATATATATTTATTCTCAAGAAAAAACTATATTCAAATGTTATGGAATATTATTGTTCTATAAGAAATGATCAGCAGGATGATTTTAGAGAGATCTGGATAGACTTACAAGAACTGATGATGAGTGAAATGAGCAGGACCAGAAGATCATTGTATATGGCAACAACAAGATTATATGATGATTAATTCTGATGGATGTGACTTTTTCCAACAATGAAATGATTGAGACTAGTTTCAATGATCTTGTGATTAAGAGAATCATCTACACTTAGAGGAGTGTGGATCACAACATAACATTCTCACTCTTTTTGTTGTTGTTTACTTGCATTTGTTTTCTTACTTTCTTTCCTTTTTGTCTGATTTTTCTCATGCAGCAAGATAATGTATAAATGTTTGCACATATTGGATTTAACATATATTTTAACATGTATAACATATATTGGATTTCTTGCCATCTAGGGGAGTGGGTAGGAAAAGAGGAAAATTTGAAACACAAGGATATGCAAAGATCAATGTTGAAAAATTATCCATGAATATGTTTTGAAAATAAAAAGCTTAAAAAAAAAGAAATAACCATATTCAGAAAATCACGAAACTAAGAACATGATTCCCAAACCTAATATGCCTCAACCCTTATCTTTGGGTTCTACACTTTTACCCTTTGAGGGAAGTCCTTCAAGTTGGATGAAACTGATTGGGATCAAAACTTCAGAAATTACTAAGGCAACATTAAAGGAACAGTATTTTTGAGCTGGGGTGGGAAATTATCAAAGTTAACAGAATGAGATGACATTGCAAAATCCTTTTCATGGGATTTATATCAAGTCACTGCTTTGTTTTCATAGTCATCATCATCATCACTATTAGCATTTAAATAGCCCTTTAAAGTTTGCAAAGTGTTTTATAATTAGTATCTTGTTTGACCCTTGTAAGAACATAGAGAGGTAGATATTATTACTATACCCATTTTATAGATGAGGAAACAGGCTAAGGGCCTTTCCTAAACTCTCACAGTAGAATGTATCTCAGGTACATTTGAATTCAAGTCCTGACTCCATATCAAACATTCTTTTCACTGTATAGCCTAGCTGCATACCCTGAATAAAGTGGTAGGTAAAATTCTGCCTCAGTGCCAAAGTTGTGCTTGTCTTTCACACCCAAATCTAACCTTATTCTGTACTTAATGTTCATGTGTTTTTCATGACTCCCAGATGGTTTCTCATAGTGAGATTTCCCTTTATATTTCCATTGCATAAATTTAATCAGTGGATAGATAATACTGATGATCTATCACAGTTTTCTGTAAGTCTAGTCTATTTATTTGTATTTCTTCTCTATTTCCATACTACTCCTTATCCCCATTTTACCACTTTGTAGCTTTTATTCTAGCCATGAGCAGATCTATTAGCTTGTTTGACCATCTGTGAATGTTTCCTGCCAAATATTTTTTTTCAGTAAACTAGATTTAGCTCTTGTTGTTTTGGAAGTTTTCTAGTAGAAAACCAGTGTGTACTTCAGCTTGACCTCTGTGTTTGTTTAATAGGTCTTTATATAAAGAAGAAGAGACAACAAGAAAGAAACTGTGACATGATTAATGGCAATATGCTGTTGGGATAAGATGACATTCTAGATTGCCAAAGTCTCTCTTTCTCTGGTTTTCTCATCAGCCTTCAAGCAATGTGTGAAAGTGTTCACATTAACATATCTTTCTAAGCCTGGCAGTGAGAATATTATTTCTATTTCACAAATCAAGGAACTATAGGATTGAGGGAGCTAGATGGCACATTGAATAGAGCTCTGGATCTGGAGTCAGAAGGACCCGAGTTCAAATATGGCCCCAGACACTAATTAGTGACCTTTGGCAACTCACTCAAACTCTGCCTCAGATAGTATTATTAATCATGATAACTATTGATGATGTTGTTATTAATATTGCTGTGCTGACAAGGACATTGGAGACCACTTAGTTCAGTCCCCTCATTTTATTTATAAAGAAAATGGAACTCAAACTGGTTGTCTTGTCCCTATATCAGACTGTTATTAAATATATAATCTGGCTATTGTGAACCCTATGCCTTAGACAACTCTAAGTTTTAAATCCTAAAAAGCATTGTTTCTCCAGAAACTCTTTAAGGACAGGTTTCTCATTTCTTTTTTATATAAATGAAAACAAGGTCTCAAGGTAGACTATAGAGCTGATTTTCAACTTAGGTGACTTTCTTGATGCCAAGTAGGAATATGACAGGTGCTGAAGAATGTTATCCAGTTCTCGGCAGAAAAGGGATGCACTTCATGTGTAGAATGAGATATACATCTAATTTCTTTTTGAGTTGTAGGAGTTGGAAAGAGAACAAATCAGTGTTTATTAATAAGAAGAAAAAGAAATTATAGTTATTCTTTTCACATTGTGACTTTCACCATCATGGTTATGAAATATTGTGGGTCAGTATAAGAAATTAAATGGGATTTTGGAGGAAGTTTTGATGAAGCTACAGATGAGATATGAAGGCCAGCAAATGATATACAACCTATGAACAAATATTTAACTTAAATTTTTACCATATCATACTATAAACAACCCATAAAAGAAAAAAAAATTAATTTTAATTTAGACTTCTTTGATATTAAGGAAGGGCCAAAAAACTTTATGCAGATTTTCTAGATTGCAAGAACACTGTGCCCTGTGATGCAGAAAGTATAACTAATAGTCACTATTTAATAGATATTTTAATAATCACTATTTAATAGATATTCTGCTTTCAGAATAAAAAGAAAGATGAAACCCTTGTCCTGATAATATAACCCAGCATAAAGGTGAATAAGAGTTACAAAAATCTTGAAAATGACTACTGGCACTGGTAGAATTTTCTAAGAGGGTGTAGAGAATATCCAAGAATGTTCCCTCCCAACGAAGCATCTTGGAAACCAAATGTGGCTGCTACATGCATCTTTATTTTTCTACCATATAAAGACAAAAATATTCTCACTTGGTCCTAAGCCTTTCCAGAACTGAATTTTAGATATTCTTGAGTGTGAGGCAGAACTCTATTTTATCCATAGACAAAGACTTCTCCCACCTCTACTCCCCATATACTGGACTTTTTGTATTGTTCTGGAACAGACAAGATTAGTCTATAATCAATTCTTAAGAATGAAGAATATTGGTTTTAGCTCCTCTTCTTACTATGGCTTAAGCTATCTATCTTTGTGATGTATTACTTGTTCTGATGGTAAAGAACGTGTGTACATGTGCTCTCAATCACAGCTTGGTTTGTATACTTTTATCCAAAACCACAACTCAGGCTGAGGTCAGTGCTATATCATTTCCCATCCATTAAGCCTATAGATGCTGCCAATTAACATCAATTTTTTTGGGGGGAGGGCATATTCCAATTCTTAGCACAAGTGATCTCCTCTATGTGCCAGTAAGTATCTGTGGATAAATATTTTTTCAATTCTTCCTTTCCTGTCTGAGGCTTCAATTTTACTTCTATTCTTTGGGTAACTAAGATCAAATTATGCGAGTGTTTTTGAGCTGATGGTATGGCAAGTTCTCACAGTTTCTTATCACCTGAAAATATCCACAGTTCTATATACTTCACCCCTCAATCTTCAACCTATTGCATAAATCTTTGGAATCAGCAGAAAACTTAATAAGGGGACCTAGAAATCATTTGAGATCCTTTCTGCAAAGATCTATTTCCATCATTGCTCATTGGACCATTTTTTTTGAGTGAGGTGAGAAGCAATATGTATAAGTGATTAATGCAAAGCAGTTTAAGAATCATTTTATTTATAGTCTCTTTTAACCCCCCCACAACTGCTAGCACCATCCCTCCTAAACCATTTTTGTATATATTATATTGTTCTCTTTATATCTACTCTGTATATACTTCTAAATGTACTTGTCTCTCATTAAAATGTAAGTTTCTTGAGGATAGGGATTCTTTGTTCTTTGTATTTGTATCCCTAACACTTAGCACAGTGACACATACGGTGTAGATATTCATTAAATACTTGTTGAGTTATTGGTGGATGCAAATTAGGGAAATGCATATTCTGTGCTTTGTATATTACATTACTCTGTAGCATAATGATAAGGGTGGTGAGGAGAATCTGAGTTTTCTGATTTTATTTGGGTTTAGATAAGTAGTTTTCACAGTGTAATCCAGATACTCTTTCAGGGGGTCCATGAGATCAAAATTATTTTTGTAATATTACTAAAACATCTTAATTTTTAACATGGTAAATATGGATATAAATTGCTTAAAGAAAAAATCTCAGGGGTTTCTCAATAATCATTGAGTGTAATGGGGTTCTGGTTTCAGAATACAGGTTTCTCTTCACTCTTGCTCCCCTCTAGCAATTTGCTCTGTTTCCTGATCCCTAAGCAACCAGCATGTATTTTATGAATGGCCTATGTTCCAGAAATTTATTTACAAGCCAGCTTGAATCCATAAACAGATTTTTCAAAAGAAGGAATCTAATACATAGCAGGCAGGTCTTTAGGCAAGCTACTGTTGTATCATAAACTCCAAGAGGAGGGGTACCAGGTCTTAATCATGCTTAATTAGCCCATAGCATAGTATTTTATACCATGGTAGGCAATTAAAGATAACTGAATCATTGCTAATGTTTACATATCATCATAGTGTGCAAAACACTTTATATCAGCTATTTCATTTGATCATAATAATCTTCTAAGATAGGTTTGATTAGTATCACCATTTTACAGATGAGGACACTGAGGCTTAGAGAGGTCAAGTGACTTCCATAGGGTTAAAGCACCAAGTAGTTGCTAAAGCAGAAACTGAATTCAGGTTTTACCTTCAAGGTCAGAACTCTATGTTTTCTGCCTACAAAGTCCTCAAAGCCTATTCAATCCTACTTCATTTCTTCCTTTATGGTTTGAGTCATAATGTTATAGCTTTGCTTTGTTATCAGCAGGAGAAATTAAACAGTCCTGGTTTATTTTTCTTCAAGTTTTGATTAGTTATTACTCAAACACAGGGCTACTCCAGCTTTTCAGAGATGTGAAAAGAATCAGTAGTGAAAAGAATTATGAGGTCTCAGAAGTGCCCCATTAATCCTGAAAAATCAGAAGCAGGATATGTACTTACTATGAAAGACCAAAAAAAATTTCCCAGGGTTTGGGTAATGAAAGAATAGAGTTGGTGGAGATAGGAATCCCAGAAGAAATGGACTGGAGTATTGATATTGTGTCAAGCACTTTGTTAAGCTCTGATGATATAAAAAAGGGCAAAACAAAAGAAACAAAAAGAGTCCCTGCTCTAAAAAAACTTTATAGTTTATTGGAAGGAGATAATATATAAACAACTATGAACAAACACAATATAGACAGTATAAATTAGAGAGGATCTTTGGGGGAAGACATCACAATGTTACCATCTAAAATTTTCTAGGCCTTCTCCCTCCCTCTGTTTCAAACATTTTTCTTGCAAAGATTATCTTACATTGATTTTATATGCATCTTGAATGTATTTATATATGCACATGCTGTCCTTTACTCCTCCCTTGTAAACCAAGTTTCTAGAATAATGTGTCTCATATAGCTGGTACTTAATAAACACTTGTTGATTTATGATAGACTGTTCAACAATAGGATATATATGTTTCACAAATAATTAAATAGAGAAACATGTTAGGAAACTGAAGTCACCTGGAAAACCCAAGAAAGATTTGTTTCTATGCTTCTTCATATCACTTCATCTCACTAGATTAAAGTAGTTCTCTGATCGCTGTTAGAGTGTTAGAGAAATAACACTAGACTTTAAAACAATAATGCCATTTGCCATTATAAAACAGTGACATAAAAGACTAAGGGGGGGAGGGATCACTTTTCTTTCTGAGTAGTTTACTTAGCTATTTATGAATAGCACTTATTATGATTTATATTTACTTGATCAAGAACTGTGGTTTTCAAATGTCTGATCATTATGAGTATTTTAGGAGTCAGTGGCCTCTACTTCATTTTTACTAGCAATAATGACCATGCATTACATTGAGTAATTTTTTCCCACATGGATTCCCAAGCACTTTACTTGCCTCTATCTAGAATTTTAATGTTATATATAGAGCTATGCACTTAGCAAACATTACCCTCACTAAGTGGTTTCCACATTTACAATCACTAGCCCATACCAACCTCAAGGCTTCCATTCTACATTTTGTCCCATATTTCTATACTCTGTTCCTTCCTGTGTGAAGGAGATGTTATTTATGAATATAAGCATGACGGAAAAGACTGATGAAATATGGCTACTACACATATGCATTCATCCAGAATTCTCTTTGATTTTCAGCTATAGCTCTTATTGAAGAATATTAGGCAATTTGTGTTTCAGCTTCTCATACTCCTCCATGTTTTTCACCAGTAGAATCACTTCATTGCTGTCTATAATAGTTGCTTCTTGCTCCGATATGATCGCTTCTATGACTGTGCTAGCTTCACTGTGGGAGGATGTAGGTTTATATGTTTCTCCCTGTATTTGCTGTATCAGCTCACCATATAAAAATCTGGTTCTGTTTTAAGGAGTTGTGAATTCACTAGTGTAAACTCTCCCTCTAACTGTGCAAATCATGACCATCAATGACTTGGAAGATAATTTTCAAAAGTAGTTATGGTTATAAAATTCATAACTCTTGCCTCCGCTTAATGATATATATACTATAACTGCATTATGTGCTAATCCCTGCATTGGACTCTTCCCACTAGAAATCTGTAACATTTGAAAGGATGAGTGAGGGTGAGGATTCTGGGAAGACGGTGGAGTAGGTTGGTAAATTTCAAGCTTCCTCACTTGCCCCCACAAATAGAACAAATTTGTGCCTCTGGGGGAACATAGACTGATGAAAAATCAAGAAGACTTGGGGGAGAACAGCGATTCTCCTGATAGAAGAAAGATCCCAGGCTAGGGATTTAGCTGTCTGAAGAGCAAATACCCCTGGGCTAGCTCCCCAGAAACATCATGGGGACCCCATGAGCTAGTTAAGTGTGGCTGAAGTCTCAGCAGGAACCACAGAGACTTTCACCACTGTGACTATTTGTTGAGTTGGGGGGACTTGAGTGAACCTCAGCTGATTAGGAATACCAGGCCCAGTTGTGTTGTTGGGAAGTGACCCTGGACTAGAAGGAACTTGCTGGCACTTGCAGGGGGGTGGAAGTCTTGGTTTGGGATTCCTGGTCAGAGGAGAGAGCTGCAGAAAAGCTTGAGGCACCATTCTCTACCCTATAATTAGAGGTGCTTACACTAATATCTTTCTTTAAATGAACTGGAACAGAAGAAAGAACTCCACCATTGAAATATATTATGGGAACAAGGAAGACTGGGATTCATCTTCTGAGGAGGACACTTTAGTTAAAAAAAAAAAAAAGCTTCTACCCCAAAAAGTAATGTGAAAGTCTCCCTACATAAAAAGAATTTAAAGAACTCAAAAAAGAATTTAAAAATCAAATGATGGATATTGAGGAAAAACTAAAGAAAAAATTAAAACCATCAGAGAAAAACAAGATTATGAAAAAAGTTAACCAATTACAAGGTACAGTCTCAAAGATGAAAATAATACTTTGAAAATTAAAATTGGGCAAGGGGAAGCCAGCAAAGCTATGAGACCGAGAAATAACAAAACAGATTATAAAAATGAGAAAAATAGAACAGAATGTGAAACATCTTATAAGAAAAATGACATATCTAGAGAACAGATCAAGAAGATAAAATGTAATAATAATTGGACTGTCAAAAAGTTGTGACCAAAAAGAGAACCTTGATACAACAATGCAGGAAATAATCCAAGAAAATTATCCTGGAGTAATAGAACTTTAAGGGAAAGTAGAAACAGAAAAATCCATCAATTACCACCTCAAAGAGATCTTTTGTGGAAGCACACAGAAATATTATTGCCAAATTTTGAAACCTGGTGCTCAAAGATCACCATAAAGATAAAAGATCAAAGATCAAATTTTCAATAAATAAGAAAACAATTCTAATACAATGGAGCTACAATTAGAATTATACAAGATACAATACCAACAATCAAAAGAACTAGGTCTGTGCCAAAAATATATAACCAGCAAAATTATTTATAATTTTCAATGAACAAAAAATGGATATTCAATGAACTTGCAGATTTTCTGGACTTTTATCAACCAAACCTGAACTTAACAGAAAATTTAAATTGGAAATGTATACTATATGTTTAAGATTCACATTAACAATAGGATAGCTCAAAAGAAAGAGTGGCAGAGTTAAGGTAAAAATAGTAATCATGTTATACAAATGAGGTGCAAAGGAAAAATAGAGGCATTAAAGAGGGGAGGAAGGGCTTGTAGTTCTGAAAACTTACTCACATTGGAAACCGATTCAATAGGCAACACTACATAAATATCAAGAAGGGTATAACATCCTCCAAAATCTATAAAGAAATAAGGGGAGAGAGATGTGTGGATGGGGAAGCAAAGAATGAGGAAGAAGACAAGGAAGGGAATCCTTAGGTTGGAGGAGGTTAAGTAATATCAAGGCAAGTTAGGAAGCAGAATTTAATTAAAGAGTCATTAGGAATAGGAAAGATGTGTGTGTATGTGTGAGTGTATGTTTGTATCTTTATATGTATGTGTATATATCTATATCTATCTATCTATATTCTTAACTGTAACTTGCTTAGGATGGTGGAGGGGATAAAAGAGGAAAAAAAATAAAGTAAATAAAGTCCGAAGCAGAGAATCAAACAACATTTTTCAAGGAGATAAAGAAAAAATGAACATTCATTAATACACACACACACACACACACACACACACTTTCTTGATCTTGTAATTTGTTGTTACATATTTTGAATCTTCCCTGATGCTCTGTTGGGCACATAACAATGTTCTTTTTGCTTTGTTTTATTTGTTTTGTATTCCTTTTCTGGTTTTATTTTTTTTCTTACTTTGTTTTTTCAAATAAAATAAATAAATAAATAAATACAGCCAAAAAAAGAATGAGTTAAAGTAAGAAATGAAGAACAAATGTGGAGCACCAGGAAAGATATTAGGGTTTGAGCTTGGCCCTTTGTAACTCAGATGTTTAGAGGAAGCATAGCACCTGCCCTCCTCCCTTTTTTCCTTCTCATAGTCCTTTAAATCCCTCCCTTCCTCTTTCCATCCTTCCCTCCCTCCTCCCTTCCTTCCTTCTCTCTATCCCTCCCTCATTTCTTCCTTCTTTTACTCCTTTCTTCCCTCCCCTTCTCTTCCTTCCTTCTTGTCCTTCCTTCCTTTATTCCTTGCTTCTCTTGCTTCCTCTCTCCCTCCTTTCCTTCCTACCTACCTTCCTTCCTATACCTTCCTATCTGTCTTTCTTTCTTCCTCCCTATCTATATATTCATTCATTAAGCATCCCATTTAGTATCTGGTACAAATAGTTATTGATTGATTGATAGGGCTTAAGAGTTAAAATCTACTTCACTCAAAGAGAAGATGAGAAGAAACATCATATGATAAAATGGAAACAATCCCATATCTAGAACCTGGCTTCAAATCTCTTTTTCCAAGCTTACAATCTATGTAACTAGCTATGGGCAAGTTACAGCCTCGCTGACATCAGTTTTCTCACTTTTAAGATGAAGGGGTCCAACAAGATGGCCTCTGAGCTGTCTTCCAGATGTAGATTGATGAAGCTATGGTATGTGTTTCTAAGGCATGTCACACAGAATTCAAATGCTACAATGACTTCCACAAAGGATCAACCTTGAGCTAGAAGGAACCTTAGAGGTCAACTAGTCCAATCCTATCATTTTAGAAATGAAAAAATGTCAACAAAGTTCACACAAGTAGTAATCATCAGAGGGGCAGCTAGGTAGTACAGTGGACGGTGCTGGGCCTAGAGTCAGGAAGACTTGAGTTCAAATTTGGCCTCAGATACCTGACTAGCCATGGGCATCTCATTAATGCTATTTGCCTCAGTTTCCTCATATGTAAAATGAACTGGAGAACTAAATTACAAACTGCTCCAGTATCTTTGTTAAGAAAACTGCAAGTAAAGTCATGAAGAATCAGGCACTACTGAAAAAGCTGATCAACAATCACCATAACAAAGTATCAGGGATAGGATTTGAAGTTGAGCCCAGATTTTCTGATTCCAAAGACAAGGTATTTACAATTACCATTTTGTGTCACCTCTGGCGAATAGAGATGTCTCTGTTTTTAAGTTGAAGATTTAAAAGTTTCAAAGCCTAATTTCAGAAAGGCCTAGAAAAATTTACATGAACTGATGCTCAGTGAAGTGAGCAGAACTGAGATAACAATGCAGACAATAACAACATTATGTGATGGACTTGGCTCTTTTCAACAATGAGGTGATTCAAAGCAATTCCAATAAACTTGGGATGGAAAGAGCCATTCACATCCAGAGAGAGAGAACTACGGACTGAAAGTGGATCAAAGCATGATATTTTCAGGTATTTGTTGCTTGTTTTTTTTTTTTTTCCTTTCTTTCCCACTTTGATCTGATTTTTCTTGTACAACATGATGAATATGGAAAAATGTTTAGGACAATTCTACGCGTTTAATCTATATTGAATTGCTTGCTTTCTGGGGGAGCTGAGGGAGGAGGAGGAAGAGAGAGAACAATTTGGAATACAAGGTTTTGCAAAGATGAATGTTGAAAACCATCTTTCCATGTATTTGGGAAAATAAAATATTATTTAAAAGATTCAAAGTCTAAGTGACAAAGAAACCAGATTAAGCAATGAAATTAGAGAAAGTGCTCTAGGAAGTTCTGTGGTATAACTATAGAATTAAAAAAATTCTTAATAGTAAAAGAAAAAAAAGACTTAATTATTTCCCTTCCTCCTCCCCCTCCTTCTCTCTCTCTCTCTCTCTCTCTCTCTCTCTCTCTCTCTCTCTCTCTCTCTCTCTCTCTGTGTGTGTGTGTGTGTAGATATATTCAGGTATACTTGTTAATATCTTCTGATCCCTCAAGAGACAAATTAGAAGAATGAACTAAAATGGATAGAAGGTAGAATTGGAGAAGAGAAATGTAATATGTATGCAGATTATTTGTGAACAAGATGTAAAAAAAGGTGCTAAAATCTGTTTGCTTAAATGTAAGCCATATGTTATGCCTACAGCAAATAAAATTTTGACTTGAAACAAGTTTCTTCTCTATTCAGACATACAAACATGAGCAAAACAATGAACTTTAGGGGGGAAAAGTGTCTAGTGCTCAGGAAAGAAATGGAAGTGGTATTACATGGATTTCAGTTTAGACTTGAATCAAGGATAAATATTTTTCCCAGAATTGAGAAAAATTTTCAATAAAGTGGCCTTGCTTTTCTAAGAAAGAGTAATAAACAAAATCTTTCTGAACAGCAACTTAGACATATGTAGAAACACTAATTCCTCTAAAGCAAACCAGAATCAGGCTTAGACCAAATCAAGAAACCATTTTGGACTTGTAATAGTTTTTTTTATTTCATACTCAATCTCAAAAATTCAATTTCCTGGAGCAGCTGTTTGAAGGTTAACATTTTAATTCAGTTACACACATTTATCAACCAGTTGGACTCTAAAGTTGATAGAGAAAAATAATCTCATATTCCTTAATTATCTTTAAAAAAATTGCCGTAAGGACAATTTTTACTATATGAAATCCTTAGGTAGTTAGGGATTCTGTACAAAATGCTAGACATACAGTCAGTCATTAAGACCTGAGTTCAAATCGCCTCATACACATGCTAACTGATCTTGGAAAAGTTGTTTAAGTTCTCAATAACTTACTTTCCTTATCTGGAAAATTGGAATAATAAAATAGCTATCTTTTAAAGCTATTGCAAGAATTAAATGAGATAGCATTGTAAAGTGCTGTGTAAATCTTAATAAAGTTCTCTATAAATGCCAGCTATTATTATCACTTGAAATGACAAAATCACATTGAGGATAATGGCAAAACTTCAGAGGCAAAAGCAATCTCCTGTTTGATATTATGAAAATCACATCTGAGACAATGATTTTATTTTGCCCTCTAAGTTACCTTTAACTTTTCTCAACAAACTCAGGTCCTGGTTATAACAATGCTTTCCCCCCTTCACTTTCTAGGTGGTCTGTCTCCCAGTTAGCTCTGGCTAAAAAAGGCTGTCTTTAGCCAATATCTTGAATTTAGCAAAAACATCTTAACAGCTGCATCTCTACTATCTTTTTACCCTATCCTTGGCACTGTTCAAGTTTTATTTTGCTAATTCTAATCCAAAAATTTTTTCTGGAGTATGCAAGAAAGGAGTGCCATATTAGATTCTGGTTTCTAAATCTTGGAAATTTACAAGTAACCCATGAAATCAATATCCCTGTAGCACAATTCTGTAGAGGATTCATCCACAAATAACAATTTATTGAACCCTTATTGATTAATCAACAAGGCATGAGACATTTTGAGGATATAACATGAATATATGGCATGAGACATGCCTTCAGAATTTATTCTCTAGTGGGTGGTGGAAGAGGATACAATATGTATGGGGAGTTAACAAAACATATACAAAGGAAACAATTGAAGAAAAAGTGCCAGAGACTAAGAAGAAAGCATCATGAAACTAGAGAGAGTAAATATAGAAAAATTCTATGCACATGAACTAACAGCAATAAAAGGAAAAGACATGATCAGAGTAGAAGGAAGTCAGCAGTGGAAAAATCAGAGTTAAGTGAATTTTGAGATTAAAGAGGGAAAGTTACCACATACTGCAAATATGTGTAGGCAGTGTCACGTAATCAAAGACTTAGATGTGGAACAGACTTCAGAGTTCTTTCTAGATCAGTCTTCTCATTTTATAAGTAAGGAAACTCAAGCAAAAGGAGAGTAAGGAGACAGCTAGTTGAAATATGATTGAAAAGGGAGAGTATCCCCTTTTCTAGATATCTAGATATCTAGATTTCTAGATAATAATATCTAGATATTATTAAAGCACGTATTTGGTGTCTGAAAAATAGTAAGGATTATATAAAACTAGCTATTACTGTTGCTTGCATTAAGGTTACATAGTCAAGGTGGTGGGACAAAGTTATGATGGTAAAGGCAAGGATTTACCTGAGCTCTATCTCACACCCCTCCAAATACTTTTAAATTACTATGCTAAGCAAATTCTGGAAAGTCAGAGCCTTCAAAGAGATTGAGTGAAAAGATTTTCAAGCCCAGGACAGAATGGAAAGTCATTAGATAAGGTCTGTCAAAAAACACAATGTGGAGTGCAGTCTGGGGAAGGCTGAGCTAGCTCTTGCCCAAGCAAACCAGGAACAGGCATTGGAAGCCTGACTGAATCAGCAGTAGGTTTGGTGGCTTTTAGAGTTCTTGGTCCATGGAAGAAAGGAGATAAAACAACTGGCCAGAAGTAGATTACAGGAGTCCTTTTGCTAGCACTGAGGCAGGACTTTGTTGTTTTGCCCATATTTGGATCCTGGTCACAGTTCTGGGCAGTCCTAGGGCAAGAAGAAACATCAGCACACTCAGAACCTCCTCACAATTTCAAGGCAGAAAAGAGTGGTTGTGGTCACTCACAGACCAGAGCACAGTCCAGAAGGGTAGTAAACACATCTCTCCTTAGATTGTACCACTTTGTGGGAACTGAAACATACAAATCCTTAGAAGTACCTCTGAAAACAGCTACACAAAACCCCTGAAACCCAAGGAAGCACACTTTCACTATGGAAGCAGAACTCTAATAAAGAGTTAAAAGTCAAGTATCAGGGTGGCAAAATGAGCAAAGAACAGAAAAAAATTTTGGCCACAGAAAGTTACTATGGCATCAAGGAAATAAAAACACACACTCAGAAGAAGATAACAAAATCAAAGCTCCTATATCCAAAGCTTCCAAAAAAAAAAAAAAAAGAAAAAGGTCTCAAGTGATGGAAGAGTTAAAAAAGGATTTTGAAAAATCAAATAAGAGAGGTAGAGGAAAAGTTGAAGAGATAATGAAAAGATGGAAAATCATGAAAAACAAGTCAACAGCTTGATAAAGGAGACACACAAAAATACTCAAGAAAATACCAGACCAGGTCAAAAGGTAAAGGAAGCTAATGAGGAGAAGGATATTTTAAAAAGCAAAACTGACCAAATTGGAAAAGAAAATGCACTGAATAAAATAATTACTATAAAAATAGAATTTGATAAATGGAAAAAGAGGAATAAAAGCTCACTGAAAAAAGTAATCCCTTAAAAATAGAATTTAGCAAATGGAAGCTAGTGGCTTTATGAGAAATCAAGAAATGATAAAACAAATTATCTCACTGGAAAGATAACTGTTTGGGAAATACAGAATAAAAAAGAGACTAAATATCATCTTTCAAAAATTATTAAGGAAAAGTATCCTGATAGTCTAGAACCAGAGAGGAAAGTAGAAATTGAAAGAATCTACCAATCACATCCTGAAAGAGATCCTCAGATAAAAACTCCCAGAAATATAAAAGCCAATTTTCAGAGCACCTAGGTTAAGGAGAAAATATTGTAGAAAAAAATTCATATATCTTGCAGCCACAGTCAGATTAACAAAAGACTTAGCATCTTCTATATTAAATAATTTGAGGATTTGGAATATGGTATTCTGGAGGAAAAGAGAGATAGGATTACAGCCAAAAATCATTTATCCAGCAAATTTGAGTATAATTCTTCAGGGGAAAAGGTGGTTATTTAATGAAATAGCGGATTTTCAAGCATTCTTGATGAAAAGACTAGAATTGAATAGAAAATATTTGCCTACAAAGGTAAACAGGAAAAACAAATCATAAGAACTTAGTAAGGTCTAAATGTTTACATTCCTATATGGGAAGATGATATTTGTAACTCATAACAACTTTTTCATTATTAAAGTAGTTAGAAGGAGTATATATAGACAGAGCACACACAAGTTGAATGTGAAGGAATGACATCTGAAAAATAAAATTAAGAGGTGAGAAAATGATGTCTTGGGAGTAAGAGAAAAGAAGAAACAAAATGGCATAAATTATCTACCATAAAAGAGGCAAGATAAATCTTTTGTAGCTTTATAGAGGGGAATAGAAGAGATATAAGAGGGAGTGTGAGTGTACCTTACTCTCATCAGAATTGAGTCAAAGAGGAAATAACAAATATTCCCAATTGAGATAGAAGTCTGTCTTATACTACAGTAGAGTAGAAAGGGAAGGAGAAAAGGATGATGGTGATAGAAGGGAGGGGAGATAGGGAAAGGCCATAATCTGAAGCAAAATACCTTTGAGGGAGGAAGATAGTGAAAGGAAAGAATAAAATGAGAAGTACAATTAACAAGATAATTTTTTAATTGAAATTTCTCTAATAAAACCCTTATTTCTCAAACATATTGAAAACTGAGTCAAATTTATTAAAATTTATTTAAAAAAACATTCCCCAAATGATAAATGATCAAAAGATAAGTACAATTTTCATATTAAGTGATAATAGCTATGTATAATCATATGGAAATATGTTCTAACTCACTATCAATTGGAGAAATGTGAATTAAGACAATTCTAAAGTATTATCACATAGCTATTCGATTGACTAATAGGATAAAAAAGTTAAATGACAATGCTTGGATAAGATGTGGGGAAAATGAGACATTAATGCACTGTTGGTAGAGCTGTGAAGTGATTTGACCATTCTATAGAGCAATTTGGAATCATGCCCAAATGGCAATAAAACCATGCATAACCATTGACCTAACAATATCATTAGTAGATCTATATCCCAAAAGAGATAAAAAGGAAAAGGACCTATATTTATAATTTTTTTTCTGTGAGCAATGAATTGGAAATCGAGGGGATGCCCATCAATTATGGAATGGATGAGTAAATTGTGGCATATAATTATGATGGAATAATTACAGTGCTATATGAAATGATGAAGATGATGCTCTCAGAAAAACCTGGAAAGATTTCCATGAGCTGATACAAAAGGAAATGGATCATGTAACAGCAATAGGGCAAGATGATTAGCTGTGAATGACATGACTATTATCATCAATACAAGACAACTCTGAAGGTCTTTTGATGAAAAATGCTACCTATACTCAGAGAAAGTACTGATGATTTAAAAATATACATTGAAGAATACTTTTCAAAATTTTTCCTTATTTTTCTTGAGGGTTTTTTATGATCTATATTTTCTTTCACAATATGACTATTAGAGAAATGTTTTGCATGACCACACATATATAACCTATATTGAATAGCTTGCATTCTCAATATGGGGTGTGGGAAGGAAGGAAGGGAAAGAATCTGGAACTCAAAGTTTTAAAAATAAATGTTATTTTTTTACATATAATTGAGGGATTAAATATATATATATATATTATGTATATATATAGAGAGAGAGAGAGAGATAGATAGATAGATAGATAGATATAGATGTATATATATATAGTCATTAAGGTTACATAGCCAATAAATACCATAGGCAGTATTGGAAGACCTAGATTATTCCCGTGTCAGTCATTTTTTCTACTGTACTATGTAAGACCTCCCAAGTAACATAGAATGGCCAGGAAACACATAATAAAACAAAAGTATCAGTTATTGTGTTTTGTTATTTCTCCCAGACCACCTTTTTGAGACTAGCCACTTAAGAATATCATATGGTGGTATGTATCTGAATATAACACAAAGAAAATATCTCCACACTGGGCAGTACTATGAGTAAATATCCAAGGAATCTTCTAACACTATTATAATAACTTGATCTTCTCTTAGAGGGATGAGAGTAGGATTAAGAGAATCAAACTCATCTAAATACTCACT
Source organism: Antechinus flavipes (assembly GCF_016432865.1). NCBI lineage: Eukaryota > Metazoa > Chordata > Mammalia > Dasyuromorphia > Dasyuridae > Antechinus > Antechinus flavipes. The sequence continues at coordinate 97,671,918 of NC_067401.1, forward strand.
GGCTATTTTGACTTCCCTGCCACCATTAAGTCCATTGCCAATAAGTGTGTGTGTGTGTATGTGTGTGTGTGTGTGTGTGTGTGTATGTGTGTTCTTGCCTCAAGTTTCTTTACTGAGTTACAAAAGTCATTTTTCTGTTTATTTTGTTTTTGCTGAGGCATTTGGGGTTAAATGACTTGCTCAGGTTCATGCAGCTAGGGGGTAGTAAGTGTCTGCATCCATATTTGAACTCGGGTCTTCTTGACTTCGAGGCCAATGCTCTATCCATTGTGCCACATAACTGACCTAGAGTAATTTTGTTAAAGTACATTTTGACTATGCTACTTTCCCCTTTCTCCATTTTATAAACACTAGTAATTGTAAGAATATCTCCAGGATCAAATGAAATCCTCTCTTTGACAATGAAAGCCCTTTATAATCTGTCTCCTTCCTACTTTTTCTATCATCTTGCATTTTACTCCCTTCCCCACAGGTTACAATACAGATATACTGGTCTCATTTTTTTTTAAGTTTTCACATAGTTATACACACATATATATATATATATATATAGATAGATAGATAGACAGATATAGATAGATATAGATGTATATATATATAGTCATTAAGGTTACATAGCCAATAAATACCATAGGCAGTATTGGAAGACCTAGATTATTCCCGTGTCAGTCATTTTTTCTACTGTACTATGTAAGACCTCCCAAGTAACATAGAATGGCCAGGAAACACATAATAAAACAAAAGTATCAGTTATTGTGTTTTGTTATTTCTCCCAGACCACCTTTTTGAGACTAGCCACTTAAGAATATCATATGGTGGTATATATCTGAATATAACACGAAGAAAATATCTCCACACTGGGCAGTACTATGAGTAAATATCCAAGGAATCTTCTAACACTATTATAATAACTTGATCTTCTCTTAGAGGGATGGGAGTAGGATTAAGAGAATCAAACTCATCTAAATACTCACTGGCTATTTTGACTTCCCTGCCACCATTAAGTCCATTGCTAATAAGTGTGTGTGTGTGTGTGTGTGTGTGTGTGTGTGTGTGTGTGTGTGTGTTCTTGCCTCAAGTTTCTTTACTGAGTTACAAGAGTCATTTTTCTGTTTATTTTGTTTTTGCTGAGGCATTTGGGGTTAAATGACTTGCTCAGGTTCATGCAGCTAGGGGGTAGTAAGTGTCTGCATCCATATTTGAACTCGGGTCTTCTTGACTTCGAGGCCAATGCTCTATCCATTGTGCCACATAATTGACCTAGAGTAATTTTGTTAAAGTACATTTTGACTATGCTACTTTCCCCTTTCTCCATTTTATAAACACTAGTAATTGTAAGAATATCTCCAGGATCAAATGAAATCCTCTCTTTGACAATGAAAGCCCTTTATAATCTGTCTCCTTCCTACTTTTTCTATCATCTTGCATTTTACTCCCTTCCCCACAGGTTACAATACAGATATACTGGTCTCATTTTTTTTAAGTTTTCACATAGTTATACACACACACATATATAATATACACATATTCATATAGTTATATATTCACACACACAAGCACACACACACACACACACACACATATCCTGACTCTGTACCAACAATTTTATAATTTTTTATCCAGCTTTTATTCACTGATTATTGAAAACAAGCCAAGGTTAAAGGAAAGTCAGGAAGCTCATAACAGTCCTTTTGATTCACTAGCTTTTTGCTGCATGGAAAGGAAATTTCATTTTTTGCCAATATGTTCTTTGGGCTTAAATGTCAGTGAGAAGCTGTACTCTGGACCATTCTTTGCCAAATTCAGGGAAGGCACTGAACCTCCAAGCACCAAATGGGTGAAGGTTCAGCTTCTAGATTTTAATTGCTCCAGTAGCCTGTTACTGCCATGTAAAATTGTAGTATATAACTACTGCATAAGGCAAAAAAAGAAAGCTACTTTTTTATGATTAATGTCTCAGTGAAATCATATTTGGTCATAGTTGCAATGTTAGAAACTCTGATGTTTTTAATGAGAATTAATTATAACTGAAAAAGATACTATATTCTATTCAATACCACATGTTATTTTTTCATTGAACCATTGTTAGATACAATGAAAAGATTATTTACTTAGTAATACTGTATTGGTTCAAATAGAAAGACCAAATTTTAAGCCATCAGACTAACAAGATTCGTGATTAATTTAATAGTTCCTTGGTTTCAAAGCTCATGATTCTGAGTATCATTATAGAAACTGAATTTACAGGAAAGCATATCTTTTAGTAAGAAAGTGTCTGAATCATACAAAACCTCATAGTCACCTTTCACTCATCCTTCTCTTTCATCTTCTTGAAATTAGTTGTCATGCTCATTTGTTGCTGTTCAATAAACCCACACAAATTATCATCATTTCAACATATTACCAATAAAACCAACAAGAAGAGACATAAAGAGAAATTTCAATCAAAATAACTGCAGACAGGTCTGATAATCATTAATTTTAGGCAAAGTCAAACATAAAAATTCAATTAAGAGAGAAATCTATATTACATGTCAGCTATTAACATTGTTTGAGATACATATTTACATAGAGGTAAATGTGTATATACATATATATGTCTGTGTGTTTGAGTATATGTGGATATGTATATATGTAGGTGTGTGTATATATATATATATATTATATATATGTATATGTGTATATGTGTATGTATATATATACACGCATATAAATTAAATATACCTGTGCTTAACTGTAGAATATTTGGGGGAAGTGGGAGCAATAAAAGGGGAAAAATATTTTTTTAGTGCATAGCAGAGAGCAAAAGAATAACCTACAAAGAAGAAAAGATGAATGTAATCTCTTCTAATATTATATATAATTTCTTAAAATGGAAATTTATTGTTATATATTTTGAATCCTCCATGATGTTCTGCTGAGCACATGACAATATTTTGTTTTATTTTTTATTTTCTTTTTTCTATCTTTTTCTGTTCTGTTTTTTTCCTCATTTTTAATTAGTTCAATAAAAAATAACTGGCAAAAAATGAAAAAAAAATAATTGCGAACAGTTTAAAATACTCAGAAATTTACCCATCAAGATAAAACCAGGAATTCTATGAACAAAACTACAAAAATTTTCTCACACAGCTAAAGACAGATATAAACAATTGTAAAAATATTAATGGTTCATGGATAGACTGAATAAATTTAACAAAAATGTTAACATTGCCTAAATTAATTTATTTTTTCACTGCCACATCAGACTACCTTTTGGTATAGAACTTAAAAATGATAGCAAAATTAATTTAGAGGACAGAAAGGTCAAGAACATAAAGGGAATCAACAAAAATAAGTCAAGAAAAGCCAGATTCCAAACTATAGTATAAAATGATAATCATCAAAATGGGGTACTGAGTAAAAAAATAAAATGATCAATCAATGCAATAGATTAGGTGCATACTAAAGTAAATGACCACACTAATTAATGTTTGATACATTTAAAGATCTGAGATTTCAGGGTAAGAACTCATTATTTGCCAAAAAAAAAAAACTTGGAAAACTGGAAAGCTTGGGCATAAACTAAGAATAGACAAGTATTCCATATAATATACCAAGATAGTGTCAAAAATGGTAAATGATTTTTGGGGCAGCTAAGTGGTACAGTGGACAGTCGAGCCTGGAGTCATGAAGATTCATCTTCCTTAGTTCAAAATATAGCCTCACATAATTAGTAGCTGTATGACTTTGGGCAAGGGCTTGCCTTAGCTGTTCATCTGTAAAATAAACTGGAGAAGAAAATGGAAAACCATTCCAGTACCTTTACCTAGAAAACCACAAATGGGATAACAAATAACAAACAACTGAACAATAAAAAACAGAGTGATATCATTTTGTTATGCTTACATATTTATATAATTATCTTGCTACACAAGCAAAATCAAATCAGACCAGAAAAAAAAAGGAAAAAGAAAGCAAAATGCAAGAAAACAGCAAAAAAGAGTGAAAATGTTATGTTGTGAAACACACTCAGTTCCCACAGTCCTCTCTCTGGAGGTGCAGATGGCTCTCTTCATCACAAGATCATTGGAACTGGTCTAAATCATCTCATTGTTGAAGAAAGCCATGTCCATCAGAACTGATCATCATATAACCTTGTTGTTACAGTATACAATGATCTTCTGGTTCTGCCCATTTCACTCAGCATCAGTTCATGTAAGTCTCTCCTAGTCTCTCTGGAAACATCCTGCTGATTATTTCTTGGAGAATTATAATATTCTATAACATTCATAGACCATAACTTACTCATTCTCCAACTGGTAGGTATCCACTCAGTTTCCAGTTTTTTGCAACTACAAAAAGGGCTGTCACAAATACTTTTGCATATGTGGGTCCTTTTCCCTCCTTTAAGATCTCTTTGGGATATAAGACTATTAGAAACACTGCTGAATCAAAAGGTATGTACAGTTTGATGGCTTTTTCAGCATAGTTCCAAAATGCTCTCCAGAATGGTTGGTGAATGCACAGTTCCACCTATAATGTTTCAGTGTCCCAGTTTTCCCACATCCCCTTCAACATTTGTCATTATCTTTTCCTGTCATTTTAGCCAATCTGAGAGTTGTATTGTGGCATCTCAAAGTTGTCTTAATTTGCATTTCTCTGATCAATAGTGATTTGGAGCACCTTTTCACATGATCAGAAATGGTTTCAATTTCTTCATCTGAAAACTGTTCATATCCTCTGATGATTTATCGATTGGAAAATGGCTTGCATTCTTATAAATCTAAGTCAATTTTCTACATAATTTTAGAAATTAGGTTTTTATCAGAACCCTTGAACATAAAAATGTTTTTTTCCAGTTTATTGCTTTCCTTCTACTCTTGTCTGCATTAGTTTTGTTTATACAAAACTTTTAAACTTAATAGAATCAAAATTATCTATTTTGTGATCAATAATGATTTCCAGTTCTTCTTTGGTTACAAATTGCTTCCTCCTACATAGATCTGAGAGCTAAACTATTCTGTTCTAATTTATTTATAATATCACTCTTTATATCTAGATCATGAACCTATTTCGACCTTATCTTGGTATACAGTGTTAGGTGAAGGTCAATGCCTACTTTCTACCATACTAGTTTCCATTTTTTCCAGCAGTTTTTGTCAAATAGTGAGTTCTTATCCCAAAAGCTGGGGTCTTTGGGTTTGTCAAAAACCAGATTACTATAGTCATTGACTATTTTTTCCTGTGAACCTAAATCTATTCCACTGATTGACTGCTCTATTTCTTAGTACTACCATTTCTTACCAAATGGTTTTGATGACTACTGCTTATAATATAGTTTTATATCTGTGGTACAGCTAGTCTATCTTCATTTGCATTTTTTTTCACTAATTCCTTTAAAATTCTTGACCTTTTGTTTTTTCACATGAACTTTGTTATTATTTTTTCTAGATCTGTAAAATTATTTCTTTGGAGTTTAATTGGGATAGCACTACTAATTCTACTAAATAAGTAGATTAATTAGGTAGTATTGTCATTTTTGTTATATTAACTCAGCCTACCCAAGAGCACTTGACATTTTTCCGATTGTTTAGATCTGACATTATTTGTGTGGAAAGTATTTTGTGTTCATATAGTTCCTGACTTTGCTTGTCAGGTAGAATCCCTAATATTTTATAACATCAACAGTTATTTCAAATGGAATTTCTCTTTGTATCTTTTGCTGCTGGATTTTGTTGGTAATATATAAAAATACTGATGATTTCTGTGGGTTTATATTATATCCTGAAACTGCTAGAGTTGTAGATTTTTTGTAGTAGTTTTTAGTTGATACTCTAGGTTTGTCTAAGTATACTGTCATATCTTCTGCAGAGAGTGATAATTTGGTTTCCTCATTACCTAGTTTAATTCCTTTAATCTATTTTTCTCTTATTGCCAAAACTAACATTTCTAATACAATATTGAATAGTAATATGATAGTGGGCAGCCTTGTTTCACTCCTGATGTTATTGGGAATGTTTCTAGTTTATCCTCATTACACATGATGCTTGCTGATGTTTTTAACAGATGCTACTGATAATTTTAAGGAAAAGTTCATTTATTCCTATATTCTCTAGTATTTTTGATAGGAATGGGTGTTGATTTTATCAAATGCTTTTTCTGTTCTATTGAGATAATCATATGATATTTTTTAGTTTGGTTATTTGGTATAGTCAATATTATGTTAATAGTTTTTTTTAATATTGAACCAGACCTGCATTTCTGGTATAACTCCTACTTGCTCATGGTGTATTATCCTGGGGATGATTTTATGTAATCTCTTTGCTAATATTTTATTTAAGATTTTTGCATCAATATTCATTAGGTAAATTGGTCTACAATTTTCTTTCTGTTTTCTTCCTACCTGCTGTAGTTATCAGTACCATGTCTGTGTCATAAAAGTAATTTGGCAGGAGTCCTTCTTTCCCTATTTTTTCAAATATTTTGTAAGGTATTGGAGTTAATTGTTCTTTAAATTTTTGGTAGAATTTGTATGTAGATCCTTCTGGCCCTGGAAATTTTTTTTTAGGAAGTTGATTAATAGCTTGTTCTTATTCTTTTTTTCTAAAATGAGACTAAGTAATTTATTTCCTCTTCTGTTAATCTGGGAAATCTATATTTTTGTAGGTATTCCTCCATTTCACTTAGGTTATCAAATTTATTGACAAAGTTGGGCAAAATAACTCCTAATTTTTGGTATATTTTCCCTGGAATTTTATGGAATGTAATTTTTATTGCATCATGAGCTGAAAAAAATTGATTTAGTACTTCTGCCTTTCTGCTTTTTATTTTGAGGTCTTTATGCCCTAACATATAGTCAATTTTTGCATCGATTCCATGAACCACTGCAAAAAAAGTAAACTCCTTTCTGTCTCCATTCAATTTTTTCCCCAAAGAACTATCACACCTAACTTTTGTATTAGTCTATTTACCTCCTTAATTTCTTTCTTATTTATTTTGTAGTTCTATCTATCTAGTTGTAAGAGAGCGAGGTTGTGATCCTCCACTATTATAGTTTTGCCATCTATTTCTTCTCAAAGCTCTCAACTTCTCCTTTAGGAATTTAGGTGCTATAGTATTTGGTACATGTCTTTAGTATTGATATTACTTCATTATCTATGATAGGTAGCCTTTAGCAAGATATAGTTTCCTTATCTCTTTTAATTAGATCTGTTTTTGCTTTTGCTTGATCTGAGATCAGGATGACTACCCCTGCTTTTTTTTTTTTTTTTTTTTTTTGCTTCACCTGAAGCATAATAGATTCTGCTCCAACCTTTTACCTTTATCCTGTATGTATTGCTCTGCTTTAAATGTGTTTCTTGTAAACAACATATTGTAGGATTCTGGCTTTTAATCCTGTTTGCTATCCACTTCTATTTTATGGGAGAGTTCATCCCAGTCACTTTCACAGTTAAAATGACTAATTCTGTATTTCCCACAATCTTATTTACCCCAAATTATGTTTTTTTTTCCTTTCCCCCTTTTCCTCCTCCCTAGTATTTTGCTCCTGACCACCACTTCTCTCACGCATCCCTCCCCCTTTATAGACCCTCTCCTTTCTTATACTTTTCCCCTATTATTTCTGTTTTCCCTCCTATTAACCTCGCCTTTCTTTTTCCCTTTCCTTTCCTACTTCCCTAAGGTGACCAAGTTTCTCTGTGAAACTAAATATGTTTAGTATTCTCTTTTTGTGCCAAATCTGATGAGAATAATATTCACATAATGTTCATCCCCCCTAAAAGGGTAATATAATAATGGGCATGGAGGAAAAGAGGAGTAGACAATGAGAATATTTTTTAAATGTTTTGATAACTGCATTTCAATATAATTGACTCTTTAGTCTTGAGAATTTTATTTTATATATTTGAAAAATGCTGAAAAGTAGATCATGAGCTTCATCAAACTACTGCCAAAAAAATTGGAATATGAAATCTTGCAAAAATGAGTGTTGGAAATTATCTTTATGTATATTTGAAAAAATAAAATTCTATTGAGGAAGATTTTTTTTAAACCTCTCTTTTCTTAAAAAAAGAGAAAAAAACAATAATATCATGGGGGGTGTTTAAAGAGTAGGTAAAAAAGACATCCTTTTTTTCTACTTGACCACAGAATGTACTAACTTCTTAGATTCAGAGAGGTAGCTGGAAATCTTTAAAACTGGTGAAAGATTTTTCTTCCTTGTTCTGGCATTTGAGAGTGGATGCAAAAATAATGAAATATCTATTCTCTACTTTTGGCACTTTAGCACAGTGCCTGGCACATAACACATGTTTAGTGAAAATATGTTGATTAACTAATTGAAAATCCAGCTAATTATTCTTTATCTTAGATGAGCACTTGTAACCTATACAAGTCCATGGCTATGAATAAATTCAAAATGGTTAAAAATAACCAGTCATCAGGCACTCTGCAATTACCAATCAAATATAATCAAGCTGAAAACTATACTTTGTATATATACACATATATACAAATTAATCCTCCCCTAGGGGCAAAAAAAGTTTCTTTTTTTAAAACCTTGATGTAGTACTAATACTATATTTGTCAACTGGCCCTATATCTTATTTATGTTCTGTTCCTGCTCCTCCTTATTACCTTCCATCCTTCCATTCATCTATCTAGTAGTCAAGCTTCAAAACTGAGAATCAGAATTCTCTCTCTCTCTCTCTCTCTCTCTCTCTCTCTCTCTCTCTCTCTCTCTCTCTCTTTTGCTGAGGCAATTGGGGTTAAATAAGTTGCCTAGAGTCACGCAATTAGAAGTGTTAAATGTCTGAGGCCAGATTTGAACTTGGGTCCTCCTGACTTCAGAACTGGTACTCTATCCACTACGCCATCTAGTTGTCCCCAGAAACAAGTCTTAATAAAAGCTCTTCAGAGATCAAAACTATTCAATAGTTTCTAACCCTTGGAATCTAGAACAATATACGTTTGGTTTCTCCTTCACTCTAGACTCCCAGAACAGTGGAGTATCAACTTGGTACAGTGGAAATGGTTCTGGATAAGAAAACAGTGCATCATGATATGGCATATACTTAATAATTCCTTCTTGAAGTGAATTGAAATAGAAAAGCTGGGTTCTATTCCTCTGTCGCAACTTAACGCTTTTAATACCAGACTACTTATCCAAAATGAACTCAATTCAAATAGGCATAGATGCAGTGCAGAGGCACTTTATTGATAGATTCCACATTTGTCTTTCAATAGCTGAAGAAAGACATGGTACATCCTATTAGTTCAGAACCATAGACAGCTCCGGCTGACTAGTTTTACATATAAGTGACCAAAGAATAGAGAACAAAGAGGTTTGAAGCAAGGCTCCCAATCTAAAGTATGATTGTGCATCCTGAAAGATGAAGTGATAATGTTCAGCTTTCTATTTGATTGTGAAATCTAGATCTAATATTAATAGTACCAAGAACTGACATTTATGGTTTTTAAAGTTTTATAAATAGCTTTACATATATTGCCTCAGTTAATTCTTATATTTAATCTGTGAGACAAGTGCTACAGATATTTGTCTTCCAGATGAAGAAACTGAGGCTCAGTGGAGTTGACTAATTTGTTCAAAGTCACGTAGCTAGTATATTTGAAACAATATTTGAACTTAGATTTTCCTAATTTCCTTTCCTAGGCAATACTATTTTTAAGCTATACATTAGGAAAGCATTGTGAGAATCCTCTGTGAGTCATCATTAACCTTAATTGGCAAGACAGAGTTATCCCTATTGTAATCCTGCTCACCAACACTGATGTTCACAGTTACACAAGACAAGTACGAATAATGAGATTCAGCTCACTTACTGAAGGCATAGTCAAGTTGTAGATACAGATATGCATATGTATTTGCTGCTGCAAAACAACATAGGTGATATTTTTCAAAACTAAAACTGACGTTCAGTTTTGAGCATTACATTTTAAGAAAGATATTGATAAACTGGAGAGTATACATAGAAAGACAGTGAGGATAATGAAAGTCTGAAATTCATGCCATTGAATATTGGATGAATGAATTGTGGATATTTAGTCAGGAAAAGAGATGTGAAAGAGGGGGCATGTATTGTAGCTGCCTTCAAGTTTTTGTTCTGTTTGTCTCTACATGAAAAGTAGTAGTAATATGTATAAGGTTCCAAGAGACAAATTTAGGCTTGAATTAGGGAAAACTTAATAACTAGAGCTACCTGAAAGTAAAATAGGCTACCTAAAGAGGTAGTAAATTTCTTTTCAATAGAAGACTTTGATCAAAAGTCACATGCATTTAGATTATTTCTATATAAACATAGAACAGGTTCTGAACTGGATTGTACTATAGAAAATATGTTCTGTATGTAAATAAGTTCTCTTTTCTAGACAATGAAGCTTATATTTTCCAGGATTCCTAAATTATTATTATTCAATAATTCAGGATTATTATTCAAGTACAAAGCATGTATGATCCTGATCAATTTCTGAGACATCAAACAAATATATTTGAAAGCATAATAAGCACAGGGCAGAAGAAATTTAGCAGAGGATATAATAGGTTATACTGTTATCACAAATGAAGGCATAATCTCTTGGTAGTAGATATTCATTACAACCTTACATAATAGGAAATTCTAGGTAGAACAATACCTTGATTGATTTCATGGATACTATGGTCCTGAGGAATATGACATGGCTTTTGCACATTATGAAGTCAGCATTAGTTTATGTTGCTGTACTTATGTGATTGCATGTAAGACACAGACAATTGCTCTTGGCTGGGCGAGTTGTGAAAAATTAAGCAGACATAACTCAAGTAGGAATGGGTAGAAAATAGATTCTATTGTATACATTTCTGGAGGCAGAATTATCTGAGAGAATGCTGAGATGATAAAAAGTCACTTCTCTCAGCTTCCTCATTAGAAAAATTATACTTTTAATTATAATATTTATTTTCTCATTGTTAACCAGTAAGTGCTGATTTTCACCCTCAGGGGCAACCACATTTTTTCAAAAGTATTTAAACATTCAGCAATCTCTATGTGGGGTCTTCGGTTATCAAGAGAAAGCAATTATCTAAATTTATCGATTATTTGCAAGCATTTCAACCCAAAATCTCCAACCTCCCTTCCCTTATTAATCCCCAGCAATAGCTACATATCCTCAAAACATCTCTATTTTTCCTGAGGGTATCATCATCTTTAAGCTCATTCAGGTTCATAAAAATCAGATTTATTTTTGACCCTCCTCCCTACCTTATGTCTCCACATCCAAATTGTCAAAAATTCAGGTCAATTCTACCTCTAATTTTTATATTCATTACTTTTTCTCCATTTATCATAGCTTTTAGCCTACTTCAGGCTTTTATTCATCTTTGTTGGACTATTTCAATGTCTTTCTGTTTCCTCTCAAATCTGTCCTTCATAAAGCTATTAAAATGATATTAAAGCACAGATATTATCATTCATTCATTTGAACAAATACAAACTTCTAAGTCATATCTAAAACTCTCTACCTTTTAATTCTAACCTACCTTTTAAGATTTATTTCAATATTATTCCCTTTCACATTGACATTGCTGTTCCCTAAACTGAACTTCTCAACTCTAAGATGCAAGTCTTTCTGTGAGTTGCTCCCTCTAATCCCTATACCCTCAATCTAGCATGTACTTCTTTCTAGCCTCAACCTTCAACAGAATATGTTTTCCTTCAAGACTCAATTTGAGTGCTTTCTCTTTTGATGAAATCTTTTTCAGGTTGTTAGGGATCCCCTCTTCAAATTATCTTATATTACATATCCATTTATAGTGTTAAATTCAGAAAGAATAAAAGCTGCATGAGGATAAGTCCTTTTGTTGCTGTTGTTGTTTTTACCCACACATAGTGCCTGGCCCACAATAGATATTTAAATAAACACTGAACTAAATAAATCTCTGTTTCTTTATAATACTTTATTTGGGCATATGCCTGGGTTTGCCAGGTGGTTATCTTTTATAATTCATCTCTTTCAAAGATTTATTTAAAAAAAAAGAAAGGGAAAGAAATAAAAGGAACAACACCTTACCATGTTTCTTAGATTGCAAATGCTAGCCAATTCCAGCAATGTACTTTTGGGATGGTTCCATCCACCTAGAGCTGCAGAGACTGATGCCTAATTGGTAACTTTGGCACAAGTGGCTGATAAGCAGTAGGACAAGGCACATAAGTGCAAACAAACCTTCGAAGACAAAAATTATGTTGTGAATGCTCTGTTCTTTCCTCTGCCTACACACCCCAGTTTCTCCTTTGGAACAATTATGACCAACATTTTTTAAATGGTTTATTATAAACCTAATCATTTATTTCTGAAATGTTAGATACACCTGTTCATAAAGATATTTCAGTTATTTGTTCCATATCCATTGTTTATTCTCTTTCTACTCAAAATTTAATCATAAGCTTTTACTTACCAAGGTCAGTATAGCTAGCTATTTTGACCAAAATGGATAAAAAGAATACAACAGTTGATTTTGGAACAAAAGATAAAATGAGTGCAAGATTCCTGAAATGGATTCCAGTGTTTATTCAGTATTTTATAATACAAATATTTGAATATAGTTATTAGTTCTGCTTCACAATCATCCCTAAGAAGGAAACAATTAATTTCATGCTACAAAAATGGAAGATGAATATCAAGGACATTAAGTTCTAATTGTACAGAACACTTAACATGGTATGTTGAAGGTATAGGTACATATGGTAAATGTCAGGAATACTCTTTTGGAGAATATATAATGTAATGGGAGATTCATGACATGATAAAATTTATAGTTCACTAGAATTGGATTTAGGAAGATTTGAGTTCAAATTCTACTCCAACTGTTTATTGCTATGATCCTGGGCAACTCATTGAATCACTTAATAAATATTTATTAATTTATTGATTTCTTAATTTTCTCATTCAGAAAATGAGGATATTGGACTCAGTCTTCAAGGTATTGAATTAATGATTCTATGAATATAAATCCAAGATCCCATGAAAACAAGGAAATAATTGCTAATATAATGATAAGAAATATATAAAATAAGTAGCTAAGTCCTTGTGACCCATCTGGACTAAAAAGAATATAGCAAAGTCCAAAGATTCTATAAGAAGTCCTGTTTCCTTTTAAATCTTATGGCAATGATTCAGTGATATACTGGAATCATAGAATAGTGAATTAATTGGTCACAAGATAACAATTAGTCTCAGTACTTTATAATTACAAGTTGATCAGCTTGATGTTAATTCCTAGTAAAATTCTTGAGTACATTAAGAAATAACTTTGTTAAACATCCTTTTGATAATACATTGTCCAAAAGGAGATATGATCACTTGAAGCCAAAACATATTCATTAAGAATAGTTCTAGCTAAACTTACGTTTATATTAATCTTCACATTTAAATTAGTATTTAAAAAAGTATTAACTTTTTTGACTGGGTTACTAGAATGGTAGGTTAGGAAAATTCCACAGATATGGATCATCTTACATTTAAAAAGTACTTATTTCTCATGATAGAAAGGTAACATGGCGTAAGAGAATGCTGGATCTGGAGAACAGGGGTTTTAATCCTTCCTCAAAAACATCAGTTGTGTTATCTTCAACAGTCAATTAGCCAAAATGAATCTCACTTTCCTCTTTTGTAAAGATATTAGATTCATTGATTTCTGATGTCCTTTATAACTCCAAATGTGATACTATTATCTTTCTCAAAAAAGTTAAAATATTCAAGTTATAGTATTTATACAGTAGTATAATTAGATTGAGTTGAAATTTAATGAATGACTAATCCCAAAGAATAGGTTTAGAGACAGGGTGAAATTAAATTTTACTGGCTTGGGGAACTTAAACTTTACCAATGTTGTTTGGTATCTTGTTCATAACTTATAGTCTTTGAGAGTTGTCTATAGCAGGGTATCTTAAATTTTTTCCACTAAATCTTTGGTAATGAATCCAAATTGTTCTTGAGAGTGGTTGGATGGTGATCTCTGATCATGGTTTCCAGATTGCTCAAATAATTATTAGTTTATTTCTCCTCAGACTATTTCCTAGATCAGTTGTTTTTCTGATAGAATAGTTCGGTTTTTCTACTTTTTTCCATGCGTTTGACTGTTAATTGCAAATTGATTTTTCCTGGGGTCATTAGCATTCATTTTAAAGCAATGATTTTCTTTAATAATTTTTATTCCCTTTCTATCATTTGGCCAATTTTATTTTTAAGATGTTATTTATATCAATATTTTTTCCTGTGCCTCTTTCATGAGCTGATAATTATATTTTCATATTTTCCTTCCATTGCTCTCATTTTTTTCACAAATTTTTCTCTATGGGATAGCTAGGTGGTACAGTAGATAGAGTACCAGTCCTGAAATCAGGAGGATCCAAGTTAAAATCTGATTTCAGACACTTAACACTTCCTAGCTGTGTGACCCTAGGAAAGTCACTTAACCCAAATGATTCAGCAAAAAAATATTATTTATTTAATTTTTAAAACAAGTGTTCAACTCTTCTATGAACACTTGTTGAGCTTGTGTCCAATGTGCTACCTCGTCCCTCTCTGATGTTTTGTTTATAAATGTTTTGACATTGTCTTCTTCTGAGTTCATTTTCCCTGTCACCATGGTAGCTTATATAATAAGATTCTTTGGGGGTTTTGCTCATTTTTTCAGCTCATTTTTTGACTTTGAACTTTATCTTAAAATTGGGTTCTATTCCCAGAGTGGTTGGGCACTATACCAAACTTTACACTTATTCATGCTGCTGTTTTCTGAGATAGTTCTGGGAGTTTTAAAGTTTTTAGTGCTTCCAAAATGGCGTGATCACAGGAAAAGCTTGGGTCATACTCCAAAAAAAACGAGGAGTCTATGTATATGGATAATCAATGAGAAGCCCACATGTTCTTTTGGTATTATGCAATAACAACGCCTTCCAGAACAAGGAGTAGCTATACCCCCTACACCACAGAGTGAATTTGTAGAAATATGGGGTTATATATTATTCAGGAATGGCTGCAGGGAGGCACAGTGGATAGAGTCCCAGAACTGAAGTCAGACTCATTTTACTGAATTCAAATCTGGCCCTAGACACTAGCTGTATGACTTTAATCAAGTCACTTAATTTTTCTCACCTGAAAATGAGCTGGAGATAGAAATGCTAAGTTACCTCAGTGTCTTTGTGACCTCATTTGTTTTTTGGGTTTTTTTGTCAAAGAGTTGGAACCTATTGGTACAATTAAATAATAATAAAGCAGGCAAGGAGTTGTGATATGAATCATTGGAGGGAATTCAAACATGAGTGAGATCAAGAATCCACTGAAATGCTGGAGGTAGAAATAATGGGAATTTGTGATTCCACTTCAGAATAGGATCATACAGTTTAAAGTTAGTCTTTTTTAAAGTCCCATAGAAACATGACTCTTAAGGTTGACCATTGCTATATACCCTTTAGGATTTCACCTACAACAATCTCAGCTACAAACACAATTAATTTCTCTCAAGCTGGATGATTATAATGCAGGTGAAGAATAAAAATAAAACCAACCAGCCCCCCCAAAATTTTTCAGATCTCAATTCAAGGGCTTAATCTTTTCTATATAGAAAGAAATTCAAGTTGTTATTTGCTCTAAGGATCTGAATCACTTTATAAATAACAGACTTCTTTTTTCTTTCTGCACAGATCTGTGAATTCTCTCTGCAAATACAAATATGCAACCAATCCATATCATAGCTTCTGAATTGCCTAGAACACTGAAAAATTACATAATTTGTGCAGGATCACAAAATTTGTCAGAGTTGAAATTGGAATTTATGCCTTCCTGAATCTGAAGCCAACTATATAATGTCATTCTTAGTCTCCTGTTCATATCACTTCATATAAAATAAAATGATTAATAACTAGCATTTTGAATTTTTAAAGTCCCTTTTAAATTCCATGCAAGCTATATGTAGACATATACATGTGGATACACACATACACAACTTTAAAAAGTCATTGATTTTCATCTTTGCCCTAAGAAAGCAATATTTTATTGTGAGTAGTAAACTTAAGACTATTCATTTTAAGGCATCAATACTTTTGAGAGTTGGGAAATGAAAAAGGAGGCAAAGGAGGTGATAAGATTGAAAGGAGTAAAATATTAGTAAAATTAATATGTGGTCTGGGAAATCATTTACAAATTTTTTTTCAATATACTTTTCCTAACTGCCCATGATTGTAAGGATTTGAAGATGATGAAAAGCAACAGTTACAGGGATAACAGATTCTAAACATGGTAGTATTTAAAATCTAGAAAGGTATTATTGCCTATAAGATTCTTTCTTGACACATTCCTGATTGTAGTCTCTCGCATGTAGCAATCATCCCTTAACATGATGAGATTGTCAAGACTGCATTTTCCATGCTCTCGTTATTTGGCTTTAATATATAATCCAGAGAAATTACTGCTTTGAAAGTTTCCATGGGGGAAAAAAACAAAAAAGCAAAATTGGCAGGTAATGTCTTAGAGGATATAGTTTTTGATCTGCAGTCAGGAAGATATGAGTTCATATCCCACTTCAGACATTTAATAGCTATATGATTCCAGGCTAATCACTTAACCTCTCTCAGTCTCAGTTTTTGCATCTGTAAAATGGGAATACCAATAGCACCTGCCTTAGAGGGTTGCTGTGAGTGTCATGTGAGTCAATATATTTCAATGTTGTTTGTTCTTTGTTTTCAAACAAAACCTTGGGCATGAATTGAGTTTATGTTTTAAATGTTTTGTGAAGTTTAAAGTGTTTTATGTGTGCTAGTTTTTTTTTCCCATTTTCCAAATGGGTTTTTGATTTAGACATAAAGAGTGATACTATAAGCAAATTAGAAGAACAAAGGATATTTTACTTCTCATATCTGAGGAGAAAAAAAGAATTTGTGGTCAAAGAGAATTAGATACATTATGAGATGCAAAATGGATAATTTTAATTACTTTAAGTTAAAAAAAATTGTACAAAGAAAACTAATGCAGACAAGATTAGAAGGGAAGCGGAAAACTGGGAACATTTTTTTTATTACATCCACGGGTTCTAATAAAGGGCTCATTCACTCAATGAGAGAATTTACTCGAATCTATAAAAATACAAGCCATTCAACAATTGATAAATTGTCAAAAGATATGAACAGATAATTTTCAGATGAAGAAATTAAAACCATTTCTAGTCATATGAAAAAATGCTCTAAATCACTATTTATTAGAGAAATGCAAATTAAGACAGCTCTGAAGTACCACTACCCATCTCTCAGATTGGCTAAGATGATAGGAAAAAATAATGATGAATGTTGGAGGGGATGTGGGAAAACTGGGACACATATATTGTTAATGGAGTTGTGAACTAATCAAACAGTTCTAGAGAGCAATATGGAACTATGCACAAAGGGTTATGAAAATGTACATCCAGTAGTATCTTCATTGGGCCTGTATCCCAAAAAGATTACAAAAAAGTGATTATGACCTAGATGAGCAAAAATGTTTGTAGCAACCCTTTTTGTAGTGGCAATGAACTAGAAATTGAGTGGATGCTCATCAATTGGAGAATAGCTGAATAAGTTATGGTCTGTGAATGTTATAGAATATTATTGTTCTATTAAAAAAAAACAATCAGTAGGATGGTTTTAGAGAGGTCTGGAGAGACTTACATGAACTGATGCCGAGTGAAGGAATAGAATCAAGAGAGCATTGTATCCAGGAACAAGAAGATTATGCAAAGATGAATTCTAAAGAACTTGGCTCTTTTTAGCAATGAAGTGATTCAAGCCAATTCCTTTGGACTTGTGATGGAGAAAGCCATCTGCATCCAGAGAGAGGATTGTGTGGGGGGGTAGGAATCACAACATCGTATTTTCACTTTTTTATTGTAATTTGTTTGCTTTTTGTTTTCTTTATTTTTTCTGATTTTTTTTTTTGTACAGCATGATAATTGTACAAATATGTATAGAGGAAATGCACATGTTTAGCATATGGTGGATTATTTGCCCAGAAGGAGGGAAGTGGGGAAGGGAGAAAAAATTAAGTGCAGGGTTTTGCAAGGTTGAAATCTATGCATATTTTGACAATAAAAAAGCTAAAAACAATAACAGAGTGGTTTCTAGGTATTCCTCCACTTTCCCTGTAGACTTTTCTATACAGGTGTGGTTTTGCCTCTTTTCTTTCTCATAGTTCAAAAGTTACCTAAACTTAGAGAATGCCGTTTTGTAAAAGATCATAGGTTTTATATAGTTTAGCTAATTTTAGAGTTGAGGAAACTGAGGTCCAGAGAGGTAGTCACTTGTCCAAGATCATACAGCAGTTCAATGGTCGATCCAATACAATTTGCTATTTGGGTTAGGAGGCCAAAGGGTGGAAGACTGGGGAAAATGAGTAGATCGAACAAGAAAAATTGGCTTTAGGTGAAGTTTTCTTTCCTGGAGAAAGTACAAATGTCTACACAGCATTGAGTTTCCATCACTTGGAAAGAAATTGTCTGAACAAGAGACTAAATACATTGGGCAGATTGTCAGGATCTTTTCTCCTAAAGAAAGGAGAAACACCTTGTTTTAAAGTTGCCTGAGAAAAACCTAACAATACTTGCTCAGTGACAGGATATAGATAGTAACAGTGGATATTTACCTTGTGCTTTGAGGTTCATAAAGTAACTTCACATGCATTAGCTCATCAGAGCTTCACAACAATCCTGGGAAGTATATGTCACAGTATTATTTCCATCTGAGAGATGGTGAAACTGAAGGTCATATAGGTAAAGTGATTTGCTCATGGTCACAGCTAGTAAATATATGGAGTAATGTTGAATCTGTCTTCTTGACTCCAAGTCAAGAAATCTATATATTGCAGTGTTGTCTCCTCTCTGGAGATCATCTTTACTTAAGCTGCAAAGGATGGTTCAGCAAAGAATGGTTTTCTAGAGAAGTTGGGGTAATAGTAAGATGATGTGAAAGAAGACAGGGAATTTGCAGTCAATTAGCTAAATAAAAGAAATTATTAAATATCTACTCTATACCAGGCATAATAGTAGGGAAAGAGAGCATTAGGAAACATAAGAAATATACTATTATCATTCAAAGGTAAATACTTCATAGTGGAACAGTCTGATTTTGCAGTAAATTTTGTTGACTAAAGAAGATGCTTTGCAAAGAAACTTATGCAAATGAAGGATAAGAGACATTTCCAAATACATAGAGGTCAAAGTAGATGGATAGTTAGATTTCAAAATAGGAAAAGTAATTGATTAATCTCCATTGTAATGCTCAATAATAAAATGCTCAATAATAAAGAGTAATTAATAAGAAGTTACAAGAATTCAAATTAATTTTTCTATGAGGTTTCATTCTACTTCAACCAATTGGCAATTATGAGGAAAAAGTGGAAAGTGCCTCTATTGTAGAAGCATGGAAAGACAAGGACATTAATATTTTGTTGTTAAAGTAAAGAACTTGGTCCAGTCATTCTGAAAAACAATTTAAAATTATGTAAGAAGAGTCCCCAAACTGTGATCTTACTTTTTTTTTTAATTATTAAAGCCTTTTAAGTTTCAAAAGATATGCATGGATACTTTTTTAACATTAACCCTTGCAAAATCTTGTGTTCTAATTTTCCCCCTTCCCCCCATGCTCTCCCCAAGATAACAAGTAATCCAATATATGTAAAACATGGTAAAAATATGTTAAAACCAATAGATGCATACATATTTATGTAATTATCTTGCTGCATAAGAAAAATCAAATCAAAAAGAAAAAAGTGAGAAAGAATAAAAAATGCAAGTGAACAATAACATAAAAAGTGAAAATGCTATGTTGTGATCCACATTCAGTTCCTATAGTTCTCTTTTGGGTGTAGATGGCTCTCTTTATCACAAGATCATTGGAACTTGTAAAGTCTGGACTAGTTCTCTGGAGGCCTCAGAATCAGCCAGAGTCAGGATAAGCAAAAGTCCTTGGTCTTTAGGGAGAGAAGTAAAGGAGATGGACAAAACTGGCAGGAGTTTTGCCAAGGATCCTTCCTTTATTCTAGAGTCCAGAATCTCCATACTTTTCTCCTTCTTGTCCTGAGGCCAAGTAAAGTTCTCTTGCCTCTCTCACTCCACCCCCTAATCCTTATCTACAATTTTTTAAATCCCAAGCATTGAGCTAGCATTAACTGTGAAAAGAGAAATCCCAAATATGCTAATAGAGTTATTGTCCAATAGGTAATTAGCCTTAAGTGCTCAGTTGTCTGATTCAAGCACACCTTTTCAGAGTTTCAACCCTTTACAGGAACTGGTCTGAATCATCTCATTGTTGAAAAGAGCCATTCCATCAGAATTGATCATAGTATAAATTTGTTGTTGCTGTGTACAACAATCTCCTGGTTCTGCTCATTTCACTTAATATCAGTTTATGAAAGTCTCTCTAGGTCTCTCTGAAATCATCCTGCTGTTTGTTTCTTATTCAATAATTATATTCAATGACATTCATATACCATAATTTATTCAGCCATTCCCCAACTGATGGGCATACATTCAGTTTCCAGTTTCTTGCCACTACAAAAAGGGCTGCCACAAATATTTTTGCACATGTGGGTCCCTTTTCCCTTTTTTATGATCTCTTTGGGATACAAGCCCAGTAGAGATACTAATGGATCAAAGGGTATGCACAATTTGATAGCCCTTTGGGCATAGTTCCAAATTGCTCTCCAGATTGGTTGGATGTGATCTTACTTTTGTGATTCAGCAATTTTTAAGTTGTCTCTGACTTTTTGTGACCTAATCTGAAGTTTTCTGAACAAACATACTCAAATTATTTGTCATTTCCTTCAACAGTTCATTTTATAGATGAGGAAACTGAGACAAATAAGGGTAAGTGACTTGCCCAGAGTTACATAACTAGTTAATATCTGGAAAGATGAATATTCTTGACTTTCACTTCACCCAATGTGCCACATAGTTGCCCATATAGTCTTACTACTGGGCTCGCATTATATATGAAAATATTTGTAACACTTTTTGTGATATCAAAAAAGCAAAGGGAATATCCATCAATTAAGTTAAGCAGAAATAATACTGTAATAATGGAAGAAACAATAAATACAAGAGATTTAGATCCAAAATCAGGAGAAACCTTGAGACCTTAAACGATTTGATGAATCTCTCCAATTAAATTGATTATATTACAGGACTTGGACTTTTGTTAAAAGAAATCTTTCAAGGAGACAGACATGTGATTTAGCACCTACAGCAATTCTTGTGATTGGTTCCCAGTGATTAGAACTACCTCCAAAATGTTTGGTGGCTGAGATTTGGGAAATGGGCAAGATTCTTATCAAAAAGGTGCCCCTTTCTAGTAAATTTCTAGAAGTGTATTGCAAAAAAAAAATTCCCTTTAAAAATAAATTTCTTGGGCTTTTACTCTCTTAAACCTCTCCTGGGAATTCAAAAAGAGGAAGAAGTGAAAAATGAGAAGCTATGGAACACAAATAGATTAAGAGTAGGAGATCCTGTCCATTTTCTTCCACCTTCTGTTTTTTCCACATAGTTTTTTGTAAATTCCCAAGAGATCAGGAGTTCCTGGAATAAGAACTTGGACACTGGCCTCTTAGATTGAGAAGCTTCCATTAACAACATGTACCTTAGAAAAGAAAGAATACTACTAATGTGACATCCAATATGGAACTGTACCATAAAATTCTTGGAAGATATGGATCTTGCCATCGTTCCTTATTTCTTGAAGTTATTCATATGATGCAAGGGGGGAGATGAATCATCCCTCAAAGTCTCTATACATTTTAGCGGGAATCAAAACGACTCTTTGAGTGCTTTAATTTTTTCTTGGGCTCCTTTGAGTCATTTTTGTTCTATGAATTTTTTGTTGAAAATGAAATAAATTCCATCAATATCCATATTATATATTGAGAACTCATATGGGGTTTGAAGATCCACACTTGAAAGAAACTAGAATAAGCAAACTTTACAAAAGAGAGGAACTGATCTTTCAAATTTAGTCTCTTAAGATTAAGCCTGGTGACAAAGAACTGGACATTGGTGAGATGCCCATCAGTTGGGAAATGGTTAATCAAACTGTGGTATATCTATGTAATGGACTATTATTGTGTTATAAAAATTGATGAGTAGGCAGATTTCTGAAAAGATGTATATGAACTGATGCTGAGTGAAGTAAACAGAACCAGCAGAACATTGTACCCAGCAATAGCAACATTGTGCAGTGATCAACTTTGATAGATTTGGCTCTTCTCAGCAATACAATGATCTAAGGCAATTTGAAAAGACTCATGATGGAAAATGCTATCCACATCCAGAGAAAGATTTAAGGAGTCTGAATGTAAATTGAAATTTTTTTCACTTTTTTGGTTGTTTTTGCTTTTTCCTTTTGTTTTTATTCCTTTCATATAATGACTAATGTGGGAAAATGTTTAAAATTATTTACATGTATAGCCTATATCAGATTGTTAGTCATCTTGGGGAGAAGGAAAAGGAGAGAAGAAAAACATATTTGAAACTCAAAATATTATAAAGTGAGTGTTGAAAACTATTTACAAATAATTGGAAAAAATAAAATATTATTAAGTGGAACAAAAGGAGATTGAACCTAGGTTGTGTCAGCTGTTGGAGGGTGAAAGAGAATTGGGTCACACAAAAAAGGATGGGAAGATTTAAATAAACCAATATAGAATGAAGCAAATTGAGGAGTATGATACACATGATAAGAATAAGTAAAAACAACATCAAATGACATTTGAACTCATATAACAGATGAGCAAACATCTCCGTCCTCTTACTAGATGACAGAGCCTAATGCAGTAGAATTTTGCATAAGATAACATAAGTGGTCATTTTATTGGCTGGTTTGGCTTAACTATTTTTCTCTGTTACAAAGTAGAGTTCCTTGTGGGCTGGAGATAAGCTGGGAAATGATTGCATTATGAGAACCAAAAAGAATAAAATAAAACTTAAAAAAAGAAGTATTGCCCGTGGGAAATGTCATCCCATGAATGCACAGTTATAGCACTGCTTCTCTCTTTATTAAAGGTAGTCCTTCCTAGTAACACTTTTTAAATACTCCACACTACTTTCAATCACTTCATTTTATATCCACAGCAGGATTCATCATGGTTAGCAGCTGCAACCTTTTTAGGCAGCATATGTTGTTAGTGGAAGAAGACTCCTAAACCATTATTATTTTTCCTTAAGTGAGAATTCTCTGAGCCTTTAATGTTCCTGCCAAACTTAATGATTTCATCACCTTGACAATAAATTAAAAGTGCATGAACATAACCAGGGTGCCACTTGGAGATAAATGTCATGTATCACTATGGTTCTTAGCTTTTCATTTTTACTCCAAAACAGAAATCCAACAGGGAATTATTAGAATCGTTACCTTCCTACTCTGCCTCCTACATGCCAAATTCTGCCCACTGGTACACGTTATTAAAAGCAGTCTCTTTTCACTTTACTATCATAGAAGTATGTTTAGTTTTGCAACTCCAAATATGTCCATTAAAGGAAAGTCTGTTGAGAGATTTCAATTATACTTCCTGTTTTATATAGGAGTCTTGATGAGACACTTAAACTCCTGATTATAATGCTCCATCTATTTCCCCAGTGAATTGATGACTAATTAGTACTTTTAAAATTGGGCATTTGGGTGGTACAGTGGATAGAGTTACAGGCCCTAGCCCTCTATAGAGTCAGGGAGATCTGAGTTGAAATCTAGCCTTAGACACTAAGTACCTGTGTGATCCTGGGCAAGTCACTTAACTACGTTTTTCTCAGTTACCTCACCTGTAAAACTTTGAGCTGGAGAATGAAATGACCAACTACTCTAGTATTTTTGCCACAAAACCCCAAAATGGGGTCATACAGAATTAGACATGACTGAAATGTTTCAACAACAACAAATTTTAAGTAACATATATTGATTCTCCTTTATAAGCACTTCATTATATTTTCATGTCTGCTACCAATTATGTACCTAAGCTTGGAAAAGTCATTGCCTTTTGGAGTCTCCCTCATCTAGAAGTGGTGTTGAACCAGGTGACTTTGTAAAGTACATATTCCTTTCCATTTTTTCCAATTTAGCAATTATTAATAGAAAAACAAAATGTGAGGATAATTTTGTTGTGTGATCAGAAGGCAGAATACTAGACATTATATCTGGTCTTAGAAAACTTAAAACTCTCCAAAAATAAAAGTTTTGTGGAAAGTAACCAGTTGTCTTCATAAAATGAAACAATAAAGAGACTAACAAGGTAAAAATCTGATAAATTAATATCCAAGAAAGCTAATCCTACTTCAGCACCATCACACTTCTTCCAAACTTCATCAGCTTTCAATTCTTAGAAAGATGGCACAAATCTGACCCATGGTTCTATGCTCTAAGATCTCCTCTACAATTTTCTCACTACTCCTTCAGGCTCTCCCCAAATGTCCCTGTTCCCATCCCACCACTCTGTTGCAAACAGTAGCAGGTCTCAACTCTGCTTACTTCTTTAGGAAGGGAGGAAGATCTAGGAAAGCAGAAATATAATCTGATATCAGCATCATTTACAACAGCATTCAATCAAAGAATCAAAGAACAACAAAGAACAGCAGGAGTAGAGCAAGGTGGGTGTGTGTGTGTGTGTGTGTGTGTGTGTGTGTGTGTGTGTGTGCTGGGTCCCAAAGAGTCACTTAGGGCAATGCAATGAAAAAGGAATTCCCTAACATGAGAAGAGAATATGAAAGTTTTGAAGTCATCCCTCCAGGAATCCATTATCTAAGTAGAAGATGTCAGAAAATGAACAATAGAAAAATACAATGAAAAATCTAAAATTATCAAAGATTTAAGGAACAAAAAAGATGAAAAACCTTAAGAACAAATAGATAAATAAAGATAGCCACCAAGACATCTAAATTAATCAGTCAGTCAACAGGTATTTATTAACCTGCTTTGTGCTAGGCACTATGTTAAACACTGTTGATAGAAAAAAAGGTGAAACATACCAAAAACAACCCCTCCCCCCAAAAACCAAAAAACAGAAAATCATATCCAACACGTAAACCCAGTTCCTGCTCTTAAGTGATGAGGGAAGAAAATGTGGGGGGAAATTATGCCACAAGCTATATGCAGGATAAATTAGAAATAATACCTGATGGAAGGTATTAATATTAAGAGAGATAAGGAAAGGACTCGAAGAAAGGGGGATTTAAAGAACTGGGATTTAAAGAAATTCATGGAGGGCAGGATACAAATATGAGGAAGGAAAGAGTTCTACACATGGAAGATCGGAAGAGAGAAAATGTTCAGAGTTCAGAAATGGAATATTTTGTGAAAGAACAGCAGAGAGGTCAGTGTCATTGACTCACACAGCACACAAAAGAGGGAATAGGAAGACCCTTAGAAGAGTACAAAAGGGCTTTGATTGCCAAACAGAGGATTTTCTATATGATTCTGGAGGCAATAAGAAGGCAATAAATTTTATTAAATGAATAGTAAATGAGACGCTAAAATCTGAACTTTAAAAAGATCAATTTCTGAGTGGAAGTTAGATTGGAGTAGACAATGAGTTGAAATAGGGAGAACAAGAAACAAGCTTTAGAAATAGTTTAAGTGTAAGGTAATGAGGACTTGTAGTAGGATGGAAGCAGTGTCAGAGGAGGAAAGCAAGGATCATAGGAAAGATGTTTTGGAAGAAAATAGTCAGGATGAGACAAATATTAGATTTGAGTGGGATAAGAGTGAGAATTTAGGGTGAAAATCTGTTTTCAACATGTCAAATTTATAATATTTATGGTACATTTAGTCTGAGATTTCTATTATGTGGTTGGAGATGTGAAATTGGACATCAGCAAAGATTAGAGTTGAAAAAAATATTTGTGGAAGCCATCATCATAGCATTTGAATTCAGGTAAGCTGGATATCAATTACCAAGTGGAATAACATTGAGGGAAAAGAGAAGGTCCAGGACAAATTTGAGGAGAGACATTCATAATGAGCCCAAAACAAAGAAAATTGAGTAAACATCTGATGAGAAAGAAGACCCTGTGTATTCTCAAATGAACATAGAATAAAAAAATCATGTTCTTGAATACATTAGGAGACAGAAAAGAATGATGAAAGCAGAATTTAAAGTCTGTATAGTAGAAATAACTGGAAGGATAGAAAAAGGAACCTTAATTCATAGATGTAAGTCTTTCCAAAGAAGTAAAAGAAAAAAAAACTGATTGGGAATACAAATATATTAAAGGGAAATATAATCTGAAAGAGAGAATGAAAATGCAATTGATTAAAAGAAAATGCCATCTCTATGTAAGGGTTTGACAGTGTCATACAAGGATTGAAGGAAGTGGCAATATTTCAGCCATTTAGTAAAGGCAGCTTGTTCTGTAGGACAACTCAGATAGTTATCTGAGTAATCTGAGAAAATTTGAAGATCTACTATAAGGAAAAATGATTGGCTTTATTCACCTTGGTCCCATGGGGCACTTTTAAACTATGGGATAGTTTTGTGGGCAGATTTAGGCTAGGATTAAAGTACTATAGAAGTAGCAAGTGGCACAATGGGTAGAGCCTTGGACTTAGAATCAAAAGCCTTGAATTCAAATCTGGTCTTAAACACTTATATTTGTGTGACTAAGCAAATTGCTATTCTATTTGCCTTAGTTTTCTCATCTGCAAAGTGGAGATAATAAACATCCCTACTTCTTTGGGTTATTATGAATATAAAATGATACAGATTTGTAAAATGCTTAGTTCAGAGCCAGGCATATAGCATTCACTTAAAAATGCTTGTTAAAAATTTTTAAAACTTCTGATTTTCAATTTTTTAGCAGAAAATACTATTGATGAGGGAGAGAATAAGATTTATGGAGAAGAACTGAGACAAAAGAAGGGAATTAACAAGTATCATATCTCTGCCTCTGACTGTAGCACAGATTTCATAACAGATTTTAGCACTTAACCAAATATTTAAACTGATGTGAATTGAACTGAAGGCTAAGGGAACTGAAGGTTGAAAGGAGTTTGGTGGGAAGGAAGATACTGAGATTTGGTTATACTTTGAAATTATTCTGGCTATAGGAAAAGTGGAAAGCATACTACACAAATCCCTCCAAATTCAGCTAGCAGGTAGGATTCATGAAAATTGTGATAACCAAATTCAAACAGGCAAGCTGTTTATCAGTCTTTATTGAGAAAGAAATTGGAACATTTGGCAATGCTCTAATAAACATTCTTTGTGTCAACTACTACATTGAGCCAGGACAGAGGCCAACCATTCTAGCTAATGATTTCCAACTTTGGAGGAATTGTCAACATTTTATCACCATTTATTGTCTATGAGGAATCGACTTTTCTTCATTTCTACTTGGACCCTCAATAGCACTCAAAACTAAAATAGAAGCATATATTTGCACTATAAATAGAAATGAAGTTTAAGTTTTGGGAACTTTTAAGGAATTCATCAGCACCTCAATTCAATTTAAATAGCACTTATTAAATGTCTATTATATAGAAAGTCCCACGTAAGGCTAAGGGAACTACAAATATAAATAAGGCGTGGTGTTCATATTTCTGATATTTATATTTGGGAGGGGGTAGAGGGTCAAAGACTCCTCTAGATAGAGTTAGAATAATGCAATTAAGTTGGGGTGGCACAATGGATAGACTGCTAGCTGGTCTCCGACCCTTGCTATCTGTGTGACCCATGGCAAACCATTCTGGTATTTTTGCAAGAAAATCCTAAATTGGGTCATATACAAATCAGACATGATTGAAATGGTGAACAATCAAACTATAATTACTTCATGTATGGATTTGGGTAAGTCACTTAAACCTTTGGGACCGCATGTTCCCCAAATAACCTCTGAAGTGCCTCCCTTTGGACATCTGAGCCTATGGATCTTTCTCCATACAAACTTGGGCTGAAATAAACACATGAAAACATAATCTGTCTGTCTCATGACTCCTTGTGGCACAGTTCAACTTGTCCCATTAGTTCAGAATCCTGGGTATCAGCAGCAGCATAAAACTTTAGAAAGAATTGAATTATTTTCATTGGAGTCCTTCACATAAATCAGAGCCTAAAAACAATTATTTCTACTCAGATACATTGTCATAAGCATTCCTATTCATAATTCAAGCAACTGCACTCTCATTAGCTAAGCAATTCTTTTTTGGTGGGGTGCCATAAATTTAGTTTTTCAGAAAATAATGAAACTTTATTGACTAAAGATAGAGGAATCTTTTAATTTCCATAAATTATATGGCTGTTCTAGAATTTTAAAAAGGTAAAAGGATAGTCAAGGCAATTCCTAAAATCTTAATGAGCAATATATGGCAGGGAGGCATGGAATCACGAAGAGACACTTGGAGAGAAAATCAGAAGTTATGCAGTCTCAAGATTCAGTAATATCTTTTATTCAGAAGTCTAAATATTTTAAATCAGCCATCCTTGCTCTCCTCCCCTCCTCTCCTCCCCCTCCCCCCCAAATCTGCTCAGTCAGTAAAAAATTGTTCTAACTCTCCTGGAGATCTGCCCAGCACACAATGACAATTAAATATTCCTACAGTGAATATTTATCATTTATTATCATAATTGGATTCTTGGCATTAGTTCTTTTAGTAAACTGATTACTTAATTTTGTCCCAAGGATACTATATTACCTCCACAGGTAGTAAAAAATAGCAGAAAAAACTGAAAAACTTCAAGTCAAACTTCAGGATCAAATACAAAATGCTCTGGGCTTTCCAAGTCCTTTATAACTTAGACCTCTCTTTCCTTTCCAATCTCCTTATGCCTTACCACACATATGCTCTTTGATGTAGTGACTCTGGCCTCATGGCTGTTCTATAAATTAGACACACTTTCTGGTTCCAGACATTCTCTCTGGCTGTCTCTCTCTTCATCTTTCCCTACTGATCCCTGACTTCCTTTAAACTCCAGGTAAAATTTCATCTTCTATAGGAAACCTTTCCCAAGCATTCTTAATTCTACTGCCTCATGTCTTTAAATTATTTCCTATTTATTCTGTTTGTAGCTTATTTGTATATGTTTGGTTTTTCATGGGATTGCAAAATTCTTGAGAACAGAGATAATTTTTTGACTCTTTTTGTATCCTAGAACTTAGCACAATGACTTTTTTGTGATGAGCACTTGGAATATATTAATTAATTGACATAAAAAAGTTAATAAAGGCTTATTATATACCAGAGATGTGCTAGACATAGGGAATACAAATATGTAAACAAAAAGAAAGATGCTATGAATTTAGTCCCCAGTAGGTTAAAAAGAAAATTGTAAGAGACATAATTTCCATTAAACACTTCTTAAGAATGTAACCCAGGGTCCTAAACATTTCCCTCTCAGAATCAGACAAATCTAACCACAAAATAAGAAAGAAAAACTAGGAAGGTTAATGGATATGATAGACCTCTGGAGAAAATTGAATAGAGACAGAAAGGAAGACACCTTTTTTTTTTCCTCAATGGTACATGACACCTACACAAAAATTGACCATGTATTAGGGCATAAATATCTCACAATTAAATGCAGAAAAGCTAAAATAGTAAATGCTTCCTTTTTAGACCACAATGCAATAAAAATCATATTCAATAAAAGGCCAAGGAAAGATAGACTAACATCCAATTGGAAATTACATAATCTAATTCTAAAGAAAAAGTGGATCAAACAACAAATAGAAACAATCCATAATTTCATCTGAGAACGACAATAATGAGACAATATACCAAAACCTATGGGATGCAGTCAAAGCAGTTCTTAGGGGAAATTTTATATCTCTAAATAGCTACATGAATGAAACAGAGAAAGAAGAGATCAATAAATTGGGCATGTAGGTAAAAAAGCTAGAAAAATAACAAATTAAAAACCCCCAATTAAATACCAAATTAGAAAGTCTGAAACTCAAAGGAGAGTAATAAAGTTGAAACTAAGACAACTATTGAACTAATAAATAAAACTAAGATTTGATTTTTTGGAAAAACAACAAAATAAACAAATCTTTGGTTAATTTGAGTAGAAAAAGAAAAAAAAAAACAAAAAACCAAATCACCAACATCAAAAATGAAAAGGGTGCACTTACCATCAATGAAAAAGAAATCAAAGCAATAATTAGGAAGTAGTCCAACTGTATAGCAGCAAATCCCACAAACTAACCAAAGTGGATGAATATTTACAAAAATATAAACTGGCCAGATTAACAGAAGAGGAAACACATTACCTAAATAGTCCCATTTTAGAAAAAAAAGAAATTGAACAAGCCTTTAATGAACTCCCTAAGAAAAAAATCACCAAGGCCAGATAGATTCACAAGTGAATTCTACCAAACATTTAAAGAACAATTAATTCCAATACTGTGTAAATTATGTGGAAAAACAGGTAAAGAAGGAATCCTGCCAAATTCCTTCTATGACACAAATATCCTACTCATGCCTAAACCAGGAAGAGCCAAAACAGAGAAAGAAAATAACAGATCAATCTCCTAATGAATATTGATGCAAAAAAATTTAAATAAAATATCAGCAAAGAGATTATAGCAACTTATCAGCATGATAATACTTGCAGCTAAGTGGCATTCATACTAGGAGTGCAGAGCTAGTTCAATATCAGGAAAATTATTGCCATAATCTAATATATCCATAACAAAAGTAACAGAAATCATATGATCATCTCAATAAATGCAGAAAAAGTTTGTGACAAAATACAGCATCCATTCCTATTATACTAGGGAGCATAAGGATAAAGGAACCTTTCCTTAAAATAATTAGCAGTATCTATTTAAAAACCAACAGCAAACATTATTTGTAAAGGAGAGAAGTTGTATGCATTCTCAATAAGATCACGGGTAAAAGAAGGAGGCCTATTATTGCTAGTATTATTCAACACCATACTAGAAATGTTGGCTTTAGCAATAGGAAAAGAAAAAGAAATTAAAGGAACTAGAATAGGCAATGAAGAAATAAAATTGTCACTCTTTGAAGATGATATGATGATATATTTAGCAAATCCTAGAAAATCATCCCAAAACCTACTGGAAACAATTTACAATTTTAGCAAAGTTGCAGAATATAAAATAAACCCACACAAATCATCAGCATTTCTGACAAAGCTCATTAGCAAGAGACAGAAAGAGAAATTCCAATTAAAATAACTATAGACAAAATAAAATATCTCATTGTCTACCTGCCAAGACAAACACAAGAACTACATGAACACAATTATTAAAAAAAAAAAAAAAACAAAACAAAACTTCTCACACAAATAATTTCAGATCTAAAAATTGAAAAAATAACAATTGCTTATGGGTAGACTGAGCTAATATAATAAAAATGACAATTCTGCCTAAATTGATCTATTTATTCAGGACTCTACCAATCAAACTGCCAACAATTATTTTATAGACCTAGAAAAAAATAACAAAATTCATCTGGAAGAACAAAAGGTCAAGAATATCAAGGGAATTAATGGAAAATAAAATACAAAGGATGGTGGCTTAGCAGGACCAAACTTAAAACTTAGGAATTTGTACAATTAATATTGCTGCACAAGAAAAAAATCAGAACAGGAAAAAATGAGAAAACAAATAAAATGCAAGCAAACAACAACAAAAAAAGAGTGAAAATGCTAAATTGTGGACCACATTCATTTCCTACCCTCCTCTCTATGGGTGTGGATGACTCTCTTCATCTTCATCATTGGAACAAGATCATTGGAACTGGTCTGAATCATCTCATTGTTGAAGAGAGCAATGTCCATCAGAATTGATCATCATATAATCTCCTAACAATAATCTCCTAATTCTGTTCATTTCACTCAGCATTAGTTCATGCAAGTCTCTCCAGGCCTCTTTGAAATCATCTTGCTCATTGTTTCTTATAGAACAATAATATTCCATAACATTTATATACCACAACTTATTCAACCATTCTCCAATTGATGGGCATCCACTCAGTTTCCAGTTTCTTGCCACTACCATAAGGACTGCCACAAGCATTTTTACACATGTGGATCCTTTTCCCTCCTTTAAGATCTCTTTGGGATATAAGCCCAGTAGAAACATTGCTGGGTCAAAGGGTATGCACAGTTTGATAACTCTTTGGGCATAGTTCTAAATTGCTCTCCAGAATGTTTGGATCCATTTACAATCCCACCAACAATGTATCAGTGTCCCAGTTTTTCCACATCCCCTCCAATATTTGTCATTATCTTTTCCTGTCATCTTGGCCGATTTAAAACCTCCAATTTTAAAGCCATCTGTAGTCATGTAAAAAAAAAATGTTCTATAATACTATTGATTAGAGAAATGCAAATTAAAACAACCCTGAGCAAAATGTTTGTAGCAGCCCTGTTTGTAGTGGCTAGAAACTGGAAAATGAATGGATGCCCATTAATTGGAGAATGGCTGGGTAAATTGTGGTATATGAATGTTATGGAATATTATTGTTCTGTAAGAAATGACCAGCAGGATGAATACAGAGAGGACTGGCGAGACTTACATGAACTGATGCTAAGTGAAATAAGCAGAACCAGGAGATCATTATACACTTCGACAACGATATTGTATGAGGACATATTTTGATGGAAGTGGATTTCTTTGACAAAGAGACCTGAGTTTCAATTGATAAATGACGGACAAAAGCAGCTACACCCAAAGAAAGAACACTGGGAAACGAATGTGAACTATCTGCACTTTTGTTTTTCTTTCCGGGTTATTTATACCTTCTGAATCCAATTCTCCCTATGCAACAAGAGAACTGTTCGGTTCTGCAAACATATATTGTATCTAGGATATACTGCAACATATCCAACATATAAAGGACTGCTTGCCATCTAGGGGAGGGGGTGGAGGGAGGGAAAAAAAATCGGAACAGAAACGAGTGTCAATATAAAGTAATTATTAAATAAAAATTAAAAAAAAAAAACCAACCCTGAGCAACCATCTCACATCCCTGATTGGTTAAGATAACAGAAACAGATAATTAATGTTGGGAGGGATGTGGAAAAACTGGAACACTAATGAATTGTTGGTGGAGTTATGAAATGATCCAACCCATTCTGGAGAGCATCTGGTACTATGCCCAAAGGGCAAATAGTGCATACTCTTTGACCCAGTAGTGCCACTACTGAGTCTGTATCCCAGAAAAGGGAAAATGACCCATATGTTAGGGACTAGGGACCTTCCTCTCTCCACATCAGCTTGGGCAGGGTGGGACCCAGGGAAATAAAAGGAGCATTGCCCTGAGGTGGGAGATTGTACTTTGAAGGAATTATAGGAACTTTTAATAAGTTCCTTGAGGTAGTGAGGGGTATGTCCTCTTGCTAGATCTCCTCCTTGATGCAACATCACTCTACACACCTCCTTCCTCTGGTTCCATCTATGGCAGTGCTGAGTGGGCTGGGCACAGATAATCTGGGAAGAGAGGAACCATAAATAGACAGCTCTGAACAGAACTTGTACTGTTGTTTCCTGCTACCTCCACTGAGAGGATGGTTGAATAAAGACAGTTAGCACCTCCCGATTGGATCATCTCCATTTTTATCTGGGTAGGCTCCGAAGACTGGTATGTATGGCTCTGACAGCCTAGAATAATGTGCCCAGACAGTCCAGCACACTCATATGTGCAAAAATGTTTGTAGCAACTCTTTTTGTAGTAACAAAAATTGGAAAATGAGTAAAGGTCTGGGAATGGCTGAATAAGCGGTGATATATGAAGGGAATGGAATATTATATTTCCACAAAAAATGATGAATAAGCTGATTTTAGAAAGACCTGAAAAGATTTACAAGAACTGATGCTGAGTGAAACAAGCACAATCAGAAATACATTGTATACTTTTACAGCAAGAATATGTGAGGATCAACTATGAAAGTCTCGCTTCTTCTCAATGGTTCAGTGACCCAAAGTAATCCCAATACACTTTGGATAGAAAATGTCATCTGCATCCAGAAAAAGAACTATGGAGATTGAAAGCAAATCAACACATGCTATGTTTATTTCTTTTTTCTGTTTTTTTTTTCTTTCCCATGGTTTTTCCCTTTTGTTCTGATTTTCTCTCCCAGCATGATTCATATTTCATAAGGCAATGTGTCTTAAAATAAATAAATTATTTTTTTTAAAAAAGAATGTAATCCAGGTTGTTATTCATGGTACTGTTTAGACTTGACTCTTACCTGGTAGATAGAATAAAATCTTGCTACCTGGCTTTGGAGAGAAGAGACCTTCTTCATTCCTTCATCAAGAGAGGTATACACAATTTACATAGTCTTTTACGAATCCAAAAAGATCTGACATAAATTCTCTCTTTTTCAAACTTCTCTTACCAGAACCTACTCTCTGATAGGCCATTACCATGGAATCATCACTCTTTCTATGAAATTAGGACTCATGACTAAGGAGCAATTTATAAGATACTCAGGCTCAAAACCTGGTTACACTCATTGTAACGACAATAAATAATAACAATGGTTAATGATGATCTGCAGAGTTAAAGATCACAACAGATTCATGTTCTCTTCACATAATGGCTTATCTTCTTGATACTAACATTTTATTCATATTATCATATTACAATAAGACATAGAACTTCACTGAAAAGCTGAACTTGAGAGAGGGATGGGAAGGAATTATGGTAGTGTCTGTTTAAGTGGAAAGAAGGAGTGGATGAGAGAGATGTTTGAAAATGGAAACAATCAGGACTTGGCTACTGATAGGATGTCGGGGGTGAAAGAAGTGAGGAAAAATTAAGCTAAATTCAAGGCTCTGAACCCAAGTGACTAGAAGAATAGTTTTATCCTTGATAAAGATATGTATGGAAATTAGGGGGAGGTAAGAATAGTTTGGGTTCAGAAATGATGGGATGATAACATGCTTTTACACATGGTGAGCTTGAGATGCTTAAGGGACATTCAGATAGTAGCCCAAAACAATTAATTATGTAAAATTGTACTCAGATAAGAAACGGGGTTATTTGGAACTAGATTTGGGACTCATATTGGTAGAGATGATACTTGAACATATAGGAGCTCATAAGAACACTACAGAAGAATGTGGAAGATAAAAGATAGTTATCCCAAGACATAATGGTATATACCCAATCAAAAGGAGTAAAATGATTCAGCAAAGATTTTGAGAAGGAGACATAGGGCAAATAAGAGGAGAAACAGAAGAGTAGATTGTCATAAAAACCTACACAAGGATGCTTAAGAGAAAGGGGTAGTCAACAGAGTCACAGAGGTGATGGCACATTGAGGGAAACATTGTCAATGGGCTTCTAATTAATGATTAATAATATATTAACATAATATAATATTGTAATAATATAATATAATAATAATTCTCTCCAAAAATCGTGAAGAGAAGAGATTGAGTTGAATTCAGGGATATGAAACTTAATTTCAAGAGGACTGAGAAGTGAATGAGAGAAATAGACAAGGAGACCATGGAAAACAGTTTCATCTAGATGTTGACATGAAATGGAGAACATTGGGAAGGGATATTCCAGTAAAGTAAAAAGTTTGTTTTATTTTTCAAAAAAGGTTGAAAGCTTAAATTTTCCAAAAAGGAAGGAATCAGTGAATAAAGGACATTAAAGATAATTAAAGGAAAGGAGATAAAAGGACAATATAGAAAAGGAGCATATGATATCAAGATTGGCTTTGGCAAAAAGTTACTTTTTTTTTAAAGAATGGATCATAATTGCACATGTTTAACCTATATTAAATTGTTTGTTGTCTGGGGAGGAGGGAGAGAGGAAAAGAGGGAGAGAGGAAGGGACGGAGAAATATCTGGAACACAAGGTTTTGTAAAGGTGCATGTTGAAAACTATCTTTGCATATATTTGGAAAAATAAAAAGCTATTATAAAAAAGATTGGATCATGGATTATTGATTAATGTATCAAGAAATGGAAGAGACTTCTGATACCATCCTAATCCAACACTTTCATTTTATAAAGGAGACTAAATCAAATAAAAAGAAAATTGCAAAGAAGCCATTATTAGTTCCATTTTACAGGTGAGCCAGTTGAGAAGCAAATAAATTTTTTAAATGCAGCAAAGTCAGGACTACAATCTAGGTATCCTATCTTGAGTATGATTTTCTTTCTACTATATGATTTGGAGTCTGTTATACATGTCTTTAATATGGAAGAATCGCTCCCTGAATTACTCTTTTCCTCTTACTATTGTAAATTCCCAGATATATAATAGATATATAAAGATACCTGGGCCAACACTTTTGTTTTACATTGAAAGAAACTAAGGCTTAGAAAAATTAAGTGGTACACCAAAGGGCAACTGATTAGTAAGTGGATTTAATGCCTGATCCAGGATTTTTTCAATAAACTCAGAATTGTTTCCCAACTCATTTTTAAACATATGCAAAAAACACACTTTAAAGTCAAATATACATATATGTACACCAATGGAACTATAGGCTCCATTTTTATTTTATTTTAAATAGTCCATGCTAGGGACTTGTGATTAAAACTTAAAAACTGACTTACTTATAGGTTAGTAAATGAATGAATATGCAAATAAATGCACCCTGTATTTAAGAAACTCAAAATTTAAAAAAATTCAAGTTTATATAACAGATACATTATTTTCTTAAGAATTAAAGACATGGTACAATTCTTTTCCGTAAACACTCCCCCAGTGTGTTCAATTATTTGTTTACAGATTACTGATTTCATGAACCAGGGAAGCTTGAAGACTACATTTTTAAAAGCTACCATAAGGTGAAGTAGAATTAGGAAGGAAAAAAATATCTCTGTGATTACAATTTCTGCCAGTGATAAAGTGATTTGGTCTGTAAAAATATGATTTATCTTTAGTTTTTAGGAATACTTTATGTCATGAAAACCTTCATTTTATCAGTATAGACCAAATTCAAGATAATGATATTTATAATTCTTGTCTTATCTATCTTCAAAGCTCAAAATGTAAAAAATTCATGGTATCACACCACATTATCTACCCTGATTAAAAATGATGCTAAAAAACCTGGAATAACTAATTTCTTCCTACAAGGTTGTAGGAGATGCTGTTCAGAGGATCTGAGATATAAATGTGGAGACAAAAGGGAACCATATGATAGGAAACTTCTGTTTTCTCTTCAAATGATAAAAGAATTGGTGTAGCTTACAAAGATTTGGAATTGATGCTGTAGGAATTGTGACAAGGAGTCACCTAGTTAGGAAAGGGTTAGAAGATTACCACGCGGCAGAGAAGAACCAGTAGAGATTAGACTTGGAATCTATGTGTCCTCTTCTCCATCATTGAATAGATCTCTTTGTTTTAATGCATCTCCTGATATTAATGGTCAGAGAGTTATCAAACAGGATGACATAAAACAAGACGTTTGCTATCATATCATTCTTTCATTGTTCAGTCATTTTTCAGTTATATCTGACTCTTCATGAATCCATTTGGAGTTTTCTTGGTAAAGATATTGAAGTGTCTCACCATTTCCTTCTCCTCAATTTACAGATGAGGAAACTGAGGCAAAGAGAGTTGAGTGAGTTACCTAGAGTCTTGGGTCAGATTTGATTGACTCCAGCCTGATGTTCTATCCCCTGTGCCATCCAATTGTTTTCTCCCCCATATCATTTTATATAATCTCCTAATTGGTCTCCCTGCCCCAAGTCTCTCCCTTCTGTATCTATTCTCTGGAGATGTAGCTTTCAAATTTATATTCTTAACATACAATTCTGGAAACTCCAGGAGATTCTACTTCTTTCTAGGATAAAATATCAAATCCTTTATTTGACATTTAAATCCCTTCACAACCTTGCTGTGGCTTACATTTCTAGGCTTACTGTTTTTCACTATTTCACACATACTATGTTCTATACAGACTAACCTCTTTGCTCTTCCCTGTACGTGACATTTCATCTCCTATTTCTACCTTCACAAAAACTATCTCCTATGCTTAATGTTTATTTCAAGGTTTGCCTCAAAGGACACCTCCTAAATAAAACCTGAGGGACAGTGAGGTCACACCATAGTGTCCCTATCTGGTGGGCTTAGAATCAGGAAGATTCATTTTCTTGAGTTCAAATTTGGCCTCAAAAACTTACTAGGTGTGTGACACTAAGCAAGACACTTAACTCTGCCTCAGTTTCCTCATCTCATAAAATGAGCTGAAGAAGGAAATGGGAAACCAGTCCAGTATCTTTGCCAAATAGATTCCTAATGGGACCAACAAAAAGCCAAACATAACTACAATAGACTGAATAACAAAATAATAAAAAATAATAGCTTGCATTTATATAGGGCTGCAGGTTTGCAAAGCAAAGCACTGAATATATATTATCTCATTTTATCTTCATGACAATCTTGAGGGAGTAGGTGCTACTATTATCGTCCCCATTTTACAGATGAGGAAACTCAGGTACATCAAAATGAAGTGACTTGCCCAGGTTTCACAGTTTTGTCTAAGAAGAGATTTGAACTCACTTCTTCCTAAGTACAGATCTAAAAGTCTAAATATTATGCCTCCAGTATTCATGATATACAATTATATAGATTTATAGGTAGTTAAAAGTATGCCCTGTACATCTTTCTCCAGAACATTTTTTTCATCATATTCCCCTATTTCCACCAGGGCATTCAAGTTATTTGAATATCACAGTATAGTCTGCTTTAATTTGGAGGACCTTACAGAATTATTCATAAAATTCCTTAGATCTTTATTATCCTTTATTATCTACAATAGACATTTATGCATAAATGAAGATTATTTTCATGTTGGTCTTTTTAAATAAATACCTAACCCAAAGATTGCAATATAAAATGAACAAATGTCCCATGAAACAATGTTTCCTGTTGCCTTTAGACAAATGATAAAACTAATGAACTTAACTTATCACTCCAAGGAAAACCTGTGAATTTTCAATTTAGCTACTATTTCCTTTGTCTTTTGTTTGGATTTATGATGAGAATATCAAGATTGATTCACTTCTACTCAGACTCCTTGATCATTCATCTATTTAGATTATTTCCAGCTAAGTTAATATAATCCATATAATATATACAGATATTGGGTCTAATATACCTAGATTTTGTGGCTCAAATATACTCTGGCTCTAGTTTGCAGAAGATCACACAGAAAGAGGGCTAATTTTTCATTTTCCTTTGTTTCATGAAGTCAAGGCTACAAGGGCCAACCAACCTCTCTTTGTTTTTAGCTTGGCTGAGGCTAGTAAAGCAGCTATAGTAGTTAGTCATAGGGATTATATTTGATATCTTTGCTGCATCTTGAAATCAGCTGTAGCCTTCACTCTTCTGGAATAATCTCCACAAACCCAGGGTTACTGCTGTGCCATGCTGAGGCAGCTGATGAGGCTTTTGTTAAAGTTCTCCCTCATTTCTCTGATTCTATCATATTAACCAGATCCTTGATTTGTGCCCCTTGTCTCCAATATGCTCCTACTCAGAGCCCTGGGAAGTTCTTTTAGCAGAGTCCCAGAATATGTCAACATGTGGAATGAGATGACAGGATTCAGAGTGACTAGTTTTTAAAATCATTTCTCAGGCATAAATATGACACTTTGGAAGGCTTATTAACTTTTCCAGACATTAAATAATTCTAAGGTAAGGGCTCAATTTAGAATTCAGAGAGTCCTTGAATCTGAGTGAAATAATTTACCTATTTTCTTTCACTCACCTCTAATTGAAATTTAGCATTTTCTTCAATTATTAAAAACAAAAACAAAAAAAGAATAATATTATTCTTTAAAGGTGCCCACAGATTGCCAGAGAAGTCCATAACACAGAGACAAGATTAAAAATTCTTGCCATATAGTTAATTTGTATACTATTATGATTTTTTTCTTGTTCTAGATCTCTAATTTCATCAAAGTAGGCAGCTTCTTGGTGAGGAAACACCCTCTACCTGGCAGATCAGTGGATGTTCTAGAGCTCGTTGCCATAGATCTGGAATGGGGACTGTCCAGCCCATCAGCTGCATAAGACCCACAAAATCATTTGGCGTGACCCTGCCAAGACAACTGCAGGCAGTGATGAGCTGAAAGCTAGGTACAACAACTTCTCACTGTTTGAGTTCTACAAGCTAATAATTTTGCATTGGCCAGAAATGATCTTATAAATATCCAAATGGCCCTTGGCAGAAAAAAAAAGGTCTCTATTTCTGGCTTATAGCAAAGCTTCTTAAATGGTGGGACATAACTTCATTTGGGTTGATCAATTGGCTGTTAGGTTCATGAAAAATTTGGCAACAGTAAAATGTACCAAATATTCCACCTAGAGTTAATTCTTTATGTAAAATAAACAAGCACAGGCATCTCAGTAAGATCTTTTCATCTTAATGTTTTCAGCTTTAATAAATGATAAAATTATATGCATACTAAAGATTTTTAAAATAAATTTCTTTATGATTTATTATTAGTAAATGTTTAATTTTTATACTTATTTTATATACCTATATACCCAGGGTGGCATAAAAGTTTTTGGGTGAAAAGCAGTCACAAGTGGAAAAAATTTAAGAAACTCTGCTATAGAGAATTAGCCCTGGCACTGAGAGTCAAGTGATTTGTCTAGGGACATACAACCAGCATATGTCAGAAGGGAGATTTGGAATCAGGCCTCCTTGTCATTGGGCCAACTCTTTATCTATTATAGTATGTGGCTTCTCTCCTACTAATACACACTGAGAAATTGCTTTGTAACTTTATTCTTTTGTTTTTATGGGGTTTCAGAGGCAACTGGGAGGAAATGACTTAACTTTTGGTCATGCAGCTAGTAAGTGCCCGAGGCTAGATTTGAACTCTGATCCTTCTGAGAAGGGTCAGTACTCTACCTAGTATCATTTAGCTGTCCCAAGTACATTGTAACTTAAAGGGGATCCTGACTGTTTTTAGTAGAAAGCTAATAAAATTATTTAAAAATTGGTAAGAGAATATTCATTGAATAAAAATAATGGTAGTAATAATATTAATGAAATAATGAATGGCTTTCATATAGTGCTTTAAGATTTGCAAAATACTTTACATATGTTAACTCATTTAATATTTACAGCAATCCTGTAAGGTAGGTACTATTACTAACCCCATTTTATAGATGACTAAACAAGCACAAAAGTAAGTGATGTGTAAAGTCACTCAGTTAAGGAGTGTCTAAAGTAGGGCTGAAGTTCAAGTCTACCTGATTCTAATTTCTGTTCTCTAGTCAGCAAACTACCTCTTTTATAGACATTTCAATATGGAGCAAAAACTAGTTTGATTAGATGACATTAACTGTCAAAAGAACAATTAAATAAAACATTTATTATACCCCTGAAAAGAATATGAAGGTACAATTTTTGATTTTTTATATTTATGGGAGTAGAATCATATGACTTAATGAATTAGTATATCAAAGAAATAAAAATGATAGTTAAGAAAAGGAACATAATTTTCATTTTTAGCAGGGTTCATTTATGTATAAAGATTGATACTGTATGGTATCATAGAAAAACTATTGAGTGTGGAGTCAGAGTTATTGGGCTTTAGACTTTGGCTCTGCGATTTACTATTTTATATAACTTTAAACAAATGACTTGCCCTCTCCAGTCTCACTTTCTTCATCTGTGAAATGAAGAGGTTACCTTAGATCCTAGCTTCTTAAACTGGGATTTCAGACCCCATATAAGTTTTGTAATTAAATAAGGGGATTGCAAAATTATGATTTATTGTCAATAAATGTTTGATTTGTAGAACTATCTACTATATAATTGGCTTACATGAAAATTTCTCAGGTGAAAAGGTTTAAGAAGATGTTTTTAAGTTGACTTTGAATATTCCTTCCAGCTTTAGAGCCGACTTTGTTTTCATTCCCCACCATTACTTTCTTCAACAGCACAGGAGGCATATGAGTAGATAACGAGCAAAGAAAAATGGTGACACACAATAAGAAAATATAAGAAAGGAAGGAAAAGTGAGAAAACATTCTCAATTTTCTTCCTCAGCTCTTTTGGAGTCTAAAATTGCTAAGGAAATGAGCATGTACATAGCAGTAGTTCCCTAATGTCCTTTTAGTGGTTTCTCATTTTACTTTATCCTCCCCTATAATAACTCTTGGATGGATTAGTTCCCCTAATGCCTCACACTTCAGGTGGTTCAAAATAAAATTAGTTACTATCTAAACCAAAAGGTTTCCCAAGCTAATTTATACTTAGGAAAGGAAAGATTCTAAAACAGTAACTTGTTATTTTGTGTCAGAGAACTATGGATACCTTTTCAGAATAATGTTTTTAACTTTAAAATAAAATACAAAGGAGTACAAAGGAAATCAATTATACTGAAATACAGTTATCACATACACACACACACACACACACACACACACATATATATATATATGTATATATACATACACATACACTCATATATATATGTATATATAAATTTTCAGTTCTAGAGTACAGTGGATTGGGTTAAAAGATAGCAAGCCCATCAAAACCCCTCTCATTTCTTTCAGGATAATCTGTACAAAAGCTATACATTTAGGAACACTGTGACTGGTTGAATCTCTGATGAAGTAATAGAAGCTTTAATGATACAGAGAACACATTCCCAAGTATCCAAGTCCCTGTGTATTATTGTGACTGAGATTTGTTTTGGCATGAGCTACCAAAGTAGATAAATCAAATATCATATTTAATTTTATTTGATAGCATACACTAAAGTCCAGTATAATTAATTAGCAAGAAATTAAAGACAGTTATTAAAGCTTATTAAAGAGACAGAAACTGTGTATGAGATTGAGTGAAGCCTAAACTGAGTGGTAAGTCCTTGTGAACCATGGGATATAGGACAGTATTACAGAATTGCCAAAATCTAGATGATGAAAACAATTAGATCGCTGCTTACCTCCTCAAAATCAATACCCATTTTTAAAAATGCTTATTTAGGTATGGAGTATGTGTTGCACATAATGTGCTAAGTGATGAGTGTGAGATATTTTTTAAAAGTTTATCATCTTTCATAGAAAACATAAGAATCTGACTTTTAAAAGCTAGAAGGAACTTTATTGGTTTTCTTGTCAGAAGGTAACAAATTTAGAGCTAAAAGGAATCTTAATCTGTGACCCAGGGAAATTGTGACTTGCCCAAAGTCACACAAGTAGAGAATGTCCAACGCAAGGTCCTTTGACAATTCCTCTGATTCAGAGCTTGTAAATGCCAGTCCACTCCTAGAGTCCACACAACGGAACCTAACTCCACTGGCTTCTCCCCAGTGGACATTGCCACTGTGCCATGGTCTCTCCCCTATTTGCTGGTTCCTCCCAGACCTTCCATTTCAAGAAGGCTTCCTAGGCAGCATGTTTTCATTTCTCTCCATACTGCATTCCTGACTCTTCCTAGATTTTTTTCTACAAGCCCTGCCCCATTCTCCTTTAAGCTTACTTTTGTGTTATGTCTTTTCTCATTACATT
Organism: Antechinus flavipes; assembly: GCF_016432865.1. NCBI lineage: Eukaryota > Metazoa > Chordata > Mammalia > Dasyuromorphia > Dasyuridae > Antechinus > Antechinus flavipes. The sequence goes on from NC_067401.1 coordinate 97,715,369, forward strand.
TTCTCTTTGTCATAGGAACTGTCTTTCTGCTTGTACTGTATTTGTATTCCCAGCACTAAATAAGGTACCTGACACAAATACTTGTTGATTTGATTTGACTGTATATATGCACTATTTAAGTACTAGACAGCCTAAAAGGGGAGTGAGACAGAAGGAAAAAGTATCAAGATCAGACAATCTGCAGACTCCCCTTTAAATAAAGGATCAATCTAAAAGTTCCTAGCTTGATATTAAAAAGACAATTAGCCCTTTAATTTGACCCAAACTTTTGGATAACTGCATCAAATCTCTAATAGACATTCCTCCACTACCATTTTTAGCTTTTTATACAAGTTCCTTTGTGAAATACTGATTTTTAAAAATCATCAAGCTCACAGAAACTTTCATATTTTAATAAAACAATAGTATGTGAAGTCCTTGACTACTAAAGGTTACTAAGAAGATTAGGAACAAATGGCAGGCCGATGCATTAAAACCATAAAAGCAGCATTCCTATGCCAATCATGAAGAAATTTGACTTTTACTATTTTAAAGGCTGAGATTTTCAGATGCATAATGTGAAATGACAAGAGTTTTAGAGATTAAGACCACTTCTGCAGTAACTGTGGAATTTCAAGTTCTCATAGTTATCAAAAGAATACCTACTCTCCATTTGTTTCAGGGAAGAGAATTAATCTCCTGCCCTGGTACCTCTAGGATCAAGAAAGTTAGGTGATTTGCTTAAGGTTGCATAATAAGTGATGGTATGAGAAATGATTCATTTCAACTCCATACTCTATTCCAATCAGTATTGATCAGTTTTATATTTTACATAAATCATTTGGGGTAGATATGTTCTTATAGTGGGTCTCAAACTATAATGTAACATTCACTACTTGTTTACTGAGTTGTAAGACTCAATTGAGCAACTACAAGAATGCTGACAAAGATATCTCCATCATGTTTTGCTCAGATTCCATGTTCAAAGTCAGCATGGGTAGGATGCTTTCATTCTTTAGGAAACATCCCAACTTACTTTTGGATCTCTGGATCATTCTCTTTTGTCTAAATTGAGCAGGTAACTACTTTATGACTATTTACTCATGGAAATGTCCCATGCTACATCCAACTTGTGACTCCTCCACTGATATTTTTGGCTCTCAAGAACAAAGTCTATCAATTAATGAGATTTTGTATTTAAACACACCTCTTTTGCATAATTGGGTGTCAGTCAAACCCTATGAAAACAAAATTCCAGAATGAAAGTGATATCTCAGATCTTGAGAATAATCTGATGTTCACTTGTCTAAAGAGGACCATGAACCCTTTAATAAAGTGCCATTGGCTCAGAACTCTACCTCAATCTTTTTTCTTTTCTTTCTTTTTTTTTTTTTTTTTTTTAGTAGATTGGACAAATTTAATCTCCACAATGCTTAGGTGGCACTGGGACACAGGTCTCTTGATTGCCATTCCATTATTTTTTCTACTACATTTAATTATGCATGAAATATGCAAAACAAAGTATGTGAAGGGAAATAAGAAAGGGCATAAACCTTTCTTAACTTGGTCTTGATAAGGGAGCAGGTTGCTAGCGCTTTTATCACAGGACAATTTATTTCAAGTTTGTTTAACTTATTAATTTGACAAAGATTCAGTGAATGGTCATGTCTCATGACTATGTGATCAAGATTGTGCCCTTGAGATGGAAACTCAGCTCTCAATTTATAATAATTTCCACTTTAGGTGTGTTATTATGCAATTTTAAAAGTATAAATGAATAATCAAATCCAATTATATTTCTTTCTTTTTACCCTTGTGACTCCCATCCCATAAAAAAAAATAATAAGAGTGAACTGAAATCTTAATCAGGAAGCTTGAGCCAGGAAGTTAATACCCAAGATGGATTGCAAACTGTACCTTTTTATTACCTGAAACTATCAGAGTTGTACCAAATTAGCTTTTTGCAAATCTTCAATTTAAATTTGCAACACTCTAGAGTATGACTTGATAACAGTGTGTGGGAATCTAAAAATAATAAGCAAAGCAATCTGTGGAAATTTTAAAATAAAATATAACACATTGATAGCTAAATTATGTGGCTAAAGCAATGCTATAATATCAAATGAAATAATAGTTTAATCTTGATATTATGCTAAAATAAAAAGGTTAAAAATAAATACAGGTCTTACTGCTATGTTAGACAATCATTTGAGTTATTAAATTATTATTATTAAACTATCATTTAAACAACTGCATTATTATTAAGCCATTATTTTAATTATGATCCAGTATTAAGCTATTGAAGTTAAATGGCACTTTGACTTATGGGACATTGTTTTTAGATGTGTGAATACTATTATGGGAAGAACTTACATATTTTTTGCCATGGGAAATTCAAGCACTGATGAAAATTATGAGCCTTTATATACTTTGCCATCTTAGAGAATTGCATTTCAAAAAGATTAAGTGACTCATTTCATTGATACAGCAAATGAGTCAGTGGTAGGATGTGAACCCAGCTCTTTCTGATTCCAACTCCTGCATTCTTTCATTATATCACATTATATAATATCCATATGTGGACATGTCTCTTCAATATATGGCATATTTACACATAGATCATGTCATATATGTGTATACACACACACACACACATATATATATATATAATACCATTTGAATATAGTATATATTTTTCCACTTATAGATGATACATACTCACTATTATTTAATTTGTTTCTTAGATAATAGATATGGTATTTATTTTATTCCCTATTCCATTGTTAATTAAATATTCAATAACTCTTATTTTATTGTTAAATTTTAAAAAGTAGAAATATCTACCCTATAGTCCATACTATAAAGATAAAAAAACCTCATTGATTGTGACCTATGCACCCAAGTAGAATGGGGCGGTATGGCTAAAACAATAATATTATAACAAATAAAATATTGTTTAATTTCCATTATTTATGTTTCAGCTAATTGTGCTAATATGAAAGAGTTAAATACAGGATATCCCAAAGGTCCTAGACCATAACACAGAGAATGACAGATTGGAAAAATATAATGCTAAATTAGTTTATGGAGTAGTATCTCACAATAACTCGATTTGGTCATTGTCTGGGTCTTCATTGACTCATTAAACATAAATACCAGTCATTTCTGCTTTGGTCTTCCCCTCCCAGATTCATTCATTAAATTATTTATTTATTTATTCAGATTTTTTTTTTTTTTGAACTACACTACAGTAGATTCTTGCCTCAATTGCTACCCAGTCTTTTTTCCTTCTTTCCTTTTCTTTTTTTTTTTAATTCTTATTTTTAATATATATTGCTTTATGAATCATGTTGAAAGAGAAAAAAAATCAGAGCAAAAAGAAAAGAAAAAACATGGGAGAAAGAAAAAGAAAAAAAAAAAAGAATTGAACAGAGCATGTTTTGATTTACATTCAATCTCCATAGTTTTTTTTCTGGATATAGATGTCATTTTCTAACCAAAGTCTATTGAAATTGTTTTGGATTACTGAATCACTGAGAAGAATATAATCTTTCATAATTGATTACAGCACATTCTTGCTATTATTATGTACAATATATTTCTGGTTCTGCTTGTTTTGTTCGGCAATCAGTTCATGTAAATCTTTCTGAGCCTTTCTAAAATGAGCTTGTTGATCATTTTTATAGAACAATAATATTCCATTATCTTCATATGCCACAACTTATTCAGCCATTCCTTAATTGATGGGCCTCTCTTCATTTTCCAATTCTTTGCTACCACAAAAAGAGCTGTTACAAACATTTTTACACATAAGGGTACTTCCCCCTTTTTTCATGATTTCCTTGGGATACAGATCCAGTAGGGTACTGCTAGATCAAAGGGTATTCACAGCTTGATAGTCCTTTGGGCACAGATCTAGATTGCTCTCCAGAATAGTTGGATCATTTCACAACTCCATCAACAATCATTAATATCCCAGTTTTCCCACATCCCCTCCAAAATTTATCATTATCTTTTCTTGTCATTTTGGTCAATCTGAGAGGTGTAAAGTGGTAGCTGAGAATTGTTTTAATTTGCATTTTTCTAATCAATAGTGATTTAGAGCATTTTTTCATATATTATAGATGGCTTTAAAATTGTTCATATCCTTTGACCATTTATCAATTAGGGAATGACTTATATTTTTATAAATTTGACATGATCCTTTATATATTTTAGAAATGAGACCTTAATCAGAAACACTGGCTATAAAGATTTTTCCCAATTTTGTATTTCCCTTTTAATCTTGTTTCTGTTGGGTTTGTTTATGCAAAAACTCTTTAATGTAATAAAAGTTGTTCATTTTGCATTTTATAATGCTCTTGAGTTTTTCTTTGGTTATACATTCCTCCTTTCTTCAAAGATCTGATAGGCAAATTGTAGAGGGCTGGAAATCTGAAAAGATGTACTTGAGTCTAAGTCAGCATGGTGCTTATACTTAAGCACCTACTTAATGTGAGATAATGGTTCTCTATGGTGATTTAATGGATGCATGCTATAGTGATATAATTGTATTGAGGCATTTAAGGGAGTCTCAAAAACAGAAGGCTCTCTCAGCCACAGCTCTCAAAGAATACTTCAAGCTCTAGACTTCAGATGCCAGACTCCATCTTTGATCAGCCTCATGGTAGCTGTCCTGCCTCTTTCACTCCTGATCCTGAGGTCCTCCAGAGAGCTAGCCCAGATATTACAATAAATTATCCCTTGCTCTCCTAATTTGTTTATGATGTCATCCTTTATGCCCAAATCATGTCCTCATTATGACCTTATTTTGGTATGGGATATGAGATGTAGGTCTATGCCATATTTTTGACTTAATAGTTTTCTATTTTCCCTGCGATTTTTGTTAAACAATAAGTTGTTATTCCAAAAGCTAGAGTCTGGGAGCTTATCAAATGCTAGATTATTGTGTCAAGTATATCTAATCTATCCCACCCATCTACCATTCTATTTCTTAAGTACCAAATAGTTCTGATGACTACTGCTTTATAATACAATTTTAAATTTGGTATTGCTAAGCAACCATCCTTTGTATCTTTTTTAAATCAATTCCCTTGATATTCTTGACCTTCTGTTCTTCCAGATGAATTTTGTTATTATTTTTTCTAGTTCTATAAATTTTTGGCAGTTTGATTGGTATGTCACTGAGCAAGTGGATCAATTTAGGCAGAATTATCATTTTTATTAGCTCAGCCTACTCATAAGCAAATGATATATATTTTTTTCAATTGTTTAGATCTGACTTTATGTGTGTGAGAAGCATTTTGTAATTGGGTTCACATAGTTCTTGAATTTGTCTTGGCAGATAGACCTCCAAGTATTTTATTTTGTCTATATTTATTTTAAATGGAATTTCTCTTTCTATCTCTTGCTGATGGGCTTTGTCAGTAATATGCAGAAATGCTGATGATTTGTACAGGTTTATTTTATATTTTTCTAGGATTCTTTAAGAATATTATCGTATCATCTTCAAAGAATGATAATTTTATTTCCTCATTGCCTATTCCAATTCTTTAAATTTATTTTTCTTTTCTTATTGCTAAAGCCATCATTTCTAGTACAATGTTGAATAATAGTGATGATAATGAGCATCTTTATTTCACCTATGAGATTACTGAGAATGCATGCAACTCATATTTTGATTTTTTTTCTTTCCTTTTTCTAATCAAATTACCCAAAGATTTATCTATTTTGTTGTTGTTGTTTTTTTTTATATATATATAAAACTCATAGTTTTCTTTTAGTTTCAATTTTATTAATCTCTCCTTTGCATTTCAGAATTTTTAATTTGGTATTTAATTGGGGGGTTTTAATTTGTTCTTTTTCTAGTTTTTTTATTTTCATGCCCAATTCATTGATATCCTCTTTCTCTATTTTATTCATGTAGCTATTTAGAGATATAAAATTTCACCTAGGAACTGCTTTGACTGCATCCCATAGGATCTGGTATATTGTCTCATAATTGTCATTCTGTCAGAAATTATAGATTCTTTCTGTGTTTTGTTATTTGGACACACTCATTTTTTAGAATTAGATTATTTAATTTCCAAATGGTTTTTAGTCTCTCTTTCCCTGCCCTTTTATTGAATATAATTTTATTGCATTGTGGTCTAAAAAAGAAGCATTTATTATTTCTGCCTTTCTGCTTTTGATTGTGAAGTTTTTATGCCCTAATACATGGTCAATTTTTGTGTAGGTGCAATGTACTGCTGAGAAAAAGTTGTATTCCTTTCTGATCTTATTCAAATTTTTCTAGAGACCTAATCATATTTAGGTTTTCTAAGATTCTACTAATCTCCTTAGTCTCTTTCTGGTTTATTTTGTGGTTAGATTTGTCTGATTCTAAGAGGGGAAGGTTAAAATGCCCCATTGGAATAGTTTTGATGTCTATTTCTTCCTATAATTTGCTTAAAATCTTCTCTAGGCATTTGGTTGCTCTACCATTGGTACATATACATTTAGTATTGTTACTCTTTTGTGGTTTATAGCATCCTTTATCAAGATGTATTTTCCCTTCTTATTTCTTTTAATAAGACCTATTTTTACTTTTGCTTTATCTGAGATCATAATTGCTACCCCTACTTTTTTTCTTTTACTTCAGCTGAAGCATAATAAATTCTGTTCCAGACTTCTTTTGCCTTTCTTCTGTATGTGTTTCTCTATGTCAAATGTGTTTCTTGTAAACAGCTTATTGTAAGATTCTGTTTTTTTTTTTTAATTCACTGTGCTATTTGCTTCTACTTTATGGGAGGGTTCATTCCATTCACATCTACAGTTATGATTACCAGCTTTATATTTCCCTCCATTTTATGTTATCCCTTATATATATGTTTAGTTTTTTTTTTTGCCCACCCTATATACTACCTTATTTTCTATCATCCCTTTCCCCTTCTCTTACCATTTTTCTTAATGTTTCTGCCCTCCCTTCTATCCTGCCTCTCCATTTTATTTCCTCTTTATCCTCCTACTTCTTTATAGGTTCAGATAAATTTCTATGTCCAGCTGAATGATTACCTTATTCCCTCTTAAAGCCAAAACTGATGAGATCAAGTTTCAGGCAATGCTCATCTTCTTCCCTTCTTTCCCTTGATTGTAATAGGTCTTTTGTACCTCTTTATGTGATCTAATTTGTTCCATTATTTCTCCCCTTTCCTCTTGATTTATGTCTTGTCACTAGACCCAGATGACTCTGGAAGGGAAAGTAAGGTAGGTCACCTTGCACAGCCTTCCTTCACTTAAATCCAATTCACTGCATGTCATGGTATCACCTCCCTGATGTCATGGAATGAAGGACAAAAAATAACAAATTCCATCTCAGACACTAGTTGTATTACCTTGAACAAATTACTTTACCCTTATGCACCTTAGTTTCAACATCTGTGAAATGGGGAGTTAGATTCAATGAGCACTAAGATTCCTTTTATCCCTATCTATATCTATAATCATAGGACCATTGGCTAACTCTTTTGCAAGTACCACTTTTTTTCTTAAAAAAACTTTAAAAAAATTTTATTTAGTATTTTATTTTCTCCCATTACACATATGTAAAACAGGTTTTTTTTAAACATTATTTTTAAATTTTGAGTTCCAGATTTTTCCTCTTCTTCTATCCCATACCCATTTTTTTCTGTTTTAGTAACATGGCCTATTCAGGCTTAGTTAGTACTCTTTAGAACCAGAATGAGATGTGTAATACCCCAAGACTAAGAGCTGTCAGACTTGTTCTTCTAAGGAATGTCTAAATCCAACAATGCTCTACTGCTACCCTATCTATGATTTTTTGGGGAACGACAGAAGTCCTAGAAAGCCCATTTGCATTTATATCCAAATCCAACCTCCAGGGGAATTTTCCTAAGCTTGATGCCAACAAGGGAGAAAAGTTGCTCTAGTTATCCTGGGAACTGTGGTGCATCATATAGACTGGTTAGGAAATTCAGTCACCAATGAATTGTTGGTGGAGTTGTGAACTGATCATTCCATACCACAATTTGAAACTTAACTTAAAGGAGTATCAAACTGTGCATATTCATTGATACATATTAATGGCAGTAATACCACTACTAGTTGTATCCCAAAGAGATCAAAGCAATAGGACCTAAATGTACAAAAAAATATTTATAGAAGCTCTTTTTGTTGTGGCAAAGAATTGGAAATTTATGGATTTCTCATTACTTGGGGAATGGATGAGTAAGTGACATCTGATTGTAATGTAATACTATTAATTTATAAAAAATGATTAGCAGGCTAATTAAAAACCAAACCAAACCTGGGAGAGAGGACTTATATGAACTTATACAAAGTAAAGTGAGTAGAACTAGAACAGCATGTACAGTAACAGTAATATTATAATGATGATTAAAGGTCAATGATTTAACTATTCTGATCAATACAGTGACCTAAGATAATTCCAGAAGATTTTTGATGAAAAATTCTACTTCCAGAAAAAGAACTGGTAGAATCTGAGTGCAGATTAAAACATAATTTTTTTTGACTTTCTATATTTTTCTGTATTTTTCCTGGCTTTTTTTTTTTTTTTTTGCTACATGGCTAATATCTAAGTGTTTTGCATTATTTCACACACACACACACACACACACACACACACACACATAATTAATATTATGTTTCTTGCATTCTTAATGGGTATGAGAGGAGGCTTGAGGGCTAAACATAATTCAGAACTTAAAATTTTTTTAAATGTTAAAAATAAATAATAATAATAATAAAAGTTGGGACCATAAGAACCAAGGCAATATTGAGGACAAAAGACATTAGTAGACAGAAAAGTAATGAGTTACTCTTAAAGAGAACCTGGACATTGGTCAAGATGGAGTCAGGGATCAGAGCCAGAGAAATAGCTTTGGGGCACACAACTTTAAAAGATCTAAAAGAGAAAGTAGACAAGTATCCAAAATAATAGACAGGAAGCCCCAAGAATGCTTTGACAGGAAATTATTAGAACACTTTCTATAATGAGAGGAGCCAATTCTAGATTAGGATATCTAGGAGCAACTAGTGGTGGGAATGGGTAACTCACTTGAGCAAACATGTTAAATATGTTATTCTGGCTGAAAGAGAAAATGTGGTATTGGGCATAAGGGCAGATCTTGACAGATTCTCAGTTACCATTAAATCACATTATTCTCCCATAATTGCATGATTCATACCAATGCATTACTGGAACTCATGCCATATTTTTAAAAAATCTTCTCTCAGAACCAGATTTTCATATGTAGAAATCTAAAAGGTACCCCAGAGGCCATCTAGTCCAACTGCTTCATTTTATAGATGAGAAAATTGAAGCCTAGAGAGGAAGACTATTTGAAATGGAATTAGATCCCTGGTTCTCTGACTTCAGAATCGGTCCTCTTTCTACTGTACTCTGAAACTTTGTAAAGGGCAATAGTATATTCTCAGAGGTATTCATGGAAGAGGACATGCAGAATGAGAATAAAGGTTTTGTTCTGTGCTAGAGCTCATCTGGAAGAAGAAATGGGGAGAATTCTAAAGTAGAGACTATGTAGAACAAGAAATGCTTGGTGAGAAAAAGCATCTCTTTTGTGACTTTCCTTGACTTACTGGCACAAATTTGGTACAAAATGTTCAACCACTGAAGGCTTTTCTTTCTTTTCTTTTCTTTTTTCCCCCTTTTCCCCACTTGTCTAAATCAGTGTTAGATGATGATGGTGGTAGAACACTTCCATCAAAGTTATCAATTATCTGAGGAGTGAGACTTATGTTCTCTTCCTTGATTTTTACTGAACTTGGATATATTTTAAGACTGCCATGACACAATTTAAAGCACAAGATGATCCTAACTTTTAAAAAGCAATATAATTGTATAGTTAGTAGCTATTAGACTCCATTCATCTCACTCTTATGTACCTTCTTTAAAAAAAAGAACATTCCAGTATACAAAATGTTTTTTCTTCAAAATTAAAAGACCCATTTGCTATTTCTAGACCTGCATTCTGACCTTCCTATATCTTTCTGTCATTATGATTTAAGAACATTTCCCTCCTTAATTATGCTACATTAATAAAAACAGCCTTTTTCAATTTATTCACTAACTGGACAAATAGTTAAGTGCTTACCACATTAGAGTATTATACTAAATTCTGTGGATTAAAAGATAAAAATAAAACAATATGTTTTCTTGATAACTATTTTACTTAGGGGAGGTTGATACAAATGCTAATATGTAAGGAGGGCTGGTCAAACAGCAGTTCTAGATACAAAGCTTGGTAAAAATTAAAGAGGAAACGAACAGTGTTCTGACTCAAGGGAATCAGGAAGGCACTCCTGAGTGGAGTGATGAATGAATATAGGTATTCTGAAGAGGGAGGATGAGGAAAGAGCAAATACATATTAGGCAGGAAGACAGACCACAAAAGTGCAGAAGAAAGAAATGGCTTGCTCTATTTCAATAGTTCAATTTGAATGAACAGAACATGTGAGGAGTGATGTAAAATAAGACTGGAAACATATGAGAGTTAGATTTTGAAAAATTAAATTACAGAAAGAGGAGTTTGCATTTTACTCTAAAATAGAGGTAGTAGGGAGCTAATGTATATTGACTAGGATAGTGATATGAGCAAATCTGTGACTTAGGAACACTGATGTGTTCATTGGTTCATTGGTGTGAAGCATGAGTCATGGAGGGGAAACAGGAAATAGGGAAAGAAATAAAGATAATTTTGTAACAAGTAAGTAATGATGAGGTCCTGAATTAATATAATAACCATCTGAGTGAAGAGAAGGGGATCATTGCAAAAGATGTTAGAAAGATAGAATTAATAAGAATTGACTACTAATTGATTGGGAGTGCTTGAGACACAATGAAGAGTCAAGAATGACTTCAAGATTTTGACTAAGTGACTGGAAGTGACAGGAAGAATGGGGCTGGTTGCAACAAAAATGGAGATATTTGGAGTAAAGTTTAAGGGGGCAAGATGCTGAGTTCTATTTTGAACATGGTGAGTTAAAGATGCCTATGAGACATCCAGATGGAAATCTTTAGCAGACATCTAGAGATAGTGGGCAGGAGTTCATGAGAGAAGGGCTGAAAGAGGATGAAATAACTAAGATAGCGAGGAGAACAGTCAAGACAGGACTTTGGGGGAGACCAAAGGTTAGAAGAGAAAGGAAGAAGAATGAATTAATAAAAGAAATTGGAATGATCATGAAGCTGAGAGGATAACTCAATAAAGCAGAAGTCAATAGGGAAGAGGAAATTCTGGAAGAGAGACTATATAAAGATATGATGAGGAATGAGACAAAGTCTCTAGATTGAACAATCAAGAGATCATTTGTAATCTCTGAGAAAACCATAGATTGGTGGGATCAGAAGTTAGACTTCAAGGGATTGAGAACTGAGTCAGCAGGTAAAAAGAAAGTAGAGACAAAGCATATTGTTGTTATCAAAAAATCATAGTTTCTATATGCAATAACCTCTTTCTCTGTAAATTGAGAAAAGTGATTGAAAAAATAATCATGTACTAGAGAAGTCTGTGATGGTGGACAGTGGAGCCAGAGTCAGAATGTCCCAGCAGTGATAGATGGTTCTGAAAACATGGTCCTTGTTCTGCCATTTTGCTGCAGGGACAGCTATCTCCAATGACAATAATTGCAGGAATGGTTTTAGCCAACTGCAGATGGGCTTATGTGTTTCCTAATGGGTTTCTGAATTCTGGACCCCAAAGGGCTTGGTAGAAACATTTTTGCAGCTAACAATGGGAGTGAGAAGGAAATGCAAATTTTAGCATTCCAGTTGTACCTATTTAATAGGATCTGTTTCATTTAAAGCAAAGGATGGATATAATTAGAGGCAGTAGTAGTTTCCATGGAAAATGGATTTTTCCTAGCATGGTACTGGGATGAAAGATGCTGTTGATGGCAATTGGTTCAGTCACAGAGAAAGTTGGCTATTATAGCAGAATGGGCATTCTAATTTATCTCAGACTTTTCAAACAAGCAAAATCAGTTTTGATTATTCATCATGAGAGAAGATTTGAACCTCTGTATGAAGATGGATGAGACTGGATAAAGAAAAGTATGCTGTAGAAACTGAATGGAAAGAAGAAAACAACACAGGAGAAGAGTAGAAATTAAAGGAGAAGGTGGGGGACAATTTTTAAGCATTTTTAAAATGACAGTTGGTACTAAAGAACTACTAGTTGGAAACTCCTTGTTAAGTGGTTAAGTTCCTCTTTCACAGTGATAATGAATATGTGAGATTTCAGGATCCCATATTATCCTTGCAACATAGTCAAAAACAATATTGCTTGAGATATGAGTCACACATATCTTCCATAGACATAATCGTATTGAGGAGGAAAAAAAATAAAGCTCTTGAACTTTGAGTGTCACCAGAAATCTTAAATCAATAACATACTATTCTTTACAATGGAGAGTATGGGTAGAATAGAAATCATTTGTAAATTTCAGCATTATAGTCATATTATATCATAATGAAGCATAATGTATGGACATCTAAATTTAGCTCCACACCCATCACACCGCCCAAAAAAATCTTTCATAAAGATTTCTAGCAGTAATATAAGTCCAATCACCTCAATTTATCAATGAGGAAACTGAGGTGCAGGGTGGCTAAGTGACTTGCTAAACAAAACTAAGTAATACAAATAGCTAATGGCAAATTCAGGGCTCCTAATTCTCAATTAATGCATTTTCTCCTATTATATTATAATTTTATGGTACTCCCAAGGTTCCCTTAAATATAGTATAATTCAGTTTAAAATATTGGGTTGAAGATTATTTGAAATGAATTCACTTTTCTTCCTTCTTTCTGAAATACCTTGAAATCATCACTCACTATCTTCTTTCTTTACTCCCAGTAGTGAAGAACATGTAGTCCTTTCCTTGCCAAAGTCACCCTCTCTAATTTGTTTTCTAATCCATTTCTTCTCACCAGCTTCAGCAGATTACACCAACAGGGTGGAGTTGTGAAATGATCCAACCATTCTGGAGAGCAATCTGGAACTATACCCAAAGAGGTAGAAAACTGTACATACCCTTTGACCCAGCAGTGTTATTACTGAGTCTGTATTCCAAGGGAATCATAAAGGAGGGAGAAGGACCCACATCTGTAAAAATGTTTGTAGCAGTTCTTTTTGTGGTAGCATATAATTGGAAAGTGAATAGATGCCCATCAATTGGGGGATGGTTGAACAAATTATAGTATATGAAGATAATAGAATCTTATTTTCTATAAAAAATGATGCACAAGATGTTTAGAAAGATCTGGAAAGATTTACATGAACTGATGCTGAGAGAAATAAGAAGAACCAGGAATACGTTGTACACAATAATAGCAAGAATGTGCTATGATCAACTTTGGAAAACTTGCTTCTTCTCAGTAGTTCAGTGATGCAAAGCAATTCCAATAGACTTTGGGCAGAAAATGCCAACTGCATCCAAAAAAAGAACTAAGGAGACTGAATATCAATCAACACGTGCTATGTTCACCTCTTTCTGTTTTTTTATCTTTCTCTCATGGTTTTTTTCCTTTTGCTATGATGTTTCTCTCCCAACATGATTCATAAAGCAATGTTTGTTTAAAAAAGAAAAAAAAAAAGATTACACCAACAGCCATTTTCCCATTTCTAATCTCTACTGTCTCTGATCTTCTTAATTGCTTTTATACACACCCAAATGTTCTCTATTCTAAACAACAATAACAATGACAACTCAGACTATCTCCTTTAGCTATCCTTCATATTCCTTTCCACAGCCAAACTCCTTGAAATAGTTACTTACATTTGATGTCTTCCCTTTTCTCTTATTTTTTCACTATGCTTGCAATCTAGCTTCCACTTTGATCATCACCTGAAATTGCTCTCTCTAAAATTACTATTGATCTTTTAAAATTGTCTACTCTGATGGCTTCTCCTTCTTGACCTCTGAAGCATATGACAGACAATACTGACTATCCATGATCTCATGGATACCATGTCCTCTTCATATGGGGAGATTATAGTGCTATTTTTCTCCAATGTGTCTGTGCTTCTTCTATTTCCTTTCATCTCCCACATCACAACCCCTTAATTAGTGATATAACTTAAAACTTTTTTGTTGGCCCACTTGTATTATATTTATACAGTCTCATATTTGGTGACCCCATCAGCTCCTATGGACCTAGTTAACATCTTTATGAAGATGACCACCAATTTTACATATCTGGCCTTACTCTCTCTCTTGAGCTCTAATTATCATGAAATACTTTTTGGATATTTAAAACTGGGTGTTCCATAAGCATCTCAAACTTCATATGTGCAAACTAGAACTAAGTATCTTTCTCCTAAGTACTAACCCCTTCTTCAACTTCCCTATTTATGTCAAGAACAACACCTCTTGCTTTCCTCTCCATTGCCCAGATTCAAAACCTTAGTCATCTTTTGATTCCTCACTCAGTTGGTATAAACAATCAGTTGCCTTTCTAGCCCACAACATTTCTCACATTTCCCTCCTTCTCACTTACATAGTTATCACACAAGTTCAATGGCCTTGTTAGCTCACACCTAGACTATTACACCAGTTCCCAATTCCCAAATCTCTCTATTACAATCCGTCCTCCACACAACAGTCAAAATAATTTGTCTACAGGACAAGTCTAACTTTGTTAACCCCCTATTCATCAAACTCCAATAGTTTCCTATTACCACTTGGATCAAATATAAATTCTGTTTGGTTTTTAAAGCACTTCACAATATTTTAAAACACTTGACAACATTTCTTCTAGATTTCTTTAGCCAAAATGGTCATCTTGCAGTTTCTTATATGTACTCCATCTCCTCTCTCTGTATCTTTGAACTAATTGATTGTCACCCATGCTTAGAATCAACTCCCTTCTTACCTTACCTCATGAAATACAAGTACTTGGTTTCCTTCAAGAAAAGTCAAGCACAATTCCTGCATAGGCCTTTTTTACTCTCCCCATCTGTACATACAAAGTATATGTGAGTATGTGGCACATACTCACATGTATGTATTTGACATATTAGAATTAGATCCTTTTATACTATAAGATCCTAGAGGCCAGGGATTGCTTCAACTGTGTTTATATCTCTGCCACTAACAATACCTGTCACATAGTAGGTGCTGTATAGTTGTTTGTTGATTATTAGCTATTGAAAATATTAATTCATATAGAACTTTTCAGGATAGCATCTATTATGTAAAGCAAAGTGTACCTGCAGTTCCATCTATTATTATTATCAATACTAACTACACATATCCTTATTGTTCCAGGAAAATATTTTGGTCCACTAACCCACATTTGTGAAGGGCATACAACTGTCATCTCTCAAAAACATTTCAGTACATCTAAGTTCTTGTGGCTAAGCAAGGATCATTGAGGTCATTCAAACTGTATAATGAAGAATTCATTCTACCAACAGAAATATCTCTAGGAAGCTACAAGTCTGAGACAAGTCATCCTTCTCTGAAGTTTTTATATAGCTAATATCTAGCTAAAATGAATAATCATCAACCATGATTCTGGAAAGCCAATGATTGCTACCACCTTCTGACAGATTAAGGATAGAGTCAATCCATAGAATGTGGCATATGTTTTTGATTATAACTAAAAATATGTTTTCTATAATAAATAAAAAAGTTTAAGAAACAGTTTCTGGTTATTAACCATTTCAGCAATTATCCTAGAATTTCATTAATAAAAGTATCAATGATACTATTGAATACTGAAGACCAGTCATGATAGTGGGCTCACAGTTCATATACACTTGGGAAAGAAGGTTTTCCTGAGGGTGGCCAGCAATTCTGGTTAATAAGTAAGGAGAAAGATGGATTTGTTCAAAATATATGAACAGACAATTTTTAGATGACAAAATTAAAGCCATTTTTAGTCATATAAAAATGTTCTAAATCACTATTGATTAGAGAAATACAAATTAAAACATCTCTCATGTACCAATTCACAGCTCTCAGATTGACTAAAATGACAGGAAAATATAAAGATAAATGCAGGAGGAAATATTGTTGGTGGAGTTATGAATTGATTCAACCATTCTGGAGAACAAATTGGAACTATGCCCAAAGGACTATAAAACTGTGCATACCTTTGATCCAGAAGTGCCATTACTCTAAGAGATCATAAAAAAGGAAAAGGGATCCACATGTTCAAAAATATTTGTGGCAACCCTTTTTGTAGTGACAAGGAATTGGAAAATGAGATGACTATCAATTGGGGAATGGCTGAATAAGTTGTGGTATATGAAGGTAATGGAAAACAAAAATGATGAACAAACTGATTTGAGAAAGTCCTGGAAAGCTTTATATGAACTGATGGTGAGCAAAACAAGTAGAACCAGAAATATATTGTACAGAATAAAAGCAAGATTGTGTAATGACCAAGTATGAAAGACATGGTTCTTCTCAGTGGTTCAGTGATCCAAAGCAATCCCAATAGACTTTGGACAGAAAATACCACCTGCATCCAGAAAAAGAACTAAGGAGACTGAATGTGAATCAACACAGGCTATATTCACTCATTTTTTTCTGTTTATTTTTCTCTTCCATGTTTTTTTTTTTCTTTTGCTCTGATTTCTCTCCCCCAACATGATTCATAAAGCAATATATATTAAAATAAATAATTTTTTTAAAATTAGAGGTTAGAGGATATAAGATTGATCATGTCATTTACTCCCAATCATCCCAACCTCAGGAAAATCTAGGCTAAGAATCCATCCCTGCACTCAAGTCTGAACAGAAGACAGTGGACCAAAAATTTCACCTTAGAATAAATTTCTTATAAGGTTTGGTAGAGTAACAATATCTGGCCTGAGGAGAACGTTAATTCCATTTGCTATCATTATTCCTGTATTCCAGGGGCTGAACATTAAAATGAGGACTTTAGAAAAAAAGAGAAGCTCTGGATCTCCCTGAATCTTTGATTATTAATAAGCATTTCTCTCATTTCTATATAGATTTGCTACTAAAGTTCTGTTCTTCTTTTCCTTCTTAATGGGGTGAGTGAATGAAGTGGGAGAAAGAGAAAAATAAATGTTTAACTGTAAAAAAAATTTAAAAAAAAAAACCATCTGGTAAAATAGGCATTAGGGACAACCTTTAACAGGGGAAAAAAGTGATGAGTCAGCAGTCTGATGGGTTATTTATTAAAAGGGAAAGGTAAGAAGGTGACAGAGCAGAAGCTGGAAGATCACTTAGTTCACCAATCTCATTTTCCAAATGAGGAAACTGAGGCCCAGAGAGGTAAAGTGATTTGACTAAGGTGAACTTTGGGCAGCTAACTGGTACAGTGCATTGAGAACTGAAGCTGGGATCAGGACGCGAGTTAAAATCTGCTCTCAGACACTTATTAGCTATGTGTTACTGGACAATCACAGCTCTGTTTGCTTCAGTTTTCTCATCTGTAAAATGATCTGGAGAATTAAATGGTAAACCACTCTGTTTCCTTTGCCAGGGAAACCCCAAATGGGATCATGGAGAATTGGACATGACTGAAAATGACTAAACAAACAGGTGAGTTTCAAAGCATTTGGGGCCCCAGCTGAAAGCCCTCCTTGGCACCTATATTTTTGATTCATTTCTTAGTCTTAGTATACAAGGTCCAATGAGAAGGATAGCATGACAAACTCAGAGTGAACAATGTTCTCCCTGAGCCCTAAATGGTCCTTCCTCATGGGAAATTTTTATTTCCCAGATCCTCAGATGTCTTTTGATGGCTAAGAGACCACTTGATAAATAGTACCCTGGAAAAGTGAACTACAAAGCCATCCTTTTTACAATACAGTGTAGACTAATGTGGCAGAAGTCTGTGCTCAGCTCATACCTTTAGGCACAGGCTAAACTTGTTTAATTTAAAGGAAAGAAATTATGCCATAAGATAAGATTCTGTGGAGCTGAAAGGATTCATGCTAATTAAAATGTCTTAAAGCTAAAGCACGTATGTGTCCCATGAAAGAGAGATAACCAACTTTTAAAAGAAAATGTCATTGATACTAGCTTTCCTTAACCTAACCCCTGTGCCCTCAGCTCCAGTCATCACAGAAAGCAGCTTTAATAATGTACTGTGCCAAATTTTCCTGGGATGTTTCACTTCCAGAATATTAAGAACTTTAGAAAAAATAACCTACATCTCCCAGGCATTTTATCCAGATAGTTAAATCCAAAGAGAGCATTTTGTTAAGATGAAAACTGAAAGATAATATATTGAAGAACTCTTTTAGAAGTAAAGAAATAACTTTGAGCACAATAAACACTTCAAAGTCAGCAGCCTATAGGAAGCACAACATCATAGGTTAGATAATAAACACCAAAACGCCATGCTATATACCCGGCACTTTGCACCAGATACCATGCACCAAAATGATTTCTCTACAATGCAGGTCAGATCACTTCGATTTCCCATTACCCCAACTCAAAGTCCAGAGCTCTTTGCCTGCAGGATTAAAGACACAAAACTGTTTAGCATTTAAATTGCTTAATAACCTAGCCCCCATCACCTTTCTCACCTTCCTCTTCAATCCAGTGTCACTGACTCTTAATTACTCCATAAACAAGATACTCCACCTCTCAGCTCTGGATATTTTTTCCAGTTCTTCCCTATGCCTGGAATTCTCTCCCTCCTCATATTTGCTTACTGATTTATCTGGTATCCTTAAATCCCAATTAAAAATCTTTCTACAGAAAACTTTTCCCAATCCATCCTAATTCCAATGTTAATTATGTCTTTTTCATTCTCTCTCTATATATTATATAGTTTGCTTATACATATTTGTTTATTGTCTCCCCCATCATATTGGGACCTTCTTGAAGGGATAGTTTTTTAATCTTTTTTTTTTATAACCCTGGCATTTAGTACAGTGCCTGACATAAAATAGGTACTTAATAAATCTTTATTGATTGATGCTGAAATAATTATATAAGAATTTCAAAAATCAAATCTGTTGTTTCAAAGTGTAGAGAACTTTTAATGAGGAAGTGCTCTCTAATAGGACAGATTATCAACTTATGAACATGGTATCAGAGTGTTGTCTGGGATCCTGAAAAATTAAATGTCTTGTCCCCTATTTTCAGGGACTTCAAGTTTGAAAATGTATTCCCATTTTACGTAGAGAAATAAGAAGATGAAGAGCTTCATGTATTGCACTCATGGTTGGGAGAGTCTTGGGGGACTTTCTAACAGGGAAAAAGTCATATTTATCCCATGGATTGTTATGAGGATCAAATCAGAGAATACAAAGGACTCTGTAAATCTTAAAACGCCATATACAAATGTTCACATTTGGACCAGAAAACAATCATACCTGGGTATTCTATAAATTTTTTTCTCGGTGTTATGTTTTTCTTTCTCAATTTGATTGTGAAGAAATTTAGAAGAAAATAACTTATTGAAACTAAAAATCTGACTCTTTGTTCTGCATTCAATTTCTCCACTTGGCATTACATGAAAAAAAAAATGACAATAATTCCCTCAATTCTTTGATTCTTGCTACTACACACAGGAAGAGCAATAAGCAGTTAAATGTGATGAAATGACTAATCTCCCCAAAGACACCATGAAGACCCAATAATAATAAAAATTCACATTTCTATTATGTCTTATAAATATTCTATATTAATTTTTTCATTTTAAGCTCCTGTGAGAAAATATATGGAAAGGAACCCTCAAATCTTTATGTCATATATACATATACATATACGTATATATATATATATATATATATATATACATACATGTGTGTATATATATACACATATATAAGCAAGCAATTATTAATTCTCTAAACAAACCTGTGAGATTGGTAGAATAAGTATTAGGATATCCATTTTATAGAGAGTCACACTAAAATTACCACAGGCCTTATAATCTAAAATCAGTGTTCTTTCTCTTATATTATACTGGACTTCATGATGATAAAAAAGAAGAGAAAACAGTGACCGTTTTGTGAAGTTTAGAGAAAAGTAGGATGCAATTGATTCAAATAACATCTAAAGTGCTTTATAAATCTTAAAGTGACATATAAATGCTACCTGGTGCTATTACTACAATTACTATTCATTAATCTCTTAGAGGAGGTAAAATCCAAAGTCACTTGTAAATGCAGCAAGAACAACTGTCTTTAAGAATAAGTCATATAATCAGAGGTTCTTAGAGCAGGAATATACCCTTCAAGGTTAAGGAGCGAAATGGGGTGCTAGTGAAGGGGATCCTGACTATACCTTTTAATTGGGAAGTAGAAAGCAGAAGAGATTTTCTCATATTTCAATTCACTTATCAGGGTAAGGCATCTTCAAAGCTAGGAGATGAGAGGAAATTATTTAGGCTCTAGGTTTTGGTTAGCTAGGTAGTACAGTAAATAAAGGGACAGGCCAAAAGTCAAGAAGAGTGATTTTTATGAATTCAAATCTGGCCTCAAACACTTATTAGTTATATGGCCCTGGGCAAGTCACTTCACCCTGTCTGTCTCAGTTTCTGTATCTTAAAATAAGCAAAAGAAAATGTCAAATCACATTAGTATTTTTGGCCAGAAAAATCACAAAGGAGCTAATAAAGAATCAGGCTTGGCTGAAAATCAACCAAAAAAATAGAATCTGGAGTCAGAAGAAATGGATCTAAATTTTGGCTATGTAATTTATGGCCTACATGACTTTGAGTAAGACACAAAACTCTGCAAATTGGCTTCCTCATCTGTATAATGAGGAGTTAATGACTAAATGATTTTCAAGTTTCCATTGAGCCCTAGATCCATGGTTCTATGATCCTCCAGTTATAAATAAGAGCTTGAGAACAAGATTCTGAGATAGAGTATCCTGGGCAAATTTATAATCAAATTTATAATTAATGTCAAGGCTACATTCATAGGAGGTAAGAGGTATTATAAAGAGATGGCCTAATACTATATAACTAATTGGTACTTAAGACCATGATTAAAGTATAAGAATCTTTAGATTTGCAAAAAATTTTATCCTAGTCATCTATTATAGTACATCTGTCTCTTTTTTGTGCATTTCTCTAGAGATATTCTGTGGTAACCATTCATTTGAATTATGAAGAAATGGGCATGTTTTCAAAGAGAGATTTCTATAAGAAATGAGTTTCTCTATTGCCTTGAATCAGGAACAAGGACTTTCCCCTTTTCTACTTTTTCATCCAGAAATCAACCAGTATAGAAATCTTTCTTAAAATTGTAGCAAGACCAGGATCTAATTGGATAATAAAAGAAATTCTAAGTTTGGGTTAATGGATGTACTCCTGCTCTTTGTGTTTATTTAGAAAGAGCTGGGGAAGTTTTGATTTCTTTCTTTTACTCCCTTTTGCCAAATTAGATTTATGTGGAAATTGATTTATTTTTGATTAAGATTTGGGTGACTAATGACACATACCCTCCCTTTAATATAGCCTAGCTCTAATTGTATTAATCAGAGCAAGTTCATTGGAACACCTACTCTTTGAAGATCATATAAACTGTGAGCCCATGGCTATTAGGGGTCTTTGGTCTCACAGAAAAAAGCCAAATTGATATTCTTTTACTTATGAACCTTCTGGCCTTATTAATAAAATGATTAAATTATTCAGAAATTATATGTTCCAGGTATTTTTAATTGTCATACTTTCTGCTCTAGAATTCTACCTATGGTAGAAATCCTGAAGTCTTTCCTTTTGCATAAGTGCTGGATCATGGTTATATCAATTAAAAAAAGATACACACAATATAGGAAGCTGACATCAAAGTATGATGTCATGAAGAAGATAGGGAAGCTGGTGAAATATATCATCTAATCTGATATCCCTACCAATGCAGCTTGGTTCAGAATGGCAGAGCAGAGAGAGTGATAGACTGGAACCTGCAAGACTTGGTTTCCAATCTAGTTGTTGCTCCTGTATTATCATCTATAATTGATTTAATTTCTCTGAGTCTCAGTTTCCTCATATATTAAATGGGGAAGATAATTCTGTGGATTTAAATATGAATGCATATAAAGTTCTTCATGAGCCTTAAAATATTATTATAATTTTTATTATAAGAATTCCTTTGAAAATATTCTTGGCAGATGACTACTCTGTTTCTATTTGGAAATGACCAGTTACAGGAAGCTCATTACTTTATGAGATAACTTGGCTCATTTCATATAATTATAGTTGTTAGAAAGCTTCTTCTTAACTTAAACAGAAATCTGCTTTTCCTAGAGCTTCTATGCAATATTATCTTTTAGAACTACACAGAATAAATCTACTTTTTTGTCCCTATGTGACTGGCTTCTAGATTTTTTTGATGGAATTTTTACTTTCTTTTTTTTTTATCTTTAATATTGGTTTTGTTTTTTTATTATAACTTTTTATTGACAGAAAATATGCACAGGTAACTTTTTACATTATTCCTTGCACTCATTTCTGTTCTGACTTTCCCCTTCCCTCCCAGACTTCTAGATCTTTGAAAATGTGCCTCTTAGGTCAACCCTGTCAGTGAGTTAAAGGAATATCTGACACCGCAGGCATGTGAAGCCATATCTTGGCAGAATGGGCAGTTGCAGCAGGTGCTGTGGCACTTTGACCTTAGTCAGAAATTGACAATTCCAAGATCATTCTTGTCACTGGACTTTCATGACTCAGGAATAGTGAAACACAACTCTGTCTCATTTAAATCAATTCACACACAAATTAAAACATCACCCATGATGCCAGTGGTCCTTTTCAAAAATGAAGGGCAAATGACAACTGTACACATTAATCATCCTCAGTTGCTTCAGTCTCTCCTCATATCAGATGGTTTCTGGACCCCTCAATACCTGGTAAGAAATATGATACTACCATCCTTCTCCTTAGGTCAAGGCTCATTGAAATATATAAACAATTCCAAGTTCATACTCTTGACACCTTAGTGATTAATGAAACAAGGAAAAAGTAGATGGAAGAAGCAGGTTTGGATGTGTGAAAACTTAGAGAAAAGTAAGGTAGGAGAAGAGAGGTAAAAAATTATTGTAATACTATTTATAATTATAATTGAACTATTTTCATGAGATTGAATAAGACAGCTATAAAGATGTCTGAAATGATAGATGAGTCATATTTCTAAAATATAATTAATCTGTGCATCAGAATAAGGGAGTGGTAGCTTAGTCTAAAAACTGATCTTTCCATTCTAGGTTATTTTTTTTTTTAAATAAATCTTTTTTCCTCCCATGCTCTGAGGACCACAATCTATTTTAGCATCTGAGTTATAATCAGGGTGCTGCTAATCTCTCAAATATGGCCTGGGGCAAAGGCAAACATGTTTAGTCAAACACTCTCCATTCTTAAACCTGCTCATCCCTGGCCATAGTCTAATTTAAGCCTTTTGGAGGCAGCCATTATCAAACATCTAGTTGTTATCTCTTGAATTATAGATGTAAATGATGAATGTAATTTCTCTCTCTTCATAACAGCATATGATCAATATAGCAAATAAAATATTTTAAGAGAAAAAAGAAGACTAAGACCCATTCTCAAATGACACACAAGTCTGTATGTTGGGAATGCCTGAAGGCAAAAAGAAAAGGGGATGTCAGAGTATGAAATGGATAGATAGTGTCCTGGAAACAATGAACACGAACATAGACTTCAAAAGATAGTGAAATATAGAAGGACATGGTTTGTGGAAAATAGTAGATAAGTATAATATAGGAGAAGAGAAGAGACTGGTTTGCTATGGTCCATTGGGTCATGAAGAGTTGGACATGACTGAATAAAAACAATCAACAAAAATACGGTCAAGATAAACCATATCAATAAGAATTATATGCGTATAATCTTTACAAGAAAATGGATTTCAAATATAGATGCTTAATTTCCCCTTCCAACAAAGTCACATAAGTGAATTTACATGAGTTATTCAGAAGATTTAGTCCTAGAGACATTTTTAACTCCTAAAGCTCTCAGATTGTAATACTCAGGGTACCAAGAAAGGAAACGAGTACTTAGAGTCATATTGGATTTGATGTCAGGATGACCTGGGTTAAAATCCTGCCTCTAATCTAATTAGAATAGAACTTGTACAAGGTTATTTCACTTAACAAAGGCTATTTCCTCATCTATAAAATGACAATATTAACTTTAGTACTTATCACACAAGGGCATAGTGAGAATTAAATGAGAGGAAGGAGGAAAAGTGCCATATAAATGTCAGCTATCATTAAGAATGTCATTGTCTGGAATTGTAATTATTGGCAAACAAGTTTATCTTCCCTGATAGACTGTAAAATTTTTGAGGTGAGGAAGTATATCCCATACATGTCACACATACCTTGTACTATGTCTTGGAACATGGTTCTTCACAAATTAAAAATACTTAAATATTTGTTGTGTTCAGTTTAATATGATCCAAAAAAATATTTATCAAGTACATGCAAGGCATTGTATTAAGGGACTTTTCTTCTCCCATAGAATGTTTCTCATTGTAAGTAGGGATAGTTTCATTCTTTGTACCTTATCTTCAGCATCCAGAAAATACCAGATATCTAGTTGATGTTTAATAAATAATGGCTTATTCATTGACAGATTTATATACAGGCAAAAAATGAAATAGTCCCTGCCCTCATGTAAATTACATTCTACTGGGAGAAACATGTACAGATAAGTAAATCTAAGGCAATCTGAGGAAGAAGGGAGCTCACTATCATATGGGAGGAATTAGGAATAGCCTCATGGAAGCCAATCTTAGCACCTGAGTTGTGCCTCGAAGGAAGCAGCACAGATGAAGTTTGTATACATTCCAGGCATGGGAATAGCAGATATGACTAGACAAATGAGGGAATGAGTGAAAGAATATGCTTTTGAAAGGCATAAATATAGGAAAACTACTCCCTTCCTGTTCTTACCTTATCTTTCTCCTGTTACACTGACTGCAGAGAATTTGTGGTTGGTCTTCCTAGAAAACTAATCAGAAAATGCATGGCATGTCTCTCTGCCTCTCTTTTTCTAAAAGGGAACCTAGGGATGGAATGAATAAACTGGAGAGAGTAGACTGAGAATAAAGTTGGGGAAAATGTCTTTCTGAACTCATCTGATTATTTTAATTAAGATACAAGGGAGTGAAATAACATACATCTGCGTATTCACAATCTGTATACTATTCATTCCAGCCTCTTCTTTGCCAGCATTCTTGTATGCTTTAAGATTTGGTGTTTTATATATATATATATATATATATATATATATATATATATATATATATATATATATATATATATATATATTTGGTGTTTTATATATATATAAATATAAAATATTAGTAATACACACACACAATTAGCTTATTGAGTTGGTATGATATGCTAGAAGTATTGAAAACTGTATGGCAAATCCCTAAATTGGAAGGGAATCCAAAAATCATATCAGTTATTCAAGTAAAAAGAATTTGCCTTGATTTGTGATAGGCTGTGTCTGGGTCTGCCTGCTTCAAGTTTCTCCCAATTCCAATTCATTCTCCTTTCAACCACTAAAATGATTTTCCTAAAATCCAAGTCCAATTACCACTGAATACATTCCAGTGATTTTCTATTGCCTTCAGGATTAAATACAAAATTCTCTATTTGGCATAAGCTAATCCCTTCCTACTTTTTCAGTTCCAACACGTACTTTTTGATCCAGTGACACTGGCCTCTAGGCTGTTTCAAGAACAAAACACTCCATCACTTGGATATGGTGATTTTTATCTGGCCTTCCCTCATATTTGAAATTCTCTCTCTCTTCTCAGTTCTGATTATTGATCTCCCTTGTTTCCTTTAAGTCCTAACTAATATGCCATCTTCTACAGAAAACATTTCCTAAACCCTCTTAATTCCAGTGATTTTCTTTTTTTTTTATCCCCCCTCCTTTCATCCTATATATAGTTTGCTTTGTATATATTTGTTTGTATGTTGTTTCCTTAATTAGATTGTAAGATCCTTAAGGGCAAGGATAATCTTTTTTTTTTCTTTTCTTTTTTTTTATCTTTAGTCCTTAGCACAGTGCTTGGCACATTTTAATCATAATGAAAAAAATTTCTCTAAGAGAAAGGCATGTATTGTTCTTTGTATATGAAGATAGAGCCATTGAACAACTGCTGGTTGAATCTGTTTTATATGTCTCCAGTGATGGTGATGAATTTGACACAGTCTTCTAAGAAGTTTCTCATGCAACTGACTTATAGCATCTTTGTGCCACAGTTAGCTATATTATAGCCTATAGTTGATGAAACACAGAAAAACTAATTTGACATCAATCTGCCTTTCCAAACTTATTTCACCCATCACCCCTTCAAATCCTCTCCATTCTAGCTAAACTAGAATATTAAAAGTTCCCCATTAACATCTTAATTGACTATACTTTATATAGGTTATCCCTATACTTGGAACACCTCTTATTGCCCTCTCCTGAAATTCTTTACTTTATTCAAGACTTAAATTGGTTCCCATCTTTTCCATAAGACTTTTCTTGAGTTCCCCAACAGAAAGTAAACTTTTCCTCCTTGAATCTCCCTAGAGCACTTGCATTCTTCCCCCAAATTTTTGTCATATCCTAATAATATTATGACGATGTAGATGCTAGAATCATAGATTTGGAGTTGGGTGAGAACTCAGAGATCACCTCATCTAACCTTCTAAGGAAACAAAGGCCCACAGAGGTTAATTTATCCAAAATCTTAAGACTAATAACTGTTAGAGTTGAGAATCAGACACAGGTTTCCTGAATACAAATCTAATACTCTTTCTATTAGGCCACAGTTACTGTATACTGCCAATAGAATTCAAGCTTCTTGAAAGCAGGAAGCTATGTCATTTTTCACGAAGCATAATGCTTCATTTATATAACTCAAATGTTCCAATAAATTTATGATCTCATCAATGGGGATTTTCCTCCAGGGATGAAAATCATAAGCTATCTGTCCCCATTTATCCTGTATGATTTGATATATTCTATAAATTTACCATATAAATTCACAATGTTGATCTGTCCAATATACCTCTGGGCTCTTCCTTATTTCTTTTGATATTGAAGAGATATCAATGAAGCATGCAGGCTGGTAATTGGTTTTCCCTTGTTCTCATTATGTGACTGACCTATTTTTATTTTGGGGCATATATTCTCTGATGACATTATTTACAGTACTTTTCCTGCATACTTGTTTGCAATCCTTTGTCACATTCTCAAACCCATTATGAACCCACCTTTTTAATGTCTTGTGAATCCTTTGGAGACTGTGGAATTCCATGTATGACATCCATGTACATCACCATAAGAATATTATTATTATTATTGAAAAGATGGCCTTTTTCCAAAGGGAAGCCTATGCAATTTCCCAAAGACAATCCAGTCTATTCTCCTTCTAATGTTTACTACTGGCTACAATGCTGTCTTGTTGAATTGGTACATATAAGATTGAAACCCAGATATAATGCTTTAAAAACAATAATTATATACTTTCTTCCTCTCTCAGCATATAAGTACTTTTTGTGTATCCACAGAGTAAGCTGACTAGGGGTAGCTGACCATCATAAGAACAAGCAGATCTCCACATGGGTTCAGTTTAAAAGAAATATGAGAAACTATCTGGAATGCTCAACTATACTGTGCTATAGACTGGATACAAAATAGCAAGAGTAAGATCTGGGAGACTTACAGGAAAAAAAGGGAGTGGTTATAACTTCTTCAGCAAAAAATCTGGTAGATTATGGACTTGGAATAATAATTGATTAATACTGGTTAATTTAGTTTCAATTTTTTTCCTTCTATGGTGAGTTATGGAATTATAGATTCAGAAATAAAAGAAATCTCAAAGAACATTTAGTCCAGGTAGTCTTAACCTGATGACCATGAACTTATTTTTTGGGAAACGGGGGAATTGTTATATTATTAATAATGCTGCATTACAATTAGCCAAAGGAGTATATAACCCCCAAAGGGGATACAAGTAAAGGTTAAGAAAACTAAACCCTTCACTTTATATATATGAGGAAACTGAAACTTGAGGAGACCACGTGATTTCCAAAGGTCAAAGAGGCCATCCACACTGGGCAGGATTTTTTTTTTTTTAAGGGGAACTTGCTAAATATAACATAAAGACAATGTGCATTAATAAATCTTATTTATAAATAATAATAAAAGTAGGTGATAGGAAAAGAAATAGAGATAGTTTAATTGAAAAAATTGAGGAATAATACAGAACAGAAATTTGAGGAAAATAAGCAAAGTACAAGTACCAAACTAAATTCTATGAAGCTAACATTACAAAGATCACAAACCATTATTTTGACAAGCAGAGTTGGTAAGTGAGTTTTCTTTCAATCACTAAAACTGACCCAGGCACTAAGCTGTGAAAAAGAATTTCAGACAGGAGCCTTACATGCAGTATCTGCCATAATGACTTGAAGGAGCTGGGGGAAATACTCTTTAAGCCATGAGTCAGATGCTTAATAAATGTGTATCGAGTGATTGATTGAGTTGGAAAGGTTGGAAACCTTACTTGGAAGAAAGGTGCAATGGAAGAGTACACTGAATTTCAAGCAATGAAACCAGCTCTGGAACTTGCCTTGTGATCCAAGGCAAGTCCCTTAACCTGCAGGAGCATTTGTAAAATGATAATGGGAAATATTAGCAGAATGATGCTGATCCTGAATCTTCTAATCTTCTTTGATTTTCCCATACCTGAACACACACACACACACACACACACACACACACACACACAACTTGGGAGGTCAGAGATAAATGCATATTCTGGAAAAGTGGCAGCCATGCTAATAAAAGGCCAATAAAAGGAATTGGAGGGTCTAGACTTGCTGGGGAGTGCTGAATCAGTGAACCCTGTCACAGCATGAATGGCTATGGTTCTACTACCCTCGTTAAGGTAGAAGAAAATAGCTTCAGGATATATCCCAGTACCTAGACCATCCACAGAGTTAATGAGTCATATTTGCAAAATTGTAAGCACTAAAAAGTGTTCCTGAAGCTATCAACCAGCCACAATTAACTTCAATTTTCATGGATAGCTTATCATCTCCATCACTTTAGAGAGATAATAAATTGGACAGGCTTAATATGTGGGGGGAGGGAGAGAGGTAGTAAATATTCTTGGGCCCATAAAAACACCAAGTTAATTTAGACAGTACTAAGTGACATGGACACTTTGTCTATTTCGACTTGGGAAACTGGAGAGTACTCTGTATTCTCAATCTTGCAACCTTCAGCCTCCAATTTTGGTTATTTTTATTACTGACAAAAAGCCTGACAGAGTTGGCATGAGTAGGAAATTACTGGGACATACATTAAATGCTCCCCAGAGGCTGGGGCAGGAAATGAGTTCTGATTTATTTGGAGTGGTCAAAAAGGCAAGCCACAATTTTAGACTGACATAAACAAAATAAAAGAAAATTCTGGTTTATAAGAGGCCAGTGTCACTCAGAATTAACCTACCAGGCAATTTTATAGCAGTCACAAGGAATCACAGGGTTGGCATTTGAATCAATTTGAACATGGAATAAATACCTAACAATTACATAAGAAAATTAAGTCCCACAAGTAATTACAGTTACTTGGAGTAGGTGTTGACAGAACATTGAAGTAGTTCACATGACATAGTTCAAATACAGGGAAAATAAATTGATATTAATTCTCATCTACAGAATTTCCTTTTTCCTTTGTAATAACTGACATTTATGGATCTCACTCCAAACTCATAATAATCCAGTGAAGTACGACAATCCCATTTTACAGATGAGAAAATTTAGTATTCAGAGAAGATAAACTACTTACTTAAGGTCATAAAATATTAAGCAGTAGAAGAAGAATTAAAACTTGAGTTTCTCCTGACTTTAGAACCATCAAACTTCTCATTATATTACACTGTCTGTCTTTGAAATGGTAATTCTATATTCCCATTCATATATTCACATCTAGGTTTAGCATCTAAGTGACACAGATAGATCACTGGACCTGGATCAGAGACATCAGAATTCAAATTCTGCCTTAGATGCTTACTGTGTGACTCTGGGGAGGTGGCTGTCTGATTCAGTTTTCCTCATCTGTAAAATGGGGGTAACCCCTATAGTTGTGAGGATAAACTGGATTAATATTTATAAAGTACTTTGCAAATCTTAAAGCACTACATAAAAACTAGCTATTTTTATTTGGATATAGAAGGGGGATCTTCAGAGCCATTGAATTCAACTGTGGCTTATATAGGTAAGAGTCAGAGGCAGGATCTGAAGCCAAGTTATCCTAAATCCAGATCTCTTTCCATAATGCATGTTGCCTCTGTTAAAAACTACACTAACATTGCTCAATCATTGAATGATCTCACTTAAGCATCTATGAAAGAAGAGACACTGGAGCAGAAATATACAGAATATAATGCCATCATAAAACCAAGAAAACCACATAGAGATCTATGGACAAACAGCTGTGAACAAGCATTTAAAGACTTCAACATTTGTCTCATAATGCATCACAGACCCATACTGTATGTATGTATTGTATGTCCTGTATGTAGATCCCAGACTGAAAGATTGGTTTGTAATTCTGTGCTGAGATTGATGGTCACATGCCACATTTGCTAGCAGAGGATAATCAACAGTGAGACCAATTTATTGCTCTGTTTACAAATGGGGAGCTCCTGGTTTTGAAATGAGTGGTAACTGAGAAATCAAAAGATTGTGTGTATGAATACTCCATAGTCTAAACTCTTTTTTTCACTCTGGATAAACATGTAATTAATTCAAATCTTGGCAATATTAAGCAAAGATAAGGTAAAGGGCAAAGTCTTTTATTTATAGTTTTATTGTAAACATATGCTGCTTGCCATGAATAATGTTGTTGAGTTCTATGGGTGACATTCTTGAACTGATTTTCTCCATAAACTGGAAAAATTAAGATTCAGTCTAAAAGTCTAAAAAAAAATCATCTTGTAGGTCCTCCATTGCAGAGCACTGTCATCTTTTTAATACTGATATTTCTCCAGTGATGCCATATGGCAGAGTATGATGTAAATCATAATCTCTGAAGGGTCAAAATTTCAGGTAAGCCAAAGAAGGACACATGAGAGGTCACATTACATTATCAGTGATCTCACGAGGAAGAAGTGATATAAAAGATATTCTTCATGAAATGTGTGGAAATGAAAGGAGATAGACTGATAATATATTTAAAGCTGAAATAGGCCCTAAAGGCCATCTAATATGAACTGGGGACCAGAAAGATACAGCAATTTTTTCCAAGGCTATACAAACAGAACTGAGATTTGGGTGTTTTTTTACTGTAATTACAGAGTAAGAGATAACAAATGGACCACTCAAATACTTTTGATATCTGTGGAATTTTAAATTACCTGGAAGAATACTTGTTAGAGTTACTATGAAGGTTTTAATGAAGACATGGCTAAGATTGAACATGAGCCAGCATGAGAAGGTGGGCTGAAATCTGTACCATGGTAGGGAATGATGAAGGAATATTAGTATTATGTTGTATCATTTAATAATCAGTATTACTTTACAATCCTATCCCCCATTTTATCACTCCTAGCACCCCCCCCTCCATCTGCCAGCACTAGTTCCATAATCAGTTTTAAGTGGGACCTTTGATTCTGTTTACCTGTAAACAGTGAACCAGGTTGTGCTGTGCCTCTCCTCGGAGGATGATTCTTCTTTCCTCTGTCCTTGTAGCTAATGGGTAATTTAGTCTCTAGCTAAGGGGTTGCAGGGAGAGTAGAGTTGGGAGCCTGAAGGAAGATCTTGATTGGAGTTGTTCTGATTTTCTAGCCAAGTTTACTAGAGGCAGCTGAGTCTCATAAAGCAATTAGCATTCCTTAATTGTCAGAGTGTTATCAACCACACCTGAAAACCAGCCAGATTTTTCCCAGATGCAGTTAATTGTAAGGCCTTAAAAAAAACTTTTATTTATTTATTTATTTTACTACTCCCCCAAGCACACTTGGGAATCTCAACAAATATGGTCTTTTTAATTCCCTTAGGTGGTATCACTGACCCATTGAGGGGGAATCGTATGAGCCATTTTATTAATAGTTATGTGCATCACTATTAAACTATTATTTTGCATGGAAAACTTTCCTCAGTTTATCTTTGTTGAATTTTTACTTTCACAAGTAATTAAAAACAAGATATCATAGATCCACTGTCTTCCCTCCTAAACCTACTCCTTTTCAAATTCATCCATTTCTTTAGAAGTAGAAATTTTAGAAACTTATACTTACTAAAATATTTAGGGTCAATACCACGTTTTGCAATAAGACACTTCTAATTTTTGTAATTGTTAGTGTTCTCTTCCTCTTTATCATTATGGTATATATACTTATCTGCTGTTATTTATATTATCCAGAAGAACTGTCATTTCCTTGAGGGAAAGGGTCATTTTTCTGTTTTTCATTTTATCTATGTATTTCCAGCCTTAATATAATAATAATGCCTTGCATCAAGTAGGTACTTAATAAAAGCTTGGTAGATTGGATTATAAGTAATGTCCATTTACAAAAAGAGGTTTATAAAACTAATAATTCATAGGGATATTTAGGCTTGTATTGGAGTGACAATATAACTTTATTTTGAAGAATAAGGGATAGTAGAAAGGATGTAATCACATTCAAGCTTCATGAAAATAATGGGATAACTAAAGATCTTTGATGAATTGAAAGATGGAGTATTTGGAGAGGCAGCATGGCACAGTGGGAAAAACATTGCACTTGGTATTGAGAGAGCAAAAGGTTCAAATCCCATGTTTCACAAGTATTAGTTATAGAATCAAGGAAAAATTACTGAGATTTTCAGAAATCAATTTCTTAATCCATAAAATGGCAATATGAATACATGTGTAATATCTAGCTCACATAGTTATTGTGAGTAAAATTTGAAATAATATATGCAAAATGCTTCATCAATCTTAAATCCCTACATACAAATCAACTATTAGAAGGGGACATTGGGAGAAATTGTATGGTATATATAAAGAAAGAAAGGAAAAAGATTCTAAACAACTAAATTTCCAAAATGTCTAAGTAGACTCATTAGGTGTACCTGTTGATGGAATCCTAGGATGATGTTTAATATATAAGATGAAGAAAAAAGTTGTTCATTCTTTTTTTTTTTCCTTTCCTTTTCTTTTTAATGCTTTATTTTTAGTTCCAAATTCTCTGCCTCTCTTAGCCCCTTCCCCAAAATTTGAGAAGGAAATAAATATGATATCCATTATACAAATGAGTCACAAAAACATTTACACATTAGCCACATTGTGTGTGTGTGTGTGTGTGTGTGTGTGTGTGTGTGTGTATGTGAAGAACAATTAACTAAAAAGATTATGTTTCAATCTGTACTCAAAGGTGCTCAGTTTTTCTGATGGAGGTAGATAGCATTTTTCATTATCAGTCCTTTGGAAAATCATTCATTGTATTATAGATCAAAGTAACTATATGCTTCACAGTTGACTATTGCTCTAATTACTATATACAATATTCATTTCACTTTGTATCAGTTCATATTAGTCTTCTCAGTTTTTTTCTGAAACTACTCTTTTGTCATTTCGTAATGAATAATTATATTACAATCATACGCCACAATTTGTTCAGCTATTCTCAACTGATATCTAACCCCTCAAACTCCAATTTTTGACAACACAAAAAGAGGTGCTATAAATATTTTTATACCTAAATATCCTTTTCTTTTTCCTTTCATATTGTTAAATTGTAGAGCTAATAGCAGTATTGCTGGGTAAAATTGCATAAGTTTTTAAGGCCTTTTGTCATAGTCCCAAACTGTTCTTCAGAATGGCTGAACCAGTTGATAACTCTACCATCAGTGCATTAATGTACCTATTTTCCACTTCCTCTCCAGTATTACTCATTTCCCTTTTTTGATCATGTTAGCCAATCTGATGCATATAATGTATTCCCTAATTTTTTTTTCATTTAAATTTCTCTGGTAATTAGTAATTTAGAGCATTTTATAGGACTATTGATAGATTTGATCTCTTCATCTGAAAATTGTTCATATCATTTGATCATTTATAAGATGTTTATTCTTAACTTATAGCAATAAAACTGGTGAAATGTTAAACTGCCCAAATGCTAGAGCCATGTAACTTCATTATCTCAGAGAGTAAAAAAGATAGTAGACAACTCAGTGGAAATCATAATCTATGTTTTTCATTCTTGAGCCTGGATAGGAGAGCAGGAAAATCCCACTTTTCCACACCTTCTTGGTCACTAAGGGACACTTTTCAAGGCCCTATAGAAACAAGATCAACAGTGTATTCTTATATTCCTCAAGGAGTCCAGTCCAGGGTTAGGAATAGAGCATCCTCCTCCATAGCTCAGGATTGTGGAGAACCCAAAGCTCAGAGGGCAGATGACTTTGCCTTCTACAGACTTTTGGAAGCTTAGAGAATGTGCAGGCAGAAGTACAACATGGTTAGGAAGTATGACCAAATTCCCTCCAGTCTCTAGGGACAATTTAAAATTACACAATTTTAAATGGATATAGACATGTTTTCATTTCACTTGTACTTAGTTGAGAGAATATAAATCAAAAAGGATATTGGGGAGGAGAGCACAACAAGGGAAAGATACTTAGTGGGTATGAGCAGACAATAGTGTATTACCAATGATGGCTTGCATACAAGCCATGGAGAGTTTATTCAAGTTTCATTTGATTTTATGGAAAGGTAAAGGAGTAAGCATTTATGAAGCACCTACTATGTACTAGATACTATGCTAAGCACTTTGTAAATATTATCAATAAAGGGAGTAACCACAGCAGGGGAGATCACAGACTCATTTAAGTATGGAAGAAATGAGTTTTCAAAGAATTCTGAAAAAAAAGTCACTGAAATTCAGGAAATTGATTGACTACTTATATGGAGTAATATAGATAATGTTCTTGACTTACATGAGAATTTGAGCTAGAGGAGTGCTATGGTCATTTCTACCTTTAAGATTCTAAGTTATGAACAATAGAGGCCCTATAATATAATGCCATGCTTTTCAGCTGCAGTGGCTTATAGGGCAAAATCTGCAGTAGTAAATACATTCACTTTGAAGATTGACTAGTTCCTGACTATTAATGATACTCTGCACCACAAAAGAATATGGCACATAGAAGCTTGGTAAGTAGCCCTTTTAGATATGCTATCATTAATCGGAACTAGAGAACTTGCAACAGCTACAAGAAACTTTTAGGTTAGAAATACTGAAGAACTTATTTCTTCCTTAAGATCTTTAATTAAATTCTGTAATAGACTACTGGGAGAAATATAATTTCAGAGGGCTAGATTAGTTGACTTTTTGAGTTTCTCCCCTCTTCTCTGTCAGCCCTAGGAGCTGAGAATTCTATTGGAAGGTAAAGAGTTTAGGGAAAAATTGACATCAGTTTTTTTTTTTTTTTAATGAAAAGCTTCTAATAGATAAGTAAGAATTTTTTTTCATTTGTTTCTCTTTGCATTTTTCCCTTCCTTCTAATAATATAGTACATAAATACTCTTACATTCCACAAGAGAACCAAAAAAGATTAATTACTTTAGCTAAACATCCCTTAAATAGATTATTGTTTATTTAATGCATGTGATTAATAGGTTTTTTAAGCATATTGAAAATATCTTAAATTAACTACCCATGAAAAGTAAAGAACTTAAAAAGAGAAATAGGTAAAAAAAAAAGGAAAGAAATTGGTGTAGTATAGTCTCATATAGTAAGTGTATAAAACAAGAACACAGTAAAAAATATGTATTTTTAACCAAATGCAAACTTTTCCTTATTACACAAATGACAACCCTTAGGGATCTAGTAAAACCAGTCAGAAAATGTATTTCCCTCTCATAACTAACTCTAGGAATAGAGGGAGAGCTTAAATATGACCTACTTTTTCCCCATTTCCCTATGATCTCTTCATGCAATACACTGACTGGTTTTAAACTGATTCTTTATGGTTACTTTCCTTTAGTTCATAAAACAAAAACATACAAACTTCAAATAACTTCTCACTCTATTTAACTATGTGAATATTTACAAATCCTGCTTATAAAATATAAGGTTCTTCAAGGGACTAAAAAACTACAAAACTACATTCTTTTGGCTTCATAACTGAGGACCTAGAACAATGCTTTGCATATAATAAGTACTTAATGAATATTTGCTGAAGTGATTTAAATTGAATCATTTGGCTAGAGGTGGTTGTTAACGGTCTTGGGAGGGCATGGGGCAGTGAACTAACTAAAGAAGAAAATGTAAAGAAAAAAGGGAGGGTTAAGACCAAAATTTGAAGGACAGATACCTTAGAGAGTAGAGAAAAGAAGCCAGTAAATGAAAAATGAGGAGAGGTTAGAAAATAATAAGATTTCTGAGTCAGGTGACTAACATGATGGAGGCCTAGTCATTTTTTCTGATTCCTATGATCTCCCAAACTTCTCTAAAATCAGGATTATATGTAAGAGATAAGCCAGTTTCAGCTATCTCCCCAATTTAGAGAGTAAAAAAATTGTAAGGAGAATAAAACACGTTCACACACACACACACACACACACATACACGAACTAATGAGAAAGAAGACATACTAATTCTTAATATTGTCACTCAGCACCCTGTGTCCCACTATTTACAGGGCTCTGCCAAGGCTGCACAATCCAGAGGTTTGCAAAAGAACTCAACTCTCCCCATAACTTCCCAATGACCTAGAAAACCAAAAGTCAGATACTTCCTTGGATTGAGACTACAATACTTTCTAATGTGTAATGCCGGAGAAACTGAGGCAAGTAGAGATTAGTTTTTAATTTTAATGTGGAGAGTTTAAGCTAGCTGAATGAATGGGACTAAAGTCCAAATCATTCAGTATAGATAAATAGTGTCAGAGAGCTTATATAGGGTTTTAGTTTATTAGGATTTGCAAAAAGAACACAATGTAATGCCCATAGAAACTGAGGCAAGATAGAAATTAGAGAGTATTTAATATTTTATTTGAGGAGAGATTGTGCTGGGGGCAAAACAGGATCCATGTTGCCCCCAGGACTGAAAATGGACTCTCCTCTCAAAGCATTCAGCAACAAATAAAGAATTCCAGGAATTCTTTATAGGAGTCCAGTGATCGGGAGAGACAAAGACAAAGGAGTAGAACATTGGTGAGTGGACTATAAATTCTGTTCTGACAGATTGGGGGTAAATTCTTTATAACTTGGGAGGATCTAGGAGCCAGGATGTCTGGTTCAGAGGGTCTCACCTAGGTATCTGAGATGAGCCAGGTATATTTTTATGGCTCTTATGGAATGCTAATGGTCAGGGCTCCCAACCCTAATTTGTATCAGTTCTAATGGTCAGGAAGGGGGGTTGAAACCAGGGAGACTGAGGCTGAATAATTCAAGGAACTGAATATAACAATTCAAGGAAACTTGAGGCAGAACAATTCAGGGAAAGTGAGGCAGAACAATTAAAGGAAACTGTGGCATAACATAATAACCTGAGTATACAGTCTTACAGGGGAAACAAAGGCAGATTGGGTCAAGGACACTGGGTGACCAGACAAACCGTAATTCCAGGAAAGGATCATAACTTAATCCTGATAGGATAGGAGGTCAAGATAAGAAGGTAGAGGACAGGAGACAATGAAGCATGGGTCAATACTCAAAAACAGGGGGAATTACCTTAGCAAGGATCGAGATAATGCACTTGGACATCTATGACACAATGATATGTGAAGGGGAGATCGGAGATACAAGGTTTTTCCTGGATTCTTTTTAAAACTCAATTTTCCTAGTCCTAATTGCAAGGAAGGAGTTGGCTATGGCTATCCAGGATTCAACATAAGAAGTAGTACTCAGTAATAATAGAAACAGAATAGTAATAGAGAAAACTGGAGCAGGATGCCAAAGTATGTGTGTATTCTCTAATATTGCCTGAAAGAAATAAAAAGCTAAGCATCCAGTGGGGGCCATTTTGTGCCCCCAGTACAAATTCACATTAAACCAGTTTTCATTTTTATCCCATTGTGGGGTTAAAAACTAAAACTGGTGAAATATGAATTTCCTGAAGGAGGAGGTTGAGATAGTTTTAAGATTTAGCCCTTAGGATTACTACTATGAAATGAACAATCAGAAAATGAGTAATAGGGGAATATGAGAGGAAAAAAGATTGAAATTCAGAGGGAAGACTATTATAAAAGAGATTATGGTCTCCAGATCAATTAAAAGTGTCCAGACTTTTATAAATAAACATTGTAAGATAAAGGTAAGTGAACAAACACCTGATGAGGAAGAAGACTTTATGAATTTCTGAGAGATCATGCACTTACAGTGAGATTTTCCTAATCAATTTAAAACAGGGCTTCTTAAACTTTTTCCACTTTTGAACCTTTTGCCCAAGAAATTTTTACAACTTGAGTATATAGGTATATAAAATACTTATACAAGTCAAACATTTACTGATAATAAATCATAACTTTGTGACCCCTATATTCAGTTATGATACCCCATATAGGGTCAGGAACCATAGTTTAAGAAGTTGGATTTAAAACATAAATAAAAATTATGAAAGAAAAATTTATGGCCTTCACAGAAAAAATAGTTGGCAGAATAGAAAAAACTTGAATCTATAGCTGTAAGGCTAATCAAATAAACAAACAGAAAGCACAACTGATAGGGAATACAAATAAAGGAAAGGAAAGAATAAATTTTGGGGGGATGAATGAAAAAAGATAGCAGTCATGGTTTCCATACAATTAAAACTCCCGGATTGCTAAGGTAGAATTCATAGATCCAATTTAAGAATTATGTCTCCTAGAATAGCTGGATTAGTAAAAAAAAAAAAAAAAAAAAAAGAAGAAGAAGAAGAAGAAGAAGAAGAAGAAGAAGAAGAAAGAGAGAGAGAGAGAAAGAAAGAAAGAAAGAAAGAAAGAAAGAAAGAAAGAAAGAAAGAAAGAAAGAAGGAAGGAAGGAAGGAAGGAAGGAAGGAAGGAAGGAA
This sequence comes from Antechinus flavipes, assembly GCF_016432865.1. Taxonomy (NCBI): domain Eukaryota; kingdom Metazoa; phylum Chordata; class Mammalia; order Dasyuromorphia; family Dasyuridae; genus Antechinus; species Antechinus flavipes. The sequence continues at coordinate 97,754,353 of NC_067401.1, forward strand.
GGAAGGAAGGAAGGAAGGAAGGAAGGAAGAAAACATAACAGAAGAAATAATACAATAAAACTTCCCAGAACTTCTGAAAAGAGAAAACAAAGTTCCATTAAAAAGGAACACATCAGTTGCCTCTAGAAATAACCATCCAAATAACAACAACAAAAACCCTATGCTGCAAATTCCAAGACACATAGGGTTGAATTTAATAATTACAAGACAAGAAATAACAGAAAAAAGATCTTCCAATATGAAAGTAAGTAATTTCAAATGACATTAGATTACTCTATACCCACCAGAAACTTCAGGATGGAATGGAATAAAATGCTTTAAAGAGAAGCATTGAAAAAAGATTTCAAGATGTAAACCAAGATGATAATTCCTTCAAATCTGAGTCTAATAATTACTGGAAATATATGGCCATTCAATTAATAAAAAAGAATTCTTAGAAAATCTGAACTGAATAAATAATTTTATATATACCCCATGGAATAGAAAAATTTTTTAATTTTTTTTATTTAAAATATTTTATTGAAGTTTTTTTTTAATTTTCAAAACATATGCAAGGATAATTTTTCAACATTGACTCTTGAAAAACCTTGTTATTCCAATTCCTCTCCTTCCCCCACCCCTTTCCTAGATGGCAAGCAGTCCTTTATATGTTGGATATGTTGCAGTATATCCTAGATACAATATATGTTTGCAGAACCGAACAGTTCTCTTGTTGCGTAGGGAGAATTGGATTCAGAAGGTATAAATAATCGGGAAGAGAAACAAAAATGCAGATAGTTCACATTCGTTTCCCAGTGTTCTTTCTTTGGGTGTAGCTGCTTTTGTCCGTCATTTATCAATTGAAACTCAGGTCTCTTTGTCAAAGAAATCCACTTCCATCAAAATATGTCCTCATACAATATCGTTGTCGAAGTGTATAATGATCTCCTGGTTCTGCTCATTTCACTTAGCATCAGTTCATGTAGGTCTCTCCAAGCCTCTCTGTATTCATCCTGCTGGTCATTTCTTACAGAACAATAATATTCCATAACATTCATATACCACAATTTACCCAGCCATTCTCCAATTGATGGGCATCCATTCATTTTCCAGTTTCTAGCCACTACAAACAGGGCTGCTACAAACATTTTGGCACATACAGGTCCCTTTCCCTTCTTTAGTATTTCTTTGGGATATAAGCCCAATAGAAACACTGCTGGATCAAAGGATATGCACATTTTGATAATTTTTTGGGCATAATTCCAGATTGCTCTCCAGAATGGTTGGATTCGTTCACAACTCCACCAACAATGCATTAGTGTCCCAGTTTTCCCGCATCCCCTCCAACATTCATCATTATTTTTTCCTGTCATCTTAGCCAATCTGACAGGTGTGTAGTGGTATCTCAGAGTTGTCTTAATTTGCATTTCTCTGATCAATAATGATTTGGAACACTCTTTCATATGAGTGGTAATAGTTTCAATCTCATCCTCTGAAAATTGTCTGTTCATATCCTTTGACCATTTATCAATTGGAGAATGGCTTGATTTCTTATAAATTTGAGTCAGTTCTCTATATATTTTGGAAATGAGGCCTTTATCAGAACCTTTAACTGTGAAAATGTTTTCCCAGTTTGTTGCTTCCCTTCTAATCTTGTTTGCATTAGTTTTATTTGTACAAAGGCTTTTTAATTTGATGTAATCGAAATTTTCTATTCTGTGATCAGTAATGGTCTCTAGTTCATCTTTGGTCACAAATTTCTTTCTCCTCCACAAGTCTGAGAGATAAACTATTCTATGTTCCTCTAATTTATTTATAGTCTCGTTCTTTATGCCTAGGTCATAGACCCATTTTGATCTTATCTTGGTATATGGTGTTAAGTGTGGGTCCATGCCTAATTTCTGCCATACTAATTTCCAATTATCCCAGCAGTTTTTATCAAATATTGAATTCTTTTCCCAGAAGTTAGGGGCTTTGGGTTTGTCAAACACTAGATTGCTATAGTTGACTATTCTGTCTTGTGAGCCTAGCCTTTTCCACTGATCCACTAATCTATTTCTTAGCCAATACCAAATGGTTTTGGTGACTGCTGCTTTATAATATAATTTTAGATCAGGTACAGCTAGGCCACCTTCATTTGATTTTTTTTTCATTAATTCCCTTGAGATTCTTGACTTTTTATTGTTCCATATGAATTTTGTTGTTATTTTTTCTAGATCAATAAAATATTTTCTTGGAAGTCTGATTGGTATAGCACTAAATAAATAGATTAGTTTAGGGAGTATTGTCATCTTTATTATGTTCGCTCGGCCGATCCAAGAGCACTTAATATTTTTCCAATTATTTAAGTCTGACTTTATTTGTGTGGAGACTTTTTTATAATTTTGCTCATATAATTCCTGACTTTCCTTTGGTAGATAGATTCCCAAATATTTTATGGTATCAACAGTTATTCTGAATGGAATTTCTCTTTGTATCTCTTGCTGTTGGGTTTTGTTGGTGATGTATAAAAATGCTGAGGATTTATGGGGATTTATTTTGTAGCCAGCTACTTTGCTAAAATGATGAATTATTTCCAATAGCTTTTTGGTAGAATCTCTGGGGTTCTCTAGGTATACCATCATATCATCTGCAAAGAGTGATAGTTTGGTTTCCTCATTGCCTACTCTAATTCCTTTTATATCTTTCTCGACTCTATTGCCGAGGCTAGTGTTTCTAATACGATATTAAATAATAATGGTGATAGTGGGCAACCTTGCTTCACTCCAGATCTTACTGGGAAAGGTTCCAGTTTTTCCCCATTGCATATGATGCTTACTGATGGTTTTAAATATATGCTCCTGACTATTTTAAGGAAAAGTCCATTTATTCCTATGCTCTCAAGTGTTTTTATTAGGAATGGATGTTGGATTTTATCAAATGCTTTTTCTGCATCTATTGAGATGATCATGTGGTTTTTGTTTGTTTGGTTATTGATATAGTCAATTATGTTAATAGTTTTCCTAATATTGAACCAGCCCTGCATTCCTGGTATAAATCCTACTTGGTCATAGTGTATTATCCTGGTGACAATTTTCTGTAATCTTTTTGCTAATATTTTATTTAAGATTTTAGCATCAATATTCATTAGGGAGATTGGTCTATAATTTTCTTTCTCTGTTTTCAGCCTACCTGGTTTAGGTATCAGTACCATATCTGTGTCATAAAAGGAGTTTGGTAGGACTCCTTCAATCCCTATTTTTTCAAATAGTTTATATAACATTGGAGTTAATTGTTCTTTAAATGTTTGGTAGAATTCACATGTAAATCCATCTGGTCCTGGGGATTTTTTCTTAGGGAGTTGATTGATAGTTTGTTCTATTTCTTTTTCTGAGATGGGACTGTTTAGGATATTTACTTCTTCCTCTGTTAGTTTGGGCAAGCTGTATTTTTGGAGGTATTTTTCTATTTCATTTAAGTTGTCGAATTTATTGGCATAAAGTTGGGCAAAGTAACTCCTAATTATTGCTCTAATTTCCTCTTCGTTAGTGGTGAGTTCTCCCTTTTCATTTTTAAGACTAACAATTTGATTTTCCTCTTTCCTTTTTTTAATCAGATTTACTAAGGGTTTGTCTATTTTGTTGGTTTTTTCATAGAACCAACTCTTAGTTTTATTAATCAATTCAATAGTTTTTTTACTTTCAATTTTATTGATCTCACCTTTTACTTTTAGAATTTCAAGTTTAGTGTTTGACTGGGGGTTTTTAATTTGTTCCTTTTCTAGCATTTTTAATTGCAAACCCAATTCATTGACCTTCTCTTTCTCTATTTTATACAAATAGGCCTCTAGAGATATGAAATTTCCCCTTATTACCGCTTTGGCTGCATCCCATACATTTTGGTATGATGTCTCATTATTATCGTTTTCTTGGGTGAAGTTATTAATTATGTCTATGATTTGCTGTTTTACCCAATCATTCTTTAGTATGAGATTATTTAGTTTCCAATTATTTTTTGGTCTACTTCCCCCTGCTTTTTTGTTGAATGTAATTTTCATTGCATCGTGGTCTGAAAAGGATGCATTTACTATTTCTGCCTTACTACATTTGAGTTTGAGGTTTTTATGTCCTAATATATGGTCAATTTTTGTATAGGTTCCATGAACTGCTGAAAAGAAAGTGTATTCCCTTCTGTCTCCATTACATTTTCTCCAGAGATCTATCATATCTAGCTTTTCTAGTATTCTGTTTACCTCTTTGACTTCTTTCTTATTTATTTTCTGGTTTGATTTATCTAATTCTGAGAGTGCAAGGTTAAGATCTCCCATTATTATAGTTTTACTGTCTATTTCTTCTTGCAGCTCTCTTAGTTTCTCTTTTAAGAATTTAGATGCTACCCCACTTGGTGCATATATGTTTAATATAGATAGTGCTTCATTATCCATGCTACCCTTTAGCAAGATATAGTGTCCTTCCTTATCTCTTTTAATTAGGTCAATTTTTGCTTTAGCTTGATCTGAGATCAGGATGGCTACCCCTGCTTTTTTGACTTCACCTGAAGCATAGTAGATTTTGCTCCAACCTTTTACCTTTAACCTGCATGTATCTCCCCGCTTCAGGTGTGTTTCCTGTAAACAACATATTGTAGGATTCTGGCTTTTAATCCATTCTGCTAACCGCTTCCTCTTTATGGGGGAGTTTACCCCGTTCACGTTTATGGTTAGAATGACCAATTCTGTATTACTTGCCATCTTGTTAACCCCGGTTTATGCTTTCCTCCCTTCTTTCCCCTTTCCCCCCCTTCCAAGTATTAAGCTTGTGAGCACCCCTTGCTTCTCACAGCCCTCCCTTTTTAGTGTCCCTCCCCCGCCTTAGAGTTCCTCCCCCTATCTTACCCCTTTCCCTCCCAGTTCCCGTATTCCCTTCCGCTTAGCTTATTCCTTCCCTTTCCACTTTTCCCTTCTCACTTTTCAATGAGATGGGAGAAGTTTCACCATAGATTGAATATGTCTTAAGATTTTTCACTTAAAGCCAATTCTGAAGGCAGTAAGATACCCACTATATTCATCCCCCTCCATTCTTTCTCTCAGATATAATAGGTTTCCTATGCCTCTTCATGAGATGTACTACCCCCACTTTACCCTTTTTCTGGTACAATGTCCTTTCCACATCAATTTCTAGAACAAGGTATACATGTATTCTTTATACATCTATATAGTCAAAATATAGTTCCCAAGATTAATCTTTACCTTTTTAGATTTCTCTTGAGTTCTATATTTGTAGATCAAACTTTTTGTTAAGTTCTGGTTTTTTCATCAGAAATAGATGAAATTCGCTTACTTCGTTGAATGTCCATCTTCTTCCCTGGAAAAAGATGCTCATTCTTGCTGGGTAAGTTATTTTTGGTTGCATACCAAGTTCCTTAGCCTTTCGGAATATCATATTCCAGGCCCTTCGATCTTTTAATGTGGATGCTGCCAGATCCTGGGTGATCCTTATTGTGGCTCCTTGATACTTGAATTGGGTTTTTCTAGCCGCTTGCAATATTTTTTCTTTCACCTGAGGGTTCTGGCATTTGGCCACTATATTCCTTGGTGTTTTGATTTTAGGATCCCTTTCAGTGGGTGATCGATGAATCCTTTCAATGTTTATTTTTTCCTCTGTTCCTATGACTTCTGGGCAGTTCTCTTTGATGATTTCCTGGAAGACAGTGTCCAGGCTCTTTTTTTCATCATGTTTTTCTGGGAGTCCAATGATTCTCAGATTGTCTCTCCTGGATCTGTTTTCCAGGTCTGTTGTCTTCCCCAGAAGGTATTTCACATTTTTCTCCATTGTTTGATTTTTTTGGATTTGCTTGACTGATTCTTCTTGTCTCCTCGAGTCATTTAATTCCACTTGTTCAATTCTGATTTTCAGTGAAGTATTCTCTTCACTCACTTTTTTAAAATCTTTCTCTAATTGTCCAATTGAGTTCTTTTGTTCTGTGGAATTTTTTTCCATTTCGCCAATTTTGTTTTTTAGAGAGCTGTTTTCTGTTTCCAGTTCACTAATCCTATTTTTCAAGGATTTTACTTCTTTATCCACTCTCTCTTTAACTGACTTCTCCAGGCTCTTTTCCCATTTTTCTTCTAGCTCCCTTGTGAGAGCCTTTTTAATCACTTCTATGAGGTTCATCTGTGCTGAGGAACAGATGATTTCCTCCTTTGGGGAATCACCTGGGGACTGCCTGTTTTTAGTCTCCTCAGGATTTAGAGTCTGCTCTCTATCTGTATAGAAGCTGTCAAGGGTTAAAGTCCTCTTCAGCTTCTTGCTCATTCTGTCTATTAATCAGAGATAAACTACCAAAGAAAAACAGAAAAAACTGGAGTCTTTCTTTGGGGGAGGGGCTGGGTGTGTTATCGAGCTTCCTCTACAGACTGCAGGGGGCAGCAGTGAGGCACTAGCAGGACTGTGCTGCGCCTGCGCTCTGAGATCCCAAAGCGTGCTGAGTCACTGAGGGGGGGAAGGGGGGGGGCCAGGTCCTGAGAGAGTCCAGCTGTTTGCGGTTGTGTTCTTCAGCCCCGGTGTTTTTAGCTTCTCTGCTGGGCTGCTGACTTGCTGCAGGTTCCAAACCTGTAGCGAAGCTCTCCCCGCAGAGACAGCTACGATCACTCCCCACCCCCTCTCAGCTCTGCTCCCGTGCTCTCACTGCCGCTGCCCTCAGCCTGCGCCCGATCTAAAACCGCCCCAGCCCTCCAGTAAAGACAGACCTTTCTTGGCGGATCTCAAGGATGGCTTCTCTTGGTAACTATTTGTGGGTTTTTTTCAGTCAAGCATTGATTCAGAGGCTTGTAATGAAGTGGATAGTGAGAGAAAGCGCGGAGCTTATGCAACTGTGAGCCTCCTCTCCGCCATCTTAACCGGAAGTCCCCCGAATAGAAAAATTTTTAATTTTTTTTATTTAAAATATTTTATTGAAGTTTTTTTTAATTTTCAAAACATATGCAAGGATAATTTTTCAACATTGACTCTTGAAAAACCTTGTTATTCCAATTCCTCTCCTTCCCCCACCCCTTTCCTAGATGGCATATAATCTGTGTTAAACATAGTAAAAACATGTTAAATCCAATATAGGTATACCTATTTATAGAATTATCTTGCTGTACAAGAAAAAAGCATATCAAAAAATAAAAACAAATAAGAAAAAAAAATTCAAGCAAACCACAACAAAAAGAATGAAAATGCTATTTTGTGATCCACCCTCAGTTCCCAAAATCCTCTCTCTGGATGTAGATGGCTTTCATCATCACAAGACAACTGGAACTGGCCTGAATCATCTCATAAATAATAGAAATACAAAAAAGGTAACAACTATAGCAACCAAGGACAACAACAACCAAAAAATAACAAGAGATCATTAAAAGTTTTCTTTCTAAAAGTACACAAGACAACAGGGGTAAAAATCTAAATCAGATGGGAGTGATGATGGATAAATAAGCCTGAAATGTTATGGTCTAAACCTCAGAACATCCCACCTGTAGTGGACCTAAAGGAGAGAGAGAGAGAGAGAGAGAGAAAGGAATATGTGATATACCCTAATAAAGTCAAAGATTAACAATGAAGGGGAATTAACTTCTATGGCCTTCCAGGAAGTAGGGAATATAAAACAGTGAGCAAGGAGACAAAAAGAAGGACAAAACAAGAAAGGGAGGGGGAAATTTTGATTTCATTTATGAAAGGGCATAAGTCTGATGAGTGTATCCATAAAAGAAGAAACTCTATAAAAAGAGATGAAAACCTTCTAGTGGTTATAATCCACAGGGATTTGTGGTTTAGACAGAAAACTCAAAACTGCTCCAAGAGAAGCAGAACCAGAGATCTTCAGGGGGCAATTGACATGCATGAGAGTGTTAAGGTATGGGCCTCAGGAAGAGACTGCGTGTGTGTTGATCGTTATGGCAATGGTTAACTAAACAATTAGGAATATAGGAAAATCCCTACGGTGGGGCAACATTCTTTCTATTGCCTGTGGAAAGTGATATTTCTAAGAGTGAGATCCAAAAGAATAAGAGATTAGATAAGTTTTACGAGGCAATGTGATAAAAATCATTTAGAAGCATAAATCCAAAATAAGTATTCTTGAAACTTTGATTCCATGAGGTATACGTGTATAGACTAAAGAAGGACTGAACATATATGTCCTGAGTCAAAGAATAAAAAATCAAGACTAGACAGAAAGAAAAAATAAATAATGAATAAAATGAAAGAAAAAAAAATTAGATAAAGTCAACAATCAATAGATATCATATCTACTACTTGCCAAGCACTGTGTTTAGTATCAAGGATACAAATATTTAAAAAAAGGATAGTTCCTGCTGTCAAGATGCTTAGAATCTAATGGAGGAAGACAAAATACAAAAAGTTGTAAAAGTACCTGAGGTAGGGATATGATAGAGAGAGATGTCTCAAAGTAGTGAAACCAAGTGAGAAATAAAATATTTGACCTGAACTCTCCCCTTAAATGGAGTCCATGGCTTCATCTTTCAATTAGAGAGGCAGAAGATAGATAGAGTACCGAGGTTGATGAGATAGGATGATGAGTTTATTCCAGGAATGACCTTTCTGTTGCATGGTGAAAGGTGAAAAAAATGAAATAAAAAAGTTGAAGGAAAGGGAATTTCACATGACTGAAGGGAAGAATTAAATAACTAGATTAAAAATAAGAAAGAAAAAACTACTAGTAAATTAAATAAAACTAGGGGATAGGGTAATTCTTGGGATGTTAGAACTTATAGGTAAAGGGAAGAAAACCAGTGAGAATAAGGTTTCCTTCATGTAGACTAAAATGAAATAAGTGAAGATGCAATGTACTATGTTTATATAAGAAGAGGGAAAAAAATCCCAATTTGGGAGGGAAATGCTATTAGAAATAGAGAAAAATATAAATTTAATTCTCATAACTTTACTTTTAAAATTTAAACTTAAATGCAAAATAGAAAATAGAAAAAAAGAAAAATAGTTGCTATATGTACAGCAGAATGTAAGAAAGAGAAATTTTAAATATAAAACAATACATTTTCATTTCAAAAAAGCCTATATAATAAATATTATACATTGTATTCAATAGATATCCATCTTTTCTTTGCTGCTTTGTGAGTTTTTTTTTTTTTGTTTTGTTTTCTGTTGTGTTTAATTTTTCTGGGCATGATATTTTTGATTACAACGCCAATTCTTTTGCTCTTTGATATATAGTGTTCCAAGACTACACTCTTTTAATGTAGCTGCTATTAGGTCTTGTGTGATTCTAATTGTGACTGCCATAATTAATGTTTTTTCTTATTACTTGTAATATTTTCTTCTTGACCTGGGGGTTTGGGAATTTGGCTATCATGTTCCTGTAGGATTTCCTCATAATGTCCTTTAAGTGGTGATCAGTGGATTTCCTCCTACCACAGCCCCCATTTGTAGTTTTCCCTCATGTTCTAGCACTTTATGACAATTAAAAATATTTCTTGTATTATTGTATCAAGATTCTTTTTTTGATTGTAGCTTTCATGTAGTCTTATTATTCTTATGTTTTTTTCTTGTTGATTTATTCTCCATATCTGTTGTTTTTCTTATGAGATGTCGCACATTCTCTTTTATTTTTTTTTACTTTTTATATTTTGTTTTATTATTTCTTGGTTTCTTATAATTTTACCAGCATCTCCTTGTCCAATGCTAATTTTCTAGGTGTCATTTTCTTCCTTAAGTTTTTGGATCTCCTTTTCTATTTGGTTAATTTTCTTTTCATAGTCTTTTTGTTTTTCTTGGAGGTTCTTATTATTTTTTAAAAATATTTCTTAATCTCTCTCATTTGATTTTCAGTCTTCTTTGAGTTTTGTGAATTCTTTTTGGATAGATAAACATTTGGTGTTACTCTTTTGTGTATGAGACTTTAAAAAAAAATTCTGTATGTTCCTCTGAAGACAATCCCCAGTCATCTCTATCTACATAGCAATTTTCTGTAGTTGAATTATTTGTCCTTTGCCTGCTCATTTCTTTTTTTTTTCTCTTTTTTGTTTTAATAATAGCCTTTTATTTTCAAAATATATGCAAAGATAGTTTTCAACATTCACCCTTGCAAAACTTTATCTTCCATTTTTTTTACCCTCCCTTCCCCTACTCTACTCTATTCTCTAGATAGCAAGTAAATCCAATATATGTCAATCTTTTCTTTAAAATTTATAGTCACTTTTAGTATAATCACCTCTAGTCCTGGGATATAGAGAATGGTGCCTCTAGTCTCAGGTTCTCCTTCAGTTCTCTCCTCTGGATGGCATCCCTTTTTACCTAGGGCCATGGTTTCAGTAGCACATCTGTGCTTATTAGAAAGGGTTCCCAATTTTCCCTGACTCAGATGCCACACTCCTTACACTGTCCAAGGTGTGAAAATTCCTGTGGCTGGGGCTGAGGCTACCTCCAAATTCAGCCAGTCTTTGTGCTTGCTGCTTGTTGTTTTCATATTACTTTAGAAGTGAATGAATTTAAAAATCCAATAAAATAAAAAAGAATGACATTGTATTAAACAAAGCAAAACTCCAGCCCCTCACTATCTATTGTTTATAATATAGACATCTGAAAAATACACACAAAGAATAAAAATAAAGGGTTGAGGAAGAAATTGCTATGCTGAATCAGGGAAATCCAAAAATAAAGCAGGAGTTGCAATCATGCTATCTGACAGAGCAAAACATCCATAATATAAAGGGATAAGAAGGAAAATACGTTATATTGAAAAGAACAATACTCAACAAATTAATATTAACTTAAATGCTTTAAATATCTTAGCATCTAGCCAGTGTATTTTTTTTCTTACACCTTATGGTTCCGGTTCTGGTTAACCATAATTCATCATCACATAAATTTGATCATTCTTTCTGGTTAGAGAGTAACATTCTACTTCCCTATGTCCCATTCAACATCCTTCTAGCTTTCTGAACCAAAGTATTATGCATTGGCCATCACTTCCCTATTTGTGTTTTTACTCTTATTATATATAAAAATTATATATATATGCATATATATATATGCATATATATATATACACACATGTATGTATGTAACTTGAAAGCTGAGATTATCTTTGTTGTGGTTTTTGTATTTCCAATACTTTAAGTTAGTACTCAATAAATACTTTTCAATTTATTCATGCTTTTTCTATCACGGATGAACAAATTCAGTTGAATCCCCTTATAGAAACTGGTATGTTTATTATTATAGTTTTTTATTTACAAAACATATGCATGGGTAATTTTTAAACACTGACCCTTGCCAGTTCTGTTCCAGATTTTCCCTCCTTCTCCTCCCCTCCTCCCCTAGATGGTAGGTAGTCCAATACATGTTAAATATGTTAAATTATATGTCAAATCCAATATATGTATACATATTTATACAGTTATCTTGCTGCACAAGAAAAATTGGATCTAGAAAGAAAGAAAGAAAAACCTGAGAAGGAAAACAAAAATGAAAGTAAATAACAACAGAAAGAGTGGAAATGCTATGTTGTATTCTACCCTCATTTCCCATAGTTCTCTCTTTGGGTATAGCTGATTGTCTTCATTACTGAACAGTTGGAACTGGTTTGAATCATCTCATTGCTGAGGAGAACCACAACCATCAGAATAATCATCATATAGTCTTGGTATTGCCGAGTATAATGATCTCCTGGTTCTGCTCGCTTCACTTAGCATCAGTTCATGTAAGTCTTTCCAAGCCTCTCTGAACTCATCCTGCTGGTCATTTCTTACAGAACAATAATATTCCATAACATTCATATACCACAACTTATTCAGCCATTCCTCAATTAATGGGCATCTATTCAGTTTCCAGTTCCTTGCCACTACAAAAAGGGCTGCCACAAACATTTTTGCACATGTGGGTCCCTTTCCCTTCTTTAAGATCTTTTTGGGATATAAGCTCAATAGTAACACTGCATAGTTCCAACTTGCTCTCCAGAATGGTTGGATTCATTCACAATTCCACCAACTATGTATCAGTGTCCCAGTTTTCCCACATCCCCTCCAACATTCTGCATTATCTTTCCCTGAAATTCTAGCGAATCTGGCAGGTGTGTAGTGGTATCTCAGAGTTGTCTTAATTTGCGTTTCTCTGATATGATTTGGAGCCCCTTTTCATATGACTAGAAATAGTTTCACTTTCTTCATCTGAAAATTGTCTGTTCATGTCCTTTGACCATTTATCATTTGGAGAATAGCTTGAGTTTTTATAAATTTGAGTCAATTCTCTATATATTTTGGAAATGAGGCCTTTATCAGAACCTTTGAATGTAAAAATGTTTTCCCTGTTAATTGCTTCCCTTCTAATCTTGTTTGCATTAGTTCTGTGCAAAAACTTTTAAACTTAATATAATCAAAATTTTTTTTATTTTGTGATCAATAATGATCTCTAATTCTTCTTCGATCACAAATTCCTTCTTCCTCCATAGATTTGAGAGGTAAACTATCCCATGTTCTTCTAATTTATTTATAATCTCAGAAAGTGGAATTGAGGACAGTTTTGAAACATACATTGTAAAATGTTGTCATAAGAAAAGTAAAAGTAACCCATTCTTCATGTTAAATATAGAGGATGTTGTTTGACACCTAACAGAATGAAAGTTGCATAAGAATATTTAGCTAGAATTTATAGTATAGGTTAGTTTCAGCATTGCCATATATAGAATCTAGGAGTTTCTTTAGAAGGAAAATTATTTTATCCCAATGTCTGAAATAATTGGGCCAAATCTTTGGTCCAAGCTTTCATTTTCAGCAAGCTGAGGTATACAGATCACTCTGTTATCATTTTACCACCTCTCTTCCCATTTTAAGTTTATTTTCTCTCCTCTTCCTCTGCTACATTAAAGGATAAGACCTTGTTGAGAATAATTTCACAATCATAGTCACCATCTAGCAGAAACAAGATAGCCGCCATAGATGACAATTACAAGAACAACAGTCTGAGATGATACAAACTGAACCTAAATAAAGGAATTATCTCCCACAAATAACACATTCATTATGCTCTGCCCAGATAACTTCTAAACATGTTTAAGAATTTTGGGTTAATCTATAAATTTGGTAAACAAATAATTCACTTCTCCACACAAAAATTACAATCAACTTGATTTTCTTCCCAAGACTACTATCACTAACTGGGAACTCAAACCATCCCAAGCTTCTGTTTTATCTGCATCATCCAGCATAAAGGTTACCTAACAGTTGCTTTTGCAGTCTAATAAAAAAGCAATGGCATTCACTGTACAAAGCAATGGCTTTTAAAAATAATCTCTCTGACTTGATAAATAGTATCCTAGTTTTCTGATTAATTCTATTCAGTAGTCATTACAGGGTTATGTACCTCAGGGTGCTTAAGAAATAAGGGATTGATTTTTTAAAATTGTTTTGGCCTAAATAGCCAAATATCTCTTACTACCTTCTTACAATTAGAAACAAAGAAAGCTTCAAAGATTATGTTGTTAAGCCTTTCCAAAGGTGGGTTACATTGTTATAAATATCAGAACTAAAAGCAAAGCAGTTATCTACTATATGACATGCATGATGATTTCACAATCAAAATGAGAAATTCTCTTTTTTCTGTCTATTTTCCCCTTGTCAGAATGAAGATGTAGTTGCAGGTCATAGCTAGTGTGGATATTCATTCAAAATAATTTTGATATCTACAGGCTAGGGTCAGTATCTTGAGATTATAAATTAAGAATTGGAGAAGATGTTAGATGTCACCTAGTCTGACCTCATTTTATGGATAATAGAGCAAAGACTCAGAGAGATTTAGTGATTTGTCCAAGATCACATTGCCAAGGTTTAAGATATTTTTATCATGTGGATGAAGAAGAATGGAAGCTTAAAAACCCAATAAACAAACACAATTCAAACATACAAAACAGGTAAATTTAGGGGATTTGGACTTTAAAAAATTATGCATGAGAAAGTGTGATAAAATTTACAAATTGTTTAGTACCTGGCAGAGTAAGTGTTGTATAAATGTGACATATATGTATATACACACACACACACACACACACACATATATATGCTGTGTGTAGGTTTGTATGTATTTATACATATATATGCATAAATGTTACATAGGTATATGCATATGTATAAATGTGTCTCTCTGTGTGATATAACAGAAACTGGTTAATGAGGGCAAGACCCTTGAAATATGTGCTACCTAGCATTAAAACACATGGAGGTTCAGTGAGGCTGATTTTTAAAATGCATAATATGATAAAGAAACCTTTTAAAATTAGAAGCATGCCTTGGTATACTAAAACTTTTCCTGGTTGTGATAAAATGGTCTCTTTCTTCCTTGATGGCCAAGGGAGTTAAGAATTACTCCAGTAGGGAGAGAAGCAGCAGATGCTGTGCTAGGTGACTTGTCTTCCCACTGCACTTCCATGTGGCTGTAAACACATTTCCATTTCTATATCTTTTATCCTTGTGTTCATTATTTCCTAATCTTAAATGACTATGAATTAGAAGGAATAAACAGCCCAGATTATAAACTTGTGAACTTTGAAATATCAGAAAAAGCCATTGGTGGTTCACCAGCTGGAGTTCAGAGTGGAGTTTTCAGATGGTTGCAGCAACTAAAGCTTGGTGAAAAGCCAATCCTGAGGAGTGACCTACTTGTCCCAGACCAGCAGTGAATCAACACAGCAACATATATACTGTATTCTTCAAGCAAAGGAGTGACTCATTTATTGGCTATGGCCCAATGAGGAGTGAACTTGGTGGAGAGGAAAGTTTTGTAACAACTGCTTTTGGTCTTAACCCATTCTCCTGGAGAGTTAGTATGGATATAGGAAAAGTGTACAGGGGGAAATGTTTGAACTTCAGTTCTTATTATATTTCCTCAATACATATTTTGTAAAAATTGTTATTGGTACAATAGTCATTTGTTGGATGTTATTTGGAATATATTCACTAAGAATAATTTGAGGGGAATGGGGCTATGTCAAATGGAGATTCTTAAGATACAATATTAGATAAATAATCCTATACAAGTCCAAGGGATCTGACTCACCTGTTGGAGTGTGAATTGAAAGAATAAGTCCTAAGTTTTATTGTTATGTCCGTTTTTACATCACCTACATTTTCCCATGCATCTTTCTTTTCTCTCCATTCTAGAAAGTCAGTCACTCTTGATAACAAAGAACAAAATAGAAGAAGAAAGAAAATTATAGTATATATTGAAACCATCTGACCTAGAATGCAATGTTCTATATCCATAAAGGCAGCTAGATGGTACAATGGATAGAGTACTTGGCCTGAGTTTAAATAAAGCATTAGATACTTAAAATTGTGTGATTTTAGGCAAGTCATTTAGCTTGTTTGTCTCAGTTTCTACATCTGTAAAATAGGGCTCATAATAGTATCTATCTCCCAGGGTTGTTGTAAGGACCAAATACGATAATAATTGAAAAATTATTAGCACAGTATCTGACCATAGTAAGTATTATATAAACATTAACTATTATTATTATTACTTGTATATACCAGAAATTTTGAGCCATATCCTAATCAAAAGGGATCTATTCGTATCCAGTTCTTTGCTACTTCAAAAATACCATAAAATATTTTGGTGCATATAAGTGTATATAATTCTTTCTCTTTGTCATTGATCTTCCTGAGGAATATAGTTAGCTGTGGGATCTCTGAATATATTTGTTTTAATCACTCCTCTTATTTAATTCTAGAAATTGCATTCCAAAATGATTGGAATAATTTAGAGCTCCACCAGCAATGTAATGTAGACCTATCTTTCTATCCTCCAACATTAACTATCCCCTCCCTTTTTAACAAATAGTAAATTTCCCAATACATACACATTCATGAAGCTCAGAGAGAAATGCTTTTAACTAGGCAACCAGAAACAGATGCTACTGTCCCTGCCTTGAAGGACCTTTGATTGCAGGTTCCAAAAAGAATCCAGAATTACCCCACAGCGTTTATCTGCAGAGCAGCAATAAGACTCATCAGACCTGCTGGGAGCCTGATAACACCAGAGCAGATGGAAAGAGGAAAGGAGGACCTAATGAGATCACAGTTCACAGCAAATGTCACTATAAAAAAGGGGACAAAGAGAGATGATAAAAGGGATTCAATTAGACGGACATAAAATAACAACATTGGTTATTTATTCTAGGATTCTCCCTAACTCCTGTAAAGATTAAATGTTCTGAATGCTTGCAAGACCTTTATTTTCTCTAAATCATAAGTCATCATTCTGAGTACCTAAAGTGAGTGATTAGGAAGTCACCCGGCAGTAAGTACTAAACAGGTACCCTGGTGACTTGAATGAGTGACTATGGCCTCCCTAAAGAGTCAGAAAATGAAAATATGGAGAAGTAAAGTGATTGAACACTATCACCTGCTGATCAGTAGCAAACCAGGCCTAAGAAGAACACTCTATAAGTTAAACTTGAATATCTCCAGAGAAAAGGGAAAAACTGCAGATATAGCTGAGATGATTTTGGAGGGCCAAATCACTGATTGCATTTCACAGGGGAGGGTTTGGTTTTTTGTTTTTTTTTTTTTGACCTAAAAGATTTTTTTTTAGCTTTTTATTTTTAAAATACATGCATAGATAGCTCTCAACATTCATCCCTGCAAAACTATGTTTCAAACTTTAAAACTTTTTTTTTGCTTGAAAAACACATTTCTTTTATTCTTTTTTTTTTTTTAATTTTGTAATAACTTTTTATTGACAGAACCCATGCCAGGGTAATTTTTTTTTTTTTACAACATTATCCCTTGCACTCATGGACCTATTTTGATCTTATCCCTTCTGAATTCAATTCTCCCTGTGCAACAAGAAAACTGTTTGGTTCTGCACACATATATTGTATCTAGGATATACTGTAACCTATTCAACATGTAAAGGACTGCTTGTCATCTGAGGGAGGGGGTGGAGGGAGGGAAGGGAAAAATCGGAACAGAAGTGAATTCAAGGGATAATGCTGTAAAAAATTACCCTGGCATGGATTCTGTCAATAAGTTATTATCTTAGTATACGGTGTTAAGTGTGGGTCCATGCCTAATTTCTGCCATACTAATTTCCATTTATCCCAGCAGTTTTTATCAAATAATGAATTCTTATCCCAATAGTTAGGATCTTTGGGTTTGTCAAACACTAGATTGCTATAAATGACTATTCTGTCCTGTGAACCTAACCTATTCCACTGATCAACTAATCTATTTCTTAGCCAATACCAAATGGTTTTGGTGACTGCTGCTTTATAATATAATTTTAGATCAAGTACAGCTAGGCCACCTTCATTTGACTTTTTTTTTCATTAATTCCCTTGAGATTCTCGACTTTTTATGGTTCCATGTGAATTTTGTTGTTATTTCTTCTACATCATTAAAATATTTTCTTGGAAGTCTGATTGGTATAGCACTAAATAAATAGATAGATAGATTAGTTTAGGGAATATTATCATCTTTATTATATTCAGTTGGCCTATCCAAGAGCACTAAATATTTTTCCAATTATTTAAGTCTGACTTTATTTGTGTGGAAAGATTTTTATAATTTTGCTCATATAATTCCTGACTTTACTTTGGTAGATAGATTCCCAAATATTTTATGCTGTCAACAGTTATTTTGAATAGAATTTCTCTTTGTATCTCTTGCTGTTGGATTTTGTTGGTGATGTATAAAAATGCTAAGGATTTATGGGGATTTATTTTGTATCCTGCTACTTTGCTAAAATTATGAATTATTTCTAATAGCTTTTTAGTAGAACCTCTGGGGTTTTCTAGGTATATCATCATATCATCTGCAAAGAGTTATAGTTTGGTTTCCTCATTGCCTATTCTAATTCCTTTAATCTCTTTCTCGACTCTTATTGCAGAGGCTAGTGTTTCTAATACAATATTGAATAATAATGGTGATAGTGGGCAATCTTGCTTCACTCCAGATCTTACTGGGAAAGGTTCCAGTTTTTCCCCATTGTATATGATGCTTACTGAACTGATGGTTTTAAATATATGCTCCTGACTATTTTAAGGAAAAGTCCATTTATTCCTATGCTCTCAAGTGTTTTTATTAGGGATGGATGTTGGATTTTATCAAATGCTTTTTTTAACATCTATTGAGATGATCATATGGTTTTTGTTTGTTTGGTTATTGATATAGTCGATTATGCCAATAGTTTTCCTAATATTGAATCAGCCCTGCATTCCTGGTATAAATCCTACTTGGTCATGGTGTATTATCCTGGGGATGATTTTCTGTAATCTTTGCTAATATTTTATTTAAGATTTTAGCATCAATATTCATTAGGGAGATTGGTCTATAATTTTCTTTCTCTGTTTTCAACCTATCTGGTTTAGGTATCTACTATGTCTGTGTCGTAAAAGGAGTTTAGTAGGACTCCTTCAATCCCTATTTTTTTTTCAAATAGTTTATTTAGCATTGGAGTTAATTGTTCTTTAAATGTTTGTTAGAATTCACATGTAAATCCATCTGATCCTGGAGATTTTTTTCTTAGGGAGTTGGTTAATAGCTTGTTCTATTTCTTTTTCTGAGATGAGACTGTTTAGGATATTTACTTCTTCCTCTGTTAGTTTGGGCAAGCTATATTTTTGGAGGTATTCTTCTATTTCATTTAACTTGTCAAATTTATTGGCATAAAATTGGGCAAAGTAACTCCTAATTATTGCTCTAATTTCCTCTTCATTAGTGGCGAGTTCTCCCTTTTCATTTTTAAGACTAACAATTTGATTTTCCTCTTTCCTTTTTTTAATCAGATTTACTAAGGGTTTGTCTATTTTGTTGGTTTTTTCATAGAACCAACTCTTAGTTTTATTAATTAATTCAATAGTTTTTTTTTTTACTTTCAATTTTATTGATCTCTCCTTTTATTTTTAGAATTTCAAGTTTAGTGTTTGACTGGGGGTTTTTAATTTGTTCCTTTTCTAGCATTTTTAGTTGCAAACCCATTCATTGACCTTCTCTTTCTCTATTTTATGCAAATAGGCCTCTAGAGATATGGAATTTCCCCTTATTACCGCTTTGGCTGCATCCCATACATTTTGGTATGATGTCTCATTATTATCGTTTTCTTGAGTGAAGTTATTAATTATGTCTATGATTTGCCATTTCACCCAATCATTCTTTAGTATGAGATTATTTAGTTTCCAATTATTTTTTGGTCTACTTTCCCCTGGCTTTTTGTTGAATGTAATTTTCATTGCATCATGGTCTGAAAAGGATGCATTTACTATTTCTGCCTTACTGCATTTGAGTTTGAGGTTTTTATGTCCTAATATATGGGCAATTTTTGTGTAGGTTCCATGAACTGCTGAAAAGAAAGTGTACTCCTTTCTGTTTCCATTACGTTTTCTCCAGAGATCTATCATATCTAATTTTTCTGGTATTCTATTTACTTCTTTGACTTCTTTCTTATTTATTTTGTGGTTTGATTTATCTAATTCTGAGAGTGCAAGGTTGAGATCTCCCACTATTATAGTTTTGCTGTTTATTTCTTCTTGCAGCTCTCTTAATTTCTCTTTTAAGAATTTAGATGCTACACCACTTGGTGCATATTTGTTTAATATTGATATTGCTTCATTATCTATGCTACCCTTTAGCAAGATATAGTGACCTTCCTTATCTCTTTTAATTAGATCAATTTTTGCTTTAGCTTGATCTGAGATCAGGATGGCTACCCCTGCTTTTTTGACTTCACCTGAAGCATAGTAGATTTTGTTCCAACCTTTTACCATTACTTTGCATGTATCTCCCTGCTTCAGGTGTGTTTCCTGTAAACAACATATTATAGGATTCTGGCTTTTAATCCATTTTGCTAACCCCTCCTCTTTATGTGGGAGTTTACCCCATTCACCTTTATGGTTAAAATTACCAATTCTATATTACTTGCCATCTTGTTAACCCTTGTTTATGCTTTTCTCCCTTCTTTCTCCCTTACCCCTCTTCCCAGTATTAAGCTTGTGAGCACCACTTGCTTCTCACAGCCTTCCCTTTTTAGTATCCCTCCCCCCGCCTTAGAGTTCCTCCCCCTATCTTACCCCTTTCCCTCATAGTTTCCGTATTCCCTTCTGCTTAGCTTATTCCTTCCCTTTTCACTTTTCCCTTCTTACTTTTCAATGAATTGGGAGAAGTTTCACCATAAATTGAATATATCTAAAATTTTTCTCTTAAAGCCAATTCTGAAGGCAGTAAGATACCCACTATATTCATCCCCCTCCATTCTTTCTCTCAGATATAATAGGTTTCCTTTGCCTCTTCATGAGATGTAGTACTCCCACTTTACCCTTTTCTGTGTACAATGACCTTTCCACATCTAGTTTCTAGAACAAGGTATACATGTATTTTTTATACATCTTTATAGCAGAAATATAGTTCCCAAGATTTCTTTTTACCTTTTTAGGTTTCTCTTGAGTTCTATATTTGTAGATCAAACTTTTTGTTAAGTTCTGGTTTTTTCATCAAAAATAGGTGAAATTCGCTTATTTCGTTGGATGTTCATCTTCTTCCCTGGAAAAAAGATGCTCATTCTGGCTGGGTAAGTTATTTTTGGTTGCATACCAAGTTCCTTAGCCTTTCGGAATATCATATTCCAGGACCTTTGATCCTTTAATGTGGATGCTGCTAGATCCTGGGTGATCCTTATTGTGGCTCCTCTATATTTGAATTGAGTTTTTCTAGCCACTTGCAGTATTTTTTCCTTCGTCTGAGGGTTCTGGCATTTGGCCACTATATTTCTAGGTGTTTTGATTTTAGGATCCCTTTCAGTAGGTGATCAATGAATTCTTTCAATGTCTATTTTACCCTCTGTTTCTATGACTTCTGGGCAGTTCTCTTTGATAATTTCCTGGAAAATAGTGTCCAGGCTCTTTATTTCATCATGCTTTTCTGGGAGTGCAATGATTCTCAGATTGTCTCTCCTGGATCTATTTTCCAGGTCTGTTGTTTTCCCAAGAAGGTATTTCACATTCTTTTCCATTGTTTGACTTTTTTGGTTTTGCTTGACTGATTCTTGTTGTCTCCTTGAGTCATTCAGTTCCATTTGTTTGATTCTGATTTTCAATGAAGTATTTTCTTCACTCACTTTTTAATATCTTTTTCTAATTGTCCAACTGAGTTCTTTTGTTCTATGGAATTTTTTTCCATTTTGCCAATTTTATTTTTTTAGAGAGCTATTTTCTGTTTTCAGTTCACTAATCCTATTTTCCAAGGATTTGATTTCTTTATCCACTCTGTCTTTAAATGTGTGGGATGACTTCTCCAGACTCTCTTGCCAAGCCTCTCTCTCCTTTTCCCATTTTTCTTCTAGCTCTCTTGTAAGAGCCTTTTTAATTTCTTCTATCAGATTCATCTGTGCTGAGGAATAGATGATCTCCTCCTTTGGGGATTCACCTGGAGACAGTCTGTTTTTAGTCTCCTCAGGGTTTAGAGTCTGCTCTCTATCTGTATACAAGCTGTCAATGGTTAAGGTCCTTTTCAATTTTTTGCTCATTTTGTCAGAGAAGAATCAAAGACAAATTAGCAAAGAAAAAAAGAAAAAAACCCTAAATGGAGTCTGCTTTTTGGGGGGAGGGGCTGGGTGGTTGTTACCAAGCTTCCTCTACAGAGTGCGGGGGCAGCAGCGAGGCACTAGCAGGACTGTGCTGCGCCTGCATTCTGAGACTCCAAGAGTGTGCCAAGATACTGTGGGGTAGGGGTGGCCAGGTCCCGAGAGACTCCAGCTGTTTGGGGTTGTATTCTTCACCCCCCAGTGTTTTTAGCTTCTCTGCTGGGCTACTGACTTGCTGCCAGAGCAAAGGATCCAATCCTGTAGCAAAGCTCCCTCCTCAGAGATAGTGGAGATCACACCCCACCCTGCTCCGGTCTGTTCGGCTATGAGCTGCCTCCCGTGCTCTCCCTGCCACTGCCCTCAGCCTGCGCCCAATCTAAAACCATCCCTGCCCTCGAGCAAAAACAGACCTTTCCTGAGGAATTTCAAGGCTGTCTTCTCTTGGTAACTATTTGTGGGGTTTTTTTCAGTCAAGCATTAATTCAGAGGCTTGTAATGAAATGGATTCTGAGAGAAAACGTGGAACTTACACAGCTGTGTGCCTCCTCTCTGCCATCTTGACCGGAAGTCAAGCTCTTTTGTTTTAAAGCTTCTTACAATCTCACGCTTCAGATTTTCTTCCTTTCTGGCTTTCAAATCTCCATAATGGCCATCTCAGTCTTTGATCAATATCTAGTCAATTTCTTGATATTGATTTTATTATATTTTTTATTATATAGCACATGGGTAATTTTTCAGCATTGACAATTGCAAAATCTTTTGTTCCAATTTTTCTCCTTCCTTCCCTCCCCACTCCCCCGATGACAGGTTGATCAATACATGTTAAATATGTTAAAGTATATGTTAAATACAATATATGTATACATGTTCATAGTTATTTTGCTGCACAAGAAGAATCGGACTTTGAAATTATGTACAATTAACCTGTGAAGGAAATCAAACAGGCAGGTGGACAAAAATAGAGGGACTGGAAATGCTATGTAGTGGTTCACACTCATTTTCAAGAGTTCTTTCACTGGGTGTGGTTGGTTCTGTTCATCATTGAACAAATAGAACTGATTTGGTTCATCTCATTGTGGAAGAGAGCCACATCCATCAGAATTGATCATCATATAGTCTTGGTGTTGAGGTGTGTAATGATATCTTGGTGCTGCCCATTTCACTCAGCATCAGTTCATGTAAGTCTCTGCAGGCCTTTCTGAAATCATCCTGTTGGTAATTTCTTATAGAACAATAATATTCCATAACATTCATATACCACAATTTATTCAGCCATTCTCCAATTGATGGGCATCCACCCAGTTTCCAGTTTCTGGCCACTACAAAGAGGGATACCACAAACATTTTTGCACACACAGGTCCCTTTTCCTTCTTTAAGATCTCTTTAGAATATAAGCCCAGTAGTAACACAGCTGGATCAAAAGATACATATGCACAGTTTGATATCTTTTTGAGCATAGTTCCAAATCGCTCTCCAAAATGGTTGGATGTATTTGCAATTCCACCAACAATGTATCAGTGTCCCAGTTTTCCCATCTCTCCTCCAACATTCACCATTATCTTTTCCTGTCATCCTAGCCAATCTGAGAGGTGTGTAGTGGTATCTCAGAGTTGTCTTAATTTGCATTTCTCTGACTAATAATAATGACTTGGAGCATCTTTTCATATGGATAGAAATAGTTTCAATTTCTTCATCTGAAATTTTTCTATTCATTGATATTGATTTTATATCAATATCATGATCAATATTGATATGGAAAATATCTAGATTGTGGTCTCATCAATTTGTTGTGTGATGTTTAGCAAGTATCTCTGAATCTCAGGTTATTTATCCATAAAATGAAATGATCTCAAGGGCCTCATCTAGGTTTGAACACTCTGAATCTAAGTCTATTACCTTCTTGAACTGTTTTGCCTTCCATTGTGTCTCTTGTTGGACTGATAATGAATAAAGGAAGAATCACTTAGTAAACATATTTAAAACACGTGTGTGTAGGGCACACACACATACAAACTTGATACAGTCCTTGTACTCAAAGAACTTACTTTCTAACAGAAGGAGAAAAACACTCAGTTGGTGTGGAAAGCTACCAGGATAGCAAAGTGGAATCATAAGCAATGTTGTAAATTGATTATGGCTTCAGAATTATAAAAGAAGTGGGGATATGTAGGGAATGCCAGATGTAACAAGGTGACTGGTCAGAATATGGTTAGAGACTAAAGTAAAACATAGCTAAGACTCATCTCGAAATAGGGGCATGTGAGGCCTTTATTGATCAGGTTTCAGGATGGGAACTCCAGGAGTGAAAGTTAAATTTTTCAAGACATGATATTTGATTTTATTGGCAAGGAGTTGGAATGGAGATGGTAGCTAAAACAGTGTTTTTATTTTTTTAAAGACCAATATTTAAACATTACAAACTCTTTCCTGCCAATCAAAATAACCCCAATGCAGATAAGTGAAAGTCTATTGAAAATATCCTTCCCAGTCCAAGGTTGTGTAGTTCAGTGCCTCAAAAACTGCCTGGAAAACAAGAAAGGAAGGCATGTCTTGCAAGAGAATGCAGACAATTGAGTTTAATAAACAAGAAGGATAGAAAGTTACTGCTGGTGAGTTGGGTTTGGTGGTCCTACCTTTATACTGAGAATGGATTAGAGAAGCTTTTAGTGATTCTAAGCCTTGTGTTAGAAGATTGAAAAGGGAAGAGAATGGAGTACAAATCAGTTCTGAGCTAGCTATTTACTATTCTAGAGATACGTAGGGAATGTCTAAGTCATTCTTTTCGTCCAGTGCTGAGAAAATTTTTAAAAGGAAACATCTATTTTCTAGCTATTAGGAGAGCTTTGAAAATATCTCAGAAATGGTGACTATTTGCCTGATTTTGTATTCCATAGATAAAAGCAGATCCCCCAGATCAAAGATCAATCTTAACTCAGATGGAGGCTGGAAGCCTACTTGGTACTTCATGGATAATAAATGGCTCTCAGATGAATATGTAGGAAAGAACAGTGCTCCACCTAAGCAAAAATTTACCAATCACACAAAAAATTTTGCTTACTCCAGTTTCACAGTTTTCACTGATTCCCCATGAGTGAATTTATCCTTCTAGCTTCTTTCCACCAAGCTGGTGTCTTTCTCCTGCATGTACCAGCAAGCATTCCCTCTATGAACTATCCATAAATAAATCCTATTTGAATCCACTTAGCTCAACAATTGTGCAGAACAATAATTTATTAATAAATGCTATATTTGAGAAGCAGCATGTTGCTCTGGGTAGAGAACCCTTTGAGTTTGGGTCTAAATTTCACTTCTGATATATACTGGATAGGTGATACCAGTCAAATTATTTAATCTCTTAGTCCCAGGAAACTTTTGAAGACAAGAGCAGGTGAATATCTGCCTTGGAAAAGAAAGATCTTTATCCTGACTTTCTCATACTGATGAATTTATAAATCTGACCAGAAAAATACTGCTTTGTGTACATTATTATTTCTGTTCTTTTATAAAATGAATCCTAATTATTATGAAATAATCAAAATCTCAATATAAAGAGCTTTGTTCTCCATTGCTCAATAAATTCTGTTGAGGGACTTGGAGAAGACAGGTTTTAGATGGATGGACTAAAGATGAACATTTAGAAAGTTTTGCAAGGCTTGTGATGAAAGATTAGCAAGCTCTTTGTTTTTATTGCTTTATTATAAGGAGGCAGAAGCTGTTCTCATTCTTGTGAAAGATGAAGGACTATTTTATATACAGTTTCTCATTAGAGAAAGAGAAAGGTGACCTTTCTGCATCCTTAGATGCTGTTAACCTACCTGCCTCTTCTTTTTGATTTCTGTCATGGAGAAGTAAGGTAGTGTGGGGAACTTCAAAGAGTACCAGAGCCAGGACATACTAATGAGTTCTAAAGACCTTCCTAGCTGGGAGAAGCTAGCCAAGATTCCTGACTACTCTGACTTTGCATGATCTCATCTGCTCAGTCATACTTTCTATCCATGCAACTCCCCCCCAAACCCTAGCCCTCTGCTTGACTCTCTATCATTCTCATTCTTTTCAAAATATTGTCATCTTAAAGAGAAGCTAACACAAAGCTTTCAAACATTAGATGGTTCCCAATATAAAATGAATCAAGCAAAGGATACATATTTTTGAAGTGCTGAAAAGACCAACTGTGTGAATTGTGAAGGAACATCAGTAGTCTTCTGGTCTAACCTCCAGTTTTACAAATAAGTAGATTGAGGGGTATGGAAGTTTAATGACTTGCTGGTGTTAATACAAATAGTATCAGAAGTCCTTCTATAACAGAACTAGTGTTCTATGCATTGTACTCAGATCTTTCCTTCACATAAAACATATACAAGGCAAGTGCTAGTGTGGAGGTCAGAAAGAGTGATTAAAAAAAGAACCTTTTCAAGATCTCTGTGGAGAACTATGGCATCAAATATGAAACATGGCAGACACTGGCACAATACCATCCAGTATGTCATTACTCCATCAAAGAAAAGTACTGTATTTTATGAGCAAAGCAGAATGGTAGTAGCTCAAAAGAAATATGAAATGAGCAAACTTAGAGATATCTCCTTCTCAAATGATCATATTGATTATTTGTGCTAGACCTGAGGTAGAGACTTTTGAAGTTGTATTGGTTTGATCAGGACACACTGTAAACTGACACCAACATCATGATGCTATTTTGATCCTCTTCAATTCCCAAGTGCAACAACAACAACGGATTTTGCCCTTAAGATTCCTGCAACTCACATGGAATGACAGCATCACGTTCTAGTGGAAACACTAATGGATTTAGAGATAATCTGTAAAAGATAAAGGGCTATCCTATACACAGTTAGAGGAAGAGGGCAGGGCAATCTTTCTGCATCCTCTCTGTTATTTGTTATTCCAACTCTACATTTATGAACTCATGAGGGACAGATCATACAGTGGAGAGAATGGCAGGACTAGAGTCAAAAGACTTGATTCTGACCTTAAACACTTACTAGCTGTGTAACCCTGGAAAAGTTACTTAACATTTATCTATCTCAGTTTAAAATGGATATAATAATAGCTCCTATTTCAAGATGATTGTGAGGATAAATTAGATAATATTTATAAATTGCATAGCACAGTTTTGGGCACATTCTTCCTACCTTCCTTTCATTCTTATTGCACATTAGAAAACTGCATGTAACAGTATATAATGGCACTATAAAAAGATAACTAAAATAGGAATAAATAGATCATTTTGATCATATACAATTTAAAAGTTTTTGCATGAAGAAAATAAATGTGACCAAAAATTATAAAGAAAGCAGAAAACATAGAGGGAGATTGGAATAACTATCTCTGATAAAGCTCTCATTTTTCAAGGATATAGCAAACTGAATCAAATTGATAAAAATATAAGTCATTCTTCAGTTGATATAAGCAGGAAGTTTTCAGGCAAAGAATAAAGCTATCTATAATCATATAAAAATATTATAACTCACTATTTATTCGAGAAATGAAAATTAAAACAACTTGTACTTTTCTGATTGACTAAGATAAAAGAAAAGGAAAAGGTTGGATGTTGAGGAGCTGTAGAAAAGCTGAAACAGCAATACACTGTTGATGGAATTGTAAAATAATTCAACCCTTTTAGAGAGCAATTTAAAACTATGCACAAAAGGTTATACAAATGTGCATGCCACTTTTTTCATTAAAGCTTTTTATTTTCCAAAACATATCTGTAGACAATTCTTCAGCATCAGCCCTTGCAAAACTTTGTGCTCCAATCCCCCCCCATCCTTTCACGCCCTCTCCTAGATGTCAAGTAGTCCAATATATGTTAAACATGGTAGAAATATATGTGAAATACAATATATGCATACATAGTTATACAATTATCATGCTTGTGCATACCCTTTGATACAGCAGTTCCAGTGCTAGATCTATATCCCAAACATATCAAAAAAGGAAAGGAAAGGAAAAGAAAAGGACCTCTATGTACAAAAATATTTATAGATATTCTTTTTGTAATGGCTAAGAATTAGGGATCAAAGGCATGCCCATAAATTGGGGAGTGACTAAAAAAGTTGTGTTCTATGACTGTAATGGAATATTATTATGCTATTAGAAATGACAAGTTGGATAATTTCAGAAAAACCTGTTCAAAATGATGAACAGAAACAGGAGGAATTATGTGCTGTTGTACACAGTAACAGCAATAGTGTTCCATGAAGAACTGTGAATTACTTAACCATTCTCAGCAATATAATTATCCAAAACAATCCCAAAGGACTAATGACGAAGTATACTATCTGTCCCCAGAGAAAGAACTGATGTTTGAATACAGAGTGAAACATGCTATTTTTTACTTACTTTGTTTCATTTTTTCTTTTATTTGAGTCTTTTTATACAAAATGACTTATCTGGAAAATTTTATATAATTGCACATGTATAATCCATATCTGACTGCTGATAGTCTGGGGAGGGGGGATAGAGGGAGGAATAAAAATTGGAATTCAAGACATTAAATAAAAATTTAAAAAAAAAAGGAGTTTAGAGTCCACAAAAAAGGAAATGATCACTATGGATCAGAATTATTTCCTTGAATCTTCACCTTAGACCCACTCACAAGAATCAACATTTCACTTCAGGTGAGGGGCTTAAGCAAAGGAGCAACCTGAATGTCTTTGTCAAAGCTTTATGTGACAATTAAATATTAACAATATCCATCTAGAAGTATCACTGTATTTACTTTCTTGACTGCGGTCACTAGGCAACTAGAAAAATGTCTTAATGATGCAAAGGCTAGGAGTATTTTAGGCTGATTCACTTTGAGGGAGGGACAAGCAGAAAAGCTTAATCATCTTGGGAGGTACAATTAGAGACTGAGTCTGTAGCTCAAACTACTAATTGTTCAACTGGCATCTGGCTGAAATGACAACAGATGCAGTACTAGGAGTGCATATTAACTCCCATATTGGTTTGGCAGGCACAGGTATAGATAGGGAACTGTGGAAGGCAGCCACCTGATCTTTCCAACCTCATCTCACTTTAGTCTCAGATTCTCTGCTTCTCCCAAACAGTATTATTCACCATGCCCCAGGGTTAGCATCTCCAGCTATCTCCTTTCTCCCAGCCTCTACCATTGCTAGTCTTTAGCCTTGGAGTCCTTCATCCCCTTTTTTTCCCTTGTTTATATACTCTTCAAGACCTGGTTCACATCTTCTATGATTTCCCTAGTCCCTGCTCAGTTCTCATAGCGTACTTTGTTTATAAGAACTTGGGCTTTTAGACTGAAAGAGATCTTAGATATTTAGTTCCTTTCATGTCCCCCATAATTTAATATGTAAATGTGGAAACAGGCCATAAAAGTGACATGTCCTAGGTCATACAGGTAATGAATTTTGGAACTAGAGTTCTAGGTCATCTTACTCAAAATCCAATGTTCTTTCCATGGTACCACACTGAATTTATTTTCCAATTTTTTTTAATATTACAGATATTTGTATATACATTCTACTTCCTTAATAAACTGTGAACTCATTGAAGATAGATTTCCCAGGTCTTAGAACAAATGCTTTGCATACAATAAATATAATAATAATAAGCTTGAATTGATTAGGCTGAAAATGTTCCCTTTTAATAATAGCCAGAATTTTGATTTTGTAAAGTATTTTGCATATACTATCTTATTTGATCCTTACAACTAACTCAAGGGATAGAGATTATTATTATCCTAATTTTACAGATAAAAAACCCGAGACAGAATTTAAATTACTAGCTCAAGCTTACATATCTGGTAAGAGGCAGGATTTGAACTCTTCTTCTTCCTCCTCCACCTTCTTTTTTCCTTCTTTTTCTCTTTATTATTTTTTTCTCTTTTTCTTCCTTATCTTTTCCTTCCTCCCTCCCTCTCCTTCTTTTTTCCTTCTTTCCTTGCCCTCAACATGGCAAAGTTTCTCTCAGAGGTGATCACTTAAACAGAGCTAGATTTTGTCACATTGGGTATGGTTACTATGTATCTCCAAAGGATATATCTAGAGATATAAAAGTTTCAAATTTGTTTGTCTCCTGATCACTTTACTCTAATACTAACTCACATTTATAATGCTCTTTAGAGTTCCCTAACAACAACCCAGTGACCTATTATGGAAGAAATGTTGAATGTTTGAGTTCATACAGTAGGTAACTGCTGCCAAAATAAATATACCACAACACAAGAATTATATAGTCAAAAATCTCTTGAAATTTCTGATACCAGGGGAGGTGGAGCCAAGAGTAAAGGCTAAAACTCACTCCCAGGCTGCTCTAAATTCCTTAAATAATAACTCTACACAAATTTTTCAGCTGGAAATAATTTATATGGTCAGCAAGAAAGATTTGTGGCACCAGAATAGGAGGCCAGTTCTCAAAACAACCCTGGCCCCAGCCCCATCCTGGCCCCAATGCCAGCAAAGCAGGAATGGACCTAGGTACCTTTCAATCAGTACCTGTACTGGTGGTTTATAGGTTTGTCACTTTTGAGGAGGGTCAGCTTAAAGGAGAAAGAGAATAGATTAAATGGGGCAGAGAGACATACATTTAGCAATATTAATTGGGAAAAGAATTTTGAAACAAGTTTCTCTAATGAAGGCCTCTTTTCTCAAATATATTAGGGAACTGAGTCAAATTTATATAGAAAAAGAACAATTTCTCAATTGACAAATGATCAAAAGGCATGAACTATGCCCAAAGGAGTATAAAAGCATATCTATCCTTTGACCTATATTTATATAAGTTCTTTTCTCAGAGTGAAGAATTGGAAATTGAGCAGGTGCTTATCAATTGGGGAATAGCTGAATAAATTCTGCTATGTGATACTAATGGAATACTATTGTTTTTATAAGAAATGATGATCAGGATGCTCTCAGAAAAACCTGCAAAGTCCCCCATCATCTCAAGCAAAGTGAAATGTACTGTGTGCAAAGTAAAAGCAATGTTGTGGAGTGATCAAATGTGAATGACTTTTGCTATTCTCAGAAATACAATGATCTACAACTACTGTGAAGGATTTATGATGACAAATCCTATCCATAACAAGAGAAACAACTGATTGTGTCTGAATACAGATTGAAGTATACACTCTCTTTTTGTAACTTTATTTTTCTTGAGGGTGTTTTTTTTGGGGAGTAATGGAAAGGAGCTATGTTTTCTTTTACAACATGACTTTTACGGAAATATTTTTTATAACTTCCCATATGCTTTCTTAATGGGGGATGAGGATGGGAAGAAAGGTAGAGAATCTGGAATTCATGACGTTTTAAAAACAAATGTAAAACAGTTTCAAATGTAAATGGGAAGAAAAAAGAAATAAAAAAGAAATAAGAAAAAAAATTATATCAACATATGAACTTGAAGTGGAAGCATCACTAATAAAAGCACCGTTTATATAGGATTTTACAATTACAATGGGTAAATATATGAAATTCAAATATTCTTAAAAAGATCTTGAAAAAGTTATAGATGGTGGATTTATAAAATGTCTAGTGGATAGAAGGCTGACCTTCCAAACAGGAAAAGTTTCCTTCAAGCCTTATCTCTGACACTGTACTAGTTGTAGGACCATGGGCAAGTCATTAAATCTCTGAGTACCATATGTAACTTTCTAAGACTTTTAAGTTATATCTTTCTACGAGTGGGGAAGGAGGTAGTTTTCATATTTGGAATTCTTTTCCCATGAAGTAATACACAGATCTCGCAAAGAACAAAATTATAAAAGAAAACTAAGTTGAATAGTGGTCCCTAAATAAATAGCATAAAAAAGTTTTAAAATTATAAGTCATGGCATTTATAAATTAATTAAAAATGGGTAATATTCTGTTTTAGAATTTTTTTCTGACCTCTATAGATTACCAGAAAAGTATCTTGCTCTTGAAATATTGGTTCAAATTTTTCCCATAAAAAGAAGTTTCAGAAGTCACAAAATTAGTAAAAGATGGAAGGGACCTCGGACACTATCTAACCTAACCTATACTCAAGCAAGAATTTTGCCACTGACAAGCTGATCCAGAAAAGAGAAACCCAGTGAAGGCAGCTTATTTTATGTTTATACAGCTTTAATGTTTAGAAGTTTGTCCTTTTATCAAATTGAAACCTATTTTCTTACAACTAGATAAGCTCTAACATCTTTTTCAGCTTTATATTCTATAATCTTATGCTATTCTAGGTGCTTTAGAAAACAGAATAATAATAATAATATATATATTTATATATTTTATTCCCTTCCATATATATTTACAATCCAATGACATCGGTCTTTTTGCTACTCCTTATACATGATATGTTATCTCCCAACTCTGAACATTTTTAGAGATTCTGCTCCATGCTTGGAATACGCTCCCTCTTCTCTTCCTTTCACTTTCCTGAGTTCCTTCAAGACAGTCCAAATCCCATCTTCTATTGCATACCTTTGCCTGTTTCATTTTTGGTGCTGATCCCACCTCACCTTCACTGCTAATGGCTTCTTTCTAACACCTGAAATTACTCTCTATTTTATATTATATGGACAGAAAGATAGATTCATAGATAGTTATAGAAATATAAATATATGGACATATAAGTATATATGAAAAGAGATATAGATATAAAAAAGTATGTGGGTAGAGACAGAGACAGAGCAGAAAAAAAAAGAGAAGCATGTCTATGGAAAGCTTTACATACATAGACACACACATACATATATTATATATATATATATATAATACATATCATAGACTTGAGATCTAATATATATATATTATATAATATATATCATAGACTAGAGATCTAGAGATAGACGCATATCTATGTATTGTTGAGTCATTTTTTGAGTTGTGCCCAACTCTTTGTGACTCTATTTGGGTTTTCTTGGCAGAGATACTAGGGTAGTTTTCCATTTTCTCCTTCAGCTCATTTTACAAATGAGGAACTAAAACAAGTGACTTTCTCAAAATCACATATCTAATAAGTGCCTGAAGATCAAACCCAATTCTTGATTCTATAACCAGTGTCTTGTCACCTACACCATGCTAGCTCATCAACTTGAGAGAGAGAGGGTCTCTGTCTCTACCCACACACTTTTTTATATCTATATCTCTTTTCATATATACTTATATGTCCATATATTTATATTTCTATAACTATCTATGAATCTATCTTTCTGTCCATATAATATAAAATAGAGAGTAATTTCAGGTGTTAGAAAGAAGCCATTAGCAGTGAAGGTGAGGTGGGATCAGCACCAAAAATGAAACAGGCAAAGATATGCAATAGAAGATGGGATTTGAACTGTCTTGAAGGAACTCAGGAAAGTGAAAAGAAGAGAAGAGGGAGCGTATTCCAAGCATGGAGCAGAATCTCTAAAAATGTTCAGAGTTGGGAGATAAAATATCATGTATAAGGAGTAGCAAAAAGACCGATGTCATTAGATTGTAAATATATATGGAGGGGAATAAAATATATAAAGATTAGAAAAGCATGAGAGGGGTAAGGTTGTAACCACATTAAAAGCCAAACAAAAATTTATATTCGCTCCTGGAGGTAATTAAGATACATTGGTAGGGAATAACAAAGTCAAACCTACACTCCTAGCACAGTAACTTGTTTATAGAGTTTTTTATTAAATGTTGTCGAATAGAATTAAAATCTACCAATGCCTTCTCGTCTTATGAAATTGTTGTCCAGTTTTTCCCATAAATTCTAAACACTTGAAAGAGACTTAAAATCCATCTAAGCCAATTATTTCATTTTACCAGTAAGGAAACTGAGGCCTAGAATAGTGATATGACTTTCATAACACGTAGGGGCAAAATCTAAACTGAGAGCTTCTGACTCCAAAGCTGATACTCTTTCTATGAAATTCTATTCAAAGAGTTGAAACTTACCCTACAAATTCCATTTCAATGCTTCATCATAGCATTAAGGTGATCATGGTTTCCCAAGATTTGGATCAATGAATTATAAGTCTTACCAAATAGTAAAGGCTTTGAATATAGTCCTGATAACAGACTATCTGCTGTCTGACAGCCTGCCTAAGTTCAGATGAGCTATCAGGTGCTGAAAATAGCATTGCTTGATCCACTTTTGTGATTTTAAAAAAATATATATTTCTGATATTAGAAAGAATTCAATTATCTCTACAGAGAAATGGTTCATTATAGAAATTCAGAAAGAGAATCTTGTTTTCTAAAGTCTCCGTTGGGATAAAAAAGTTATTGTTAATATAAACAAATGGTGTACTTTGAAAGGCTTTAAAAATATTCCTCAGTTTTTCAAGGCCATGATTTGAGACTTTGTTGCCTGAGGACAACCAGCAGTAAAGACAGGGTGGATGAATTGACAGGGATTCTGTGTTGACATTGGTAGAAGCAGGAGAATGCAAACACTAACTTATTTTCATGTAGAGAAGATGATATCAAACAGATTTTTATATTCATAAGTTAAGGGTGAAGTTCAAGCAAGAATACAATTCAGCTTTGATTGCTATGTGATCTTTAGTCCTATTATGTGACAGAAAAGAATTCTGCTCAGCTGGGTAGTTGACTAGAAAATTTTTTAGTTCCCTTCAAATCTCTAAGGATAAAAATCTTTCCTGTGTCTTTTCTGACTGGCATGAGAACAAGATTTAATATTCTAGTAGCATTGAGTAGTATGAGACATGAGACTAAGACACGAGTCTAAAAGCATGTAGTTGCTGGAAAACAGAAAACCTTACCAAGCTATAATATATCTTGGGGGCAAATGCCTGCCAGGTTGACCTTGTCAAGATCATAGCAATAGTAATAGCTAAATTTATATAGTACTTTAAAGGTTGCAAAGTACTTTAAATTTATTCTTTCATTATTTTATCTTCTTGAAACCATTTCATCCAATAGGCTAAATCAGGTTGAGAGTAATTGATAAACCTCAAACTTGTCAGTGAGTTAGGAAGATATCTGTTCCAAGCATGTAAAGACTTCTCTCTGGCAGATTTGGCAGATGAGAATAATTTGTTCCAGTAGACATGAAAGCAGCTAAAAATGGGTGCTGTGGTGTTCTTAGAGTTTGATCAGACATAGAAGACACTATGGTCATCCATTGCATCCTGGGCCATTGCCAGTTGCCTTGACTTTGCCACTGGACTTTGATAGCTGGAGAAAGGGTGAGGCTGATAACTTTGTGCAATTCTGCCTCATGTGAGTCTGATCCATGTGGAAATCAAGACATTGTCTGGTGAGTCATTGGTCTTTTTCAAAAATGAAGGATGAACAATAATTTGATTTTCACAACAATCCAGTGAGACAGATGATATCATTATCTCTATTTTACATAAGGGGAAACTAAAGGTGAGAGAGGTTATGCAACTTTCTCAAAATTACACAGCCAGCAAGCTTCTCCTTCAAATTCAGGTCTTCTAATGCCCATTCCAACATTTATCCACCAAGCTGCCTACCTAGACTACCTCTTTTAGAAGAATAAGTGAGAGAAATAACAAACTAGTGTGTGATGCTCTTAGAAGCAGTTTTCTTCCCTAGGCTCATGTCCTTAGTGGATAAGGATTTGAGTTAAGCAAATGCTGGAGAAGACAGTCACAGGAAGAATTAATGAAACATTAAGAAGAGGTAAGATTTTTCTGGCTCCAAAGAAATAGTATATCCCTTGTGACTAATTCTGCAAAGTCAGGGACAGATTTCTTTTTTAATTTAATATTTTATTTTCCCCTAATTTTCCCCTAACATTCACTTTAAAAAAAATTTGATTTCCAAATTGTCTTCTTTCTTCCCTGCCCTCTCTCACCTTTTTTCATGGAAGAAACCTAAGGGGAAGTAAAAAATGTCCCCAAAGCCAAACAATAAATCATTGATAAAGCTAAGGTGTGTGACCTTGGGAGTCCCCAGATCCTCAATCATTTGCTTGATCCAAAAACATAGCTACAATCTGTTTAAACTGGAAAAATACTTCTTAACTAAATATTCAAGTACATTTGATATTCCAAACAATCTACTGAAATAAAACTGGATTCACAATACTGTTGGATTTTCTCAAGGGCAGCCCTTTAGCCATTTATATATTTCTTAGTTGTTTTACTTCTTTACAAAGACAAGGAGGGATTAGTTTTTGCTAGCATTTCTAATATAAATAGCATTTCCTTTTGATTTACATGAGCCATTCAACAAAATTCTCATCAAAGTGGACCAACAGAATATTTTGCAATAAGCTTTCTTTGAAGTAAAAGAAAATGATAGCCTTTACATTAAGTACTAATAAAACTCCCCTTCCATGGCAAAATTGATACAAGATATGGCATTGTAAATCAAACAAATAGTAGTTGATAAGAATATCAGGATATTAAAAATATTGAGACAGTTAGGTAGTATAGTGAATAGAGCAGCAGGTTTGACAGCCTAAAGAACTGACTTCAAATTTGATCCGATAATTACTAGTTATGTATATTTGAGCAAGTGATTTGTTTTCTACTTGCCTCAACTATAAAATGGAGATCATAACAGCATGCGCATTACAGTGTTGTTGTGAAGATCAAATGAGATAAAATTTATAAAGTGCTTAGCACATAATAGGTGCTATGTAAATACTTACTCTTCCTTCCCCTGCTTCCTAATTCAATTTGTCATCCCCGAATGCCACTACAAAATATCAGCCTCTGCATTGTGAATAAAATGCCAGTTATTAAACTACCACCTACTGCAATGTCAATGCAAATCTCATAATGGTAGCAACCAAATGGACAGTGCTCAATTAGAATACTAGGACAATTGATTTAATTCAATCTACCATAATGAGTATCACCAAAATGGCAGGTCCCTCCCTCATATTCCACCTTCACAGTCATGGAGTTATGACCAGATAGTACATTAGGTATTATCAACACCCTATTTTATAGAGAAGATAACTGAGTAACATA
The DNA here is from genome assembly GCF_016432865.1 of Antechinus flavipes. Classification (NCBI taxonomy): domain Eukaryota; kingdom Metazoa; phylum Chordata; class Mammalia; order Dasyuromorphia; family Dasyuridae; genus Antechinus; species Antechinus flavipes. Next base: position 97,790,798 of record NC_067401.1, read on the forward strand.
ACTATTAAGAAGAGCTGGAATTTGGGGCAGCTAGTGGTACAATGGATAGAGTACCAGTCCTGAAGTCAGAAGGACTTGAGTTCAAAATCTGGCCTCAGGCACTTAACACTTCCTAGCTGTGTGACCCTGGGCAAGTCACTTAACCCCAATTGCCTCAGGGAAAAAAAGAAGAAGAGCTGTAATTTAAATTAGATCCTCTGGCTAAATCTAGAATTCTTTCTTCCATATATACATGGACCTGTCTAGATTCTTCTTTCTTTCAGAAGTCACCAAACACATCTATCTTATTGACATTCTTCATTCTCCTGTACCCTGAATACTTTATTCAAGTTCTAGAAACCTAATTGTATAATTTTTATAACCACATAAAATCACCTGTCTTGGGCCTCAATGATCTTTCTTGTTTGCATGAACTAGGCTGGTCATCCTAAAAGGAAAGCTCATGATCCTTTCTTACCTCTCACCTCTGAGTATAGGACCTATTTCAAACCCATAGTTATCCTTATTTTTCTAGTCCCTGGGGCACCCCAACCCAATGTTCTATCTCTCCAGAGCAAAGGTTCTGCAGATAAAAGAACCCACTAGCCAAAGAAATAACATATCTTAAGTTCTTTTTCTATTTTTTACTTCTTTTAACCAAAGAGGCCAGACATTTGATTAAACTTTGCTATGATACAGCAGCCAAGGAATTAAACTAGTTAAGAACTGGAGAGAGTAAGGCATGAACAGAGCCTACTTCGGCCACTTAATTTTATAAAAGGAAATGTCATTTCCTGCCCTCCCCACAGTGTCATTTAACAACCTTGCCAGTTTTATTTTTAAAATTTATTATTATAAACCTGTTATTTCAAGGATAGAAGAAGGGATATAAAGATAAACAAGGAAATAGGATTCTTTCTCTTTTGAATCAACATTTGGATTCTATCAGGAAGAGGAGATAGCCATAAGAAGTATATAGGAATATCAAATCAGAGAAGACAAGGTGAAGACTGACAGATGATGAGCTAAATCATATGCAAATGCAGCAAGAATGTGATTAGCTGTCAGTGGGAGTTTGGATTTAAAAGCAGCATGAGGTAATGAAGACAACACTGAACTTGGTTCGAATAATGCTATTTCAAACATTATATGACTGAAATTCCATTCTCACTCTAAATACATGATCACATACTAGGACTTTCCTAATTCACATCATTTATGTGAATAAAAAGATAAACAACAGGAGCCACCCACTTAGGAATGATGTCTGAGTTATTAAACTAGTAGAGGAAGGTGAGGAGAAGTTTGTGCTTCAAAGTATCATGGAGAGAAAAGGATTTGGGAATGTAACCTACTCAACTGGTAATGTATCCGAAGGATTTGGGCTACATATGTGCACTAAACTCATTCTTCATTACTTTTAGCAGAATCTGTGTAGCCTCAAAAAATAATTAGATAAACCGAGATGTCCCATGAAAGAAAGGTTCTGGGACACACAATCTGTACCTAAGAATGGGTTTTGAGGTATTATCAAATTGTCAAGGGAGGTGGGAAGGGGGGGTGGTGGCGGGTCTTTAGTTTGCTGCCACCTGGTGGTGATGGAGAGCACTGACGGTCAGAGCAATGTGAGCTACTATGGATAGGACAAAAACAAGTCCACAACCACATTTCTAGAATAAATCAACACAGTTTTGGATTTACAAAGGTATCCAGCAGTATGTTATATATAAACATGTGGCTGATAATACTTTTTGAAATAATATATGCAACGTACTTTGAAAACTTTAGGGTGCCACAGAAATAGTAATTATTATTATTATTATTATCATTTTTTTCCGTTGTATTTGAAGAAATTCAGCTAGAAATAATCTTATAATTCTATTATGTTTAATGTTTAGTGAACTAATTGATTATTTTATTTGATTTTTATTAAAGCTTTTTATTTACAAAACATATGCATGGGTACTTTTTCCAACATTGACCCTTGCTAAACCTTTTGTTCCAAATTTTCCCCTCCTTCCCTCCAGCGCCTCCCTTAGCTGGCAGATAGTCCAATACATGTGAAATATGTTAAATTATATGTTAAATCAATATATGTATACATATTTATACAATTATCTTGCTGCCTAAGAAAAATCATATCAAAAAGGAAGAAAAAGAAAAACTGAGAAAGAAAACAAAATGCAAGCAAATAACTTCCACACCATGTTCCCATGCTTCTCTCTCTGGGTGTAGATGTCTCTCTTTATCACTGAACAAATGGAACTGGTTTGAAACATTGTTGAAGAGAGCCATGACCATCAGAATTAATCACTGTATAGTCTTGGTGTTTCTTTGTATAATGATCTCCTGGCTCTGTTCATTTCACTTAGTATCAGTAAGTAAGTCTCTCCAAACCTCTCTGATATCATCCTGCTGGTCATTTCTTACAGAATAATAATATTTCATTGCATTCATATATTTTAATTTGTTCAGCCATTCTCCCACTAATGGACATCCACTCAGTTTCCAGTTTCTTGTTACTACAAGAAGGGATGCCATAAATATTTTGGCACATATGGCTCCCTTTCCCTCCTTTAAGATCTATCTCTTTGAGATATAAGCTCAGTAGTAACATTGCTAGGTCAAAGGGTATGCAGTTTGATAACTTTTTTAGTATAGCTCCAAACTGTTCTCCAGAATGACTGGGTCTGTTCATTGGTCCACAAACAATGTACCAGTATCCCAGTTTTCCCACATTCCCTCCAACATTAGTCATTACCGACTCCTATCATTCTAGCCAATCTGACAGATATGTAGTGGTATCTCAGAGTTGTCTTAATTTGCATTTCTCTGATCAATAGTGATTTGTAACACCTTTTCCTGTGACTACAAATAGTTTCAATTTCTTCATCTGAAAATTGTCTGTTCATCTCCTTTGATCATTTATCAATTTGAGAATGGCTTGAACTATTATAAATTTGAGTCAATTCTCTATATATTTTAGAAATGAGGCCTTCATCAGATCCTTTGGATGTAAAAATGTTTTCCCAGTTGATTCCCTTCTAATCTTATTTGCATTAGTTCTGTGCAAAAACTTTTTAACTTAATATAATCAAAATGATCTATTTTGTGATCAATAATGATCTCTAATTCTTCTTTGATCACAAATCCTTTCCTCCTCCACAAATCTGAGAGGTAAACTATCCTATGTTCTTCTAATTTGTTTATAATATCATTCTTTATATCTAGATTATGAACCCATTTCCACCTGATCTTGGTATACAGTGTTAGGTGTAGGTCTGTGCCTACTTTCTGCCATACTAATTTCTAATTTTCCCAGAAGTTTTTGTCAAATAGTGAATTCTTATCCCAAAAGCTGTGTTCTTTGGATTTGTCAAATACTAGACTGCTATAGTCATTGACTATTTTGTTCTGTGAACCTAACCTATTCCACTGATCAACTGCTCTGTTTCTTAGCCAGTACTAAATAGTATTGATGACTGCTGCTTTATAATATAGTTTTAGATCTGGTACAGCTAGACCACCTTCATTTGCTTTTCTCTTCATTAATTCCTTTGAAATTCTTGACCTTTTGTTCTTCCAGATGAATTTTGTTGTTATTTTTTCTAGGTCAGTAAAATATTTTCTTGGGAGTTTGAGTGGTATAGTAGTATTAAAGAAATAGATTAGTTTAGGGAGTATTGTCATCTTTATTATATTCACTTGACCTATCCAAGAGCACTTAATATTTTTCCAATTGCTTAGATCTGATTTTACTTGTGTGAAAAGTGTTCTGTAGTTTAGATAACAAGCCAGGTTAAACTTAAATTTAAAGGTTCACAAGGAGTCTTTAAAATTTATTGTTGATTTATAATGTTGATTTATATCAACATGAAACATGGTAGTAATCTTCTGAAAATCTGGCCTCACCTCCACATCACTTCAGTTTTTATTATCTTATGTCCTAGCTAAGTACTTTAGCTGCAAGTATTTACTGCACCAGACATCCAGAGAGAGGAATAGTAAAACTCAGCAACTTGTCCTCAACTTCCATAAAAGTCAGAACCAGAGAAAAGAATTAAAGTTTCTTAACTCTGAGCATTTGACTTTGTGCCATATTAGATATTTATAATTTTAGTAGCTGTAGGTTTTCTGTTGCAGATTTTCCTTGAAAAAATTCAGGGAGCTATCCTGAGAACTTTCTAACCATAAACATTCCTCCTTCGGATAAACAAGAGGAGTAGCACAACATGAGAGAGAAGAGGAGGCACAAAGAGAGTTAGTCAACCACACAATACAGAGTAAACCTGTAAATCAGACTTTCTGTTTAAATAGATTAATGTCACTTACATATGAACTTATCTAGAACTTAGAAATCGAGCACTGCAACTACAAAAAGAAGGAGCAAAAAATAGATCTCTAAACACGATTTTATAAACTTTGTTATTATAGTGTCTTGTTTATGATAACTCCCAAGAAATATTGCATTTAGTAATGGATTGAGATTTTGGCTTAAAATGAATGTTGTTTGATAAGATTTTGTTTTTTAAAGGGCAAGTGGAAAAGACTCATAATGAAATCACTAAATGACAGTCTGTTAAATTATAATTAAACTTTTCTTAAACTTCAGAGTAACATAAGCTTTTCAGTTCTCTACCTGAAAATGTTATAAATTCATTTGGTATTCATCTTCCATTCCTTGCCACTTTAAATTCAATTTTATCTACTTTTTTACACAAGTGACATCACAGTTCTGTACACCTTTGTCATGCCTTACTCCTTCCTCCCCCCAAAAAAAGGAATAAAAAGAACTTATCAAAAATGAAGTCACCCCCACATACAGTTACTATGATAATATTCTATCTGAATTCCATACTTGCTACTTTTTTGTTGTTTAGTTGTTTTTAAGTCATGTCCCACTCTTTATGACCCCATTTATGGATTTCTTGGCAAAAATATTGGAGTGCTCATTTTCTTCTCTCATTTGACAGATTGATAAACTAAGGAAACAGGGCCAGGTGACTGACCCAAGATTGTATAACCAATAAGGGCCTGGGGATCAGATTTGAATTGAGGTTTTCCTGACCCCATGCCTGGCAATTTAACCACTGTGCCATGCAGCTACATCACCATCTAATGTAACATTTCTTAAATGATTTAATTTTAAGAAAATTCATCTTTTCCTTCAAAGTCCAGCTCAGGTTATTACCTCTTTCATCAGCCCTTCCTTATCTTCTCTTCCTTGCCAATTTCTTGTGTCATTCTGTTAAATAATTTAATTCAACCAACATTCATTAAGTGCATACTAATGGCAAAGCACTATATTAATAAGTACCTATGCCATCTTATTAGCTGAATAAATAAAACCAATGGTTAAAAAGTTTTCCATATTCTATTCATATTCAAAAACATATGCACATCCATATCCAAAAATTCAAAATCAACTTGACATTTCTTTTATAACTTTTATTGCTAAGCATCAAAAAACAGATGTTGTAAGATAATCGACTACTCGAATGACTCACCAGATTCCACTAATTTTCACAAAAGATTACTTTGCACTTGCTAAGATCTGGTTTCTTACTTGATTCAGCTTCATAAATACTACATAGCAAGTAACTAAAAATGAATATATAACACAATTGATCACCAAGCATGTATTAAGTACTATGTATCAGGCACTGTTTTATGGACTATGAATACAAAGACAAAAATAGAATAAGTATAAACTATTCAAGGAGCTTATGTACAAGACAGCATGTACACAGATAACATATGGTATTTAGGGAAGAACTAGAGTCTCTACCTCTTACTCTCAGCTAAAAATGTACATACACATACACAGTAAATAAGTAGATAAAAGTAGGTAGCAGAAAGGATAAGAGGGCTGGAACAAGGAGGAAGGAAGAAAGGAAATAATACTGTCCAAAAGAGAATGTCCTTGGCCAGAAAGATACCTTTCTAGAGAAGGCTGTAAATTTCAATTATAAATGCTTGGGAAGGCATGGACAGATAGCTGAGTCACTTGCCTCAGAGTAAAGTTCTACTGATGCAACCTTTTGCTCTAATTCATGGCCAGGCTAGTTGTATTTGAAATAAAGTCTAAAGTTACTTAGTACCTGTTTATTTTTAGTGAAGGGCAATATGATAACATCCAGGGTTAATGCTTTTTTATTGAAAAGGTAAGAAATGGAGTGTAATGATCAATTTTCTTTGGCTCTTCTAATATAAAGAGCAGGTTCCCACCCACTCTGCCCTCATGATATTAATTCTAGAAGTCCCTATCTGACTCTCTAGAGATGTTTATAAAAACGGCCTTAAAAAAGACTGATGAAATTTCAAGATTGTTCTTTGAACTAGTCACTTCTTGGATCAGCTGAGTTTTCTTTGATTGGAATTAACTTCACTCCTTGAAATCAGAGCTTGGTCAATCAGATGCCATTTTTAAGGAATTTACGTCTATAGCAAGTTAAAACACACGACTTGGGGTCTAGTTCAGTCTTTTTTTTTCCCCAACATGTCATATAGTGTTACAATTCTCATAATCCATCTTTCCTACTTCTTTATTTATTTACTTTGGGGATATTTTTTCTCTTCTTATGTTGACATATTTCTCACTTCTTTCCTACAGTCTTTCATTTTCCAATTCCTTTCCTTTTGATGTCTTTTAAAGGTCACTTATGTTTTCTGGCTCCAAAAATGAAAAGATCTCCTTAATTCTTAGAACAAAAAAATTCCATCAATCCATTTACTATGTCTATTTTCTCTTCTCTTTATCACCATTTTTTTTCTATTTTTAATAGATAACTTTTTAATTATATGTTTTTAAAAAATTTTTAATAGTATTTTTTTCAAATATATATATGAAGATAGGTTGCAACATGTATTTCATTTCTTAATAAGACAAGTGGGGTTAAGTTTACTTATCCAGGGTTACACAGCTGGTAATTGTTAAATGTCTGAGGCCAAATTTGAACTGAGATCCTGATTGCAAAGCTGGTGCTCTTTCCACTGTCCCATATAGCTGCCCCTCAAAACTCATTTTTGCAAAACTTTGTCTTCTGAATCTCTCTCTCTCCCTCTCCCTCTTTCCCTTCCCCTACTTCCTCTCCTCCTCCCCTTCCCCTTTCTCCCTCCCCCTGTCTCTTTCTGTGTCTCTGTCTCTGTTTCTCTGTCTCTGTTTCCGTCTCTGTCTTTCTTTTTCTGTATGGGTGTGTGTCTCTGTCTCTCTGTCTCTCTTTCTCTTACCTTCTCCTTTCCCAAGACAGCAAGCAATCTGATATAAGTTAAATATGTGCAGTCTTTTCAATGTATTTCTAAATCTGTCATCTTAGACAAGAAAAATCAGACTAAAAGGAGACAAAAACATAAGAAAGAAAAAACAACCAGACAAAAAGATGAAAATGTTATTCTTCAATACATAACTCTGTCTCCATAGTGCTTTCTCTGAAAGTGATTGACATCTTCCATCCCTAGTGTATTGGAATTTACTTGAATCATCAACATTATTGAGAAGAGCCAGCTGCGTCACAATTGATCATCATGTAATTTTGTTATTATTGGGTACAATGTTCTCCTGCTTCTGCTTACTTCACTCAGCATCAGTTCATACAGATCTTTCCAGGTTTTTTAAAAATCAGCCTGCTCATCATTTCTTTTTTGTTTTAAATTATAGGTCTTTTTATTTACAAAACATATGCATGGATAGTTTTTCAACACTGCCCCTTGCAAAACCTTCTGTTCCAACTTTTCCCCTCCTTCCTTCCACCCCCTCCCCTAGATGGCAGATAGTCCAATACATGTTAAATATGTTAAATACAATATATGTATACAGATCAGATCTGAAAGAAAGTAAAAAAAAAAAAAAAAACCTGAGAAGGGAAAGAAAAATGCAAGCAAACAATAATAGAAAGAGTGGAAATACTACATTGTGGTCCACACTCATTTCCCACAGTTCTCTCTGGATGCAACTAATTCTCTTCATCACTGAACAACTGGAAGTGCTTTGAATCATCTCATTGTTGAAGAGAGCCACGGCAGTCAGAATCAATCATCCTATAGTCTTGTTGTTGCCATGTACAATGATCTCCTGGTGCTGCTCATTTCATTTAGTATCAGTTCATGTAAGACTCTCCAGCCTCTCTGGAATCATCCTCCTGGTCGTTTCTAATACAACAATAATATTCCATAACATTTATATACTACAATTTATTCAGCCGTTCTCCCATTAATGGACATCCATCCAGTTTCCAGTTTCTTGCCACTAAAAGAAGGGTTGTCACAAACATTTTTGCACATGTGGTTCCCTTTCCTTCCTTTAAGATCTCTTTGGGATATAAGCCCAGTAGAAACGTTGCTGGGTCAAAGGGTATGCACAGTGTGATAACTTTTTGCGACTCATCATTTCTTCAAGAACATTAGACACCAATGAAATATTTTTTTTTGGCTTCAATGACACCACATTTTTCTTCCTTCCCTCTTCCTTCCCTATCTCATCTTTATCACATTTTCTGACTATTTTGTTCCCCAGATCCTTAAGATATGTTCTTGTTTTTTTCTTCATTATCTCCCATTGTGTCATATCTTACCCAGGGCAGAGCCATTTCTATGTCAGTCATTGACAAACCCATGAAAGGGTAGAGACAAGGTGGTAAAGAGCAGCAAAATATAATCCTGTGCCCTTGCTTTGGATGAGAAGGAAAGTTAGAATGTAGTAAGAAACTGGGCCAGATGGATGTCAGGATATGTCTAAGCAAAACTGAAATAAGCAGGAAAATCAATTGCTAGTTTAGAGATTTGGGCTGAAAAATTTATACCATTTTTTCAAGGGCTAGAGATGTGATTTCCTTGATAAAGGGAAATCCCAGAAGGGAAATCAATTTCACCAGTTATAGATTGGCTTCTGCTTTTCAACTTATAGCTGTAGACAGTTGTCTGCCAAAACAGAAAATTAAGTGACCTTCCCAGATTCATATGATTGGTACAAATCAGACATGAGACAGAGAGACAGAGGGGATATGGAGAGACAGATTCAGATAAAGAGACAGAGAGAGATACAGAAAAACAGAGACAGAGATAAAGACAGAGACATACAGACAGAGACAGAGAGACAGGCAGAGAAAGAAAAGGAGGGGGAGAGAGTGAGAGTTAGAGTGAGAGAGAGAAAAATCTTTGGACTGAATTGGCCTACAATGAATTGGTGCCCAAGATGAACAGGAAGATGGTAGAAAGCATCCTGCCAACCTAAAAAAGTATAATTCAACAAATCCAATGAACCATATCATAGGGTACTTCCAAGGACTGGCAGATGACTACTGAACCAACAGAAGCTATTTTGGAAATGTCATGGAAAACAGATAGGCTATCATAAGGGTGAAAAGGGATGAATATTCAGATGTCCATAAAAAAGGAAGAAAATGGAACCTATAAACTCTAAAACATTGGGTTTAACTTTGATTCCAGGCTAAATTCAAGAATAATGAAGGGATAGTTAATAGTAATAGCTAATATTTATGTAACACTTTAAGGTTTACAAAGCATTTTTATATGTTATCTCATCTTTACAATAACTCTGTGTGTTGGGTACTATTATTATTCACTTATTACATATGAGGAAACTGAGGCTGAATGAAATTATATTATTTACCCAGGTTGCACAGCTACTAAATAAATTAATCCTAAATTAATTTCCAAATTCATTGATAGATGCAATTTTTTGAGTTATCACAAATGATACACCATAACAACAGAGTTAAAACTATATTTGAGGATCATTTTTTGTCTTCCTCCCTGTTGCTTTTCTTTTTCTATCTCTTTGTCTGTTTGTTTGTCTTTGTCAGTTTCTTTGAGAGAGAGAGAGAGAGATACAGAGCTAGAGAGACAAAGAAACAGAGACAGACACAGATACAGAGAGATAGAGACTAAAGGAGACAGAGAGAGCAATGGAGAGAGAGAGAGAGAGAGAGAGAGAGAGAGAGAGAGAGAGAGAGAGAGAGAGAGAGACAGACAGACAAAGACAGAAGGAGACAGAGCAAAGAGACAGAGAGAGAGAAAGAGAGAGAGAGAAAGAAAGAGACAGACAGACAGACAGACAGACAGAGAGACAGAGAGACAGAGACAGAGGAACACACACACACACACACACACAGAATATGGTATTCTATCAAGTCTGATTTGGAGGATTCACTCTGTACTGTGTGGGTTGACCAGCTCTGTTTGCCTCCTGTTCTTTTCTCCTGTTGCTCTACTCCTCCTGTTTATCTGTAGGAGGAATGTTTATTATTGAGAAGTTCTCAGGGTAGCTCCCTGAGTTTTTGAAGAAAAAGCTGCTATAGAAAACCCAAAACTATTTAAATAATAAATATGTAATATGGCACCAATCCAATGCTCAGAATCAGGAAATTAATTCCTTCTTTTGGCTGTGACTTGCAAGGAAGCTGAGGATAAGTTAATGAGTTCCACTCTTCCTCTCCTTCCATATCTACTGCAGTTATTACTTATCATCAAAGTATTTAGCCAGGATGTGATATGATGAACACTGGAGATGAATTGAGCTTTTCAGAAGAAGACACCATGACTCATGTTGATATCAACATATATATATATATATATTATATATATATATATATATATATATATATATATATACATACATACACACTTTTAAGACTCCATATGAACTTTTACAGCCAAGTTAAGTTTGATTTCTTATCCAAAATTATTATCATCATTGGTAATCTAGAGGTGCTAGAGATTTAAAGAGATAAAATGGAAACAGTATTAAGCTAGGTCTAAAGAGAAATAAATTCTCAGTGCATTTTATTGTCCTACCCACAACATTGTAAGGCTATTATTCCAATTTTGCAGATGAAAAAATAAGTCTAAGAGATATTATGTGATTTGCTTAAGGTCATACAGCTACTGGAGATAGGATTTAAATGCATCTCCCCTACAAGTCTAACACTATTCACCATGTCACCTAATTGTCTTAATTAACATTTAGAAAAGGAAGCAATCCCAAAAAGTAATCTGGCTTTGACCAGAATAGGACATGCATGACTTAGATCATTTTTTAAAAAAGAGCTTTTAAATTGGCTTATTAAGAGAATATTGTGGACATAATTCAGCAACTCATTTGACCAAGGCCTCTACTTCTCTTTTAGTGGCAAAGCTGAAGGTTTGTACAACAGATGAAAATACAATTAAACAAATTTGAATCTAGTTAACCCAAAGAATAATCATTAATAGTTCAATGTTAGCTTGGAAAGAAATATCCAGTGGAATTCGTAAAGTTTCACATCAAGACCAAGTAATATATTTTATGTTAGCTACACAAAGATTAACCTTGTTGGAGATGATAACAAAAATGATAAATATTTTTATGTGCAAAAATTCATAAAGATCATGTACTAAGGTTGGGAGAATATATCAATTAACCTCAGCAAGTGAATAACCACACTGATGAAAATACTGATCCTTGAAATATTGGAGCATTCCTTTGAATGTATTACTCATTGTACATGTTTACAACATACAATATTCACTCAACATAGATTTTTTATATTATTTAATTTTGAGAATGCCATTATTAAGTGAACATCTAACTATTTAAAAACTAGAATATAGGCTTCTTAAGGCTACTGATGTTCCCTTCCATAAAAGGCACCACTACAGTGACAGGGGAAACAGCAAGGGACTAGAGGAAGCTGGCATCAATTTTACTGCCTGATAAAAATCTTGGCAGGCAGATTGATTTATGTTAGTTCTCCTGCAAGGTTGGTTTGCTCTGCCTGACACTGTATTTTCCATAGTTTCGAATGACCTTGAGAAAGAGCAAGAACTTTCTTTCCATGGCTGTCACTAACCCTTGGCTGGGTGAATGAATGGATGAATGAATACAAAAGCATTTATCAAGCACTTATTATATGTTTATGTGGATACAACATAAAAAACAAGATAGTCTATGCTCTCATATTTCAACAAGAGGTAATATACCAAGGAGATTTCAGCTTGAAGTTAGATGGAAAGGTGCTATGGTCTTTATGGAATAGAGAAAAATGAGAAAAATATGCTTCATATAGAGGGCCAGGAGGCAGCACTCAATGAAAGTAGGGCAGTAATCACTAAAAATATACAGGAGACTAGAATCAGTTTGATGAAACAATACAAATGTATTTCCAGGCATATCAAGGGCATTTTAGTACATACAGTAGATCCTGTCACCTAAGTGTTGATTCCTTATAGTTACTCGGTGAGATAATCTTGCTCAATTTATTGAACATTTACTAAGAGCTCAAGGTCCTGAGACAAATACTGATTCTATAAACACAAAATCAAAATGCTTCCTACCCTCAGGAATTTAAAATTCTAGATTGCGGGAGAGGGCATTATAACAACATAGTCTTGAAGCTGAATGAGACTTATAAGCCATCAAGTCCAACCCTCCTATCTTACACACAAGGAAATAAATTATAATGTGTAAAAAATTCAAGAGACATCATTTTTGGATAATTAATAATTTTATTCACTATTGCTAGTAGATAATTAATGAAAAGGATCAGTAGCACTTTTGAATGTCAAAGAGGGATCATGAAAACTTCTTTACACTTATATGTTCTAAGAAGAATGGACCATCCTGACAGCAGTCAATTCTGATTGGTTAACAATGAATTAGAAGACTGAATTTTTACTGAGAGATTGACCTATTCTATTGAGAGACTGGGAGACTTTTAATTATGTTACTCATGGACAAAAAGACACTATCTTAAGCCATACCATATCTGGCCTAGGCAATCCAGGCAAAGAATCTACATTTCACTGAAGCCTGATTAGAGTTCAATGGACTATAATTCACCTTTATAAGGTTCTCTAATTGTGTGAAATCTTCCATCCAGGATGGAAAAGCACATAGCCCAGCAATTTTGGCAATCTTATCCATTGACAATGTCCTTCAGAGACTGAACAATCTAGAGTTTTCTAGTTCCTGAATGAAGAATAGAAAGGGAAAGAATTCTGGTCCTAAATCAATAATTGATCATTAATATGAAAGAAATAATCATTTCTCTCAAAGTTCAGTGACTTCCCAGGGTCAAATAGTTAATATGTTCCTGAAGCCCAACCTGAACACAAACTTTCTTGATTCCAAGTTTAATTCCCTATCCACTATAGCACCTTGTTTCAATTAACATGAATAAGTAAAGATAAAGTCTCTGACATTTAATGGTATAATTTCAAGAGGGAGAGATATCATCAGCAGTTTGTAGGGTTTGGGGAGAGTAAGAAAAGCTGAAACTGTGCTTTGAAGAAGGCATTATATGTGAGTGTATTGTTTTTTATATTATATTTCATTTGCCAAATCTGTTTCTCTCCTGGATGATTAGAAAATTTCCACTTGAAGGTACTAGAACTGTTGTTTTCAACTTTAAAATGATACAAAAATATCAGCATTAATAGTACAATTAAGAAAACCACAAGGAATGGTTTTCTTACAGCTGAACAGCATTGGGGAAAAATCAGATTGGGGGCTGTCTTTGCTTAACATTAATTTCACACTTTATCAATGAAAAGCTTTTTTTGAGAGTACTTTGCCAAACATTTCAATTTCTCCAGTAAAATGACTTCTAAAGAGATCTCCAGCTAATGTTTTTAGCTTGGTCACCAACATAGGTAATTTGAATTACAATTTCAAAGTCTGAGACCAAATAATACCCTGTGACCCTGATACTAAGCAGGTAGATAAAATCTATGTTTTCTCAAGCAATGTTACCAATCTTAAATTAACTATTGTCCATTAACTTCCCAATGTGCTTTTCTTGTTCTCAGGGAATAATTTAGACTATGGAAATTGGGTTGAATTATTTAAAAACAGCATTCCATTGATGCATTCAGTATTTCATGGAATCAGAATATTGAAAATAATCTTAATAATGGGAACACGAACTCAAGGAGCCAAGAGAGAAGTACAAGACATAAAATATCTAAAATGGCCTGACTGATATGGGTGATGTCTACCACCAAGCCCAAATAAGATCACTTAGCAGAAGATCTAGGACAACAACATCATCACTATTTAAAGTATAATCTCATCACTATTTAAAAATACAAATACAAGATCCACTTTTAGGTTTTACAAATGCAAAGCATTTTTGCTGAGCAAGTTACAGCCAATTCCATTAAGAGATCTAATGAGTTTAGGTGAACTCCATCACTGAGGCCAAAAAGCCCCATGCCTATCTTTTGAATTGCCAACTGGGTGATAGAGAAAATCAGATATGGCCTAACCCAGTGGGATCAAACGCAAATAGAATTCACTTTATTGTTATTGCTTTATCATCATTTCAGTCATGTCTCATTATCTATGACCCCATTTGAGTTTTTGTTTGTTTGCTTGTTTGTTTGTTTTTTGGCAAAGATACTAGAGAGTCTAACATTTCTTTCTCAGCTCATTTTACAGATGAGGTGACTGAGAAAAAGCCCAAAATTTACATTATTTATGTTGTATTTTTTTTATTTGTTTTGCTAAACATTTCCCAATTGTAATTTATTCTGATTTGGGGCCACAACAATGATTTTTGAGGATAATCAAGACTGGTTGATTTAAGAATGCTGCAAAATTTTATTAATTTTTGAAAATCTGATGACCAATGGTCCTTGCATCTAATAATCTATAAATTTAAAAACTCTTCCCTCCTTCTCTCTGCATCTTATCAGCCCCAGCTCTGGATCTATTCTTTTTTCAGTTCAAAGTCCCAGGAGCTACAAGGATGTGGATGTAGAAGGCATGGAACTGCCCTAGAGCTTCAATCCATCATATGGCATTTATCTATTTTCCCAGTCCCTAGGAGTTCAGTTTGGAAAACATTGCACTAGAGATTTGGGAACATTGTGCAAACCTAATATTTATCCACCTACCTTTGTGTGCAAGATGTTCACGAGCAGTGATTAATTGCTGGTTTCTTCTATTTAATTATCAAATGCTGTCTCACCACTGAAATGTTTAATGACTTTACCCATTTAAGGTAAGACACATCTAAAGTGCATAAAATAAAAAAGTTACAACATGGACTCCAAGATTGCTCAAGTGACTAAAGAACCTAATTTATCACTTTGCTTAGAGTCAACTCTAAATAAAGTACCTTTGTCAGCCCTCTCCCTTACATAGTATTATGAAGAAGTATCAATAAGTCCCACTTATCCCAAACCAAGACCAAACAGAATTGCTGTTGGCTCAGAAATTTTCACTTTCACCACTTCTTTAGGGTCATATTAGAAAATTATTTTTGGAAGGTTATTTTTAAATTTTAATATGTTATCTGGGAAGTATTAATACAGTAGCACAAATTAATTTATCAAAGGTTAGTTGTAACCTGGAAAAAAACAGTATTCTTAGGGATTGGGACATTGGATGGGTAAATTGGATTCTAGTTGGATCCTTGAATATTCACCATTAAAATGATGGTCCCATGCAATCTATGGAAAACATGAGGGCATTGGGTCCCTAGAGTAGTAGTTCAAGAATGAGAAAGGAGATAACCAAAAAGAAAAAGAGGAAGACTAATGACAAACTTGATCTATTTCACAATTTTGCTTAGAGCCAGCCATTCTCTACCCCATTTCTATGAGAACACTTAATTTACTATAACTGATGTCAGTATAACTTCTCTGACAATTGTCTCATCATATTTATTTTACTTCTTGCCCACTACCAATACCAAGTAATGTTGCTGTAAGACTGCATATTGTAACAAACACCCAGTCTTCAGACAAAAATTGGATTTAAGGTTTCATGAGATGACCTTCTGAATCTTTCAATTCTCATTATAAACATCCCTCTCTCTAGCTTATTGATTTAGTTGATTTGCTCATTCTTAAGGAAATAAGCAATTTTGGACAACTTTTTTTGTGACTGGGGAGACATAAGCTTTCTTCTACACTATTTTATCTTTCCCATTCTCCGTGATATTTCATATACCAGGGACAAAGCCTCTGCAACCACAGCTGTCAATATTGTTTGTTTTTTTTTTTTTTTAAATAACTTCTTATTGACAGAATCCATGCCAGGGTAATTTTTTACAACATTATCCCTTGCACTCTCTTCTGTTCCGATTTTTCCCCTCCCTCCCTCCATCCCCTCCCCCAGATGGCAAGCAATCCTATACATGTTAAATAGGTTACAGTATATCCTAGATACAATATATGTGTGCAGAACTGAACAGTTCTCTTGTTGCACAGGAAGAATTAGATTCAGAAGGTATAAATAACCCAGGAAGAAAAACAAAAATGCAAGCAGTTTACATTCATTTCCCAATATTCTTTCTTTGGGTGTAGCTGCTTCTGTCCATCCTTGATCAATTGAAACTGAGTTAGATCTCTTTGTCGAAGAAATCCACTTCCATCAGAATACATCCTCATACAATATCGTTGTTGAGGTATATAATGATCTCCTGGTTCTGCTCATTTCACTTAGCATCAGTTCATGTAAGTCCGCCAATCCTCTCTGTATTTATCCTGCTGGTCATTTCTTACAGAACAATAATATTTGATAATGTTCATATACCACATTTTACTCAGTCATTCTCCAATTGATGGGCAACCATTCAGTTTCCAGTTTCTAGCCACTACAAACAGAGTTGCCACAAACATTTTGGCACATACAGGTCCCATTCCCTTCTTTAGTATCTCTTTGGGGTATAAGCCCAGGAGAAACACTGCTGGATCAAAGGTATGCACAGTTTGATAACTTTTTGAGCCTAGTTCCAAATTACTTTCCAGAATGGCTGGATTCATTCACAACTCCACCAACAATGTATCAGTGTTCCTCTTTTCCCACATCCCCTCCCACATTCCTCATTATCTTTCCCTGTCATTCTAGCCAATGTGACAGGTGTGTAGTGATATCTCAGAGTTGTCTTAATTTGTATTTCTCTGATTAATAATGATTTGGAGCATATTTTCATATGGCTATAAATAGTTTTAATTTCTTTGAGAATTGTCTGTTCATATCCTTTAACCATTTATCAATTGGAGAATGGCTTGATTTCTTATAAATTATAGTCAATTCTCTATATATTTTGGAAATGAGGTCTTTATCAGAACCTTTGACTGTAAAAATGTTTTCCCAGTTTATTGTTTCCCTTCTAAACTTGTCTGCATTAGTTTTGTTTGTACAAAAACTTTTTAATTTGATATAATCAACATTTTCTATTTTGTGGTCAATAGTGATCTCTAGTTCTTCTTTGGTCATAAATTCCTTCCTCTTCCACAGGTCTGAGAGGTAAACTATCCTATGCTCTTCCAATTTATTCATAATCTCATTCTTTATGCCTAGGTCATGAACCCATTTTGACCTTATCTTAGTGTACCAAGTATCTAAGTGTGGGTCAATGCCTAGTTTCTGCCATACTAATTTCCAATTTTCCCAGCAATTTTTGTCAAATAATGTGTTCTGTTTGTCAAGCACTAGAATATTAAAGTTATTGGCTGTTTTGTCCTTTGAACCTAACCTATTCCATTGATCAACTAGTCTATTTCTTAGCCAATACAAGATGGTTTTAGTAACTGCTGCTTTATAATATAATTTTAGATCTGGTACAGCTAGGCCACCTTCATTCGATTTTGTTTTTCATTAATTCCCTTGAAATTCTTGACCTTTTGTTTTTCCATATGAACTTTGTTGTTACTTTTTCTAGGTCATCAAAATAGTTTTTTGGGAGTCTGATTGGTATAGTGCTAAATAAATAGATTAGTTTAGATAGTATTGTCATCTTTATTATATTTGCTCGCCCAATCCAAGAGCATTTAATATTTTTCCAGTTGGTTAGATCAGTGGAAAGTGTTTTGTAGTTTTGCTCATAAAGTTTCTGATTTTCCCTTGGCAGATAGATTCCTAAATATTTTATACAATCAGTAGTTACTTTAAATGGAATTTCTCTTTGTAACTCTAACTGTTGGGTTTTGTTAGTGATATGTAAGAATGCTGATGACTTATGTGGGTTTATTTTGTATCCTGCAACTTTGCTAAAGGTGTGAATTGTTTCGAATAGCTTTTTAGTAGAATCTCTGGGCTTCTCTAAGTATATTATCATATCATCAGCAAAGAGTGATAATTTGGTTTCCTCATTGCCTATTCTTATTAATCTCTTTCTTTAATCTCTTTCTCAACTCTTATTGCCAAAGCTAGCATTTCAAATACAATATTAAATAGTAACGGTGATAGTAGGCAACCTTGTTTCACTCCTGATCTTACTGGGAGTCAATATTGTTTCAATCCCATAACCATGTAGTTTATCTGGGCTGAGTGACTTGAATTCACCAAAAGGAGTTAGGTGTTACTCTCTGACAGAGAGAAAAGAAGGGAAGAGAAAGAAGGGGAAAAAAGAAAGAAGAGAAAGAAAGGAGGAAAGAAAGACAGAGAGAGAGAGAAAAAAAGAGGGAAGAAGAAAGAGCTGTTGCCCAAATGGCCAGTACAATGGGATCCACAGTGGGGCAGTTCCTGCTACTACTCATAAGGATTGTTGTCTATACTTCCTTTTTGACGAGGACCATGACATTAAGGAGGTAATACCATGAGATATAAATGAATTGGATTTTAGTGAGTGCTCTATACAAAGGAATGTAAATTTTGATCTCTGAAACCTTACAAAATATCTTCGAATTTATAGGCTAGATTTTTTTCTTAAGGACCATGTTTTCAAGCCAAATAACTCCAGCTTTCATTGATTGACCAATAATATGTTCCAGTTCAAGCCCCAGTTGGTCATTTTTTGGGGCCCTGATTGACTCAGAGTGAGCATAAATAGCAGTTGTTTCTGTTTTAACCAGAAACACTGAGGGCCTTTCCCTCACAGACTAATTTTTTTGGCTAGGTAAAAAGGCCGTTTTCTGCCTCATTGTGTACATAGCCTTAATCAATCAATAGATGTTACCTCAGTGAAGCTGAAACCTGGGAAAGACCTTCGCTTAAAAAGGCCATCGTCTCCCACTGTATCTGGAGTCATTTACCATCATTCTGATCTATTGCTTGCTACTGGACCCAGAGGACTCCAAAGGGAAAGAGAGGCAGGTGATTTTGCCCAGCCCTCCCTCACTGAAATTCAAGTCACTTGTACCTCATGGCATGACCTCTTTGATGTCATGGGCCTCTTTGAGAATGAAGGACAAACAACAACAACTCTATTAAAGTATCACCACTAGCCATTTTGTTTTATCTTTTCCTGTCTGTCCCAAGATTCTTAGCAGAGAAAATTGAAATACAATGGCCACTGTTCAGCTCCTCATCTTCTCTGATTTGAGTTGGCACTTTTACCTATTCTGAGCACCAGACTTATCCCTTTTTGACCCTGTTCTTTTTTCCCCAAGACAACTTTAAAGAAATGTTGTGGTTGATCTCAGCTTTCCTTAATAGTATCTGTAACTCTTTTTATACTAAATATTGTGCCATGTGTTGATAGACATCTTGCCCTTATTTTTATTTTCTGTCCATAGTTTTAAAATGGATAAGTTGATGGGTAAGTCCCCAATATATTAATGTTGTTCTCTTTAGTCAACTGCCCTTTTTCTTCATTAGATTCTTTTCTTTTTAATTTTTCTTTAATTTCTGATTTATGGGACAAAACAAGCATTTCCATAATAGTATAAAAAAGATGATTGTACATGAAACTGTAAATCTATTGTATATAACTTGCTATTCTTTTAAAATATATATTAAAGTTATCATATGCATTTGGTTTTTTGCTCTTGCTTTTTATATTCTCTCATCTCTCACCTTAGCAATGTTTACTATTATACATAAATATATATGTGCAAAATTTTCCTATACATACTTCTATTTATCAGTTCTTTCTCTGGAGACAGCCTCTTCCTCATTTGTCCTTTGTAGTTAGTTTGTGTATTTATAATAGTCAAAATGACTATTTACTCAAACATGTTCTTAAAACAATATTGTCATTACTGCATATAACATTATCTTGGTTCTACTCATTTCACTCTTTATTATTTCTTGAAAATCTATCCACATTTCTTCTAAGATCATTGAGCTCATCATCTCTTATAGAATAGTAATATTCTGTCAAAATCATATACCATAACTTATTCAGTCATTCCCCAATTGATGGTCATCCCCACAATTTTCAGTGCTTTGCCACTACAAAAAGAATTGTAATAAATATTTTAGAACACATAAGTTCTTTTTCTTTTCCCTTGATCAACCTTGAAAATAGACTTAGGAGTGGTATTGCTGGATCAAAGGGTATAGGTAGTTTTGAAGCTCTTTGGGCATACAGATTATTTTCCAAAATGATTAGATCAGTTCACAATTCCACCAACAATTTACTAATGTGCTGATTTTTCTACATTACCTTCAAGATTTCTTGCCTTTGTGTATTCAAAGTTAATTCTTGAAAGTGTTCATATTTAATGAGTTGATTTCTCTTGTAGAATTGATGTCAGTGAGACATTTTAAAACTTTGGAATCTATTCTCCCCAAATCTAGGGTGTGTATCAGACTATTTCCATCTTTCTTTTCCCTCTATCACAAACTGTAGAAAGGATTCACATGATTTTCATATGAACAATCAGTAATTTTCCTATTAATGAGAATTAGAAGGAGAGCACAATTTCTCCTTGTGGTTCTTATGAGAGCTCCAAAACAAGATGTAAGTAAACTCAACTTGAGTTTCCTGGATTTATATGTGGAAAGAGGATTAAATTTTAACTTCACCTAACAAAAAGAAAGAAAGAGAGAGAGAGATAGAGAAAGACAGAGAGAAGAAGAAAAAGAAGAGAAGGAAAAAAGGAGAGAGAGAAGAGAAGAGAAGAGAAGAGAAGAGAAGAGAAGAGAAGAGAAGAGAAGAGAAGAGAAGAGAAGAGAAGAGAAGAGAAGAGAAGAGAAGAGAGGAGAGGAGAGGAGAGGAGAGGAGAGAAAAGGAGAGAAATAAACAAGTTCTGTTAATAAAACCCAAATTTTAACTTGACCTCTGGATCTTGAGAAAATGAGCTTCAATCTCAAGCCTTTGTCCCTTTGGTAGCAAAAATAGAAAGAAAAGAGACTTAACTGCTCTTTTTACTACCTGCCTCAGCATGGTATATTATTTCATGAAGGAGTAATAGAGCAGAGAAACAGTGAGGATGAGAAGAATTTGACTTTTATAAAACACATTGGTTTATTAATGGAGTTCTATTATTTAAACTAGAGTGAATATCAAGATCTAAAAGGATATAAAGCTTTATGATGAAAATTTTCAAATTTCATTGCATCATAGAGTTTTTAGCACTGAAAAGAAGATTATGAAGATTTCCTGGAGTAGCAGAAAGAACATGGAGCCCAAAGACCTAACTTGCAATCTCCCTGTAGTGGAAAGCTATTAGATAGAGAACCAAGGTAAATTAAATGCAAGCCCTGCCATTACCACTAAATTCCCATGTAAGATTTTTTTTTAACCTCTTGAGGCCTCAGTTTATCAATCTGTGAAATAAGAAGTTTGGATGAGAAAATCCCTAACCTAATCCTTGCAGCTCTAAAACTCTATAATTCTAGGTCCAAGCTCTGAAATTTACTAAGCATATGTTTTGAGCAGGATACTTTGGTAATTTCTCTGAGCCTCAGTTTCTCCATCAGCAAAATAGGGATGGTAATATCAGCGGTACTTACTCTATAGAACTATTGTAAGAAGAAAATGGGATAATGTTAAAAAATATTTTGAAAACATTAAGCTACTTCATACACATCTGCTACCTATATTTATATCAATCTATTGATTTATCTATCTATTTATAAAACCTATATAACCTATGGCATTGATCTAGCAGTTAAGACTCTACAACATTAGAATGAAACTCATCAATAAGAGTCATTTGTGCTAAAGAAGAGAGTCTTGAGTTTGTAATCAGAAGATATGGATTCAAATTCTACTGCTACTTGCTTTCTGTGTTTATCATTGGGTGGTTGGCCCAATGGATATAACACTAAAGCTAGTATCAGAATAAACCTGAATTCAAATCCTGCCTCAGGTACATTTTTGGCATTTAAGTTCTCTCTGTTTCTTCATCTGTAAAATGAGGATAAGGATAAGATAAAATATAAAATATTTTTTAAAAGTTTTCCATTTTTTGTAAACCTAAAAGTAATATATAAATGGTAAGTATTATTACCTACCATTTTACCTAGTGCCCAGAACTTTGTTGTTTATTGTTGTTGTTCACTTGTGTTAGTCGTATTCAACTCTTCTTGATCCCATTAGCAGTCTTCTTCATAAAAATACTGGAGCTGTCACAATCAGGACCTATTTCCTTGACTATCTCTGTTTCTACTTTATCACACTGAGTTGGGAAATATTTTGAATGATAATTTCAAAATCTTTTTGAAGCTCCACTTTTTCAGGGGATTGACCCGATATATGAAGAAGGTTGTATTTTTTAATGTCAATCAAAATATTCACAGAAGTAAGTAGAGCTCTAGTATGAATCCAACCTCCAATTCACCTTTCTCCACTTAAATGATTTGTAGTGACCTTTTCTCTTCCTTCATCTTTCCCTCCCTCAATGGTGCCCTTAACTATGAAGTAGTTCACCTCATCTATTTCCTTGTCAAGAGATGACAAAATAATAAATGTTCTTTTCAGTTTGTTCAGGAGGTGATTAAACATGTTTTTACTGTATCCATCAATTCAAGTGATCATTTCTACAGAATTAACAACAAATTATTAAAAGTTCTAGCCTTTAAAGTTGCAAGAGACTTTAAAGGTCGTCAGGATATCTTCTAATACATTATTAACTTCTTCTTCTCTTTTTAATAATATTCCTGGAGAGAATGAGTCAAGATGGCATAGTAAAAGCAGAGATTCACCCCTTGTTTGCCCCCCCAAGTCCTTTAAATCCCTTTAAATAATGACTCTAATCAAACTTCAGAGCACCAGAACCCAAAAAAGACAGAGAGGAATAATTTTCCAGGCAAAGATGACTTCGAAGGTCACCCACCAGGGTGGGTGTCCAATGAAATCACAGTACAGATCATGCTAGCACAGCCCTGACACTGGCTTCCGTGCCAGCAAATCAGAAGTAGTCCCCAGGCCAGAAGAAATACTTGAGGTTTTCAGACTTCTTTTCCCAGAGGCACCAAAGATGACTTGGAAAGTCAACAGGAAAGATAGGGTGAGAGAGAGCCTTGAGAAGCCAGTTGGAGATGGTGGGGATGAACAGCTTTCAGAAGCCTCTTTAGTAGTTCTGAGGAAGGAGTTTGTTGCTTTAGCCACTAGAACTTAAAGCCATAATGGAGCAGGGATCCTCTTCATGTTCCAGGGCAAAAAGGAGTGATTATGGTCAACTCAAAAGAAAGATCTCTGAAAACAGTTGCACAAAACCTTTGAAGCTTTGGACATTATCTCCCACCACTAAGGAAGCAGAGACGTGCTTTAACAAAGAGTTAAAAGCCAAGTAATAGATTGGGAAAAATTAGAAAGATTCTAACTATAGGAAGTTACTATGGTGAGAAGGAAGATTAAAACACACACTCAGAAGAAGATAGCAAAATCAAAGCTCCTACATCCAAAGCCTCCAAGAAAAATAGGATTGGACTCAGGTCATGGAAAAGCTCAAAAAGAATTTTGAAATTCAAATAAGAGAGGTAGAAGGAAAATTGAGATGATAGATGAAATTCATTCAAGAGGAAATACAAAAAGCTAATGGGGAGAAGAATGCCTTAAAAAGCAAAATTGGCTAAATGGGAAAGAAATTACAAAAGAACACTGAGGAAAACAATTTCTTAAAAAATAGAATTGATAAAATGGAAGATAATAACTTTAGAAAAATCAAGAAACAATAAAACAAAACCAAATGAATGAAAAAATAGAAAATAATGTGAAATATCTCATTGAAAAAACAACTGACCTGGAAAATAGACTTAGAGAGAATTTAAAAATTATTGGATTACCTAAAAGCAATGATAAAAAAAAAGAGCCTAGACATCATGTTTTTTTTTTTTCATAATTATCTTTTTATTGACAGAACCTATGCCTGGGTAATTTTTTACAACATTATCCCTTGTACTCACTTCTGTTCTGATTTTTCCCCTCTCTCCCTCCATCCCCTCCCCCAGATG
Source organism: Antechinus flavipes (assembly GCF_016432865.1). Taxonomy (NCBI): domain Eukaryota; kingdom Metazoa; phylum Chordata; class Mammalia; order Dasyuromorphia; family Dasyuridae; genus Antechinus; species Antechinus flavipes. The sequence continues at coordinate 97,814,850 of NC_067401.1, forward strand.
GCAAGCAGTCCTATACATGTTAAATATTAGATACCATCTTTCAAGTAACCGAGGATAAAATAGAAATTGAAAGAATCTATTGATTACCTCCAAAAAAGATCCCAAGATGAAAATTTCCAGGAATATTATAACTAAATTCCAGCACTTCCAGGTCAAGGAGAAAATATTGTAAGCATCTAGAAAGAAATAATTCAAGTGTGGTGGAGTCGAGGTCAGAATAACACAAATTTAGCAGCTTCTATCTTAAAGGACTGAAGGGCTTTTAATATGATATTCCAGAGAGCAATAGAGCTAGGATTACAACAAAAATCATCTGCAAAACTGAGTACAAACCTTCAGGTGAAAAGGTGTGGACATACAATGGAATAGAGGAATTTTAAGCATTTGTGATAAAAAAAGAGCAGAGGTGAATAGAAAATTTGATTTTCAAATATAGAACTCAGGAGAAGCATAAGAAGATAATTAGGAAAGGAAAAATATAAGAATTTAACAAAGTTTATCTATTTATATTCTTATATAGAAAAATGATACTAGTAAGTCGTTATTATGACAGTAGGGTGGAGTATTATGGACAGAGGTCACAGGTATGAATTGCATATGAAGAAATAATATGTAAAAGTAAAATTAAAGTTTGAGAGAGAAATGTACTGGGAGAAAATGAAAGAAAGAGGGGAAATGATATAAATTATCTGTCATAAAAGAGGCAAGAAAAAAAGGTTTTTACAATGGAAGGGAGGAGGAGAGTCAACCTTACTGTCATCAGAATTGGCTCATAGAGAAAATAACATACACACTCAATATGAGTGTTCTTCAAGAAAGTAGGAGAGAAAGGGGGTATAGGAAGGGGGAGGATGAGAAAAAGCAGGACATAATGGGAAAGGAAATGGTCAGAAACAAAACACTTTTGAAGAGGGATAGGTGAAAGGAGAGAACAGAATAAATGGAAGAGGGGGAATGCAGTTAATGAGTTTAGTAATTGAGAAAAGAATTTTGAAGCAAGTTTCTTTAATAAAGACCTCTTTTCTTACATTTAGAGAAAATTATTTATAGAAAAAAATTATAAAAAATAAATAAGGCATTCCCCAAATGATAAATTATGAAAAGATATTAAATATACCCAAATATAAACTACATTTGGGTATATATAGATATAGCTGTTATATATTATATTCTCTCTCTTTCTCTCTCTCTCTCTCTCTTTCTATATATATATGTATATATATATACACATATATATAATATATACTATGTATTATATTATTTTATCTATTTATCTACATATAAATACTATACTATAAATATTCCTTAACCTATTAATACCATTACTAGCTATGTATCCCAAAAGAAAATTTTTTTTAAAGAAAGAGACTTCAATAAGTATGACCGATTGAATATCTAGACTCACTTTCTCCTTACTTTAAAATAGAAATCTTAACAAAACCATAAAATATATTTTTCTCTTTATAAAATCCTTACTTTTTAATTGCATATATTTTCCATTTAAAAATATTTTTCTTTAAAGTTTTGAGTACCAAATTCTATCCCTTTATCCTCTTCCCCATCCCTGATATAGTAAACAATCAGATATAGCAAGTAAGTAAACTATTTCCATATTAGTCATTTCATTCAAGAAGACTCGATTAAAAGAAAAAAATGAAAAAGAAAATTACACAAAGATTCAAACCATCTCTTTTCTCAGGCAGAAGAATGGGAAATTGAGGGGATGTCCATTCTTTGGAGATTGGTTGAATAAACTGTGCTAGATGATTATAAATGATGAGCAGGTCATACAAAATGAAATGTACTATGTACAAAGTAAGAGCAATATGATGCTCAGCTGTGAATGACTTTGCTGTTCTCAGTAATATTGATCCAAGACTAATTTGAAGGACTTATAGTGAAAAATGCTATACATACCCAGAGGAAGAATTGATTGTGTCTAAATATAGATTGAAGCATACTTTTTTAACTTAATTTTTCTTGAGATTTTTTTGAGGGACATCTATGTTTTCTTTCAAGATGACTTTTTTTTTGACTTTTTAAATTCTTTTTTTTTTAAATAACCTTTTATTGACAGTACATATGCATGGGTAATTTTTTACAACATTATTCCTTGCACTCACTTATGTTCCAACTTTTCCCTTCCCTCCCTTCACCCCCTCCCCTAGATGGCAAGCAGTCCTATACATGTTAAATATGTTATAGTATATCCTAGATACAATATATGTATGCAGAACCGAACAATTATATTGTTGCACAGGAAGAAATGGATTCAGAAGGTAAAAATAACCTGAGAAGAAAAATAAAAATGCCAACAGTTTACACTCATTTCCCACTGTTCCTTCTCTGGGTATAGTTCATTCTGTCCATCATTGATCAATTGGAACTGAATTAGATTTTCTCTTTGTTGAAGAAATCTACTTCCATCAGAATATATCTTCATACAGATCTTCTGGTTCTGCTCATTTCACTTAGCATCAATTCATGTAAGTATCTCCAAGCCTCTCTGTATTCATCCTGCTGGTCATTTCTTACAGAACAATAATATTCCATAACATTCATATACCACAATTTACCCAACCATTTTCCAATTGATGGGCATCCATTCATTTTCCAGCTTCTAGCCACTACAAACAGGGCTGCCACAAACATTTTGGCACATACAGGTCCCTTTCCCTTCTTTAGTATTTCTTTGGGATATAAGCCCAGTAGTAGCACTGCTGAATCAAAGGGTATGCACAGTTTGATAACTTTTTGGGCATAATTCCAGATTGCGCTTCAGAATGGTTGTATTCATTCATAACTCCACCAATAATGCATCAGTGCATGACATGATTTTTATGGAAATGTTTTGCATAACTTCACATGTGATTCTCAGTCAATAAAGTTGGGAAGGGAGGAAGTAAAAGAATCTGAAACTGAAACTTTAAAAACAAATGTAAAATCCATGAGTAGACTAATTTAAACTTTGTCAACACTAAATAGATTTAGTTTTATTAGGACTTCCCTATCTTCTAGATAGGCTACCAACCATAACTGGAGTGGACCTGTGAATAAAGTGACTATTCTAAATGGATAAACATGATTGGTTGACTATCTCGACTCACTTTCTCCTTACTTTAAAAATAAAAATCTTAACAAAACCATAAAATATACTTTTTACCTTTATAAAATTCTCACTTTTTATTTATATATATTTTTCATTTTAACAATCTTTTTTATTTAAAGTTTTGAGTTCCAAGTTCTATCTCTTTGTCTTCTTCCCCCTGCCTGAGACAGTGACATTCAGATATAGTAATTAAGTAAAACATTTCAATATTAGTCATTTCATTCAAGAAGACTCTAAAGGAAAAAAAAAGTGCAAAAAAAGCAAAAAGAAACAAAAAAATGTAAAAAATTATTTTATGTATAACTGGAATGAATAGACATATAAATATAAATGTGTGTGTGTGTGTGTGTGTGTGTGTGTGTGTGTGTGTGTGTGTGAAAAATCCCTACTCATGAGAGATTTTCTGCTAGAATACCTTTGGTGACTGAGAGCCTGCTTCCTGAAACAACCCATTTCTTTTATTAGAGAATTCTAGTTAGAAAATTAATTCTTTCATTGAGAATTAATCTACTGCTTCCAACCATCAGTTCTGCATGTATTATATGATAGATTGCTGAAAATGAGAAAGATACACTAGAGTTTGGGGAGAGCATCTATTGCCCCATCTTTTTCAATAAAAGGAACAAATGTAAAATCCGTAAACAAGGATTCTTTGTTCCAGCTAGGCTACCCCCACCACACACACTTACCCTTTCAATACTCCCACCTCCATGCTTCTATGCTTAAGCCTATCCAGCCACATGCTCCATGAACATCTTTAAGACTTTTTGTCTATACTATTTTATTTACATTTGTTATATACTATCATATGTTTGTATGCATCTATATATGTATATATATGTATATTTTGTCTCTTTTAAGTTCATTGAGTGCTATAATTATATTTTATATAGTCTTGAATTTCCCATAACAAGATGGAGCATCCATCAAGGTAGAAATTAAAACTATAGAGTCTACAACTAGAGAGATCACATAGAATAAAAACTTTTAAAAAGCTCTTGGATTTAGCAGTTAAGAGAATATTAGTAACCTCTGAAAATTAAGTTTCGGTTGAATAGTGTAGTCAGAAGCCAGAATCCTAAGGGATGATGATGAAAGTGAATGAAAGATAAGGAAATGGGGCCAATGAGGATTTGTATCTTTCACAACATAGCTAATATGGAAATATGTTTTACATGATTGCACATGTATAGCATGTGTCAAATTGCTTACCATCTTAGGGAATGGAGAATGAAGGGAAAGAATATGGAACTCAAAATTTTAAAAATGTAAAAAATGTTTTTACATGTAATTGGGAAAATAAAATATTATTAAAATAACAAAAGAATGAAGGTCATTTAAGGATTTGAAAGACATAAAAGTATTTATATACATCAAAAAAGAAACCATTGAATAAGGAGAGATGGAAAGAAAGAGACAGAGACAAAGATAGAAATACAAGACAGACAGAGAGACACAGAGACAGCAGAGATAGAGATAGAGACAGAAAGGGACAGAAAGACAGAGACATAGAGCAAGACAGAAAGATTAAGTAGAGACATACAGAGAGAGGGACAGACAGAGACAGACCCAGAGAAAGACAGAGGCAAGAGACAAAGAGAAAGCCACAGAGTCAAAGACAGAGAGAGACAGGGAGACAGAGAGATAGAATCAGAGAGCCAGAGACAGAGAGAGACAGAGACAAAAACAGAGAGAAACATACAGAGAGAGAGAGATGCAGAATAAAAATGTAGATCGTGAACACTGGGGAGATTGTTGAACAGTGTGTTTAAGAACATATTAATTTCCATATGAAGTAACAAAAATAAAGGCAAGGGTTGGAGTTAAGAAGAAAACTGAATGATTTGGAAGCTAGTAGATAACTGCAAGAAAGCTGTGGACTGGGTGACATAGACTACCATAAAAAAGTGGCATTCAAAGGAACATAGTTTTTTAAATGACAATAGCAAAGAGAAGGTCTAGAATAATCATCCTTTTCTCATAGTACCTTCTTGCCTAATTCTCTCACCTGAGGACCTCCCCTTACTTGGGGGTCACTGACTTTGAGTTCCCTGCCTTTCCTTCTTCTTATCTTACAATCCTTTGCTTTCTTTAAGCCACTCTCTAATTAAGCAATGATCCTTCTTTTCATTAGTTCTACTCCTTCTCCCCACTCTAACAATAACATGAAATAGAATGAGATGTTGACATAAAGTGCTGAAGTTGGATTCATCAAGACCTAGGTTCAAATTTTATCTCTGACACTTATTCTCTGACTACAAAGAAATGGTCTAACTGCCCTTGATTATCAATTTCTTTATCTGTTTTTAATTCTAAACACTAACGGCCACCAGGTCTTTCCACTTTACCTGCACTTCAAGTGCTCTGTCTTCCATTGGAATGTGAACTTTTTGTGAATAGAGAATGCTGAGATTTCTTTATTTTCTTTTTTGTAAATAGTTTTTTTATTTAAATATAAAAATCATTTTCAACATCCATTTTTATAAGATTTTCAATCCCAAATTTTTTTCTCCCTTCCTCTCTCCCATTAACCATCCCTAGGATGGCAAGCAATCTGACATGTGTAATCATTGTAAACATATTTCCACATTAGTTATGTTGTTTAAAAAGAAACAACAAAAGGAAAAAACCCACAAACAACAACAGATATGAAAACAGTATGCTTTGATCTGCATTCAAACTCCATAGTTGTTTTTCTTTATGTGTATAGCATTTTCCATCATGAATCTTTTGGAATTGTCTTGAATCATTGTATTGCTGAGAAGGCTAAGTCAATTACAGTTGATCATTGAACACTGTTGCTGTACTGTGTACAAAGTTCTCCTGTTTCTACTCATTTCACTCACCACCAGTTCATGAAAGTCTCTCTTATAAAATAATAGTATTCTATTACATCCATATATCGTATCTTATCCAAGTATTCCCCAATTGATTGACATTTTCTCAATTTCTAATTCTTTGCTACAACAAAAAGTTGCTATAAACATTTTTTTTTGCATAAGTAGATCTTTTCTCTCTTTTTATGATATGTTTGGGATACAGACCCAATAGTGGATCAATGGATATGCATGTTGTACTTTTCGATCAGTACTCCTGATACTTATCAGAATGTTCTATACATAGTTGACATAATAAATGCCTTTTCAATCATCTGTAAGATGAGGGAGCTGGACTAAATCACCTCTAATGTCCTTTTCAGGTCTATAATTGAATGATTTCTCACATAATAGATACTTACTAAATGCTTATTGACTGACTGTGATATATATATATATATATATATATATATATATATATATATATATCATGTTTCATTGAGATCTTACTGTCTCTATGTATTAGATATTTCAGGAACATGAGGGTGCATCTCACTTAGCCAGAAAGGTATAGTTAAATGGAGAATGGATGGTGTATCTTATGCATTTCTATTTCACTTAAAGTTCTTATTTGCCTCTACAATGGCATAATGCATTCCTACAATATTTCTTAAGTCAATAAAATGCCTTCCTTTTCCTTTGTGTTTTTCCTCAAGCTGTGCAGAGGCATTGTATGACAGATGTATACTTGCCTGGAGGGAGACTAGAACAGTGTATTATTCCATATGGAATATCCCTGTCATTAAAAAGGATTGTAAATAACTGTTCTGTCACAGAATTCCATACCCCTCCCTCTGGAGGGGAATTGGAATTCCTTTTACTCTTTATTTTCCTAGCTGGAGATTGTTAGTTCAAGACATGGTAAGTTTTTAGAGCTTTCACATAGTACTGTTTTTAATAGATTCGGATCTAACATTTTAGAGCATAATTCCCTGGAAATGCACATATAAAACAGTAAATTTATTGTTGGAAATTCCATTTGTCATTCCTTGCTGGATGACAAAGCAGCATAGTCACAATATAAGAGAGCCCACCAGAGCAATCTCATCTTCTGAACAGAAACCTAGGATGCTAACAGGAACAATTAGATCACCAAACGAAACATTCAATGATGGAAAAACCATAGTCCTGAAGCAAAGGGTCAGCATCTTCTTAAATCTTAACAATTTAAAGGAAATCAAATCAGGTACATGCTAAGAAAAAAAGTTGCCTATTTTTGTTCTGAGTAGCCATTCTAGGGCCAAGGACAACTTGGGATCCTAGCACTTGTGGAAAATGGGGTAAAAATAAAAAGAAATGTAGGAAATTGCCTCCTCACTATTTGAACTTTCAGCTTTTGAGAGTTTTCAGAATATCTATCTTCTTTATTCACTTCCTTCTTACTCAGTAACAATAGTCTAGAAGAGAAAATTCTTTCAATCTCAGGAAATCTTCTGTGAGTACAATTCTTTACATATTGGACTCATGTTGGTTTTTGAAAGTGGTTCTCTAGCAAATGGCTCATACATAAGGACTAGAATCTGTGCAACAACTGTGATTAAAGCACTCTGACAGCTTACAGTGGCAGCATATGACTCCCCTGCAAGCCTTGTGTGACATACAGTCAATTTCTCCACATTAGGAACACATTTTTAATATAAGCCAAGATAAAAACTTATCCCCCTCATTCCATATAATTAACTTACATGGTTCACAACGACATTTAATTATACCAGTGTCTAAAGCAATTAGTCACAAATGAATATTTATTTAACTTGATTGTCTAACAGCTACCATTTTTAGATTTCATTGCTTTAATGAAAATCTAATATCATGGCAGGGAAGAGGAGAAATTGGCTAGTATGCTTGTGACCCAAAACACTATACTGAGCTTTGAGAGTTGTACTGCTTGGTATACTTGTCAGGTGTGGCTAGGTGCTGGATATATTAAGACAATATAGGTATTAATTCCTACTTACAAGAAATTTGAATTCTATGGATTGGATACAATATGTAAACAGATAAATATACAAGGTGGATTCAGGTAACAGATGACTGATTAGTTATTTCCTCCAACCTCACAACATATTAAGAGAATTCAGGAAAAAGGAATTATATACTATATATGTGTTATATATATATATATTACATAACATATATATGTTATATAAACATATATATATATATATATATATATATATATATATATATATATATATATATATATGAAAAATTCTAGCAAAGGTAAAGAGATAGCACAACTAGTTAAGTATTAGGCCTGAAGTAGAGGAAAACTGAATTCAAATCCTTCCTAGGACACTTGAGCAGGACAAGTTACTTACTATCTCAACCTCAGTTTCCCATTGTGAGGATCAAATTAGGTAACATGTAAAATTGTGATTTATAAATGCTACTTATTATATTAAAAACTCCAGGAATTAACATCAAATAATTTTAATACTTATACTTCTCTCTCCTTGCCTGCCTCTTCTCCCCACTTCCCTCTCTTCTTTCTCTTTTCCTCTCTTCTCCCCAAGGTGGGGTTCAAGAAGACGAGAATATAGATTTCTACCAATTAAATAAAAAAGAAGTTTTAGAACACTACCTGACATAGTAAATACTTAATAAATATTTGTTAACAGACTAGAACATAAAAATGAGGACAAAGAAAAAAATGTTATTTTTACTACCTCAAATAAGGAAGAAATAAAGGAAAAAAGGAAGGAAGTAAAGAAGGAAGGAAGAAAGAAAGGAAGGAAAGAAGGAAAGAAGGGAGGAAGGAAGGAAGGAAGGAAGGAAGGAAGGAAGGAAGGAAGGAAGGAAGGAAGGAAGGAAGGAAGGAAGGAAGGAAGGAAGGAAGGAAGGAAAGAAGATGGGTGAAAGATTAGGGATGAATATATAAATTTATATATATTTGGGAGTCATCTTCATATATATGATAACAGTGCATGAGAGCTGATATGATTGAAGAAATTTGAATTACACCAATAATTGGAAAGTAGGATGTAACAGGGAAAAATCATGTTAATGAAATCAATAAATCCATAAACAAAATCCATAACATAATTGAAGAAGGTTACCAGATAGATTTTTAAAAGTAGTTCATTTTTTAAATGCTTTAAATAGAAAGTACAAGGATAAAGATTGCTCATGGAAAATAATATGGGCAGGTAAGGTTTAGGAGTGGAAAAGTATGGGAAATGTGTAATCTAGGGAAGCAAAAAACTGGTTCTGATTCAAGTGACAAGAAAATACAATTTCAGCTATGTACAATTCTGTGAATGAGTTGATTGGTCAGATTGCATATAAAACAATTTTAAACGTATATACATATATATATAGGCAATATAGGTGTTACACACAAATACATGTATACTTATATGTATGTATATGTATATACATATATAAATGTAAATATGTGTTTTAATATGAAATTTTTATGCCAAGCTGAATACATTACGCAGGACAACTGCAATTTGTTTAATTGTATATAACATATCCTAATAATATTTTATCTGCAGTAGAGATTATTTTATCTATAATCTGGTTAAATATGTAATATGCTGATGACTCATATCACAATTGTAAATCAGGAGAGAAGAGGAACCCATGTTAGAGTAATGTGGGACTAAGCTATAATCCCAAGAGTCTAAGGAAAGCTTTCCTTCTTTCTTGGGTGACAATAGCAGAAATTCCCAGAAGAAAACATAAAGAACTTTTGCTATAATGTGCCCTAGGCAGTTTGGTCACAGATTTTTTTTTCTTTATTGGCTGAAGATTATCAGCAGCAAGAAAAATACATGTGGAATGAGGCCAAAAGTCTATTACAAATTATGCACTAAATTTAATTTTTCTCAAGCAAAATGCATATAATTCCATTCTTCTTTGCACTAAGGCTGTATTTCAATGTATGCTAAACAGCTTGGCCCTTCCAATGAAAGGCAGTGGCTTTGTGGCATTTATGAGAATTTCTCAGAGGAACATCTGAGAAAGATGAAGCTAAGGGCTGTAGCTGTATTAGATAAAGTGAAAATTAGTTGTGCAGAGATCTCTTGAAGGGTCAGAAATAAATACTTATTAAATGCTTTATGTTTAAAATGATGTGTTTTTGATCCAAACTGAAAGGCCAAGTTAAAAACATGGGTAATTCATTTCGTTATGCAACATATTTTTCCATTCACTAAATGCTCTACAGTAGACTACTTTATAATTACACAAATGAATGAAAGATATAGAAAACACAAGATATATTTCTTATTTTATGGTGATTTTTAAAAAAATGACTTAGTATAGCAATAAACTTCTTTAAAGGCTTTCTCCCAACACAATACCCATCATGTATATATCAAAATCATACCAGATTTTTTGGAAGATGTAACAATAGAAACAATTTTATAACCCCTAATTATTAAAGTCACTAATATAGCTGTATGTTGAATAAATTTGCTTGCTATTATCTTAGAGTATAGTGTTGAGTCTAAATAGAAGAGAGATCCCCTATATATGATGAGACTCAATCCTTCAAATGGTTCAAATCCATCTCTTCATACTATCTATGTGGTTATAGAAAAATCATTTAACCTTTAGAATCGCAGTTTCCTAATCTGTAAAATTAAGGCAATTATACTTCAAGGGGTTAGTGGGATATCAGCCCTTGAGATTATGTTCTCTTTGTGCTTTTTGAAGCAACATTGAAGAGCTTTGCATTGTCCAAGAATTTTTGTGGTGATTGATTTTTGAGAAATGTTTTGAAGTAAATTTAAACAAAGCTCCTTTTTACACTTGTTGCCATCAACATGATTGACCCGCTCAGAACAGTGCTAATAGAAGTCTTCCCTAGAGAATTATTGCCTGTTAAGTAACTCTATCTATAATTCATGTGCCATAGGGATGAGTGTTATGAACCATGACGCAAAGCTGGAGCAACCATTTGCCAGCATTTATCTAATGTCTCCATATTGAGAAAAAATTAAAAATGAACTCCAGGGGAGGTTGATATCATATTTTAAAATTAAATTAATGTATCATTCAGTTTAAAAGGAAACAGATTTCTTTTTACTAATATCAGGTTAAGAAATCTTGCTTTTTTCTCTGCTTGCAAAGACATTTCTTTATTCAATTGATGCTTATATAGCCATAGCTCAAGTCACAGTCATACCACACTATTATGTTATTGGTACACAGCACTAGCAGAAGAAAATCTAAGCCAGTTTTATTCTGATCAGAGCACTTTCCAACCTTTCTCTGAGAAAGTACATTGATCTCCTACACTTAAGCATGGAGATTTTATGAACTATTTCAAGAACACCCATAGGACTGAAAAAATGCTTTCAGTATGGAATGTAGGATTCTATTCTGAATTCTGCTTCAGAAATATCATACTACTGTCATAGTCAAGATAATTTCAATACTTACAGATTTCTTTCCCTATAAAATTGTCATAAAAGTTCTTTCTAATGCCTAACAAAATACCTCTAGGAATCAATGGGTTAATATTTACAAAGTTCTTTGTGCTCTTTGGATGAAAGATGTGAAAAATCAATTATTATTAAAAAAACCAGTTGAAAACAGAATGTGATTGCTCCTTTAATCCTGTGCCTTCCATTCTGTCTTAATTAGGTCAATGAAAACATCCACTTTATGCTAAAATACGTCATCTATCATTCCCTTACCCCACAGCTTTAACACATTCACTTATTTTTCTTTATTCAATCATGAACTGTTTGAAGATTCAAAATTCCACTTATTGTTTTCTACTTATTACTCCTTTCTCTGACCAGGTGCTTACTTTATTCTGAAATGAATCAATTGCTCCTCCTCTCAGTTTTCTGAATCCTTCATCTCTCATAAACTGCCTCCTTTTCCTCCTCATCTCTTCCACCTTGTATATGGATGGTCTCTACTTTTTAATTCTGAAGAAGTATTTATTCTTCTTTATAATAAAGGAGATATTTTCCATTGTAACATGTAGCCTCTGATTTTTTATTCATATTTTATGGAAGAAACTATTATTCATAGTCTACTACTGAATTACTGTATGATCTTGAAAACACTTGTACTCCATTTTGTTCCTCAGTTTCTATATCTACAAAACAGGAATACTAATGACTTCATAGAAATGCTTTGGGATAAATTCAGCTATAAAGATATGTGAGATTTTAAAAAATAGCCTATAACTTGAAGTAAAGAGTACAGAGATTCTGAAAACCATTATAATTTTTCTACCCATACTTTTTAGTTCCTTTCTTCACTAAGCACTCTTACTAGAGAAATATCTTGACATGACCCTGAGTGTCAATTTGAAAGATCACAGGATGCCCTGCAGATCGATCTATTAAGAAGAAAATTGGACTTTCCTATGAAGTTTAGCCCCGAGGGAGACATCAACAGGGAACTTATTGCATGGGAAAATTTTGGATCAAAATAAGCCAGAATAGGTCAGAAAGTGAGGTGTAAAGTATGGATGGGTGAGAATCACAGGATCTTGGCATAGAAGACTATTTAGTTCAACCTGCCCTTGACCAAGAATCTATTACATCTTAATCCATAGAAATTAATCAAGACAATTATTCAATAATATAATTTGTCATCCAGAAATCTGAAGATCTGTAAAACTGAGATGAGGTAGAAGATATCTCAAGAATCCTTAATCTGGCTCAACAGACTCTATAGGTAAATTTCATGAGGTCTGTAAAATTGGATGAAAAGAATTACATTTTTATTTCTGCTTACTTCTAACTGAAATTTATCATTTTCTTAAATTATTTCAGACTATTATTCTAAGAATGGGTCCATAGGCTTTGCCAAAGGGATCCATGTCATGAAAGTGGTTAACAATCCTGATCAAGTCCAACCAAGTGAGGCCCAGAGAAAATATAACTTTTCCAATATTGTTAAAGAGCAAAGCTGGTTTGGGAGCAGTGATCCTAAATCCAGTGTTCTATTTTGGGGGGTATGTGGGGTATATAGCATTGATTTGGATTAAAGTCTTCTCAAAAACCACTACAAAAACTCAGGAAGCTAAAAAATGTTTAAAGGGGTTACATTTTGCACTAATTCTTTTGTTGTGCTGTGAACACCTTAACTTTACATCCTCCAAACTTAGGGATCTTCCTGACAGAAATCTGAACATTGCATTCAAAGAAGTCACTGGACTTACTTAAGATCCTAGTATATCAAAGAAAGAAGGAGCATGCCCTTGGCTCAGACCTGATTCCTCCCATCAACTTCCAATTTTTCACTGATAGCTACTAAGAAGTTCTTTTCCCAGAATACTTGTCTTTACTTTACCATACCCTCAAATAAAATCAGCAATAGAACTTAAAGTTTTGACATATAGGAGAGTGCATTTAGTGATAAGATGACAATTGTATTTAGAAAATAAAGGTAAAACCCTATCCATTAATATCCCCATTCTCTATATAATCTTTAACTTCTCTCTAGCTATTAGTTCTTCTTAAATTGCTCTAAAAACATTCCCATGTTTCACAAAGCAAAGGAGAACTCTGTTGATTCAGCACCCTAGATCTTACAGCTACAGTGGGGCAGGGACACTTCGAACATGTCCAGGGGAAAAACTATGCTTGTGATCAGATTCCTGAAAGGATCTTTGAAAACAATTGAAGAAAACCCCTGAAACTTGAGATACTGCACCCTCCACCCTGGAAACGGAGCCCTATTTTAATAAAGAATTAAAAGTTTAGTCTAGGAAAGTGAACATACAATTAAAAAAAAGATTCTGACCATGAAAGTTATTACAGTGACAAAGAAGATCAAAATACATTCTGAAAATGATAACAAAGTCAATGTTTCTCCATCCAAGGCTCCAAAAATAAATAAGAATTGTTCTCAGGAAATAGAAGAGCTCAAAAAGGAATCTGATAATTAAGTAAGAGAGAGAGAGGAAAAATTAGGAAAAGAATTGAGAGTGATGCAAAAGGAAATGCAATAAGAATGCCTTAAAAAGCAAAATTGGCCAATTGGGAAAGGAGGTACAAAAGTTCACCAAGGAAAATACTTCATTAAAATATAGAACTGAGCAACTGGAAGCTAATGACTATAAGAAATTAATATAAAATAAAGCAAAACCCCCCAAAATGAAAAAATAGAAAAAAATGAAATATCTCATAGGAAAAACAACTTACCTGGAAAATAGATCCAAGAGAGATAATTGTAAAATACTGTTCTACCTGAAAGTCATGATTAAAGAAAGATCCTGGACATCATCTTTCAAGAAACTATCAAGGAAAACTATACTAATATTCTGAACCATAAAGTAAAATAAAAATTAAAAAAAAATCATTGATCACCTTCTGAGAGATATCCCAAAATGAAAACTCCTAGGAATATTATAGCCAAATTCCAGAACTCCCAGGTCAAGGATAAAATATTACAAACATCCAGAAATAAACAGTTCAAGTATATTGTGGCCACAGTCAGGATAACAAAAGATTTAGCAGCTTCTACATTAAAGGACTGGAGGACCTTGTAATATGATATTCCAGAGAGCAATGGAGCTAGGATTGCAACCAAGTATTACCTATCCAGCAAAACTGAGTATAATCCAGAGGAAAAGGTGGTAATTCAATGAAATAGAGAATTTCTAACATTTGTGATGATAAGACCAAAGCTGAATGGAAAATCTGATTTTCAAATATGGGACTCTAGAGCATAAGGAGGTAATCAGGAAAGTGATAGCAAAAGGAACTAAATAAGGCTTATCTGTTTACATCCCTTCTTTGGAGGATGATATTTGTAACTCATTAGAACTTTCCCATTATTATGGCAGTTAGAAGTAGTATATATAGACAGAGGGCACAGGTGTGAGTTGAATAATGTATTGTGAGAAAGGAAAAGGGAAAAGTATAATGGGGTAAATTATCTGCCATAAAAAAAAATTATCTGCCAAGGAAAAGCCTTTACAGTGGAGGGGAAAAGGGGGAGAGGAGAGTGAGAGAGTGAACCTTACTCTCATCACAATTGGCTCAAAGAGGAAATAATATACATACTCAATAGAGGTATAGAAATCTGTCTTATAAACAATCAGCAGGATGATTTCAGAGAGGCCTGGAAAGACATACATGAACTGATGCTGAGTGAAATGGGCAGAACCAGGGGATTTTTATACATGGCAACAGCAATATTATACAGTGATCAATTCTGATGGACGTGGTTCTTTTTAATAGTGATATGACTAAGGCCAATTCCAATGATATTGTGATGAAGAGAGCCATTTACACCCAGAGGGAGGTCTGTGGGAACTGAGTGTGGATCCCAACATAGCATTTTCACTCTTTTTGTTGTTGTTTGCTTGTGCTTTGTTTTTTTCTCATTTTTTTTCCTTTTTGATCTGATTTTTCTTGTGCAGCAATATAATTGTATAAATATGTATATATATGTATATCTATATATATATATATACATATATATATGTGTATATATACACATATATATATATGTATATATATATATATATATAATAAATCTATCTTACCCTGAAGGAAAATAGAAGGAGAATAGGATATGGAAAGGGGGAGGAAGATAAAAGAACAGGCATATTGGGGGAGGGAGTAGTCAGTACCCAAAACACTTTTGAGAAGGGAAAGAGTAAAAGGAGAGAATAAATGGGGGGAAATATAATTAGACATAGCAATTGTAAAAAAGAATTTCAAAGCAAGTATCTCAGATAAGGCCTCATTTTTCAAACATACAGGGAACTGAGTCAAATTTATAAAAAAATAAGAACCAAGTCCCAATTGACAAATGACCAAATGATACAAGCTGTGCCCAAAAGGCTACAAATTCATACATATCTTTTGACCTAACACCACCACTATTAGGCATGAATACCAAAAGAGATTCAAAAAAGGAGAGAATGACTTGGATGTACAAAAATTATTCATAGCAGCTCTCTTCTCACAGTAAAAATAGTTGAAAATTGAGAGGATGCCCATCAGTTGGGGAATGGCTCAATAACATATGAATTTATGGTGTATGTTAATGATGGAATATTATTTGTCCATGGGAAATAATGAGCAGGATGCTCTCAGGAAAAAAAAAAAACAAACCCTGGAAAGTCCTCTATGAACACAAACAATTTGAAATGTACTGTGTACAAAGTTATACCAATGAGATAAATGACTTCACTGTTCTCAGCAGTACCATCATCCATGACTGCTCTGCAGGACTTGTGATGAAAAAATCCTATACATAACCAGAGAAGGAATACAGACAGAACCACTTGCTCTTTTTCTATTTCTCTTTTTAAAATTTAAGTTGCTTGAGGGTTTTTATTTTCATTAGGATGGGAGATCTATGGTTTTTCCCCCCACCACTTGATTTTTATGGAAATGTTTCACACAACTTCACAAGTGGTTTTTTGATTGTGGGTGAGTTTAAGGAAGAGAAATTAGAACTAAAAATTTTAAAAAAACAAATGTAATTTTTTTGTTTTGAATATAACTTGGGAAAAAATATTAAATAATGGAAAAAAACAATGAGGTGATTCAGGCCAATTCCAATAGACTGTTGATGGAGAGACCTATCTACGTCCAGATGGGGCTGAATGTGGACTACAATATAGTGATTTTACCTTTTTGTTGTTGTTTTCTGGCTTTTTTTCTCCTTTTTGATGTGATTTTTCTTGTGAAGTATGATGAATGTGGAAATATGTATAGAAGAATTGCACATGTTTAACATATATTGAATTACTTGCTGTCCAGGGGAGATGCAGGGAAAAGAGGGAGAAAAATTTGGAAAATAAGATTTTGCAAGGGTAAATGTTGAAGACTGTCTTTGCATATATTTTGCAAATAAAAAGCTATTTTAAAAAATAGAATGTAAGTTCCTTGGGGGAAGGTATAATCCTAAGACAGGGTTTCCTTGTATCCTCAGTGCTTATCCCCTAGTACCTGGGACCTAGTAGGTACAAATACTTGCATATTAATTGATTGATTCATTATCACTGTTATTATTGCCATGGTCCATTGTAAGATATTACCAATTAACTAAATGAAGAAAAAGAAAAAGAATGGTGGGCCATAGAAAGGAAAAAAGAATAATTCATAATCTGAAATGTGTTGAAAAAGGTGGTAGTAGGGGAAAATATTTGAGTGATGTCATTGAAGATGAAGAGAAACAAGGGAATTCTTGGTGAATGGTTTCAATTTCTTCAATAAAGTATGAGGCTAGTTGTTCAGGTCAAAAAAAGATGGAAGAAGCTGAGCCATAGGAAGTCTGAAGAGAGACTGTTTGGAATAATCATTGTAGAGAGTAGGATAGAAAATTGATTAGAGAGGAGCAAGATGATTGCCTCACTGCAGGAAGAGCCCATATAAGATCAAATGAAATAAATTTGTAGTGAATCCAATCAGTATGATTTAATTATTTTCACCAGATATAGTTAAGACATGAAGTAGGTGGGTGATGGTAAAACAGGGTTGGAGTGTGACAAGACATAATTTGGAAAAGAGAGCAAAGAATTAGAAAGTATAGGATGGTGTAAAAATTCACCAACATGTCAAGATAGGGAAGGAAAAACAATACAGCCAATGCAGGGATCACCTGAAGGGTTAAAGAAATAAAAGTCAAAGGGAAGATAAGGAATAGAATAGAAGGATACTATGAAGTATGAGAGCTATCCAGTTCTGTATTGAAAGAAATAGATAGCATTTCTTTTGTTGTTTCTTATAAAGTTTATAAAGGTTTGTTTTCAGTCATTTCAGTAATGTCCAAGATACTGGAGTGATTTGCCATTTTTTTCTCCAGTTCATTTTACTGATAAGGGGAACTGAGGCAAACTCCAGGCCCAGAATTCTATCCACTGTACCATCCATCTTCCCTGTTTATAAATATACTCTTTCTCAATAAATAAAAAATATTCCCACTTAAAGATCAAAATGTCTCAGCCTTGAGACAGGAGAGATGGTGAATGATGTCAATAGGATATGAAATTACTGAACTAGGGACCAGAAAGCATAAGCATAAGCATAAGCATAAGATTGAACTGTGTCCATTGAGGAAGAAAGTTAAAATAAGATATGGCCCAGAACTGATAAGGCCACTGGAGCTAGGCCAATGGCTCCCAACCTGTGCACAATGGAGTCTTAGAGCTTGGAGAATTATTACAAGATATCTACAAATTTATGCACATATCAAGCATTACTCTTTTTAATCTTTCTCTTATTGAGAGGCAGCATGACATAGTGATGAGTGACCTTGGAACCAAAAATCTGCATTCAAAGAGTCTCTTTGACAAATATTGCCTTTGTAATACTGGGCAAAACACTCAATTCCAATTTTTTAGACAACTCTCTAAGGTTACAAATCGCAGGGAAGGTGATGGCCTGCTTGATGGAGTGTGTCTCTCCACCAGGTAGTTACTTATGCCAGTGAAATCATAAGTCCCATCTCTATCCTTATCTCCTAGTTTTAATTCTAAAGAAAATATGCAATATGAATAATGGGATTTTCATTGGCAGCTTTATATGATCTTTCTAAGATATAAGCTCAGATATTAGGTTGAAACTTTCATCAATTCAAGCTGCAAAGCACCAATGGCCATTATCTCAATGACTCAGCATCATAAATAAGCAATCATGTCTTTTATAGATGGAAGAATGACTTTCATATACATTTATTACTTTTGGTAGAATATATGTGGATTCTATTGGGCTCGACAAAATAGAGGTTCATTTAGACATATTATTGCATTTGTCATGACTTAGTGAAAATGGTTGACCCTCCATGTAGATCTGGATATTCTTGAAGTGGCCAATTATTTTGAAATAGTTTTTCTTCCCTACTCCTGTTCCCTCTGATCAAAGTAGTAATATCACAATTACTATCATATCTATATACTTTTTCACATTAAAAATAGTCTTTATATTTAAAATGTTGGAATCATTGACTTAATCTAACTTTCCCTTCATTTTACAAGGGAGGAAACTGAGGCCCAGAGAGGTGAACCTGTCTTTCTCTTACAATATTATCTCTTGTCTCCTCTCTCATTCACAGACAGATGTTCTCTCAGAAATAGTTCTTGATGTATTGCTTCTATTTTCCCATCTCATATTTGCTTCTCAATCCCTTTCAAACTGTCTTCTCTCACATTTCAAGTGAAACTTTAGATAGCCAGCAATCTTTTAATTGTTAAATGCAATGACCTTTACTCAGTCCCTATTCTCCTGAACTCTCTTGGACTTCTGGGACTACCTGGTGTCATTGATCTTCTCCTACATATAGTTCATCCCTGGGCTTCCATGGCATTGTACTTCTGACTCTTCCTACCTGTCTGACTGTTCTTTCTCATTCTTCTTGGCTAGATCGTTTTCCATCTCCTGCCTTTTAACTGTGTGTGTCCCCCAAGTATCTTTCCTGATTCCCCTTCTCTTTTTTCTTACTTATCCATCTTGTTGATTCCCATGAGTTTAATTATTGTTTTTATGTACAAAACTTTCAAGTCTATCAAGCACTAATCTTTCTCCTGCATATCAGACTTACACTGGCAGTTGCTTGATTGGTTACTCCACATGGATGTCCCATACAAAATTCAAATTTAATATGTCTAAAAGAGAATTCCATATTTCTCTCAAAATACATCTCTTTCCATCCTTCCATATTTTGGTTGATAGCCCTATTTCAATTGCCCAAGTTTTCAACCTTGGAGTCCTCCTTGACTTCTTTCCCTTGCCCCTGCATTGCTGGTTGTATTTTTACAAATTCTCTTGTATGCATGCCATGCTTTCCACTTTTACACAGTCTTTAACTTAGTCTAGGCCCTCATTATCTTTCCAATAGACTCCCTCAAAAGTTCCTTAATTGATCTCCCTATCTTCAATTTCTTTCCATGTTCCACAAAGCTTTCAAACTGATCTTCTAAAACAAATCTTTAAACTCCTCAACATGGAATCACATAACTGAATGTGGAGGTCAAGAAATTATGACTTATTATCAATAAATGTTTGACTTGTACACCTATTTTATATACTATATATCCATGGTCAACTGAAAAGAGGTTAGATGGGGGAAAAGTTTAAGAAACCCTATTCTAAAACATAGATTTAACTATATCATTCCCTAACTCAAAAAATGTCAATGGCTCACTAATACCTCTATAATAAAATATAAATAATTCATGCTGGCAGTTAAAGACTTCCATAATCTACCTTGCAACTAACTTTTCAGTCTTATTTTATATCACTTCTTTGCATGTGTCCTTGCATGTGTTTACTGTTTCAGACAAAGCAACTAGTTAACTGTTTTTTTGTGAATGACTTTTCCATCTACTGCCACTGACATTTTGCACAAGTGGACTTCTATAGCTGAAATGCTTCCCTCCTCATCTTTGACTGGCAGATTTTCTTCAAAGTATTGTTTTCATGTCATTTCCTATACGATGCATTTCCTGTTGTTATTCAGCCATTTTAAAGCAGTGGTCAACTCTTTGTGACCCCATTTAAATGTTTTCTTGACAAAGATACTGGAGGAGTGGTGATTTCCTTTTCTAGCTCATTTTTACAAATGGAGAAACTGTCAAAAAGGGTTAAGTGATTTGCCCACAGTCATACAACTAGCAAGTGTTTGAAGTCAAATTTGAACTCAGGTAGATAAGTCTTTTGATACCAGGGCTCACACTTTATTCACTGAGTCTTTCCTGAACTCTCCCCTCCTTCCCTTCATAGAATTCTCTCCCTCTTGAAAATACTTTTTATAATACTTAAGCATATTTGATGGCTTTTATGCATGTTTTGTTCCCTTCATAGAATGGAGCTCCTCAGAGGGAAAAGCACTTTTATTTTTTTTTTCTTTACATCTCAATCTCTTAGCACAGTAGCCTGCACCTTGCAGGCATTTAATAAATGTTTGCTAAATTGAATGGATGTTCCAGGTCTCCTGATAGCAGAGTTGGGATTTATACTTAAGTCCTTTTAATGCCAAATCTAGCAAGTTGGACCAGATGACCTCTAAATTCCCTTCCAGCTATAAATCTATGGTTGTACTCTTCTTTTCCACTACACCATTAACTCCTACGAATCAGACTGGCACATGCTACTCATAGCTTAAGCAATGGAACTTCATTTTACAGTTTCTTCAACTGTAAAATGAAGGAATTGAACAAGCTAATTTCTAAGTTCCCTTGAAATTCTAATTCTCTTTTCCTATGAGATGAATAAATTTGTTTCTTTTTCTACAGCTGCCTCATTACCTCCATTACCCTGGGTAATGTTGAGTAAAGCACCCTTTTCACAATAATCCAGGAAGGAAAGCATTACAAAATGTATTATCCCCATTTTGCAGATGAAACAATTGAGATTCACATAGTCAAAGTGGCACAACAAGAATTTGAATTAAGATCTCTTCTCATGGTAGATCCATAGTTATTTTGTCCAACCTAGTTACTGGACCAGTCTTGGGGTGTTGCTGTTGTGGAGCAGTCCAATTCTTCATGACCCGTTTGGGGATTTATTGGCAGAGATACTACAGTAGTTTGCCATTTCTTTCTCCAACTCATTTTACAGAAAAGACAAACATGATTGAGTTACTTGCCTAGGATCGCACTGCTAGTAAGTGCCCAAGACCACAAAGATGAATCTTTGTGATTCTAAGTCCAACACTCTATTTATTGTTCCAACTAGCTTCCCTGTCTTGAGGGATAGCGGGATTAGATGAATTTTTCTAAGGACTATCATAGTCCTGTGTGATTCTTGTGCCCAGGACAAGTACTGAAAATATGACCTGAGACAAGTAGATGAAGTTGAAGAGCCTAGAATTCTAAACTGGTGAGTGGAAAAGGAGGAAGGAAGAATGGGAAATTTTGTTACTACTAGGAGTGATAACACATTCCCTGCAAGTAGGAAAGAAAAGGAATTTACCGATTTCAATTGCAATAGTTTTCCAATTTTACTATTCATTCTTGCTGACTAAATGTGCTAAACTCTTCATGATAGTATATCAATGACCTCTAAATTTGCTTTCCTTGGGAGAAGTCCCGCCATCTCATGCTGGTTGTGGCTTTGAGGAAGACATGTCATCCATTAGACCAGCCCCACATTTTCCTACATTGGTAGTTTTGCTTTTGCTGTTCCTCATATACTTTCCCACTCCCAGAATATTAAAATTGTAGCCATCTTCTAAAAGCCAGTGAAAATGCTACCTCCTCAGAGAAGCCCATACCCCTGTTGGTAAATCTTTCCCCTCAGACTTTATGTAACACTGTCAATCTCCTGTGCACTTTTTCACATAACAAAGCTACCTGTGAATGCCCTATCTTTAAACCATGCTATAGGCAAAGCTGTCTCATCTCGTTTCTTTTCCTCCAGCCACTATCATAGCACTCTATGCATTTTCACAAATATTTGGTGAAGGAGCAGACCAGATGACTGCAAAAGGCATTCAGAAAGATGCTGCGAGTTTGGAGAGTTCTTAGAAGGTAGAAGTGGACTTAGGCAACAAGGAGGGCTTTGGATAAGTATCATTAACACAGCTGGAAGGAGTTGGCTGAGGCCCAGAAGACTGCAAAGGCAGATTGGGAGAAACTAAAAGAAGGACAAATAATACAGAAGATAAAATCTTGGACTTGTCTGGCCTGGATGTGAAGTCTTCAAGAACCCTAAGAAGAAGGGAATGGGGACAGTATGGTTGCTTAAATTTATATAATTCTTTGTGATTTCCTCACAACAACCTTGAAGATAGATGATTTAATGATTAATATATCCATTTCATAGATGTTAAAACAAAGACTCAGAGATTGCCCAAGCCAGAACATCTCAGGTTTTCTTATTCTGTTTCATATTTTTGTTTTGTTTTTCTTCTGTACTACTCTAAATGTTGGTGGGAAGTGGAATGGGGAAAGAAAGGGGAATTGTTATTTAATAGTTTTTCAGTCATGTAAGATTTTTACAACCTCATTTGGAGTTTTCTTGGCAAAGTTATTGGATTGGTTTACCATCTCCTCCAGATCATCTTACAGATGAGGAAACTGAGGCACACAGGGTTAAGTGGACTTGTCCAGGATCACACAGCTAAGAAGTGTCTGAAGCTACTTTTGAACTCAGAAAAATGAGCCAAAGCTCTATACACTATGCTACCCAGCCCCCCAAGATGGGGAAAGGCAAGCATACTAAAATCCACTGAAACTAAAAAGAGTAGTTCCTGGCTGGGGATTTTAAGTGATTGGATTTTAAATAGGCAGAAATCGAAATAAAAAGGAATATATGAGGGATATTGTTTATCTAAAGATGGTAAATTTTAGTTGTTATTTGAGCATGTGCCAGCTGTAACTCTATCACTATAAGGAGCTGAAGCACAAATTGCTTGATTGACATTGTTGATGTCAGACTTACTGATCACAGATAGAGAGTCAGATATCATTATGAGAAGCCTTCATACTCTTTCTAGCATGGCAGTGACAGCAATGAGTAGAGTATTGTCATTTCATTGACAACAGTCATTTTCTTCTTTTTGTAAATCAAAATAACAAAGTTTATAAGAAGCTGAAATTGGAAAAAAATGTTTTCACTGCTTATGAAATACCAAGTTTTTCAGCATATACACATGGCATATGGTAATAGATGATACATATGAAGGTAGGATTTTATCTTGTTTGATGTAATTCTCCATGCTTCAGGCAGATATTAGACAAGTTGACTTCTAAAATGCCTTCCAATTTTAAAAGTCTATGAAAAGGAACACTTTCTTCTATGTCTCTAATCTTTCCCATGTAAAAATAGGGGCATTGCATCAACTAGTTAAACTAGTTGACTCCATCCCACTTAAAGTAAGAAATTTTTAATGATGTGAGAACTTTTCTCAAGCAAGCAAGGATTTGGGGCTAAGTTTGGAAAGGGTCCTTGATCAGCGAGAGTAACACTGCACAGGAATTCTGTTTGGATTAGCTAAAAAAAAATCAGCTATGTTCTTTGGGTCATCTATAAAATATGAAGCCAGGTGGCTCCCAAGAAATTCAAACAAGTGGAAATGACTCTAGTAAATCTCTAAAATGAAATGAGACAGGAAAGAGAAATATAGAAAATATAGACTTAGTTTTAGTTTGTACCCCTCACTCTTGACCAGAAGAAAATATGAATTTTAGAGATCTGGAAGACCGCCCATCTTCTCATCATGGTATTAAGCAGTCTCCCTGGAATGATTTACAGCAATATCTGCACTGAAAGCCAAGAACAGATTAGATGCAGATCCAAAGCTCAGCAATGAACCCTAAGAAAAGCACTAACAAACTTATTTTGTGAAGCATATTCTCTAAGTTGGAGTTCACTTTCCCCTGGACTCTGAATGATAGTGGAGGAGTGTGTTAATGCCTTTTTGGGGACACTTACATACTATCTATTATTAACAGCACCTTAATACATATTTCTTTCCTAAACTAATTTAGTGTGGCTGACTAATTTGATTTTGACTAGTAATTATGCAAGAAATTACATTGATGGGGGCTTGAGAACTAAAACAGAAGAAAAACCACTTCTCAAACACTGAGGATTAACCCTTGAATCCTGAAGGAAGTGGAATCAGCCTGGCTCCAGGGATCTGACTCATCAGTGCATATGGGAGCTGGGAGAATTGCCTCAGAGAATGTGTCATACCTGGATATGACAGACACCACAAAATGCTATTCCAAATTCTTCTTAATATCTAAACCAAGCCTTAACCAGCAAGCATAATGAAGTACTTTGTGTTTCATCTGTGTTATTTACTTTGTTGTTTTTGTTTAGTCTCATCTGACTCTTGGTGACTGCATTTGGGGTTTTCTTGGCCAAGATACTGGCCAATGGTTTGACATTTCCTTCTCCAGATCATTTTACAGATGAAGAAGCTGAAGTCAACAAGGTTAAGTGACTTGCCCAGGATCACACAGATAGTGTGTATGTGAGGCCAGATTTGAACTTTGATTTTCCTGACATCTTTCTGCTTCCAAACCCAGTGCTCTATCCATTGCCACATCTAGCTGGCCTTGTATGAAAATAGGTTGATCATTTTACTGGTCTGTATCTCATCTCCTCATTATAAAATGTAAATGATAAAGCTAACATTATCTAAATCATATGGTTGTTATGGAATGACTGTAAATTTTAAAGTGTTACATAAATGTGAATTTTTGTGATTAGTGTTATTAATTGATAATCAATATTCAGAAAGCATTTCATTAATGCTTTGGGGATAATCCAAAAGGAAAGTGAACTAGATCCTCCCTTAAAGAGATCACATTTTAAAGTGGGGAACAAATATGAAAGTGACTAAATGCAGACTCTCTCTTTTAGAGAAAAAGATAGACAGAGAGAGATAGGGACATACACAGAGACAAGGAGAGAGAGACAGATAGAGAAACAGTGAGGAGGCAGAGACACACCCAGAGAGAAAGAGAAGACAGAGGCAGACAATCACTGAGAGAGAGAGAGAGAGAGAGAGAGAGAGAGAGAGAAGAAAAGAGAAAAGAAGAGAAGAGAAACAGAGACAGAGGTGTACAGAGACAGAAACAGACAGAGACAGAGATAGAGACAGAGAGAGAGATAGAGAAATACAAGGAGTAGATGAAAGATAATTTCAGAGGGAAAAGCATTAAAAGTTGAGGGAACCTGGAGATGTCTCCTATAGCAGGCAGTTTTTGAAGATCACACATGCAATGAAGCATTGAAAAATAAATGATTTTCATTGACTATCTATCCATCCAGAAAGTTGAATGTTTGATATAAAGCAACAAAGCAGGTTGTAGATCAGGAGCTATTGTGTAGCCACTCCCACTCCCAGTAAAAGACAGAATCTATTTTCCTGAAGTCATTGGGGGGGGGGGTTCTGCCCAGGGAGTTAGGGAATATGGTACAAGTCACATTCATGAACATCTGGCCTAGAATCGCTAGAAAGAAAGCAATGATATTTGCTATGATTAAGTCTGGTATAGATTTTAAGTTCACATACCCATTTACCATACTGTGATGAAATTCTGAGGCATCACAAAAAATGCCAACAAAGTCACAGAGAAATATTCCAGATTCCAAATAAAGTGACTTAAATAAACCCAACAATTTTCATTATTACATTCTGTATAAAATGTCACATAAGCATTTACTGGAAAACTCAAATTTTTAATGGCCCAATATAGGAAAGAGGAGTTAGACACAACTGAGAGGTAATTAACGGTTTTGGAAAAGAGAATTTCTAAATGAATACTAAAGAAACTGTGATTATATCTTATCACAAGGCAGGACCATACTTAAAGTGACTGAGATGAGAAGTATTCTGTCTTTGAACCTGTCCAAAAAATAGTGTTACTAAACTTCTCTCAATAATCCATTCTAAAAATCAGTGATCCTCATGGAAAAGTTTTTTATATCAGTTTTTTTTATCATTTTTGCTGCTTGGGTAGCAATAAAAAGAAGAAAAATAACTTTGAATGTAACAAAAAAGGACTTAGTATAAATACTGTGTAAAGATAGGAAGAATTAGAATGGCTCACATATAATCACAGAACTAGAGATGGATGACAAACTCATAATTTCAAGATGTGCAAACTGAAGTCCAGGGGCTTTACATGACTTGGTCAAAGTGACACAGGTAATTAGCATCAAAAGGATGACACCAGATTCAATATTTTTTTTTTCCATTGTGCTATGACAAATTCCCTTTTAGAGCAATTTTATAAACAAGATGGGAAAGCTTTGGAGAACAGTGGCTACAGCAGCAGATCTGATGTCAGGAAAATCTGAATTCAAATTCAGACCCAGAAACTTACTAGCAGTGTTACCCTGGGTTAGTCACTTAACTCCTATTTGCCTCAGTTTCCTCATCTGCAGAATGGAAATACACACTGGGAGAAGGAAACAGCAAATCAATCTAGCACCTTTGTCTAGAAAATCCCACAAACAGTTTTCTGTAAAGCTGTACATGACTGAACAACAAGTGAATAAAATAGAATGAAACACTTGCCTGAAAGTGGAAAAGTGAACCACCTACATTCTGTGCCATAGATTTGAGAAGAGAAATAAATAGTTTTTGACAAAACTATTTGTTATTTATTGTAAAAATAATGACAGTCATACACACACACACACACACACACACACCACACACACACACACACACACACACACACACACACACACATATATATATATAAATTATTGTAGAAAAGATAGATGGCCACTGAGGTTTCTTCCAATATATTATTATATTGATTTTTGTTGGAAGGGACCTCAGTCACCATCTCTCCTTTCTACAATAATACTATTTGCCTAGTCTT
Organism: Antechinus flavipes; assembly: GCF_016432865.1. Lineage (NCBI taxonomy): Eukaryota > Metazoa > Chordata > Mammalia > Dasyuromorphia > Dasyuridae > Antechinus > Antechinus flavipes. The sequence continues at coordinate 97,842,064 of NC_067401.1, forward strand.
CACTTGAAGTCCTCCAATTAGGAAGTCTATGCCCAGAAAAAAAAATTCCACTTTTGGATATCTAATTGTTAGAAAGCTTTCCCCCTGACATTAACCCTAAATTTGTTTCTAAATTTCAATGAATTTCTTCTGGGAATATTCTCTGGAGACAAACATTTATCTTTATTAAATGCTACTATTTTATATTTGCCTTCATGTTTTTGGATCATATTGGATTCTGTTTCTAACATAAAATATGATATCTGTCCTCCCTAGCTTTGTGTCATCTTTAAATTTGATATTTTGTCATTAGTACCTCTAAGTCAATGTTAATTTTTTTTTCTTTTTCATGTTAAAAATATTAAAGAGTGCCAGACCAAGAACAGATCCCTCATGTAGTGATTCCATTGGAAACTTCTTCCAACTTGAAACTGAATTATTTATGACTCTTTCTTGAGTCCATCCATTCAACCAGTTCCAATCCTACCTAATTATACACTCATTCCAGCCCATATCTTTTTATCCTTCCATTAGAATAGCATGAGAGAATGAACAATTACTTTGCTTAAATATAGGCACATAATGTGTATAGGAAGCTAAGTAATGCAGTGGATAGTACATTGGACTTGGAGTCAGGAAAACCTGAATTTAAATCTGGCCTCAGACACTTACTCTCAGTTTTTTCCACTGTAAAGGAAGGTTGTTTTGAGGATCAAATGAGAGTAAAGCAAGTACTACACTATTTGGTACATAGTAGGTACTATAAAATGCTATTATTATCATTATTATTTATAGCATTGCTTTTAGTTATATAACATTTTCCTATAAAGAATAAAATGTCTCTTCTCAAGGTCTAAAAGGAAGAAGTTTATTTAAGGATAAAACTTTTAAGTTTCTGACATCCTGATATATCAGAAGAAGTTGCTGCTCTCATTTTCTGTTCTCCCCGCCTTCCCTACCCCCTCCACACTTAGCCTCAATTTCTCTCCCTTTTGAAATACTTTAAACCTTACTTCTCACATGACAAGTTTCTTCCTAAAAATAAACTTTTACAACCAAATTGTAAATCTCTTGCAACTAGGTCATCTTTGAATTGCTGACCTGACCTCGACTATTTCAGGAAAATCAAAAAGAAGTTGCTCTCCATGATTTCAATTAAACCATTAGCCACTGATCCAGTCAGGAATGGCATCCACGTCAGAGGCCTATATTCATAGTTTAGTCTGGAATTACACAGAGGGTAAGTAGTAAGATAGATTTCTTCCCCCTAGTTCATCCCCTTCCCAAAATCCTTTATAATATTACAAGAATGATGAAAACTAGAGGCATCTTTAACATTTACTTTATAAGTTACCATTTGTGATATTGAACTTCATATAATTTCTTTCTTGGACTAAAAATATCAGTGCTAGTCAGTTTTTCTTTGTATATTTGCATAGCCTAGTTCAGGTTTACATAATTAATAATAAAATATAATGGTAAGGGATGGAAGTGGAAAGAATATCCAAAATGTGGAATAATGCAGAGTTTGAAGGATCTGAGTTTACATTTTGATTCTACTACTTATATCTCATTGCCTATGTGAAAGATAAATTATTTAATTTCTCTAGGCACTAATTTTTTCAACTGAAGGACTAGTCCAGGTTAGGAGTTAGCAAACTGCAGCCCCAAGGTTAAATCTACTCTGCTGCCTGTTTTTGTAGACCACAAACTAATAATGATTTTGTTTACATTTTAAAATAATACTTAGATGGTGGGTCATACAAAAAATGACAGTGTGGGTAGGTTTGCCTCACTGACCACTGGACAATATTATCACTAAACTTCTTTACCATTTGATAAAAAAGTATATGTGTAAAGCACTCAGACAAATAGTCTGGTGGTCCTATTAGATAAGTCAAATGGTTCTATCAGATGAGATCTATTATCATTGACATTATTACTTTAAGAAATCATGATTTCATTACTATAGATATTCCCTCTACCAGTGCAGGTCAAAAACTCTATCCCATTTTGAAAGTCATTAAGATTAAAAAAAAAAAATTACCAATTCATCAATCCATTGATCCACCTCTCAGACCTTATATAGGTTGGTCTTTGAAAGACAATCTTGCTGCTTCTTACTTAAAGTCCTTTTAGCCTGTTTGGACCTGTTATACTCTGCTGAATAGCCTTTGTCAATTCTGAGTCATCACACATCCTAATAACAAAAACCCTTTCATTCCATTACAAGGAACAAACAAACAAACAAACAAAAGTAGTTGATTTATCTAGCTGTGTAAGCATTTGAATATTAAATATAAATGAATAAGAGAAGGAGAACATCTTGTTGAAGATCTATTTCTCTCTTAGATCTATGTCTCTCATCAGACAAGATGGGAAGAATGTAATAATAATAGAAATAGGGATTAGACTATGTGATTTTGTTGAAAATAATAAATAATTAGCATATATCTTGATCTTCTAAGTGGTAGGCACTGGACACTGGAAATACAAAGAAAAAAATGAAATACCTCTTCACTTAAGGAGTTTTCATTCTAGAAGGACAAGACAAAATGAAGTCTTAATGAATAAATTTAATGGGCTTTTCTCAATCCTCACTATTCTTTACTTCCTTGCAACCTTTACTATGGTCAGTCACTCAGTGGATAGAACTCTGGACTTGGTCATCAAGAAAACTTGAGTTCAAATATTGCTTCAGACATGTATTTAATATGTAATCCTGGGTAAATCACTTAACTTGTATTGCCTCAATTTTCTCACATATAGAATGAAATAATATGTTTTTTTTAATTACTTGGCACAGACTAGCTACTTAGTCAATGCTTGTTCCTATTTCCCCTCTTTTGCTGGATACTCTCTTCTCTGGAGGTTTTTGTGACACTGCTCATTCCTGGTTCTCTCCTCTCCTTTCCAAATGTTCCTTAGTCTCCATTACTAGATTTCCTCCAGATCACTAACTATGAATGTCTCCCAAAGTTCTGTTTGGGAACCTCTTTTCTTTCCTATGTTCTTACTGATCTTATCAGCTGCCTTTTGGGATCAATTAATATTTCATGTAGCTAGCTAGCATTATATGGCACCTTAAAGTGTAAAAGGCCCTTTATAAATATTATCTCACTTGACTCTCACAATAAGCGTACTAGGTGCTATCATTATTCCTGTTTTACAGATGAATAAACTAAGGGAGACAAAAAAATCAATGACTTGCTCAGGATCACACAATTAGGGTGTATCTAGCTTAGATATCCTGTAGATATCTCAAATTGAACCTTTCCAAATCAGAACTCATTTTCTTTTCCTTCAAACCCTCATCTCTTCCCAACTATGCTATTAGACTTAAGAATATTACCATATTCCTAGTTATTCACAATCTAGCTATAATCCTTAGCCCCTTATTCACACTTGTCCTTCATATTCAATCTGTTACTTACCTTCACAGCATTTTCATACACATGCCTTTCTCTCTTCTCCCAGTCATCACCCTGATGCAGTTCTCACCTTTAAACCACAATTTAGACTGTTTCAATAGCCTTCTGGATTGTCTCTCTCCCTCATCTTTTCTCCATTCTGTTCCATCTCCACTCTGCTGTCAAAATGATCTTCCCAAAGAACAGGTCTGATCATGTCACATTCTGTTCCACCTTCAAAAAACTTAAATCCTAAGAATACGTTTATATATGTATGCTTAAAAATTCAAAGTGCTAGGACCATTGAATCATTCCTTCCACCATTTTATGATAATCACCAAAATCAATCAGTGCACTATTAGGAAAAATATTGTCTGCTGGAAATTTTGAGAGTGATTTCTGAGTTGAGTAGGATTGTGAATTTTACTCTTTTATATTTACCTATTTTTCTCCTTGGTTTTCTTTTGAGGGGGAAGAGGAATTTAGATAGAGAAGTGATTATGCAGTTGGAACATTTCAAGTGTGACATGAAATCACAAGGTTTCCTATTGACCTAGAGACTCAGGTTTTAAATTAGAGTTATGGATACTATATAGGTGAACAAAACTCCCAAAATGCTCTGGGCATTCTCTCTGAAAATGCCCTGTGCCTGGAATGCTCTTCCTCCTCAACTTTGCCTATTGACTTCTCTGGAGTTCTTTAAGTTCCAATTAAATTTCATCTTTTTCTGAGAAGCTTTTTCCAACTCCTCTTCTTTCTAGTCTTTTATTCTTTTAATTAGTTTCTATTTATCCTGCACATATTATGTTTATATGTATTTGCTTGCATGTTTTCTCTTTAGTTAGATTGTAAGTTCTCTGAGAGGAGGGGATGTCTTGCTTATTTTTGCATCCCAGAGTTTAGTGCAGTGTCTGACACATAGTTGGTACTTAATACATGTTTATGGATTTACTTATTGAATCTATTTGAAGTGTTCTAGAGGGAAAGGTACCACTTTATCCTGAAGATTCAAGGATGGTAGATTCAATACTATGGGAATCCAAACTGCACTCCTTACTCCCAAGCTTCTTCCAAAAAGGCAGGATAGGATTAGATAATTTTTAAAAATAGGTAAGAAAGTTATAATGCTCCTGAGAATTGGAAAAGGTAAGTTTTTATTTCTATACACTTCTAATTACCTTGTCCTTTAGTATATATAGTATGGAGGGGGTAGACAGAGGAGATATATAGAAAAGAGAGAAGCAGATAATAGGGGCAGACTCCATGATACTATGACAGTAGGAAAATGAGGAAACCATAATTAGGATTTACATGGGCCATATTTTTAAATCCAACGGGTCAAATAGGATCAGAGATCTAGAGAAAATTTTTCAGTTACTTGAATTCAGTTGTCAAGGAAGTTTCAAAGATAGTGAAGGTTAAAAATCCTCTGAAGATAGTCTCTCATCAGTTCAAAGTGAAGAATTTGATGCTTTCAGGAGAATAAACCTGAATCAGGTTGGCTAGCTCTAAGTCCAGACCTTGGTACTCTATACAGATCATTAGTAGGAAATATTTATATACATTATGACACACATATGATTTAACTTACACAGTAAGTTCTTGAAAATTTTTGCATGAATAATATCATACTATAAAATATTTAGTTCATTATTTAATGCATCTCTTCTTCCTCCCTCAGTTTTAAACTTTTAAAATTTTGGAAATCAAAGAGTCATTTATTAAAATAAATATCCACATTCTAATTAACCTGATTAGATATTTAGATTTGGAGATTTTTTTTTAAATAAAGACATATCTACAATAAATGGTTTATCATAGCATTTATAGATAGAAATGTCCTAGATATCTTGATTTTCTAGCTAGGAAAAAAAAAACAGAGAAGTTAAGGAACGGTCTTCAACTGACATACGTAATAAGTCAATAAATATTAAGCACTTGCTATGTGCTGGTGCCCCAAATTAAGCACTGGGGATATAAATACAAGTAAAAAAGGCATAAAATCCCTACCTTCAAACAGCTTAGTCTAATAAATAACAGAGCTGGAATCTAGAGGCAGAATTTCTGATTTCAAATTCAGTGCTCCTTATACTACAACAGTCTATTTCCTATGAGATAATATAATTTTATATTATTTATTCAAATGTAGTTTTATTGGTACCTTTTAATTTTGCATAGTTGTTACCATTCATACAAAGATTAGAAAATATTTAGGTCCCATGAGAAATGATCCAAAGTATCAAACTAGTCAATACTCAGTTTCAGTTTTGTGCCATATGTAAGCATATATTTTAATATATTCATATATACACATTCCAGTATATGCTTTCTCTTTTCCATCTACCTTGTAGAGTCTTTTCACTACCTATTAGCATCCTCACTGGAAGAGAAAGAAGAAAAAAAGGAAAGAAGGAAATCTTAGTCACTATTTTTGTTATTTCCTAGTAGGTCTAGTAAGATAATATTTATACAGTGCCAGGCACTGGGCTAAATGCTTTACAAATATTACCTAATTTGATCTACATAACAACTCTGAAGATGAAGAAATTGAGGCAAACAGGGGTTAAAAGTTAACCCAGAAAACTTAAGTTTCTAAGGTCATATTTGAATTCAGGTCTATCTTGTCTCCATGCTGAGAGTTTTATCCACTGACACTCAGCTTCTCCTAGTAAAAGAAGGAAAATAGGCGCAAGGCAGGAAATTGTTAAAATAGAGGTATACAAACTCAAACATTTCTTGATTTTAAATATTTCATTCTGCAATAAAAGGCAACTATGGCAGGTTAGTTCTCCACCTCCCCCCCCTTTTTTTTAACTTTTAATGTAGCAATTTTTAGCTAAGTTAGGTAATAAGAATAAGGGAGAAGGAAAGAGTCCCAAGTCCCTAAGTCCTCCATTAATTGGCAGAAGATATGAAAGAAAAGAAGTAAATTCAAACTAAGACAGATCAGGACACTCACTGATTCTTAATCCTTCAGAGTTTACAAAGTCTGGTCTTCTGAAGTTTAAGTTCAGTATCCTAGACAGTATATCCTTTAGAATTAAGATCTTCTAGGACTTTTTAATGATATTCTCAAAAAGATATTACTTATTTATATGGACTGATTGAGGAATATTAAAAGAACCTGTTTTTGACCTGTTTGTGAATATTCTATTTAACTATGAGTCACCTAATATAAGAAACTAAATGTACAAGCACACATAATTTCTCATGTAAGTGGTATTTGAGTAATTTTTTTCCTACCAAAAAAAAAACCCCAACAAAAAACCCTTAGCTGATTTGTACCTATCAAATAGAACCTAGAAACTGTTACTTGGCAACTTCTTGATTTGGGACAAAGATAAAAAATCCGAAAGATGAATGTCAGGAAGTCTAAATTATTATTGTATCTTGGAGTGACAAGCTCATTTAAAGGAGAAGGCTTAAAGTATTCTGCAATTTAATCAGGACACTGTAAAATGAACATGTCTTTAACAATCTGTATCTGTGCTTTAAAACATACATATACACACAGACACATACACTAGCAACAACAATTGAATTAGTAGGAAAAAAAGAAATACATAAACCTTTCCACCTACTTAAGTAGAAATAGCAATATGCAAGAATAGTACCCTGAAATTTTTCTGGGCATATTAATAAAATATCATTTCCTGCAACTTTAAACTTAAAAATATCATTAATTCAATCAAAATGTCATGTGTTGCCTAAAGCATTTTTATAAAAAAAATCTTGAAACAAATAATCATTTCCACAGGAGAAGAAATAGTGGAATGAAGTATATTTATTTATAAAGCAACAATCACTACAGCTTAATCCATTAATGACAGGTTTGTCAACTTGGAACAAGACAGTGAAATCACTGTCATAGGAGCTAATAAATCACTTCTCACCATCGTAGATAGTGCTTTTCTGCAGCTTATGGTTTTTGATTCTTGGGATAGGAAGAGGTTAAATGAGTTTTCCAAGGATCTATTTCAACAAAAATATAGCAGGTTTTTTTTTTTAATGGTGGCCAAGAATTGGAAATCAAAGAGATGCCCATCAATTGAAGAATGACTTAAAGAAGCCAAGGTATGTGATTGTACTGGAATATTATTGTGTCATAAGAAATGAAAAGCAGGATGTCTTCAGAAAAATCTGGAAAAGTTTACATGAACTATTGCATAGTGGAGTGCAAAAATCAGGAAATTGTCACAGTAACATCCATTTTGTTCGATGAAGAATTGTGAATGACTTAGTTATTCTCAGCAAAACAATGATCTAAGATAATTCCAAAGGACTAATGATAAAGCATATTATGCAACTCCAGAGAAGGAACTGATATTGATTGAATACAGACTCAAATATACTATTTTAACTTTCTTTTGATAATTTTTTTCTTATATTTGAGTCTTCTTGGACATGCTCTACATAATTACACATATATAACCTATATGTATCTGATTGCTTTTTGTCAGAGAGAGATAAAATTTAAAACTTCAAAATTTTAAATAAAAATGTTAAAATTTGAGGAAAATGAGTTTTGGGGATCACATAATTTTTATATGTCAAATCAGGTGGAATTGGAATCTCAGTCTTCCTGACTCATAAGCCAGCTCTTTATATACTAAGGCAGGCTACATCTATTTGTTAATAATATCTCAAACTAGTAGGGGGATAGAATTCCATTTAATAATAACTTTAATGATACAAGGTAGGAGATTTTTACTGGCATTTTGATGACTTAATTCCTAAGTGTATTTTCACAAAAGCAGTTGTTCCACTTAAAGAAGGAAATTCTTCTATATCTAAACCCAGCGACCTTGGTAATATGATATTCATTTCCCAATGAGCAAACTGTGAGACAGCCACAAGAAGAATAGGAAAAGTAAAGCAACATTATGATTTCAAGGAAAAAAACAGATGTATGCTGAAAGTCTGTAGTCTTATGGAGCTCCCTTCAGTAATTAAGAAAGCAGATAGAGAAGCATTGCCTATGTCTCAAAAGGGGAAAAAAAGAACAACCAACCAACCAGTCAACCAAAAGCCTAATTACAATGTGTCTTAATTTTTCCATGCTGTATGTGAATTTTTAATTAGGAAGGAAATTTGCTTTTTTACCCCCTTCTATACAATATAAAGCTCACATAGCCAGGAAAGTTATTTTAGCACAGGTAGGCAGGAGATATAAGAGGATACAATGCTTATTTTGACCCAGATGCAATCATAATGATTTTTGTTTAAAAAAAGAAAAGAAAAAAACATTCATTCATTGCTCCTTCCTGCAGATGTCTTATTCTTAATCTAGACAACTGCCAGCATACAGGGATATTTGTAATGAAATAAAGATAGAATTTTTTTAGGAGTGATAATGATTAAGAGCAAAAACTTGAGTTTATCCCCTAAGAACCAATAGAATATGTATCCAATCCAAAAAAAATGAAGATGAATAATGCCTTTATAAATTTTCAAATTCTTAGAGATCATCCCAAAACAATGATTGCATACTATTTTTTCAGACAAGGAGACCGAATGCCAATCTTCTTTTTGCTGTATCAAATTGTATTAAGAGGTTATGACCAAATTTACCAATGTTTTCCACTTCTTTTTAGTCATTGTTTCCCATTATGAGTGACAGAGTAATTTTGATTCGGTTAATTAAAATATTAAAAAAACATAACAGGCATGGTATCCACAAAGAAAGTTTCAACTGTTCCAATGTTTAGCACAATGCCTTGTAGAGAGTATGCCCTTAAGAAATGGTAGTTGACTGACTTCCACATTACATTAGCCATCCATCTTGCAGAAACCACATGTCAATAACTAGAACACAGTAAAATATCAATTCAGCAAAATAATGGTTGGGGACAAAGGAAAGCTTAGATATAGATCGTTTTTCTTAAATTCACTTTGCATAAACTTCATGAGAAGAGCTAATATCTGGCTAAATACCGAAAGCTGCCAGACACAGTGAATCAGTATACATTCTGGATGAAGCATTGAGATGTACAATGTCCACCATATTTAAAATTCTGAAGTAACTATTTAGTTCTCCCCCCAAACATTTCCCGTGCCCTCTGGATCGTGGACTATGTGTTTAGGGGAGAGGAAGTATAGCCAGACAAGGAGAAGTTGAGGAATTTAGCATAGTTGGATATAAAAGTTTTTTAAAATAAAATAAAATAATCCCATCACCCTTTCTAAGCTGCTAGACTTGAGCAACTATTTTCAGAAAAAAAGTTAGATAGGGATGCTGAGTCTGCAGTTGCTGCCTGTGGCTGGGAGAGATGAACATGGGAAAGTAGCGTAAAAGGGAGGCAGTAGTCTTACTTTTGTAGCTGGCTGCCCACGGCTGGTAGCCGTAGTAGCCAGTGATGCGCAGGATCCGCTCTTCTATAGATGTGAGCCCCACTGATGCGCTTGTGAGATCCTCCACGGATCGGGACCATTTCAAATCCTCTTTGATCGCTTCGTCTACCACCAAGTACTTGAGTTGTCTGAGCTGGGGGCTGATGTCCGATAGCCTCCGGGGGCTGACATCCGGTGACCTCCTCATGCCACTGAAGCCCGCAGAGATTCCCAAACAAGGGAGTTTAGGGTGAGGGAGGGAAGAGAGGAAGAAAAGAAAGGAAATAAATGAATCCTCTAAGTCGTTATGAAGGAAGAAGGGGAGGGAACCGTCCTCAAAGCTCCAAAATGCAGAGAGAGGCAGAAAGGCCACTCGTTCTTCCTCCCTCCCTTCCCTTCTTCACCCCAGTCACCTTTCTATGTCCACTCCTGCGTCTCCCGCAAGCACCAGGTTCAAGTCCCCTCTGCTTCGCAAGGGGAGCATGAGTTGCATGGGATTATTGAATACTAAGTCTTTAAGCATTGAAATCTCAGAGAAGAAAGGGCCAAATAAAAAATAAAATGCAACTTCTCTAGATACTCTCTCATTCAACCTTCTCCTTTATCTCTTTGTCCCCGACCCACGGGCAGGTGGGAAGGGTGTCACCCTGGGTATAAGGATGGCAAAAAAGAGAGAAACCATTGGTAGCTTTCCGTCCAACCCTACCCCGGGGGCGATTCCCCGTTCCCTACTCCCCAGGCTCCTGTCCACTGGCGCTACTCACATCGAGATGGTTTTGCCCCTGGGTGCGCCGTTTGGAAACTCTCGGATCCCCATAAGGAAGAGCGGCGAGGGGCTGGGCGCTCCCAGACTTCAGGCAGACTGGTGCTGCCGGCGGGGGCTTTCACCGGCCGCTGGGGCAAGGGGGAAAGCGGCGGAGCGCTTCTCTGCGGGGTAAGGCTGTCAGCCAAGAGCCGCAGAAGAGAGCCTTTTGCTGGTCCCTGCGCTTGCTTTGCCCCCTCCCACTAGCCGGTACCCTTTCCTCTCTCCAAAGCCGAGGACTTCCTAGTGTCCGGAGAGATCTAGGCAGCAGGGGACTAAGTCTCCAGCCCGCGGATGTTTCCGGGCAACTGGAAGAGGTTGCGGTCAGCTGCCCTGCTAGGGATGCTGCTGCCCTACTAGGGATGCTGCTGCCCTGCTAGGGATGCTGCTGCCCCAGGCACCAGGGCTCTCTCCCAGCTTCACAGCCCGGTGCAGGCGGCAGGGAGCAGGGGAGGAAAGCTGGCGCTCCAGCAGCACCTGGGGCCGGGCGGAGACTGTACCCTTCGCTGCCGGCAGAGGGAACCAGGCGGGGGCGCTGCTGCCCTCCCCCTCCCATCTGCGTCCTCTACCTTTCAGATGAACCCAGCCCAGCTCAGAGCAACCCAGCCTTACCCAGCCCATCACCCCAACCTTTGCAGGGCACCCATCTCCCGTCCCTCAGTTTGCAACTAGCCAAACCGCACAATATTTGATTTGATAATGTTTGTCATCTTATGGAAAGGATTTAATCTGGCGTGCGGTATAAAAATTACCATCACCACAATTCATTTCTATAGTCATAAAACCAAACTCTGAATGCCCAGTGATTGTCGAATATATAAGGACACTATCAAATCAATGAGGTTGCCTTTGCCTAAATCTCCAGTCTGGTAGTAATCACTAAGCCAGCGTTTGTTCTTAGGAATCTAACCAGATCCCACAAATACTGTTTTCTCTTTTCCTCACTTTTCAGTTTGCACTTATCCTGCTCTTGAAAGAATAATGGCAATATGCTTAAGGAAACATTTATTACGTGTCAACAATCAAAACAAATGAGCATTTATTAAGCCCTTACTACATGCCAGGCATTATACTAAGCACTGGGACTGTACAATACAACCAAGAAGAAAAGCCACTCCATATCCTCGAGGAGCTTACAATCTAATAGAGAAAGCAACACATAAAAAGTGAAGTTGAAAAGGAGGAGGGAGAGTGTAGTGAGTGTATGCAAGATGGGTTCATCTGAAGAATGAGGGATGACTAATCTGAATTCTTCACCAAAAAGGAGGTTTCAGAAAGAACTCATTGATTGGGAGTTGCAATATTCACAGCAAGGTGATGCATACTATTTTCTCTTACATCTTCATCAGCCTTTGCACTTTCTTACAATAAATGTTTTATGATTGCATTGACATTGAACATCATTTTGGCTTTCTGCCTCCCAAGTTCCCCCTTTCACCTCATTTGGTGAATATCAGGAATAAAGACTGGACGTGTGATTTTAATTTGTAGTAAACTCCAAAGGAAGGAAACTTTTTTTGTCCAATGCATGTCAACACCTTTTCTGAAAGTCCTGGAGCACAGAGTGTTTTAGACCACAGGAAATTTAAGTGACTTGCCAAATTTCACTTTTTCAGAATAGCAGGGATAGCAATTGAATTTAGATCTTCTTGGATCTGAGGTCGATTATTTATCCAACAGAGACACTGCTGGTGAATATTATGAGGAATACGTAGATAAATAATAAATATATACAATTGAGTTCTTGATGGCTTATCAAGCGAATCACATAACAATCACTTTGTTCACACACACACACACACATACATACATGATATTCACAAAGACCTTCTAGGTTCCTTCCTAGAATCATTTACACAACAAGAAATTACTACTTCAGATATCACCTAAGCTATAGCCCAGCCAAAGCGTGAATGCCTTTTACCTCCTCAACAAATTAACATCCAGGCTTCTGTGAAGACCCTGCAGGGACAGAACTTTCACTGTCTTATGAGGCAGCACATTCTATTTTTGAATAATTCTGTCAGGAAGTGTTGTTTAAGTGCCAGCAAAATCCCACCTTCTATAGGAAGTCTTCCTTAATACCTCTTAATTCCAGTACCTTCCTTCTGTTAATTATTTCCTATTTATCCTGCATGTAGTTTGCTTTCTATTTATTTCATTGAATGTTATCCACATCACTAGATTGTAAGTTTCTTCAAGGCAGGACTGTCCTTTGCCTCTTTTTGTATCCTCAGTGCTTAGCACAATGTCTATCATAGTAGGTATTTAACAAATGTTTATTGATTGATTTTTTAAATTGTTGTTTTTAATGTTCAGCTAAAACCTGCTTCTTCAGAATTTTCACCTAATTCTAGGAAGGAACCCAGAATATCTCTGTGACTATATTTTTATGTGTGTGAAAACAAATGATTGTAATTATGTGATTCCTCCATGGTAAGCAGACCAAGTTTGTTCTCTCTTCTGTATGACAACTGTTCATATTTGTGAAAATGAAAGCAATTTTCACTCCCTAAATCTCCTCCACTCTAAACCTCAAGGAATCTCCATATAGTATGCGTTCCAGAACAAAGGTAACATGGCCATTTTTTCTGTTGCCAATCAGCTTAATAACATCTCTTCTTAAATATGGTGCCCTGAATTGAACACAATTCTGCCCAGAAAGTCTGACCAAAACAAAGTTCAGGGAAATTATCTTCTCCCTACTCTTAAACACTAGGCATCTCTAAACATAGGCCTTTCCAATGCCATTTTACTCTGTCAACTTATACTGGACTTGCAATCCACTAAAACTTCAAGATCTTCTTTAGACAAACAGTTATATGGCTGTTTCTTCCATCTTAAACTGCTGAAATAGAATTGAAGAATCCCAATATAATACTTTTTTTAAAAATTCTATTATATTTTATTTTATTAGATTCAGCCCAAAGCTGTAGTCTGTCAAAATTTTAAGCATCAAGACTTCCTTATTCCTTTCATCTCTGAGTCATCTGAAAATTTATATACCATCCATACCTTTATCCAAGTCATTAACATAAATTTGGAATGGAAAAGGATTAAAGAAGGACCAGAGGAACTCTCTCCAGCCAGATCTTGATCAATTAATCAGCATTCTTTGAGAATAGTCAGTCATAGACATTTGAAACTACCTCACTCACAATATAGATCTTAATTTGTCCAAAAATATGTCATGAGAAACTTTGTCCAGTGCTTTGCTCTAATCTAAATATGCTAACTAGATCCACAAGACTTTCTAAATCTACTTGCCTGGCAATCCTGTCAGGAAAAAAAAAAGATATTAATTTGGCATGGTTAGTTCTTAATTCAATACATGCTGGTTTATCTTAAGAACTACTTTCATAGCTCACAAAGTAAAGTTTTAGTAATTCTTTCTAGAAATTTACCAGAAATTACCAAGCTAACAATATTATTATTTGAAGTACTCACCATCTTCACCTCTTAGAAAATGGCAATATTTGTCACATCCAGTTCAGTAACATCTTTCTTATTTGCTACAGTTCTTTAGAGATCCCTAATGGCAAAACCTCCAGTTATATGCTAGTTTTTTTGTCTGCCATTCTTCCCAACCAGTTTAGAAAAGAAATGGAACTGGAGAGGAAGAGAAAAAGTCTGAATACAAGTCTTATTTCAAAAATATGACAGAAGGGGACAGTTATATTTTTCACTCTCTTGGCTTATAGGCCAGAAATGGGAATGCTGGGAAACTATGCATGGCTCTCCCCTTTTCTCCCTCCCCATCCTCAATATATTAAAAATTGGCTGAGAGTTAATAGAATGACAGATAAAATAGGGACTATGATTTCATTAGTATAAGAAATTCCTTGAGAAAAAATACCTTCAGATTGTAACCTTCTAGTTGCATTAACACTGCACAGGAGATTTAGGCAATTTACCCAGTGTCACATAACCAGTATGTCTTAGAAGTAAAATTTGAATCTGTATCTTCCCGACTTCAAGATCAGTTCTCTACCAATTGCTCTATATGGTTTTTTGTTTGCTTGTTATTTTAACAAGGAGCAAATATAGCAGAAATCACTGAATGAACCTATGAAAAAATGAAGGTATTTTTCATTAAAGATCTCCCAAAAAGTCATATAGTCTCAGTCATATGGAGGCATCCTAGGCAGGGCTCCCAGCAGGTATGAACTGTGATTCCTCAGTCAGGGGTTATTTTCCATCTTGGCTCCTTTGCAAAAAAAAGAAAAAAGAAAAAAGAAAAAAACAACAACAGCAAACAAGGTCAGGAAGCTGCTGCTTGCATTGATGTTCTTTGCCTCAGTCCTAGCTGGTAGTACTGTTGTCCCCCTAAGGCACTGCAAAAACAATCATAAATACTTCTTGCTCAGGCTAAATCTTTCTCTGTTATTGGACATAGTCTTCAGTCACGAAGGGAGGAAGCTCTGCTAAGTTGGCCCATGTCTACCCCAAGACCTAAGAGATCCTCCTTGTATTCTCATAATGCAATGCTATTATAAGGGCTTGCCTTTCAGGAGACTTTCTCCTTTTTGGCCACTCCTGTTGACCTCTAGACTTACAGAAGTTTACCCAGATCCCAAAGATTCTCCTGGTGGCCTTTGAATAGTATTATTTTGGTTCACAAAGTACTAACCCTCTCTGAACTGATTTTAGTCATATCTAAGTGCAAGGGGGCAGTAGAAAAAACTTTGCATGTATTCCCTTCCTAAGGGGTCCTCAAACTATGGCCTGTGGACCAGATGCACTAGCTGAGGACGTTTATCCCCCTCACCCAGGGCTATGAAGTTTATTTAAAGGCCCACAAAACAAAGTTTTTGTTTTTACTATAGTCTGGTACTCCAACAGTCTGAGGGACAGTGAACTGGCACCCTATTTAAAAAGTTTGAGGACCCCTGAAGATAGGAGGGTGGATTGAGGAATGACAACAGTAAAAAAAAAAAAGAAAAGAAAAAACAATTTGTTGTTCAGTCATTTCTGACTCTGTGAGTCCATTTGGCATTTTCTTGACAAATACTGGAATAGTGTGCCATTTCCTTTTTCAGCTCATTGAAGAAACTGAGGTAAACAGGGTTAAGTGTCTTGCTTAGGGTCACAGGGTTAATATCTGATGTCACATTTGAACTCATGTCTTCCTAGCTTCAGATCTGGTGTTCTATCCACTAAGGCACCTAAATGTAATAATAGCTAGCATTTATGTATAGCGTCTTACAGTTTCCTGCTCAGTGTGTGTGTGTGTGTGTGTGTGTGTGTGTGTGTGTGTGTGTGTGTGTGTGTTTATGTGTGTGTCCTTCTCTCTCTCTCTGTCTCTCTGTCCCTCTGTCTCTCTCTTTCTCTGTGTCTCTGTCTCTGTCTCTCTCTCTGTCTCTCTTGTTCTCTCTCTCTCTCTCTCTCTCTCTCTCTCTCTCTCTCTCTCTCTCTCTCTCTCTTTTCCTCTCTCTCTCTCTTTCTCTCTGTTTGTCTCTCCCTTTCTTCCTCTTCCCCTCTCTCTCTACCTTCCTTTTGCTCTCCTTTTCATTCTTCTATCTCATTTGATCCTTACCATTATTAAGTGAGATAGGTATCATCATTATCTCCACTTTATAGACTGGGGAATTGAAAAGAGAAAAGTTAAGTGAATTGTCTAAGTTACATAGATAAAAATTGTCTGAGGAAGAAATTGAACCCAGTTCTTCCAGATTCAAGATCCTGTATTTTATCAGCTATGTCTCGCAAATGCCTCCAGCAAAGGCCGGTCTCAGTATTGGCTATGTGATTTATTGTATAGCCCATTTTCTTATTTGGTAGATCAAATTACTTTGACTTCATTAGAAAATTATGTGTGAGGCAATTAATAATTCATCATACTTAAGAATTAATAGTAATTGACATTTATAGGTCTGGATCTGTGATTTCATTGGTGCAGGGAATTCCCAGTGAAACAACTCCCTCTATCAACACAGATCAATAACTATTTTGCAATTTATAGTCTTAGAGAATTGCCTGGGAGCACTGAGAGGCAAAGTCATTTGCTTATGGTCACAGTGACAATATGTGCCAGAGACACAGCTGTAGCCAGGTCTTCCTAACTGGTCATATATCCTTTTCCCACTAAGCCAGGGCATCTCTCCAACATTTATATAGCACTTTAAAATTTGTATACTATATCTCATGGAAGCTTCATGACAGTCCTGTGAAATAACCAACAGGTATTATCTTCATTTTATAAATAGGGAAATTTATAATCAGAGAGACTCATTGACTTATCCACAGTCACACAGCTGGTAGTTGTTGAGAACTCTGATTTGATTCTAGGTCTTTAGGGTTCCACGTGTAAAACTTCTTTCCCTATGTTCTATTATCTCTTCCCTGTAGAGTAATAGCAGTCATGTGTGTCCTAAATCTAAAAAGAAACTCTTTATCAAAGAAAACTGCCTATAACTTGAGTTGATCATCCTTGTTCCTTTAAGGCATCTAGGAGCCACAACAAGCCTATTAATGGTACAAGCTGACAAGAATCACAAAATTTGGAGCTGGAGGGGCTTCAATAACCATCTAATCTAAATCAGTTGTTGTTATTGTAGTAGTAGTTCAATCATTTCACTTGTGTCTGATTCTTCATGACCCCATTTAGGATTTTCTTGGCAAAAACTTTGGAATGGTTTGCAATTTCCTTCTTCAGCTCAGTTTACAGATGAGGATACAGGGAAAATAAATAGAATGAAGTGATTTTCCTAGAGTCACATAGCTACTGAGTATCTGAGTCCAGAATTTAATTCAGATCTTCCTGACTTCAGGTCAGGCACTCTATCTACTGTGCCATATAGCTGTCTAAATCATATCTTTCATCAAAAGATGACAAATGACATGTCTAACCAGTCATCCAAACCCTGCTTAAAGATCTCTAATGAGGCAGAACCCACCACCTCCTTAGGTAACCTATTCTGCTTTTGGATAATTGTTGTAAGTTTTCTTCTGATATAAATTCTAAATCTGTCTCGGTAACTTAAACATTGTTATGTGCCAAGACATTTCTTTTCTTGACAAGTTACTCAAGAGAACAGGAATAAATGATAAGATAATGATAATAGCAGAGATCACCTCCTCTATAAAAAGTGTTCAGATAAAGAGAATAAAATCCAAATATGATCAGACATGCTAAACAGAATCTTGAGACTACCTCTTGCAAGCATTTCCATAGAATCTCTGCCTTCCCAGTTCTTCCTCCCTTGTGTCTAATAGGTCACTTTAGTTCATGTCTCGACTCTAACGCTGCGGGGTGAGGGCTACCTTGTCTTTACAAGGCTGGTTTCAACCTTTGGTGTCCAACTGCTACACTTAGTGCCTATCTGTGACTCCAAGAAGCTGTAGCATGCAGATAGACTAAACCAGGTTGAGGTAAACAAGAGATCTCAAACCCTATAGTGAGTTAGGTGGATATCTACTCCAAGCATGAGAAGACTTCCTCTGGTGGAATGAACAGATGAGAACAATTTGTTCCAATGGCCATGAAGGCAGGTGAAGCAGGTGCTCTAGAACACTTAGAGCTTGGTTAGACATCAAGGATCAAGGTCATCCACTGCATTTGAAGTCATCGCCAGATTTTGATTCAGTCCTGTCATTAGACAGTGATGACTCTGGATGAGAGAGTGAAGCTGATGACTTCATGCAATTCTGCTTCACTTTAATCCAATTTATGCATGTATCAAAAAGACATCATTTAGATGTGCCAGTATTTACACAAGAAGACTTGTTACTACTTCAAATAACCAAATTCTACCCCCTATATTCTCCAACTAAATCCTTTTCACTCTGTTTTTTTGAGATATCGCATTCCATTGTTAAGAAATTTTCCTTCATCCTTGATCCCTTCCTCATATTTGCTTCACCCTTTGATCAATTGAAATATGATTTTCCTGCCAAAGGCTCTGAGTCTCCTTATGTCCTCTCCAATACCTTCTGCTACTTTTCCCTTGACCTACATTTTATAAGACTTAGATATAAAGTTCATACATTATTATCTTTTCACAGCCATTTCCAGACCTTTGCTTTGCCACTCTCATTCAGCATTCTCTCCTAGTCATCATGCTATACCACCCCTTCACAATCTTTGTCCCTAGTATTTAATAACCCCCTGGACATTTTCCCATTCTTTTCCGTGATTTTATACACCAAGTCTGTTACTTTCTTAGCCATCATCTTCAGTGGCTTTAATGTTCAGCCTAATAATCCATATAAAAATTTTAAAAATATATTACTAATCCATATTCTTGCAAGTTCTTGAATTCAATTCTTCCAATCTGCATTAGTTGTCATACCACACATCTCATCATCATTTGAAATTGCTTCACCTCCAAGATCTCAAACTCTCAAATTCCTCTCATTGGCCATAATTTCCTGTCCTTCTAACTGTAATCTTGGTCTACTCATGACATTGTGCTCTTGACTTTCATCATGATTTTGAGACTTCCTTATTCTCCCAGCCTATCAAACCAATTTTGATTTCAATATCTTTTCTACAAATTTTAGCTCTGTGACTAGATACTTCAATAGTATATACTCCTTTATTCAAGAATTACTTTCCTATTTGACATTCCTCTGTTTCTACTCTATTAACCTTCAACTCTGGATTTCCACCATCAACTACCTCTTCTTTCTTAGTTGTTGAACTCTGATAAAGAAAATCATCATTATTCTACTACATTTTTCCTTGCTAAATCAAACCCTTGCCACTAATATATATTTTCACAGTATCCTCACTGATATTCTTTCTCTCAGTCTCATGGATCTATCCTTTTCTCTCCTGTCCAAGTAATTTTAGTAATTGCTTTAACTATATTATATTTTTTACTTTGAAAGCTTCAATAGCTCACTACTGAATAATCAATTCAGTCTAAGGACCTTATGCTTATATTCAAGGCTTCATATCATCTTTTTTTTAATTTTTATTTAATAATTACTTTATATTGACAGAATCCATGCCAGGGTAATTTTTTTTTACAACATTATCCTTTGCACTCATTTCTGTTCCATTTTTTCCCCTCCCTCCCTCCACCCCCTCCCCTAGATGGCAAGCAGTCCTTTATATGTTGGATATGTTGCAGTATATCCTAGATACAATATATGTTTGTAGAACTGAACAGTTCTCTTGTTGCATAGGGAGAATTGGATTCAGAAGGTATAAATAACCCGGGAAGAAAAACAAAAATGCAGATAGTTCACATTCGTTTCCCAGTGTTCTTTCTTTGGGTGTAGCTGCTTTTGTCCGTCATTTATCAATTGAAACTGAGTTAGGTCTCTTTGTCAAAGAAATCCACTTCCATCAAAATATGTCCTCATACGGCTTCATATCATCTTGCTCCAACTTATCTTTCTAGCCTGATTGCGAAGGAACAGGAAGGGTGAATAAAATATTGCATATTTTAAAAGATAATCTCCTATGAGAGAATTAAGTGATTCAGTAGAATAGAAAAATGTATTGGCTATTCATATTAAGATTAATGGGTAAGTCTCTGAAAAATCTGGAGAAGTGATTGTGAGACAGGTGTTAAAGTCATGGAGAAAAGTAGCATAATGTGTGGGAGGTCATGGAATGAGGTTAAGAATTGTGAAGAGATAGTATAGGATGATGGAAAGAAAGGAGAGATTTCTGAGTGATGTTAGAGTAAAAAAAAAACTGTAAATCATTTTAAATGGACAATGTGGATGAAGATTAGTGAAGGCTTCCATTAATCTATATTGAACAGATTTTTGAACTTTGAATCAGGAAGACATGAATTCAAATGCTGCCTTAAACACTTACCAGCTGTTATAGCTCTCAATAAGTTACATAATCTTTCTCAGCTTCAGTTTTCTTAGCTACAAACCATGGATTGCACCCCATTTTACAGGACTGTTGTGAGAATCAAATGAAATAACAAATAAAGCTCTTTGTAAAGCTTAGAATACAGTATATGTTAGTTATTAATACTGTGATTATGATTATTTCTATTACTATTATTATTGAAGATTATCTGGACAGAGAGA
Organism: Antechinus flavipes; assembly: GCF_016432865.1. Lineage (NCBI taxonomy): Eukaryota > Metazoa > Chordata > Mammalia > Dasyuromorphia > Dasyuridae > Antechinus > Antechinus flavipes. The sequence continues at coordinate 97,862,584 of NC_067401.1, forward strand.
CAAGATAGATGAGATTCTTAGGACACAGAGACATAATACAGAGGTGAAGGAAGACATCAATTATTTGGATATATGCTGGAATGTTCTGTCCTAGGGAAAAAATAATGATTTAATGGTTCATCTTAATTGTAATTTCATCCTTTAAGAGGTACAGAAGCAATGAAAGAAGTAAGGTGGGCTTGTTTTCTGAACCTTATTGGTCCTAACTATAGAAAACAAATTGGTTGCTGGAGTAGAAATAATGGGAACTATGGTGAGAGAAATGAACTCTTTATTTTGGAATTTGTGATAGAGGAGGATACTGCAGCTGAGCACAGTCTAATATGCACTCCACATTTCAGTAGAGTCCAGAGAAAAGATATACAGGATCCCATGGGCTTAAATTTTGCAGGAGGAATTAGCCAAAGTATGGAACATTTTCAACAGAAATTTTGGACACACACACATACACACACACACACACACACACACACAAACACATACACATACACATACACATACACATACACATACGCAAACAAAAAACAACCATAATTCTTATAAGGAAGAAAATGGGAACTGTCTTAAGACACGAATTTAGGTTGCAGAAACCTTACCAAATTGGATTTAAAACAACAACTAAAAAACCCAACATATACAGAAGATAATAGCAAAATCAGAGAATGAATACAAAGCTATGTAATGTTCATATAAGAATAATATATTGATTTTATTATTATTATTAGTGATTATTATATTGTATTTATATATTTTTTTTATTAAGCCTTTTTGTACCTATATATAGTCTCCTCGAAATTTTTGTATTAGTAACTCTGTATTGGGCTCTTCATCATGAGTGTCATGTTCCCTAAAGCTGCTTCCTCTCTTGGGAAGCTATTTTTCTGCATTTCTGTTTGTCAATATTTGTCCTTAGTGTGTCTCTCTTTACTCTGATCTGGAAGTGTTATTTTCTATAATAGAAATTTGCATTTGATGAAGAGATTATACAGTATAAAAAAATCTTTCTGGCAGCAAGGCCTCAAGTCCCAGTGTAAGTCAACAGCAAGCCCCAGTAACGAGGGCCCAAGCTGGCCAAACTAGAAGCAAGACTACAATCCCTGTGCAGCAGGCCATGGATATGCAAGCCAGAAGTAAGTCTTGAGGGCAACTGAACCTGTGTCAATGACTTGCAGAGTTCTCAGGCCACAGAAAGTAAAAGATTCAGACAACTGGTCAGAAGATTACTGCTGACCATTAGTTGGTACTGGGTGCAGGACTCTGTTGCATTGCACAAACAGGGATTCTAGTCACAGTCCCAGAGAAAGAATGAACCTCCGTATGCTACACATAAGGATTCTATCACAAGGGAGTGGGGATCAGGGCCACAGAACCAGGGCAGAAAACAGTGCTTGTGATCACTCACAGACCAGAGTAAAAATCAGAAGAGCAGTGACCCCACGTCTCTATTTAGATCATACCACCTAAAAAAGAATTAAAAACTTATAGGCCCTAAAATTAATTCTGAAAACAATGGAATAAAAAACTTGATGTTTGGGATAGTATCTCTCTATCTCCCAGAGCAGAACCCAACTTCACTTAGGTGTAGAAATCCAACTTATTCTACAGGGAAGTAGGATGGAAAGAGGAAAACAGAAAAGAGAGATCTGAAACAATAGTTGCCAGATTAGGGGAAACAGAGAATAAAAGGAAAACATTTTTTTTGGGGGGGTTATTTTTATTGAAGTTTTTTTTTTAATTTTCAAAACACATGCAAGGATAATTTTTTTCAACATTGACCCTTGAAAAACTTTATGTTCCATTTATTCTCTCCTTTCATCCCATCCCCTCCCTTAGATAGCATGTAATCTAATATATGTTAAACCTGGTAAAAATATATGTTAAATCCAAAATAGGCATACATATTTATACAATTATCTTGATGCACAAGAAAATTCAGATAGAAAAAATGAGAAAGAAAATAAAATTCAAGCAAACCACAACAAAAAGAATGAAATGCTATGTTATAATCCACTCTCAGTTCCCACAGTTCTCTCTCTCTGGGTGTAGATGGCTCTTTTCATCACAAGATCATTGGAACTGGCCTTAGTCATCTCATTTTTGGAAAGAACCATGTCCATCAGAATTGATCGTTGTATTATCTTCTTGTTGCCATGGATAATGACCTCCTGGTTCTGCTCATTTCTCTTCGCATCAGTTCATGTGAGTCTTTCCAGGCCTTTCTAAAATCATCCTCCTGGTTATTTCTTATTTAAAAAACATTCCATAACATTCATATCCCATAATTTATTCACCCATTCTCCAACTGCTGGGCAACCACTTGGTTTCCAGTTTTGTGCCACTAAAAAAGCACTACTACAAACATTTTTCCCCATGTGGGTCCCTTTCGCTCCTTTAAGATTTCTTTGTGATATAGACCCAGTAGAAACATTTCTTGGTCAAATGTATGCACAGTTTGATAGCACTTTGGGTTTAGTTCTAAATTGCTCAAGGAAAACACTTTTGAGGAGAGATAGGGTAAAATAAAAGAGACAGAGACAGAGACAGAGAGAGAGACTCAGATCTGTTTCTTCTCTGAATATGAATAGGATTTTTCATAAGTCCTTCAGAATAGTCATATATCATTGTACTGCTGAGAATAGCAACATTGTTTTCAGCTGGTCATCCCAGAATATTGTTGTTATTTTGTTATATTTTGTATATAGTACATTTCACTTTACTTGAGTTCATGGAAGATTCTCCAGTTTTTGTTTTTTTTTCCTGAGAGCATTTTGCTTATATTTCCAAGAGAACAATACTATTCCATGACAATCATATGCCACAATTTATTCATCCATTACCCAGTTAATGGACAGTCCCTCAATTTCCATTTTTTTTTTACCCTGAGAAGAGAGCAGCTACAAATATTTTGTATATAGAGGTACATATACATATGCCTATTTATGTATACATATTTATATTAATGCCTAATAATGGTATTGTTAGGTGAAAATATACATGCATTTGTAGCTTTTTGGGCATAGATCTTATTTTTTGATCATATATCAATTGGGGCATGTATATTTTTAGATATTTCACATTGTTTTTTGTTTGTTTTTCTTTATTGTGTCTTGATTTCTCTTAAAGTCATCAGCTTCCGTTTGCTTAATTCTATGAAAAAAAAAAAAGTATTTTCTTCAGTAAGCTTTTGTACCTTCTTTCCAACTGGCCAATTTTGCTTTGTAAGATATTCTTGTTCTCATTAGCTTTTTGTATTTTCCTTTGCATCACTCTCAATTCTTTTCCCTAATTTTTCCTCTATCTTTCTTACTTGATTTTCAAAAAAGTTTTTTTAAGAGGCATTATTTAAAGGAATTTGTAGTGATTTGGGGAAGAGATTGGGCAAGTTCCTGCCTTTACTCCAACATCTTGGCTCCACCTTTAAAGAAACTACATCTTGCTAAAAAATATCACTGATAATGAAATGATATCATTTATAAACCTATATTTCCCAAACGATATAGCATACACCTTCTTAAAGGAAAAGATTAATGAATTATAAGTGTAAAAAAAAGTGGGGAAACTTAACCTTTCTCTCTCAGAACTATATAAATCTAAACAAAAGAATTCATCATAAAGAAATTAAAAATAAGTTTTAGAAAAGTTTTGATGAATAGAATTTTAGAAAAATTATATATGAACCTCAGAAGAAAAATTGAATGGGAATAGAAAAGAATTTAACTTTTTCTTAGGGAAATATGATACCCACACAAAATTGATCCAAAATAAAAATCTCACAACCAAATACAGAAAAAAACAGAACTATTAATGCATCATTTTGGGATCATTATTCAATCAAAACAACATTCAGTAAAGTTATAAAAATATGGATTGAAAATTGATTAGAAAATAAATAATCTAATACTAAAGAATTGCATAAATAATAAATAATTTTAATAAAGAGAATGATAACAATGAAACAATATGCCAAAATTTAAGGGACACAGGGAAAGTATTTAGGGAAGAAAGTTATTTTGCAAACATTTATGTCAATAAAATCATGAAATAGCAGATCAGTGAATTGAACATGTAACTAAAAAAAACTAGAAAAAGAATAAATCATAAATTCTTAATTAAATGGCAAGTTTGAAATCCTGAAAAATCAAAGGAAAGATGAATAAAATTGAAAGCAAAAAAAAAAAATCATTAAACTAATAAATAAAACTGGAGCAGGTTTTATGAAACACCAATAAAATAGACAAACCAATGGATAATATGATTTTAAAAGGGTGAATCTGCCAGTAGTGAAGAAAAAATAAAATCATTTATTAGGAGTCATTTTGCCCAATTATGTCCCAATATATCTGACAAGCTAAGTAAAATAGATGAATATTTACAAAATATAAACTTCTCAGATTAACAGACAAGGAACTAGAATATTTTTTTAAAAAACATTATCTTGAAAAATAAATTTGAATAAAGCAGTAATGAACTCTCTAAGAAAAGAAATCTCCAGATGGATAAACAAGTGAATTCTTCTTAACATTTAAAAAACAGTCAATTCCAGTCCTATATAAATCAATATAAACTTTAAAAATAATTAAAGGAGTGCTACCAAATTCCTTCCCTGATATAATTATGGTCATGATACCCAAACCATGAAGAACCAAAATAGGGGGGAAACAACTTCATACCAATTTCTCTAATGTACATTCATGCAATTTAAAAAAAAATACTAGGAAACAAATTGCAGTAATATATCACAAAAATCCATAGGCAAGTAGGATTTATACCAGAAATGCAGGGGTGGCTCAATATTAGGAAGAGTATCAGCATAATTGATTATATCAATAATAAACCAAAAAAATCATATGACTATTTCAATAGATGCAGAAAAATCATTTAACAAAATACCACACTTATTCTTATTAAAATTCTAGAAGGAATAGGAATAAATGAAGTTTTTATCAAAATGTTCAGTAGTATTTATCTAAAATCAATAGCAAGTATTATCTGGGCATAAGATAGAATTCTTCTCAACAAGGTCAGGGGTGAAGCAACAATGTCCATTCAGTATTATATTATAAATATTAGCTATAGTTATAAGAGAAGAAAAATAGGAGGAATTAGAAGAGAGAAAGAATAAACAAAACTATCACTTTGTTGATTATATGATGGCATGTTTTCGGAATCAGTGAATTAAATAAAATTACTTGAAACAACTAACTTTAACAAAGTTATAGGATATAAAATAAATTCATATAAATCATGTCCACATATATTACAAAGGAAGAGATAGAAAGAAAAATTAAATTTAAAATAATGATAGAAAATATAAAATATTTGGGAATCCACCTGCCAAGACCAGCCCAGGAACCATAAGAACATTTGTCACAGAAAGTCAGACCAAAACAATTGGGAAAATATTAATTGGATTAATTAATTAATTGTTCATGGATATCTTCATTTAATATACTTATTTAGCACCAAATAAAATTACCAAAAATTATTTTAAAGAACTAGAAATAATAGCAATATTCATGTGGAAGAAGAGTAAGTCAAAATCTTACAACCAATTACAGAAAAAAAAACAGAACTATTAATGCATCATTTTGGGATCATTATTCAATCAAAACAACATTCAATAAAGTCATAGCAATATGGATTGAAAATTGATTAGAAAATAAATAATCTAATACTAAAGAATGATTGGGTTAAAGGACAAATTACATAAATAATAATTAATTTTATTAAAGAGAATTACAACAATAAAACAACATACTAAAGTTTAAGGGAAACAGAGAACGTAGTACTTAGGGGGGAAAGTTAATATGAAATTAATTAAAGGAATTAATGCGATAAATGTAGAGGAAGATAACTTAGTAGTTCCAGATCATCAAAACAATCTGTTACTGGCTAAAAAATAGAGTGGTGGATTAGTGTAATACATTAGTTATGCAAGATACAATATGAAACACCAATAGTAATCTTGTATATAATAAAAACATAGATCTAAACTTTTAGGACAAAAACTCCCTACCAGGCAAAAACTACAGGGAAAATTGGTAAGCAGTTTATATACAAAATAAGGTCAAAATGGATACATGATTTAAACATAAAGAGTGATACCATAAATAAATTAAAGGAGTGTGAAATAACATTCCTCTGATCTATTTATATTATCACCTTTTATGTTTAAATCTATGATCTGTGGAGAAGGGAATAATGTATTGTTAAACAAGAAATAGAGAACATTATTAGATATAAAATGAATGGCTTTGACTGCATTAAATTTAAAAAGTTTGCACAAATAAAACCAATATAGCCAAGATTAGAAGGAAAGCAGAAAACCAGAAAAATTTTGGCATCAAGTTTTTCTGATAAAGGTCTCATATCTTAAATATGTAGAGAACTGATTCAAATTTATAAGAATACAAATCATTCCCCAACTTATAAATGAACAAAGGATATGAACAGGTAATTTTCAGATTATAAAATCAAAACTGTCTGTAGTCACATGAAAATAATGCTCTAAATCACTTTTGAGTAGAAGAGTGTAAATTAAAATAACTCTGAGGTATCATCTTACACCTATCAGATTGGTTTATATGATTGGTTTGCTGGTTGTCTTCCTTTGTTCTTAAAGATGACTAAAATGATATCATTATGGTCAAGGTATAGTGGGTCCAACCATGGCTGATCAGACCAATAAGAGTTTGTAAGACTACTATATGTCAGCCATGAATATGCCATATGGACATTTGGAATAGAGATGTCTCTAAATGTGCACATCTTACCATTTTTATAATGAATTTTGGAGGGGAGGTAATTCTCTTTTGGGGGAATAGTGAACTTATCATACCCCAAACATAGCATGGGTTGAGTTACAGTCAATCTCCATAGTTCTTTTTTCTGGGAACAGATGTCATTTTCTGTCCAAAATCTATTGGAATTGCTTTGAATCACTCAACCACTAAGAAGAACTAAGCCTTTCATACTTGATCATCATACATTCTTACTACTATTGTGTACAATGTATTTCTGGTTCTGCTTTGTTTCACTCAGCATCGGTTCATGTAAATTTTTTCATGCCTTTCTAAAATCAGCTTGTTCATCTTTTTTTGAACAATAACATTCCATTACCTTCATATGCCACAATTTGAATCCAATTCCCCAACTGATGAGCATCCACTCCTTTTTCCAATTCTTTGCCACCACAAAAAGAGCTGCTACAAACATTTTTTGCATGGATTTTTCTCTTCTTTATGATTTCCTTGGGATACAGACCCAATATGGGAAATTGCAAGGGGTGGGGGCTAGTATATACAATCAGCAGAATTTAATCTCAACATAGTAGGTCATTCTTGAAGTTAAATCTTGAAAATGGCTAAGAATTATAAAAGGTAGAAGAGAGGAGGGAGAAGTGTGAAGGTAAAATCAGTCAGACTGGAGCAGAGTATGAAGAGCTATGAATACCAAACAAGGAAAGTTGTGTTTTATCATAGAGGGAATCAATAAATTTTTTTGAGAAATGGAGTGATATATCCTTAGCTGAGTATTAGGAACAGCATTTTGGAAGTGATCTGAAGGACGGATTAGAAAAGGATGAGATTGGAGACGTGGAAACTAATTAGGAGGGTACTGATATAATTCAGAAAAGAAAGGAAAAGAGCTTGGATTGAGATGGTGGTCTAATGAGTGGCGAGATGGTGAAAAATGAAAAAGATGTGGAAGTTGAATTGACAAAACAAATAATTGATTAGATAGTTTGGGGCATGAAGGAGGGTTGAAAAGGTACTAAAAGAAAGCTATTACCATAATGTAGGTGAGAACTGATGATGTCCATAATGAATGTGGTAACTGTGGTAGTGAAGAGAAAGGGGAATATGTGAGATATTTTGTGGAGATCGAAGTGACAATATTTGGTTACTAGTTAATTATGAATTATGAATGAGAGTATGGTATTTAAGACAACATAAAGATTCTATACCTGAGTCACTAGATAGTGGTATCTTCATCAGCAATGAAAATTTTGGCAGTAAGATGGATTTTGGGGAAATACAATGATTTGGGACTTACTGATTTTGAAATTTCTGGGATGCATCCAGATTGAAATACTTAGTAAGACCTTTGTAATGTGGAACTAGAACTAAAGACTAAGGATATATACACAGATTTGGAAATCATTTGCATAGAGATATTAGTTGAACCCAAGAAAGCTAATGAGGTCACTGAGAGAATTTTGAGAGAAAAGGGAAATTAAGTGGGGGAATAACATGCATAACAATTCAAAAAAAGACATTGAGAAGGAATAAGAACCAAGAGAATGCAGTTTTCTGAAAATCCAAAGAGAAGAAAGAATAACCAGGTAGAGAGAGAAATCAATTATGTTAAAAGTGTCAAAGTTCAAGAAGTATGAAGTTTGAGAAAGGCAATTGTATCCAACTATGGTGAGATCATCAGTGACTTCAAACACAATAGTTTTTTTGAGGTAGTAGAATTAGGAAGAGAAGGATTATGGTACTGATGGCCTCATTTTTTCTATAAAATATGGCACAAAGTCTGGTACTAAGAAATAGGGTAAAAGGTTAGTAAAGGTGGCTGGTTTGAGATAAGAAGAAAATATTTGGAACAGGCCCTGTGGGAAGTGTGATACAGAGTCAATTAGGGAAGGATAAAGGGATTAACATACAGCATTTGAGATTCCATAACATAAATTTATAATGGGCCAACTCAGCACACTTGTGCAATTTCACTGGTAAAGACAATTTCTGATGAGGAAATTCTAATAATGTAGATCAGTTCGTATACTTTAACTTATATAATCCTATAGAGTTGACTGGGGCAAACAGAAGTTAACTGACTTCCCCAGTATCACAGTCAGTATACGATAGTGGTAAGAAGTAAATCCATAGGCTCACTTTATCTATTGTTCCATATTCATTCAATTAGTAAATGCTTGTTGAAAAACTAGCTGGATATAGCTATCATTTCAAATCATTTTGTACCATTTCCTGGAGATGAGGGGTGAGAGTAGTTTCTAAATCGGAGAGGAAGGAAACTAAAAAGGAAAAAGAAAAAAAAAAACATATGTAAGTCTTTGTAATTAAAAAAAAAGAGAAATGATAAATTATTTTGGTGATATTTATTTAATGGCCTCTCCAAAGGCAGCTAATAGTATAGTGGGTATACCCCCTATCCTAGATACAGGATCTAGAATTAGGAATATCTGAGTTCAAATATAGTCTCAAACATTTCCTAGCCCTGGTAACCTTGGTAAGTCACTTAACTTCTGTTTGCCTCAGTTTCCCCAATTGCAAATTGGGGATTAATAATAGTGAGAATCAAATGAGATGAATTGTAAATAAATAAATAAATATTTATAAAATTCCTATAGAGGCCCATCATTTTGAGTCTATGGTTCAATTAACCATAGAATGGAATGTTCCTTTTTTATTTTTATTTAACTCTAGATTAATTGCACATTCCCAGTAAAGGCTCCGATGGTGTTTTCTTCCCTCTGAAAGAATAAACCACTCCATTGTCTTATTCCCATCTCTTAACACTTCCTCTGTATTGTCATGCATGATTTTGTTTTATATTTGCTTTCTACCATTAGAGCTACAATTGTATTTGTAGGGATTGAGGAGGTGAAAATTGCACAAAATTGCCCCACTTCTTCCTGTTTGTTGAAATTATAGGATGTAAGGATCATGCAGCTAAATAGATAAAAAAAAAAGCTGTTAAGATCTTAAAAAATGGTTTAAAGACAAGCTTATACTTTGATACCTTTTTCTATGACAAAAAGTTCTTATATCATCCTTGATGGAATTAAAATGCAGGTAGCTCTTTGCAGGATCACACTGGATAGAATGCTAGATCTGGAATCAGGAGGACCCGAGTTCAGATTTGACTTCAGACTCTTAATAGCTGTCTGACTTGTTACTTAGGTCTGTTTGTTGAGCTGGAGAAGGAAAAGGCAAACCATTTTTGTATATTTGCCAAGAGAATCCCAAATGGAATTACAGAGAGTCAACAAAAGTGACTTTGCAAATGAAAAATAAAACAACTTTCTTTTGAGACAGGACATGGCTCTAAGTAATATGAGTTCTGACAGATAAGGCAGCTATGGAAGAATAAACCAGTTCTTAAGAGGGAATTATATATTGAATGTCAAAGAATGGAGTATTTCTCTTTCTCCTCATTTCCATTGGTCTTGATGTCCTGCAGCAAATATGTTTGCCTAGTAGAAAATGCGGAATCTAATAGGGAGCAGGTCTAGTCATTCATGAGATTTTATAATTTGAGAATAAATAATATCACTGGATATCAGGAACTAAATTATAGAAAGTGTAAGCCCTGAGAGCCCAGCCAAAACAACCTGCCCAGCACAGACACTGCTCCCAGGGTGAGCAGCCTGAGAACAACATAAGAAGGTCAAAAACATCAGAACTTGGAAGTGGTAGAGGTGTGAATTGCCAGTATCACATGTTCTCTACATGTGCACAATATTTTAGCATGTTCTATATGCCTGACAATTTTTTCTACTAACTCTATGTGGTTATGGAACAATATGCCTTAGGTTCATGGAAAAGAATGTGTTTGTAGGCATTTAGCAAAATCCCTTTCCTTGAAACAATTGGATCCACTGACTGATTTGCAAAGGGGAGCTTGTGGATTAGTTTCCAGAGCATGGCATGAAGTATCTTAAATATGTTATCTTCCTTAAAGATCCAACTGGAGAGAACAATTTGTAGGGGAGGGAGATTGGTAAACTCCCAAAGTTGTCTACTAGATTATAAGGTTCTATAAGGTAATGTTAATTTTCTCTGTTCCTTTAACTCTTCAAGCTAGTGTTCAATGAATATTGATTGCTCAATAGCAAGAAGAAATAGAAACTGAATTTTTATTTTTGAGCATAGTCATCTCAATTTTTTCCCATTCAAAATCTTCCAAAAAGGGTTCCTACAAATTATCACCTAGAGAAGACTGAAAAAAATTAATAAACTATTATCTCCCCACATTTTACTTACTCTTCTGCAGCATAATTCAAGTGAATAGGATTTTTTTAAATTATAAAATGCATTGGTAGAAATGGCTAGAAAGATAAATTCAAGAAATGAAAAACTGATGATGCCAAAAAATTTTCAGGGAGAGACTACATCATGAACAGCATGCAAATCTATATGTGACCCTTAGTAGAGAAACATATCCAACTTTACTTCTGAGTATATGAATTATACACTTTGTGAATTATGTGCTGAAGATTTTAGGTTCTAAAACAGTTCTCTTTTTCCATATGATATATTTCTGAGCTGAATTTGCTCAGTGTGATATTTCTTGAAGTGAAGCATCAAGGTGGCACAATACGGAGACTTTTAGATCTGAAGTTAGAAAGACCTGAGTTCAAATTGCAAGTTAACTAATTAGCTAGCTAGTTAGCTGTGGGACCCTGGACAAATCATTCAATCTATATCTGCTTTAGTTTCCTCATTTGTAAAAGGGGGATAGTAAAAGCATCTTTCTCCCAGGATTGTAAGGATCAAATGACACTATAATTTTAAAGTATTTCGCAAACCTTATTTCAGTGTGTGTATGTGTGTGTATGTTAGCTATTATTATGAAATTCAACCTGATTTTTTATATTTACATAAATAAATATAATTAAGCAGCTAAAGATACAAGAAATAGCAAAAACATTAATAAAGTATTTCAAAGTTAATTGTAAATGATTTTTAGATTATCTTCCCCATTGTACTCTGCTGACTTCACAAAGAGCAAAAAAAAAGAAAACAGTGAAAACACTGTTTCAACTTTAATAGAGAGAAAATCTTGGGTCAAATAATCTGGGTTCAAATAATTTATTTGATGATTGTTGCTTATATGACCTTAGGTAAATGACTAAAATTACCTGGATATTCGGTTTTTTTTCTCTATAAAATGAGAGATTTGGATAGAAGACCTCTGAGTAAATGTAGCACTTTATATGACCTTGATATTCTGTGGTCAAAACTACTACTTTGGGGTCTACCTAGGGAGCAGGACTGGATAGCTACTTGGGATGCAATACATGTGATATCAGGTATGATTCCAAGCTTGACTCAATCCAGCTTATTCCTATTGCATCCTATTCCTATTCCATTCCTTTCCCTATAGCATTTATATGGCACAGTGAATAGAGCATCAGGTATGTAGTCAGAATATTAATCCTCATAAGTTCCAATGTACCCGAGACACTTACTAGCTATATGATCCTACTCAAGTCATATAACCCTCCTTGCCTTAGTTTCCACATCTATAAAATGAATTAGAGAAGGAATAACAAACCACTCCGGTATCATTGCCAAGAAAATTCTAAAAGGGGTCATAAAGAGTCAAACATGACTGAAAAGCAATTAAAATTTTAAAAAAATCCTATTGCACATTTGGAAGCAGCTGGTAGTTCACAATCTTTATGAATTTGCTCATTATGAATCGATCATGTTCACATCACCCTCCCTCTTTCTGCTCATGCCCACAAAATTGCTTTTTCCTGCATTTTTGTCTTGGGTTTTCAATCTAATGGTGAAACTTATTCTTGTCATAATTCATAACAATCTTGGCTCTGGAACCCATCCCACTTTGATTCTAATATATCGCTTATCTTCAAATGCTTCAAAAAGATTTTGCATTTATATGTATTTTCAACAAACCCTTTGGTACAATAGAAACAAAATTATCAGCTTTGAGTTTCTGAAGTTATAGTTTGTATACTGTAGGGAGGTCTAGAATATTAACTTTTGCTCTTCATCTTCCCTGTTTGATATTTTTGAGGTATGCCTAAACGTTAATTTATCACATTTGCCTGTACCATCTCTAAACATTTTTATTTTAAAGGTAATTAGGTTGCCTATCTTGGCTCACTAAATTTTGCTGATTGTTGTTCAGTCACGTACGACTCTTAATGACTCTATTTGGAGCTTTCTTGGCAAAACTGTTGGAGTAGTTTGCCATTTCCTTATTCGGTTCATTTTATAAGTAAACTGAAGCAATCAGGGTTAATTACTAATGTCTTAAGTCAGATTTAAACTCAGGAGGAGGAGTCTTCCTGACTCCAGGCCCAGGGCTGCACCCACTGTGTAATTTAGCTACTCACATTGACCACCCCACCATTTAGTTCTACTTACCACCTTCATGGTTATTCAATGTCTTTCTAGTCAGTCATTCAATAAATATTTATAGAGGGATTTCTATGTGCCAGGAATTTAGCCAAGAACTGGGGATCCAAAAAGAGACAAAAGACAAATCTTGTCCTCAAAGAGCTCACAGTTTATTGGAAAAGACAACAAGCAAACAAATTTGCACCAGTAAGTTATATACAGGAAAAATAGGAAATAATAAAACAAAGACTCTAGAATTAAAGGAGGTTAGAAAAGGCTTTCTGTAGAAATTGGGATTTTAGTGGGGATAGACTAAAGGAAAGCCAGAAAAAGAGCAGATAGAGAAGGGAGAACATTCTAGGTATGGGAGACAGAGAAAATGCCCAAAACCAAGAGATGGGATGTCTTGTTTGTAGAACATCTAGGAATGTCACTAGATCAAAGAGGACATATTGAGGATCAAGGCTTAACAAGATCAGAATGGTAGGTGGGGCCAGATAATGATATATAAATCCACCAAATAGAGGATTTGGTAATTGATCCTGGAGATTATAGGGAGCTACTGGAGCTTATTGAGTAGGAAAATGATATTGTTAGACCTATAGTTTAAAACAATCACTGGTGATTGAATGGAGGATAGTTTGGGAAGTGGAGACTTGAGGTAGTTGGACCCTTCAGTAGGTTATTATAATAGTCTAGGAATGGGGATCTGCATCAGAGCAATGGCAATATTCTTCTAAATGTAGCTCGACAAAGTTGATGCTGAATACTCCACAGATAAGATACCAGCGGGGGCAACCTAAAGCACTTTTTGCATTTTCTTTTTCCACACATCTCCGAAGTGTTTCTTAGATATTCTGGTATGTTTTCCTAAAGCACGGGAACTCTCTTTTAAACTATTCCTTTTCCTTGTGAGAAATGATGATGATGATGATGACAATAATTTTATATTTTATAACATTCCATAGCATATATATTTTATATTCTTATAGCACTTAAAGATTTATAATGCAGTTTACATTTTATCCTAGAATGACAGCTTGCTACTCATTTAATGTTAAATGCCAGACAATTCAGTTCTATGCTTTCTGCTTTTCCAGGGAACTTTGAGATTCCTTCTGCCTTTCTACCCCACTCATTTCTGAAAAAAAAAAAACTCAAAAGTAAAAAATACTGGCCAACTAGAGTTTACAATATCAGCTGCCTTTTTCCTTTGAGAATAATAGGATATTGGAATCTTAGTAGGATAGTGTTGAGACTATTGGAAGCTCATTTGCTACACATCAAAAGTTAATGGGGGTCAGAGACTCAGAAAAAGCATTTTTTCTTGTATGGCCTCTTCTAATTCAAAAATTTGAGTAAATCAAAATGCAAGCTTGGAACTATAGTTTCCAGATTCTAGTGCATTATTTCTTACCCTATTTGCTTAGCTCTTCCTTGGCTCTATATCCCTTCCACATGTATTATGGATTCTAGTTTTGATCTATCTTATTACATTAATCAATTTAAAAAAATTGCTTTCATCACTGTTGAATTTCCAGGGTAGGCACCTTCTCCCCCAAATATAGATTGTAACTTATGTATAATTTAGAATTATAAAGAACCATCCTGAGATTAAATAATCTCCTCATGGCTATACAACTAGTCAGTTTTAGAAGTTACAAGTTACTCTATATATTACACCCGTGATATCAAACTCAAAAGGAAAGGAAGGATACTATGTCGTGCATGAGAATTCCTGTGGACCACATATTGACTTAGAAAAACAAATACTGACATTATATTATATTATATTTTTATTTATTTTGTTAAATATTTCCTAATTTCATTTTTACAGCAGTTACCTGGTACCATGGATAGAGCATAAAGCTTGGAGTCCAGGAGTCTTATCTTCATGATTTTATAACTGAAAAACTACTGAACAAGAGCAATAGCAAAGTTGCTGATTTGTTGGTCATGTCATGGAAGGAATTCTTGGTCAGATTCATATCTGGCCAAGTGTAGTTAGATTACTATATTACTTAACCCAGTTTGCCTCACTTTCTCTGTTATAAAATGAACTAGAGAAGAAAATGACAAAATGCTCCAGTATTTTTGGTAAGATATAGTATAATATAGTGCAGAAGTATCAGAATCCACTCCAACTCCCCAAAACCCCAGAATTAAATCCAAACTAGATTAAAATGAAATTGATTTAGTTCACTTGTTTCAGTTATGTCTGCCTCTTTGTAATCTCACTTCTGCACTGTACGAAACTCCCTTGAAGTCTTTGGTTTTCAGAGCTTTTCTTGCTGTGTTAGCTTGTTTTGCTCACTTGTTTTGCAAATCCTGCCCTCCAGTCTTCCGACTAAAATACACCAACCTTATAGCTCTGTTCTTACAGATCAAATCATGCCAGAAGAGATTTTGACCATCTAGTCCCACTTCCCGAAGCAATGAAGAATTTATTTTGCAGAGCCTTTAAAGCTGGTCAAGTATGTTACTTAAGCCCTTGCTGTAAATACCTCCAGGAAATGAGAAGATACTTATTTTCTTGTTGAATGACAATTTCTTACCCTCATCTTCCCAATATTATAAATTTGCTATAAAGTTAAGAAAGAATCATTCTTTCTTTAAAAACTAAATCTTTGCCAGAGCATTAATTTTTCTTTTTTTCTGTTATTCACTACCTTATTGATGCAATTTGCAGTTCTATTGAAAAATATTGTCTTCATAGAAACACAGCTGGGAAGATGGACAAAAAAGGCACAAAACCATCAGAGATTATTCCTCAGCAGGATAATGCATCAGCCCACATCAGACAACTCAGAAATGTGGTCAGACAGATAAGATATCCCCTGAGAACACCCAGAGGACAAAGGAAACACACTAATAGACATAAAAGGGAAGACACCCAGGAATACCCAAGCCCTTCATCCACTCTATTCTAATACAATGATGTTCTTTTTTGTAAGTACTACCTGGATTTCTGAATGTAAAAATTTATAAATATCAAGAGATCATTCCTGTCTCTGCTAAGATAGGTTGATTGAAGGCAGCTTCACAAACAGCAGGAGGCTAGTGTGCTCTGCAGTGATATTGACAGCAACTGTTCCTTTCTTATCTCTGTGGCCCAGATTCTCTGCCTTTCCTGCTGTGCTAACAGTAGGCAAAAAAAAAAAAAAAAAAAAAAAAGAAAAAAAAATAGATCTTTATAATGTGCAAAGGAATTATTGGTTTCTGAATAAGTAATATCTTTTTACAAACAGGCTAGTCTTTTTATATAGATAAGGAAATTGAAACATTGAGAGAAACATAGGGATTTAGTCAGAACTCACTGCTACTAAGTATATTTCTTTACCATATTTAGTGATTGAGTTAATATATGAGTGGGATTTGAATTCACATCCTACTGTAATTTCATTAGTATAGGGAACTCCAACAAAAGGAAACTCCTTTTATCGATGCATAGAGATTAAAGGATTCAAGTAAGTTTCCAGAACAAATATATTCACAAGCCAAGACCTCCCTAACTCTGAGTCAAGAAATATCAGCTTCCTTGGGGCAACTGAGTGGGTGGCTTAGTGGATAGAGCACCAGCCCTGAAGACAGGAGGACCTGAATTCCAATCTGGTCTCAGGCACTTAACACTTCCTAGGTGTGTAACCCTGGGCAAGTCACTTAACCCCAATTGCTTCAGCAAAAAGAAAAAAAAATAAATATCAGCTTCCTTTTAGGATCTAGGCATAATTTTTACCACTTAAAGGCAGGAAAGTAGAAGGTCAGAAATAGATTTACCTATTTAATACAAGTCTGTAGAATATAATAGTTCCATTCTATGTGAGAGTTTGTCTCTTTGACTCGAGATGTATTTCAGTGCTGCAAAGCCAGTGTAATCTATATTTATCTGAAGAGTTTTTCTTATCCAATGAAAGTAACAAAGAGTAGCAAGAGACACTTTTTTGTGCAATGTGTTTCACATTGTTTTCCAATGAGGAAAGTAAGGAGAATGCAGAGGAAAATTTGAAAAATAAGATAAAAGTTTGTAAAGAGGGGATCTCATTGCTCTGCAAAGGAAAGATTAGTTTGAAAGTCATGTGTAGAATGGATTGGGGGGAGTGGGAAACCAGATACAGAGACAGTAACTGACAGTATGCTGTTGATTGTCCTAATGAATGATAATAATGATCTATAGCACACTAGAGTGACAAACAGAAGTGATATTACAGAGGTAGAATTTGTGGGATTCAAAAATTGATTGAAAATGAGAAGTGAAGGGGCAGTTAATTGGTGTAATGGGTAGAGCACCAGTCCTGAATTCAGGAGGATCTGAGTTCAAATTTGACCTCAGATACATAACACTTCCTGGCTGTGGGACTTTGGGCAAATCATTTAACCCCAATTGCCTGGGGGTGGGTGGGTGGAGGGGAATGAGAAGTGAAGAAAGCAAAGATAATACTGAAAGTTGAACCATAAACAACTGTGGATAAACTGTGATTTAACTGAGAGAAATAAGTCCATTTTTAAAATTGTGATATTTGCATACAAAATTTGAGAGCCAGTATTGTTGGACTTTTCAGGTAGAGTGATGTTTGATTTAATATTTATAATAGAAACTTCTTTCATTATCAATTGCACTTTTCTGAGATACATGTCAGTTTGTCTAAACTCTCTTGAAAGAGACAAATAAAAATTAAGTATCATTTAATCTACTCAATGTAGCTTTTATTAAGTATCTACTACATATAAAGAGCTGGATATGCTAATTCAAAATCAAAAATAACTTCTTCCCTTCTGTAGCTTACATTTTACTGGGAAATATGATGCATACATACACGAGCAGATATAGTAATTTGAGGAAGGAGAGAATATCAACAATTGGGGAGACTGGAAAGAATTTTCAATAGGAAGTGATAAATGAACAAAGGCTTGAAGGAAGCTGGAGATGTTAAGAGGCAGATGTTACATGGCTATACAGCCATGAATATTCTATTCAGAATTATTATAATAGCTGGAAAGAGAACAACTAAAAAAAGAATACTTCATTTTGATCTGAAATTAAAAGTCATTGATCCACAAAAACAGAAAACTAGATGAAGATGTTAGCCCTGGCATCTCAAAGTTTTAATAAAAAAGATTAAAAAGAATAATCAAAAAGCTTCTTTTATACAATCTGGAGGAGTGTTATTTATAACTAAAGCAAAACAAAACAAAAGCCAAGTCCTTCATTTTTTTTTCATTTCTCCTAATACATGCACAATCTATGCATAGCTTTTTCTTGTAATATTTCACTACTGGAAAGAAGTTCAGATAACATTTAGTCAAATTCCCATAATTCTTTAAAAGAATTGTTTGTTTTTCCAATAAACTGAAAACTTTTGCTGTTTTTTTTTTTACTATTTGTGCCATTTATTTATTGTAACCTTAAGAAATAGAAATATATATGCATATATACACCTTTTAGAAAAATAAAGTAAATTAATAAATTAATTTCAAGATTCAATGGTCTAATTAAGTACTGTCACACCATGTGAATGTGCCTTGAAAACAACTAGTTGGAAGGCAATGTTTTATTCCTCCAGTGCTGCTGTGGACATTTGTACTCCAATCCAGCCTCATTCCCTTAGTCGAGCTCCTGTTATGAGACACCTATGGAATAGCTCTAGGGCTCATCACACAAGCCAGAGATGTCAATTAGCTGAGCCTTCTTTTGCTGACTACAAAACAGAAGATAATGAAAGCTTTTCAATGTGACCCCCCTTTTCAGGGTTATGATCAGGCAAATTCTTCTATTTTCTCTTTCACATATTAAATTCCTCCTGCTGAGCTTTGTTCTTCCTCCCCCTAATTCCTGACCCTGGAGCTAGACATCTTAGAAATAGATGCTCATGAATTTCTGTTAGGAAACACTGAAATTCTATTGTCCCTATCTTTGGTTGTCTTTGGGATAGCAGCTGACAAAGAAGAGAAAGGCAAAACAGAGCAGATATCATGGGAATTTATGTCAATTTGCTAGAATCCTTATAATATGTATGTGTAATTTTCTATCTTGAATTGTCAGGGGAAAGGTTGAGGAGCAGAGAGTCAGATTCATCTGTTAATTGAAAAGGGAGAGCTGGGGACATTTAGGAAAACATAATTAGCATTTATGAGTCTGAAGAATTATTTTGGAAAATGGGCTTTAACTTGGGGTTTCAAAGATTGGATGTGTGAATGTCATTTAAAAAAAAAAACTTATTTTAAGTCCCATTTTCTGGAGGATGTGAAGGAATGATAGCCATAAGAATCTCTGAGTCTTGATTTCTTCATTATAAAAATAGGACAATATTTTCTCTGTCTATCTGCAAAGGGTCAAGTAAAAATGATTTGACTGTGGAGCAATGGAAAGAGAACTAGCTCTAGCCTAAGTTTGAATCTTACCTCGGTCATAGACTGTGTGACTTTGGCCAAGTCACAATTTCTCTACCATTAAGAGGATGAGGGATTATATGAATTGACTTCCAAATTTCCTTCCAGATTTAAATCCATGATCTTATATATGAGAAGTTACTTTTCTACTCATCACTGGAAGAGGGTTAGAATTGTTGAATAACCTCTGACTTCAGTTTTGTTCTTGTTACCAATACTGGTCTGTTTATTGACAATTTTTCTCTCTATAAAGTTATATATAGTTCCTGAATAGATAATAATTAAGTCCTAATACATGCACAATCTATGCAATAGCTTTTTCTCATAATATTTCACTACTGGAAAGAAGTTCAGATAACATTTAGTCCAATTCCCATAATTCTTTAAAAGAGAGAAACAGGCTCAGGGAATTTTAAGCAATTTTTTTTCAGTCAATTAAGTATTGTTATTTGTGGTCTGCTTCTGTGGAGAACCATTGTGGCTTATTTTATGATCTTTCACACATCTTTTTCCTCAGTAGTGTGTTTTAGTCAACTCAAAATGGGTTAGAGATCTGATTTAAAACATTTTCAGGCTTAAGTTTATCTCAGAAATAAACACTTCAAATCAGAGTTTGATTAATTATTTTGTTGTTTATTAAGAGTCAAGAAAGTGATAGAGAAAATATTAATGATTTGTATTCACTTTGGATAGAGTACTGGCCCTGCAGTCAGGAGGAGCTGAGTTCAAATTTTACTTTGGACATTTACTAGCTGTGATTTTAGTCAAATAACTTAATCTGATTGTCTTACAAAACAAAAGATGTGTAGCTTGTATATTTTTCCTTTTTCAGAAATTGAATTATTCAATAATTGCCATTGCTTTTTTCTGTGAGTCTCAGCTTCCTCCCCTATAACTGGGGCCAGTAATCTCTGCTCACTTATATCACAGAGATGTTGAGGCTCAAATGAGCATTCTTTAAAATTTATAAAACCCCATGCACTTAAGAGTAATTAGCATTATAAATAACTTTAGCATTAAAAAATAAATGTATATGTGAAAATATTGTTCCAAACGGTTTACTTTATGTAAGAAACACCTGCTCTTCTAAATAGTTCTGGAAGAATTTTCTTATAATATCCATTTTACCCAATTTGTGGATTAGTAATCTGCTGCTAGATTTTGGTAAGAAAATTATTTCCTCCTTACAAAGAGTCAAGATTTCATTGTACATGACTATTACCACCACAGATGCATAATTTGTAAATTTTTTTGTAAAAATTCAAATTATAAAGAAGAATAAAAGTGTGACCTTCCAGATAGCTTCTCTGAACTTGGCAAGAAATGGCCACGTTTGCTTTGAAAGTCAAAGAGAGATGGGGAGACAAAAGGTAAAGAGAAAATGATCAATAAAGAACAGAAAATCTATCAATTTGCTATTTAAGTCCAAATAAGTGAAAAACTCAATGGCAGATCTCAAAAGGAAATTGAATAGGAGAATAATATAAGCAAGAATTTACTAAACTCTAAAATCTTATTCTAGCCGAAGGGGCTCTGGCAATAGGCCAGGCTGTGAGTGGTGGGAAGACAAACTTCCCAGAAAACTCTTTATCTAGATAAGCTTGGCTGGAAGGGACAGGAGATTGACTGTTTCTAGTAACTCTAAGTCAAATTGTGAGATAAGAATTTAATTCTATTTGATGTGAATTGAATTTAACTTTATCCTAACCAGAGATGGGAGAAGGAAGAACATCATATTTGGATCAGAATGACCAGAGCGGTGTTAAAAATAATATCCACTTAGGGCAGCTAGATAGGGTAGTAGATAGACTGCTAGGTTTTGACCCAGATAGACCTGAATTCAAATGCATTCTTTAGATATTCCCTTACGCCTGCTTGCCTCAATTTCTTCATCTGGAAAATGCGCTGGAAAAGGAAATGGAAAACCACTCAAATATCTTTGTCAAGAAAAACCCCAAATGGGGCCATGAAAAGTTGGCTATGACTAAAATGACTGAACAACATATCATACTTACAAAATATCATACACTAGAATATAACATGACTATTATTGTTACAATGTTCTTCCCATATCTGAGAGGTTCAGAAGGCTATGTAAAAATAAGATTTTACAATGATTCAGTCACCTTAAAACATATCAGATTTTTCATGACCCTATTTAGGGTCTTTTTGGCAAAGATACTAGGATTGTTTGCCTTTTTTTTTTCTCCAGTTCATTTGACAAATGAGGAAGTGGAGGCAAGTGTGAAAGTGGAGGAAGTGGAGGCAAGTTTGTAGAAATAGGAATTATTATTGGTTTTTCTTTACTTTGCAAAAAAGCAGTAACTTCATCTCCTATTTCAAGTTCAATTTCAAAATCTTACACATAGTGGATACTAAAAAAAATGTTGTTGATAGACAGGGGAGAATGGTCACTAAACAGATCTTCTTGAGTAGAATGCTACATTCCTCAGAGCAGTGAATACCATATATGGGCTAATGGCTCATGACTGGCTCTGGAATTTTCTAAATCTCTCTTACAAGATGTCTGTGTATAGAAAGCTTAAGGGAATGCTCACGTTGTAACCTAGTTAGTGTACACAAGTGATATTGAGAACATATTTATTCAGAAAATCAATTTTGATTGATCTTTTGTGTTCCTTGAGGTCACTGGAATAGTTTTCCATTTCTTCAAATCTTAAATTTACAGATCAGTCAAAAAGTTACCTGTGGTATGTTGCATAGAACTAGTACTCAGGAGGTCAATATAGGATGTATATCAGATTTTGCTGCTTTATTCCCATTTATTGAATGTTATAATTTTTTCTTCTAAGCAGATGCCATTTTTAGCATTTTTTTCTGTCTGAAATGGACCACACTCAACACAAAATTCAAACCTGGGCTACATTGCCTCTGGTATCAACCAAAGCCTGTTCAATCAGCAAAGAAATATTTAACTAATTCAACTGGGAAGATCAAACATAGCCTTGGAATTTTATTTTCTTCGGTGTTTAAATTGCATTAAGCTTTTAGAAGTCTCTCTTCCACTTTCTGAGGATATTCTGTACTGAATATCAACAGAGCTTTACAAAAACACTAGTGAGGATCTTTTAACTTTAGAGGACAAATATTCCTTTCCATCAGATACACCAGTTATTAATATTTCATTGTTTTCCTATTGCTGTCTATAGACATGCTAAGAATTTGGGGATGAGTTGCACATTCCTGCTGTGTTCTGCTAATCTAACTATATGTGTTGGCATTTTGTGTGAACGTTGACTGAGTGGTCAAATAATGAAACCATTTGGAGAAAAAGACTATCTTTATTGGAGTTATCAGAAAATTGGAAAAGCAATCTTGTGGTCTGAAAGCTCTTCTCTTTCAGCCTTTGTATCCAAGTTACAATTTCCCTACTTTTGAGGATTTATTCTCTGCAAGGCACTTTTAGCTATGCTTTGACCAAACCACTGTAGAAAAAAAAATGAATTGAATAATTTTGCCTCAGTACCAGTCCAAGAATTGGCAACAAGATGTTCAATGAACAAGATAAATCAGAATATTGGCTTTGATGGTCTTTATAACTGGCTATAAAATGGGGAAAAGATGAAGAGAAAGATTGTAAAGCATTCTAGTCTGAAGAACCTTTTTAATATGTGCCAGGAACAGCTGTGTTTACATTCATTTCTAGTGTAGTAAATGAAGGGGAAGAAAGAAGTCAAACTTTTTAATTAAAAAAATCACTTACAAAATAAATGTAGAATTTTTAGCCAGCATTTCTAATGCTAGAAGACTGAGAAACAGAGAAAAGGCATCAACTATTAATCTTGTAAAGATAAAAATGGAAAAAAAAAAAAAACAAAACATGTTTCCTACCATGGAGGGATATTCATAGTTTAGCGATTTTTTTCTCTTTCTCAGTTTTAGTCTCAGTCTCATTCTCAGTCTCAATCTCTCTCTTCTCTCCTCTTTTCTTCTCTTTCTCTTTCTCTCTTTCTTTGTCTCTATCTCCTTTCTCCCTTCCTCTCTCTGTCTTTCTGTGTGTCTCTATTTTTTTCCTGTCTGTCGCTGTCTGTCTGTCTCTCTGTGTCTCTGTGTCTCTCTGTCTCTCTCTCTCTCTCTCTCTGTCTCTCTCTCCTCTCCACTCTGTGACTCTCTCCCCTCTTCTCTCTATTTTTCTATCCCTCCGTGTATCTTTATCTTCTTGTTTAACTCTTTCTGTGTCTCTCTGTGTTTCTTTCTGCCTCTTTCTCTGATTCTATCTTCCCTTTTCTTTTATTTTCTGTCTCTCTCTCTCTGATTTTGTCTTTCTGTCTTTCCCTCTCTCCATTTCTCTTTGTCTCCATCTCTCTGTATTTCTGTCTCTGTTTCTCTGCCTGTCTCTGTCTCTCTGTCCATTTCTGTCCCTCTCTCTCTGTCTTTATCTCTCCATCTTTCTCTCTTCTCTGTCTCTGTCTATCTCAGTCTCTGTCTCTCTGTTTCTTTCTCTTCCCCCACTCCCCACTTCACTGGAACTCCATTAAGTTCCTTTCTCACAAAACAGGATATGAATGAAAACAATGCTATTATCACCTTTTAGTGTGCATAGGTCCTAGACGTGGGAGGAAATTTTTCTTATATTGCTATCACTAAAAATATTCACATGGGTAGCATTATTCCACTGAAATTAAATGAGATTTCTTCAGCATATACATAAACAAATCATTTCAAAGCCAATCATCTCACCAAATCCAAATAAAATGAAAGATTTTTAAGATGTAAAAAGCTGCAAGATTTTAGCTTTCAAGAGGCAGCTTTGAACTTCTTTTCTACTTCTTATTCCCTCACTAACAAGGTATGTGAGCAAGTTGATTGGTTGATTGTTGTCCTTTGATCTCAAAGAGGACCAAAATAACATTACTATGTTAGAATGGAGTTATGGTGTGTCTGACTGTAGCAAGCAATTTCATCTTTTTGGTCCTCAGCCTCCTTGAATGTAAAACAAGAAGGTTGTCTTGGATGATATTTAAGGTCCTATTCAAATCAATCAATCAATCAGTATTGATTAAGAGCCTATTATGATATAGGCAGTTTATTATCTTTCTTTAAATTTCTATAAAACATTGTCTAAATGTCTCCTTCCTTCTAATCCCACTAAACTTTATATCTTAAACATCTGAATGAATATAAAAGCATAAATTAGGCACTTACTATTTGTAAAGCATTGTTTTACTCTCCGGGACACAGACAATTAAAACATTCCCTACTCTCAGGAAGCTTCCTTTCTAAAAAGAGAGACATTGAATTTCATTATGAGTCATTTGCAAAAATCCGATGGTCCTTAATAGAGAGTGATAAAGTAGATTTTCATTGATAAATCCATATCTATTTCTGTTGTTAAACAATTTAACAGTGCTGGAGATTTTGGAGGAGAGGGTTTTCTTTGCAATGTACAATGTACAACTTCATAATGCTCCTCGTGGGAAGAGCGCCTAGTCATCCTCATTCTAGGAAGTGTATTTCTCACCCCGTTTCATTATATTATAAACACCTCAGGGAAAAGAATTGTCTCATTTCTCATCTTTCAATGTGTCTAGCATATTGTTTAGCTCTGGACTTTATACATACTAGTTTTTTACAGAGCTGTAACTAACTAGCATTTGTTTAGCATTTTAAATTTTGTAAAGTACTTCATTAATATTATCTCATTTTATCTTCATCAGAGAGTAAAGATATGTTAGTTAGCTACTTGCACTCATAAGATCTGCAGACTATCCTTATAACATTCTCAGAGAACCCTGAATAAGAATTGTTGAGTAGAAGATGCTATTAAGATTTTAGGAAATCACTGCATAGATGAAGGCAGGGGTACATCAAGAGAAATACTTCCTCTCCAGGGTCTATGAACCTCAATTCTTCACTGTATACATATATATATATATATATAATGTATTTATATAAACACACATACACAAATACATATACATATATATTTTTGTTTGTTTTCCTTAACAGTATATGTACATACACATATGTTTATTTTGCTTAATATTTTATTTTCTTAATTACATGTAAAGATAGTTTTCCACATTCATTTTTATAAGATTTTGAGTTCTAAATGTGTTTCTCTCTCCTTCTGTCACTTCCTCTATCCCCAAGACAGCAAGCTATCTGATACAGGTTATACATGTATAAAGAAAAATCACAACAAAAGGGAAAAACCACAAGAAAAAACAAATAGAGAAAAGGGTGAAAATATATGCTTCTATCCATTCTATTCAGTCTCCATAGTTCTTTCTAAGGATGCAAATGATATTTTCCATCCCAAGTGTATTGGAATTTTCTTTTTATCCCTGTATCGATGAGAAGAGCTAAGTTTGTCACAGTTGATCATCACAAAGTCTTGCTGTTACCATGTACAATGTTCTCTGGGTTCTTCTCACTTCACAGCATCATATACTTATTTAACCTGTAACTAGGAGCATGAGAACAGGAATAGACAAAGACAACCTAATCAATTCTTGGCTAAAGTACTTAAGAATTCAGAATAAAAATTGATCTCAAGAAATTAGATGCTTTGTTTCAAGAAAGCATGAAGTCTAAACCAATCTAATAAGTTCAACATTTATTAATCACCTATTATGTTCTGTCCTAGGCAAAAAAAAATGTACAAAGTCATAATTAAATCAGATGGAAGAAATATAAGTTGCTTGTCATTTTCTGCTGTAGTTTATAGCTTTTACTTGCAGGAATAAATCCTTCATATCAACTAACATTTGTTAATCATCTAGAGTCATATGAAAGAATTTTAGGGTTCATAGTAAAGGGTAAACAGCAGAAAGACTTACCTTCAACAAGTAGGACACTTCTATACCATCCAAGAACTGATTACTGATAAATAGGAAAAATGGGAAAGAAATGAGAAACAATGAAGTTGCTATTTTAATTTATAAAAGAAACTATTTCCCCTGCTCTATAATTTATCTAAAATTTAAAATGTATGCATTGTATAGAAAGTGAAGGATAGGAAACTGCTAAATTTGTAGATAAATGGAGTGTTGACACTGTGTGGAGAAAAATGTGTACCTTAGGATGGTCACATTAGAACCCTGGAGAAAAACCTTAACCACCCTTATCTAGATGAAGTGGCTAGGAGGTTCAGTGGTTAGAAGATTAGACCTAGAGTCAGGGAAATCTAAGTTTAAAATCCAGTCTCAGAAACTTATTAATTGCAATATCTTGAGAAAGTCACTTAATTTCTGCTTTTATTTTTGTTCTTTAGTCATTCACTATGACTAAACATAGTATGTTTCTCTGAGTTACAAAGTATTCACTCTTTGTAACTCGGAGAAACATACTATCCATGAGGTTTTCTTGGTAAAGATACCACAGTAATTTGCTATTTCTTTCTCTAGTGGATTAAGGCAAATAGAGGTAAATGAGTTGGCCAAGTTAATAAAGTGTCTGAGGACAATTTGAACAAGTCTTCCTAATTCCAGTCCCAGTTCTGTATCCAACTGTCTCCTTTGCTTTAATTTACTCACATATAAAATATGGATAGCAATAGCACTTACCTCTCAGAGTTGTATGGATCAAATGAGATGCCATATGTAATGTGTCTGCAAATCTTTTTTTCTTATTATTGATGAGTCATTTTTAGTTGTGTCTGACCCTTCAATACTATTTAAGATTTTCTTGGCAACGATACTGGAGTTGTTTGTCATATCCTTCTCCAGCCCATCATCCTGATAGAGAACTAAGGTAAGCAGGGTTAAGTTACTTGGCTAGCTTCACACAGCTAGTGACTGTCTGAGGCCAGATTTGAACTCAGGAAAATGAATCTTTTTAATTCCGGATCTGGCACTCTACCCATTGCATCACCTTATAGTTATATAAATACTGGGCCTTATTCAACTTATAAAATGAAAGTGAAGTTAGACATTCTGGCTTTAAGATCCAGAGATCCCTAGTTCTGACTTTGGCTAGTCAGTATGATTCAGATATGAGTTGGTACGCCTCTCAGTATCTCCATCTACCCAAAGCCATAGATTATTGATTACTTAGATCAGAGGTCAAGGAATGAATTCACCAACTTTGGAGCTGCTGAGGGCTTATCAACATCATTATTTTCTCTACCATCTAATAAACCAGTTCTTTATCTCTCCCCTTGTGTGAAATTAGCCAGCTTGCTAACTAATATCAAGTGCCACCGAGGAACTCTACAGTAAATATAGCAAATGTTCATTGGAGATGGCATCAAGACTATTCAACTGCTTGCTTAATTACTGCAATTGCTTTTGTTTTAATTAAACATTAGTAATGTTTAGAAGACTATAGATATCAGATGTGTCATCTTAAAAGTGAATGCATATGAGTAAGAAACCTTCATGTGCCCAAGGACACGGTCTTTTCTCCCTAATATTCCCCACAGGGTGTTTGGATGGACAGTAGCTTTGGATTCATGCTATGGAGAATAGTATGACTTTGCCTGTGATTGCAAACAGGTCTTCTTCTCTATCAGGAATAAGCTTTGGGTTACTATTGCTGTGGAGGGCAACAGTGCCAGCTGCTGTCTCTGCAGGGGGGAGCTAGCTGGTAGACATCTGCAGTGTCTCATCATGGAGGTCATCACTGGAGGAGGGAGGGACACTTAGGAGGGGGGAGACTCAAATCCAGCTGGGTATCATCCTGATGTGTTCATTAGCTTCTACTGAGATAAGCTGTTAACAGTGACTGTGATGGTGTAAGAGATTTAAAAAACCCAAAATCTGAGCTGCACTTTTCCCTTCTGTTATTTTCCAGGATGACTGCAAGGATTAAGAAATGAAACAGTGGCAAACATTCTGAATTCTTCAAATGAATGGCACCAATATTTACATTTCAAAGAGTAGTCACTGATGTTATTAAAGAACTCTATGGCTACTGGAGGCTCAAAGATGGACTCCTGGTATTTTCCAAGTTGCCAAGGCTCAAAATCTCAGAATCATTATTTATCTTCCGCTTCTTCCTCCTCTGATATAATTGGTCATATTGTTATTGTTTCTTTATTCCTGATGCCAGCATCCTCATCAACTCCCATGTGTATGCTTTAAGAGCTTTCTGAACATTCTATTTTCTTTTAGTCTCTTTCTCCTTGAGGTCATCCCATTCAATGTCCCTGAATCAATCTTGCTAACATTTCACTTTCACTGTATCATTCCCTAAAAAAAAAAAAAAAAAAAAAAAAACAACACACACACACACACAAAACCACTTTCAATGTCTCTTTACTGCCTGCAGCTTAGCCTGACCAAAATTCAGCTCCAATTCAACTTTTAAACTATAACTCCCACAGGAACCCTCCATATAAACTATTATAATCTATTTTCTCCTAAATATTCCATAAATTGCTACCATTTTTAATTTACTTACATTGCTCTTTCTTTTTTTTTTTTATTTTAATGTTTTATTGTAGTAAGTTTGTTTTTAATACACATTGTTTTATGAATCATATTGGGAGAGAAAAATCAGAGCAAAAGAGAAAAACCATGGGAGTGATTAAAAAACAGAAAAAAGTAAACATAGCATGTGTTGATTTACATTGTCTCCTTAGTTCTTTTTCTGGATGCAGATGGCATTTTCTGTTCAAAGTCTATTGGTCTTGCTTTGGATTACTGAGCTACTAAGAAGAGCCAAGCTTTTCATAGTTGACCATCTCATATTCTTACTATTTTTGTGTACAACATATTCCTGGTTCTGTTTTTTACTCATCATCAGCTCATATAAATCTTTCTAGGTCTTTCTAAAATTAACTTCTTCATCATTTTTATAGAAAAATAATATTTCATTATTTTCATATGCCATAGATTGTTCAGCTATTCCCCAATTGATGGCCATTCACACCTTTTCTAATTCTTTGTTACCACAAAAAGAGCAGCTACAAACGTTTTTGTACATGTGGTTCTTTTTTCCTCCTTCATGACTTCCTTGGAATACAGACCCAGTAATGGTACTTCTGGTCAAAAAGTATGCACAGTTTTCTAGCCCTTTGTACATAGTTCCAGATTGTTCTCCAGAATGGTTGGATCATTTTGCAACTCCACCAATAATTACATTGCTCTTTCTACCCAAAATGACTTTCAATCCCTCATGTTTGCCTGTGCAAACCATTCTTTAGTACTTAGTTCAAGCCTTATTTTATTTGCGACATTTCCATTCCAAAGTGGGAGATTTTTAGTCAGAAAATAGTTTCAAAAGCTGATACTGACACTTATCAAATGTATTATAAAATATATGAACCTCAGGTTTTTTCCTTGTCAAAAGGGAAGCCTCAAATCAAGTAATCTTTAAAGTCTGATATAGATTTAAATATTGTGATTCTACAAAGACAGCCCACAGTTCCATGTCTCAATTTCAATAGTGCTCAAAACCTAACTTACTCACTTGGTACATCATATATTGGCCTGTATTGTTAGCTAATATATAGATATATATAAATTTATAACTGTAATAGCTTATAGTTACATATTAAACCTCTATCACGTAAAAGTAGAGAACAATATTATTCCTTAATGCTTCCTTCAATCCCCTGTAGCTTCAGACCTAAGACCATTTACATAGCAAGTGTTCAGTACATATATTTTGATTGATAAATCTCTATATGACTTTGGATATACAGTCTAAAATGTCCTCATTTTGCCAAGATGGGCCTGCCTCTATTGTGTTTTTGTAACAACATGAAGTTGTGATTATCTTCCATACTCTGTTTTCTGCTTCTTCTTAAACTGTAAAGATAAACAATGTCAACATTGTTGAAGAAGAAAAGGGTGAAAGAAGAAAAGGGACATATAGGAAGAAAAATAGGATAGAGGGAAAAACAATGAATATCCATAATTGTAAAAGTGAATAGGATAAATTATTCAATAAAATATAATCATAGTGGATTAAACCCAGAATACTACAATATGTTGTTTACAAGAAACACACGAAACAGAGAGACACAAACAGAAGAAAGATAAGGAAGTAGAGAAGAATATATTATGTGTCAGCTGAAGTTAAAAAAAAAAAGCTGGGATAACAATCCTGATCTCAGACAAAGAAAAAGCAAAAATACACAATGGAATGAGATAAGGAAGGACAGACCTCTTGCTAAAAGGTATCAAAGAGAAGGGTGAACCAATATGGTGGAGTAAAGCCAAGACGATGCTCAAGCTCTTCCATTTTCTCTCAAAAACCACATGAAACCACTCCTCTGAACAGTCTGATGGGATGAAACCACCCTCCAGCTCAAAATAGAATGGAAAAACTTTAAGAAAGGTCAGTCTCACTGGGGTGAAAAGGGTGTTTAGTCCAGTTCAGACAGACTCTGGGAGAGTCAGTGAAAGAGCCTTAAACACCGTAAATCAGTAACTAAGACCCTCAGCCCTGGCTCAGTAGAGGAGCAAATCAGGGTGGGGCAACTTCCAATGCCAGCTCAGAAGGCATTCTCTGGGAACCCAGGCTGTTTCATGAAAAGAGCATGGAAAGTTGCCATCTACAAACCCAAGGGGCCCCTGAGCTGGATGGCAAGGCTCAGAGCTGCCCAGGAAGCTTGGGGCAGTGTCCCATTTACCCCAGGAGCAGAACTTGACTATTTGCAAAAAAGAAGAAATATAAAAAGAAAAGAAAATGAGCAAGAAACAGAAAAGAACCTTGATCATAGAAACAGACTATAGTGACAGGGCAAGATAAAACACAAACTTACACCAGGACAACATGCACATGGCAGAAATCTGATATTGATATGAATTGGTCTTAGGTCCAAAGAGGCTACTTGGAAGACCTCATAAAAAACTTTAAAAGGCAAATAAGATAGGTAGGAAAAATGAGAAAAAATTGAGAAATATGCATGATAGAGTCAACCATTTGGAAATAGAAGGAAAGAATTGTCTGAAAAAAATAACTCCTTAAAAGCTAGAATTAATGAAATGGAAAAAAAAAAGATATAAAAGCTAACTAAAGAAAATCACACATTAAAAATGAGAATAGAGCAAAAGGAAGCTAATGACTCTGGGAGACAGTAAGAATAAGTCAAATAAACTGAAAAGAATGAAAAAAAAAGAAAATATGAAATACCTCATTGGAAAAACAGCTGATCTGGAAAGTAGATCCAGAAGAGACAATGTAAAAATTATTAACCTACCTGAAGGCCATGACCAAAAAGAGAGAGAGAGAGTTTCCTTGGCATGGTATATTAGCTCCTCTCCAAGGATTGTGCCCCAGATTGGCTCTTTTTCTCTACAAGCTGTGTTTCAGCTTGAGCGGAATTGAATAGAAAATCTTCAATTGCATGAGTGTTTCTCCAATTCAGTGGGGTTAGAATCTCCAACTCCTGACTCAACTAATCCCACCTAGATAACAGAATGAAGCTGTTTATCTTGTTTCCCTCAGGTGGAGTCCCACAGATGCAGGATCCAAGAAGAGATTGGAGATCCCTTCAGAGTGGGTAAAAAAAAAACATAGCTAAGAGAAGGGGGAGGGGTGATAGGATATAAGGTAGTAGGTGAGATGGGTAAAAAAAAAAATAACTAAGCATAGCATCGAAAAAGAGAACAAAAGTATTTACAGGAGAGAAAATAGGATGGAGGGAAATACAGAGGTGGTAATTGTAACTCTGAATATGAATGAGATGAATTCTCCCATAAAAAGGAAGCAAATGGCAGAATGGATTAAAAAACAGAATCTTATATGTTGTTTACAAGAAACACATCTGATATAGACAGACACATACGAGTAAAGGTAAAAGCCTGGAAAAGAATTATTTTTATTTATTATGTTTCAGCTGAAGTTAAAAAAGAAAAAAGCAGGAGTATCAAGTCTGGTCTCAGATAAAGCAAAAGTAAAATAGATCTTATTAAAAAACATAAGAAAGGAAAGTACAACTTTATAAAGGATACTATAAACGATGAAGTAATAAAGATGCTAAATGTGTATGCAACAAATGGCAGAGCAGCCAGAATTCTAAAGAGGATTTTAGGCTTATTACAGGAAAAAATAGCAAGACTGTACTAATGGAGGACCTCCAATCTTCCCATCTCATAAAATAGACAAATCTAACCACAAAATAAACAAGAAAGAAACTAGAGTGGTTAATAGAATCTAGAAAACCTAGATATGATAGACCTCTGGAGAAAATAGAATACAAATAGGAAGGAATTCACCTTTTTCTCAGCAGTATATGGCACTTTCACAAAAATTGACCATATATTAGTGCATAAAACCTCAAATGAAGAAAGGCAGAAATAGGAAATGTTCTCTTTTCAGATCACAGTGCAATAAAATTATATTCAATAAATGGACAGGGAAAGATAGACAAAAAACCAATTGGAAATTAAACAATCTAATTCTAAAAAATGATTCTCATGGATGAAATTATAGATTATTCTATGAATCATAGAACAATCTATAATTTCATCCATGAGAATGACAATAATTAGACAACATACCAAAAGCTATGGGATGCAACCAAAACAGTTCTTAGGGGGAATTCATATCTCTAAATAGCTACATGAATAAATGAGAGAAAGAGGAGATCGATGAATTGGGCATGGAACTAAAAATTCTAGAAAAATAACAAATTCAAAACTCCCAATTAAATACCAAATTAGAAATTCTGAAACTCAAAGGATAGATTAATAAATTTAAAATAAAATTTAAAATTTAAAATAAAAAATAAAGAAAACTATTGAACTAATAAGTAAAACTAAGAGTTGGTTTTATGGGAAAAACCAACAAAATAGATAAACTTTTTGTTAATTCTATTAGAAAAAGGAAAGAAAAAACCCCAAATCACCAGCATCTAAAATGAAAAGGGTAAACATACAAACCATTCTCACAGAGATGTAAACAATTGGAAAAATATCAATTGCTCATGGGTTAAGCAAACTAACATAATAAAAATCACAACTCTGCCTAAATTGATCTACTTTCAGAATACCATACCAAATTGCCAAAAAATATTTTGTAGAACCAGAAAAATAATAAGAAAATTTATCTGGAAGAACAAAAGGTCAAGAATACCAAGGTAATTAATGAAAAAAAAAATACAAAGGATGATGGTGTAGCAGTACCAAACCTAAAACTATATTATAAAGCAGCAGTCATCAAAACCATTTGGCTAAGAAATAGAGTGGAAGTAATCTAAGAAATAGATTAGATATGCATGATACAATAATCAAGACCTATAGTAATCTAATATTTGACAAATCCCAAAATTTTGTTTCTGGAATAAGAACTCACTATTTGACAAAAATTGCTGGGAAAACTGGAAAATAATATGTCAGAATCTTGGCATAGAAATACATACACTATACCAAAATGAGATAAAAATGGGTACATGATTTGGGAATAAAGGATGATACCAAAATTCAATTAGGAGAGCAAGGGATTGATCCTTGGAGAAGAGAGGAACTTGGGATTAAAGAATTAGAGAACATTATGAAAGGTAAAATGGACAACTTTGATTACATTAAATTAAAAAGCTTTTGTGCAACAAAACCAACAGGAACAAGATTAAAGGGAAGTACAAAGCTGGGGGGGGGGGGGGAAATCTTTACAGCCAGTGTTTCTGATAAAGAGCTCTTTTCTAAAATATATAAAGAACTGTGTCAAAATTGTAAGAATACAAATCATTCCCTAATTGATAGCCAAAAAGAATATGAACAGATGATTTTCAGATGACAAAATTAAAGCCATCTATATTTACATGAAAAAATGACCCAAATCGCTATTGATTAGAAAAATGCACATTGAAACAACTCAGAGGTACCACATCTAAGATGGCAGGCTAAGATGACAGGCAAAGATAATGATTAAATGTTGGAGAGGATGTGGGAAAACTGGGACACTAATGCCTTGGTGGTGGAATTGTGAAATGATTCAACCATTATGGAGAGTAATTTGGAACTATGCCCAAAGGGCTATTTAACTGGAATTCCCTTTGACCCAGCAGTGCCATTCCTAGATTTATATCACAAGGAAATCATAAAGGAGAGAAAAGAACCACCTATGTAAAAATGTTTGAAACAGCTCTTTTTGTGGTAGCAAAGAATTGGAAAATGAGTAGATAACCATCAATTAGAGAATGACTGAATAAACTGTGGCATATGAAGGTAATGGAATATTATTGTTGTATAAAAAAATAATGAACAAGCTGATTTTAGGAAGGCCTGGAGAGGTTTACACTAACTGATGCTGAGCGAAACAAGCAGAACCAGGAAAATATTGTACACAATAACAACAAGAATGTATGATGATCTGAAATGTATTTCTTTTTTTTTTTTGAAAGACTCTCCCATGTTTTTTTTTCCTTTTGCTCTGGCTTTTCATTCCCAACATGAATCATAAAATAATGTGTATTAAAAACAAATAAAATTATCAGGTACATAAAAGGTACCATAAGCCAGGGCTCTTTAAACTTTTTTTCCTTGTGATTTCTTTTTACCCAAGGAATTTTTATTTGACCCTGGTTATACAGGTATATAAAGTATATGTACAAATCAAACATGTACTGAAAATAAATCATAATTTTTTGACCTCCACATCCAGTTCGAAGACTTCATATGAGATCATGAAACACCATCGAGTTTATCAAGGAGATAATATTAACAGTAAACATATATGCACTGAATGATATGTCATCCAAATTCTTAAATGAGAAGTTAAATGAATTACAGGTTTATGACCAAGCAAAATATAAAGAGCATTATTAAATGTAACAGATAATTCTGATTTTATTAAATTAGAAAGCTTTTCCCAAAATAAAACTAAAACCAAGATCAGAAGGAAAGCAGAAATCTGAGAACCAATCTTTATAACAAGTGTCTCTGATAAGGCTACATTTCTCAAATGCATAGAAAACTGAGTCAAGTTTATAAGAATAGAAACCCTGCTTTAATTGATAAATGGTAAAGGGATGTGAACAATAGTTTTCAGATAAAGAAAACAAAGCTATAGGCAAAGGAAGAAGTACTCTAAATAATTTCTGATTAGAGAAATGGAAATTAATTAATTCTGAGGCACCGCCTCATACCTATCAGATTGGCTAACATGAAAAAAAAAATAATTGAGAATATCTAGAAAAATTGGGAGACTAATGCCCTGTTGGTGTAGTTGTGAACTAACCCAACCATTTTGGAGAACAATTTGAAACTATGCCCAAAGGGCATTCATATTTTTTGTATACTTTTTAATCCAGCAATGCCACTATTATATCTATATCCCAAAGTGATCATAAAAAGATGGAAAGGACCTACATATGCAAAAAAAATTAGTAGCAGTCCTTTTAATGGTAGCAAAATATTGGAAATTGAGGGGATGCCATCAATTGGGTAATGGCTGAACAAGCTGCGGTTTATGAATATAATAGAATACTATTGTACAATAAGAAATAAGTACAGGATTTTAAAAAAAAAACCTGTAGAGACTGAGATAAATTGATGCAAAATGAAATGAGCAGAACCCTGAAAACATTGTACACAGTGTCAGCAATGACTCACCTCCTCTCAGCATCACAATGATTGGATAGTTGTCTTGGGACAAACATAAAGGAAAATGCTATCTACATCAGATAAAGAACTGATGGATTCTGAAGGTAGATGAAAAAGAACTGTTTCACTTTATTCTTTTTCATGCATTTTTCCCCTTTTTGAACTGTTTCTTCTTTTCCACCTATGACTAATTTTTTTATATGATAGCACATGTATAATTGATATTAAATTGCTTACTCTTTTAGGAAAGAGGAGGTAAAAGGGGAGGGAGAAAAAGTTGGAGCTTAAAATCTTGTGAAAAAATAAATGCTCATAATTGTCTTGACATGCAATTGGGAAAAATTAAAATAAAAAAGAGTTGTTTTGAGGATCAAAGCAGATAACATATGAAAACCACTTTGCAAATCTAAAGCATTATGTAAATATGATCTTTTATTCATTTTCCCTTTAGTTCACCCTTTCTCTTTGCCATTTATTTTTACTTCAAGAAATTAAGCTTTTCAATGAATGATGCTTGCAAAACTCAGGGTGAAAAGTCCACAGGCCTAATGCTTTCTCCATTTCCACTATCTGCTGCCAACAAGGAAGGAGTGCAGACTGTAATTAAGATAGATTTTGCTTTATATGTCAAACTCACACAGCTGATAAACTTGGGTAATGATAACATCCCTGAAAACTTGGCACAAGCATTTAATCCTATCCTTTTAGTTTGGAAATCTTTTCTCCTCTTGTCATCTTTCTGACCACAGTCCTGGAACTGACCCCATCAGCTGTTTAATTAAAGTAGGATTCGTGCATTCATATACACACACACCTACACACACACACACACACACAAACACACATTCTAAGCAGAGGACAAAGTTAGGGAAGATGAGACTTGAGGGTCCAAGATCCTCTAGAGATAAGGAACATGCTTTTCTTGGGAGGGTGTGATGTTTCTATAGACTTAGAACAGAGAAAAAGAGAAACGAGAGAGAGAGAGAAGAGAGAGAGAGAGAGAAGAGAGAGAGAGAGAGAGAGAGAGAGAAGAGAGAGAGAGAGAAGAAGAAGAAGAAGAAGAAGAAGAAGAAGAAGAAGAAGAAGAAGAAGAAGAAGAAGAAGAAGAAGAAGAAGAAGAAGAAGAAGAAGAAGAAGAAGAAACAGACATAGAAAGAGAGAGATAGAGAGAGACACACAGAGACAGACAGAGAGAGACACACACAGAGAGAGACAGAGACAGACAGACAGAGACACACACACACAGAAAGAGAGAGAGACAGAGATAGACAAATAGAGAAACAGAGACAGAGAGAAACAGAGAAAGACAGAAAGACAGAGATAGAGAGGAGACAGAGAGACAGAAACAGGGAAAGACAGAGACAAAGAAAGGGAGAGAAAGAGAAAGTCAGAGGGAAGGAGAGAGACAGAAACAAAAGGAGACAGAAAGAGAGACAGACAGACAGAAGGAAAGAAAGATAGAGAGAACTGAAAAGCTCTGAGAGAACTCCCATTTCAGGGAAATTCTAGTAATAGCCCCCCCCCCCCCCGCCCTGCTCCCCAGAGAAAACGACTGCTTTCTAGACAAGAAGTGATATTAGGAACTGCTTCAGAATGATGTTCCTATAGCACCCCATCCCCACCCACATTTATTTATACCAGGAGTGGACTCTTATCTCCTCTCTTTCATCTAATGCTAACCTGTGTTGTCCATTCTTTTGCCCTCTCAGGAGCCCTCATTTTCACTCATGTCCTCAGGCTTCTAGCCAGAGAAAAATCATAAGGGAACAGCAATCTATTGGGTTGCTAAAGAGAAAAAAGTAAACCATACACCCAACTGTAATGAAGCCCCTTCATATGTCAGTTCCTGTGACAAAGTCCTTTATGCCCTAACCTAGTTTGCTCCTAAAGTCTTTTCAGTCACAGTTGAATTCTACAAATTGTTCAGTAAATGAATCAGCATTGAATATACGCTAAATATATAGAATATCATTTTCATAAACCATCTCTGAGATAGACTATTAAATATTAGTAGAACTACACAATGCATTATATAAATACGTATAATATAAAACATATATGTATATATAAATGATTTGTGCATATATACACATAAAATATACAATGGGATAATTGGTCAATACTCATTTAAGTGCTTATCTACATGTTGGATGCTAAAAGTACATACATATGTATACACAGACACATATAATGTACACACACAGATATTTCTATTAAGTATTTGTATTGTCCCCTAAGATAGCTAAAGAACAGAAAAGTCAAAACAAATGCCCAGTATCACACAATGCTAAAGTCAGGACAAAAGTGACCTCTTCTATTTCTTAGGATAGGGATCTTTCTACTTTGTTTTTCTATATATAACTTGTTTTTAAACTTGTTTTTCTACTTAGGATCAACTAGACAGGACAAAAGTGACCTCTTCTATTTCTTAGGATAGGGATCTTTGTACTTTGTTTTTCTATATATAACTTGTTTTTAAACTTGTTTTTCTACTTAGGATCAACTAGATCAAACTGTTGGCATGTAAAGATGTTTTTAGCCTGCTCATGTTTTATTTCCATCTCTGATTATTTTTGGTTTTGTGATTAGAAACAAGTTAGTAACTTATCTATTCCTTTATATTTTCACTCATAAAAGCAATATTAGAACTCTGCATAAGCCTGCAGCAGAGCCGACTGCTTATAATCCTGATAAAATTATTTTAAAACTCTAATGGAAAGTTGCTATAGAGATGAAATATATTTTGTCTATTGTCCTTTATTATCAACAATAAATAATCATTTGTTAGCAAAATAATGAATCCAAATTCTGCTATAAATACTATCACATCTGAATATTCTATGCTCAGTATCTTCAATATGATAAAAGAAAGAAATGGAATTATAGCAATCTTATGAAATGATATAATTCTTATCTTTTCCAGTGACTAAGGAGCTCTTCAATTTTTAAAAAGTGATGCAGAATCATAATCCTTTTCCCATATATTTTTATTCTATAAAGTCTAAAGAGTACTTGATGGATATCATATTGTAAATTTGTAGAACTGAAATCTTAATGAATAGGTCTTTATAAACAATCATTTACAAATAAAACATTCTAGGAAAGTTTTCATGCAATACCTCCCTTGATTGTATGGATTTCCTTTCCTCTTTAATATTTCAGCTCAGAGTTAGAAGAGATGCTGTTTCATCAGCACTGGGCCATTCATCTTTCATTTGGGATAAGTGTAGCTTCATATATAAGGTTTGACAGTCTAACAAAAAGCCAGGTATTAAGAACAAGGAAAAAGATGACCTGATATAATAAAAATTACAATTCTGGCTACAACAAGTTCTTAGTCTACTTATTCAGTGCCATACCAATCAAACTGCCAAACATTATTTTATAGAACTAGAAAAAATAATAACAAAATTCATATGGTCAAGAATATCAAGAGAATTAATGAAAAAATGCAAAGGATAGTGGCTTAGCAGTATCAAACCTAAAACTATGTTATAAAGCAGCAATCATTAAAACCATTTGGTACTGGCTAAGAAATAGGGTGGTAGATCAGTGGAATAGGATACATATGACACAATAATCACAGTCTATAGTGATCTAGTATTTGATAGACCTCCAAATTAAATTCTGGAATAAGAATTCACCATTTCACAAAACTTGCCAAGAAAACTGGGAAATAATGTCAGAATCTTAGCATAGCCTACATCTTACATGCCATATCAAAATAAGGTCAAAATGGGTACATTATTTGAGCATAAAAGATGATATCATAAACAAATTAGGAGAACCAGGGATAATTTACCTATCAGATATTTGGAGAAGAGAAGAATTAATGATCAAAGAAGAACTAGAAAATATTATGAAAGGCAAAATGGACAACATTAAATTAAAAAGCTTTTGTACAAAAGAGCCAACCAGAGACAAGATTAAAAGGGAAGTACAAAGCTGGGGAAAAAATCTTTACAAGCTACTATTTCTGGTAAAGGACTCATTTCTAAACTATATAAAGAATTGTGTCAAATTTATAAGAATACAAGTCATTTCCCAATAATTAATGGTCATAGAATATGAATAGACAATTTTCAGAAGATGAAATTAAAGCCATTCATAGCTGTATGAAAAATGCTCTAAATCAATATTGATTAAAAAGATGCAAATTAAAACAACTCTGAAGTACCACCTCACACCTCTCAAATTGGCTAAAATGATAGGAAACAATAATGATAAATGTTTGAGGAGATATGGGAAAACTGGAACACTAATGCATTGTTTGTAGAGTTGTGAACTGATCCAATTATTCTGGAGAGCAATCTCGAACTATGCCCAAAAGGCTATCAAACTGTGTAGTCCCTTTGACCCAGCAGTGCCATTCCTGGGTCTATATCCCAAGGAAATCATAAAGGAGAGAAAAGAACCCATATGTGTAAAAATGTCTTGGTTTTTTTTTTTTTTTTTTGTGGTAGCAAAGAATTGGAAAATGAGTAGATAACCATCAATTAGAAAATGACTGAATAAGCTGTAGCATATGAAGGTAATGGAATGTTATTGTTGTATAAAAAAATAATGAACAAGCTGATTTTAGAAAGGCCTGGAAGTTTACCCAAACTGATGCTGAGTGAAACAAGTAGAACCAGGAAAATGTTGTACACAATAACAACAAGAATGTATGATGATCAACTATGAAAGGCTTTGTTCTTTTTAGTAGTTCAGTGATCCAAGGCAATCCCAATAGACTTTGGACAGAAAATGCCATCTTCATACAGAAAAAGAACTGTGGAGATTGAATATAAATCAGCACATGCTATGTTCATTTTTTTCTGTTTTTTTTCTCTCCTATCTTTTTCCCTTTTGTTTTGATTTTTCATTTCCAACATGAAGCATAAAGTGATGAGTATTTAAAATAAATAAATTAATTGGAAAAAATAAGGAATTATTGTTCAGTGTCTGCATTGTATCACTCAAGTGCTGCTCAAGGTAGAACAGGATAGTAAAAAATTTTCATGGGTTGTTGACATTTTGGTATTACCTTTCAGGCTTTTAGTAAATACATGTGCTATTAAGGGCAGATAATAATATTTATATGAAAAACATTTTGCATTTCTCACAATTTGAGTTTTCCTAAAGATAATCATCATGTATAGAAATTCTACAGAGTAATTTTAGACAGATATATGACTTTTCTTTTTAAGTGGTCTTCATTTATCAATCCTTGATACACATGGCTCTGATTTACAGAACCTGCTCGTTTCCCTTTTCCTCCAAATATCTTGAAGACTGCATGCAAGCAAGATAACTATTTTCTGAGCGGTTTACAGAGAAGGTAGGACAATATTATCATAGTTGTCATTAAACATTTAATGTACTGTCTGTACTATCAGCATAAAAAAAGTGCTCAGTGAGAAATATTTTTAGTAGAAATTCAAGGTTTTATTGCCTTCAGAACTTCTGGATCATCAAAAACATCCAGGTCTAAACATTTTATTGCTCAGGAATTCTAGCAGAATACACAGACACACAAACATACATATACAGAGAGAATGTTGATAAAATGTGCCCTTTGATTTCAAAATGCCTTTGTATCAGGAATGATTTCCATTTTATGCAAAAGAAAACAAAATAAAACACTCCAAGAAAATAATTAATAGGGTAAACAAAGAGCACTGATTAAGTTCATATTTTGTGTTTGGTGCATTGCCATATACAAAACAAATAGAAATGAATGGATTTCATTCTTGACCCCAAATAATTCAGTGTGCTAGACATCCAGCCTTAGACTCAGAGGGAAAAAAAGCACTATGTACGTGAAGGGAAACATTAAGCAAGTGTATCACATTTACACCAATATGGTTGAAAAAGGGGGAGATAGTTTTTGTTTTCTGTAATGTAATAATGTCCTCCAGCATCTTATGGTGTAAGAATTTGAAAGAAAAAAGAAAAGGCAAAAGAGTCACAGAATTATATAATGGTAAGCTTCATTGGTACTCTAAACTGCATCTACCTTAAAATGCACACAACTAGTAGAAGCCTTTGGAAAGCTGGTGCTTTGGGTGAAGAAGGTCTCTCCCATTTCTTCTGTCCAAGGTCAAAAGATAACAATGTTGAGGGGAAGTATAAGTTTCCTTAAGCATAATGTCAGAATCAATGGACTTCAATCAACAGGAGAAATTCTAGACTCAAAAATTTGAGTGTTGGAAAGATCTCAAAAGCCATATGGGATAATCCATGCATTAACGGAATCCTACTATAACTAAGAGAAGCTCAAAAGAACATCAAATTTGTAGGAGTGTTAAACACCTTAAAAGAGACCCCCCAGATTTGTTTTTATTGCCAGGTCACTAAGATAGTTTCCAAGGGTGAATGGTATTACTTCCCATTCATTCATTAATTTATTTTTTCAATCATTCATTCATTCATTCAACAAGTAACTTCTTAGTGAATAATAATCCCTTCCTCTTCTGCTTATATAAAACAATGGTTTTAAGGTAAATGACCAATTACACTTTGGTGTAATTAAAACCTTAAGTAGTCAACATGCCTTTCATGTGGTGGGAATAATTGGTTTAACCCAACCCTATACCACCAACAAAACTTGCAACTTCCTCTATACCTTCCTCTGTAGCTTACTTTAGTTTGTGTGAAGCTTAAAGGAACTGACCTATTGGAAGAGGACTGACATATTGGAAATTATTTAATACTGAAGTATGACTGCCAAAAACTGTATTTTCTAGAACACCAGAATTGCTAGAATTGTATTATGTTGATAATTTTAGAACAACAGAAAAGCTAGATGGCTTTGTTAAATACACTCATGCCTGCCTGTTCTGAATAAAACAAAATTCTGCATGCTGGGAGAAAATAATGAATCACTAAAATCACAGAATAACAGAAGTTCAGAGTTGAGACGTTCCTCAAAATATCAGTATTTCTACTGGTATCTTAATGAAATTCCAGAAAAGTAATAATAGCTTTCATTTCAAAATTTTCCAGCCTAGAAGCTACCCATTCCACTTTGGGAGAACTCTAAATGGAAAGATGTTTTTCAAAGTAAAATTTATTTCTATGTGACTTCTTCCCATCATTCCTAATTGTTCTTTAGAGTTAAGAAAAGCAAATACAATCATTATTCCACATACTTCAAATACTTGAAAATAACTTCAAATCTCAAATAAGTTTTCTTATTTCCAAACTGAATATTCTATTTTCAATTGATCCCAACATGGCATAGTTTTTAAACTTTATCTCCTTTTGGTATACATTTTTTTCAAAATGTGTTATCCAAAATGACTACAACACTTTAATCATGATTGACCAATGATTTTCCCACTTATTCTGGACAATATGGTTATGTTAATTCAACCTAATATTGAATTGTTTTTAAGTAGCACATCATAGTAACTTAGATGAAGCTTGCACTCAAGAGAATGTTGAATATAGCTCAAATTAGCCCATGAGGACCAATTTTAAAATTTTCAGTGTGACCATTTATGATTGGAAATCGTCAAATGCTATAAATCATGGATTGATTTATTGTTTTGTTGATTTCTAGACTTAAGAAAATGATGGGGAAAGGCTAATAATTAGATTGAACTTGTGTGCCCTGCATACATTTTTGGGTGATAACTGGTTATTAAAAATTTATCGATGTACCACTGCTTACAATCCACTAAAACCCTGAAATTCTTTGAAAATGAATTGTCTCTTCTTTATATTTCCCCAGCCTATGCTTTGGTAGCTAAATTATTTTTAATCTAAGTTTAATATTATACTTTTTGAATAAAGTTCAATTGTAACAGCATTCATCTTGTTAGATTTTGCTTGTGATCCAGATCTTTTTGGAAGTTGACACCATTGTCCAATAAGACAGTTCGCCTTCCTAGCTTTGTATCATCTGAAAATTTGAGATAAACATTCAAGGTTTAACTTCATTTGAATCACTGATAAAAAATGTTGAAGATCACAAAGCCAAAAACAGATCCTTAGGAATTTCTCCAATTTGACATTGATACTTAGATAATTAATTGGGTGGAGCTTTTAATCAATTTCTGAACCCCTCCCCCCCAAACCAGCTTATCAAGTAACTCATTTCTCTAAATTGTCCACAAGGATAGAACAAGAGACTTTATTAAGTGTCTTGCTAATCAGTGATATCTTCACATAGAAAGTGAGTGTGATGATAATTATTTTAATTCCTATGGTAATATTGGCTAACAAAAGGCATAGAACCCAAGTTAGTACCCTGGGTAAGAAAATGAATAGTGCTTGTAAATTGAGAAAAGAGGAATTGCTTCTGCGGGATTTCAGCAGGTAAATGAACAAAGGCATGAAATATTGGAGAGAAAGAACTAGGACAAATTGAATAGATGATCAAGGAAAAGTGCAAATATAGTTGAATAACTGAAAATATTGGACTCAGGCAGAAGATGAAATGAAACGAAGAAGAGCTTTGACTATAATGAGAGATTGAACTAGGAAATAATTCTAGTATAATGTTAATGGGTAAAACAGGTTATTTGGATATAAGGGATATTATAACCTTGATTATGATTAAACAACCTGGGACCTGAAAGTTCAGTTTGTGGTTCTATAGAATATTAAGTAGCTAGAATATAGGATATCAAAGGCTGTGATTGTTGGGGGCAGCAGGGAAGTGGGGAGTGTAGGATTTTTAAAGGACTGATGGAAAGAATAGCTTGCAACTCCAGTTTAGTATTGTGAGTC
This sequence comes from Antechinus flavipes, assembly GCF_016432865.1. Taxonomy (NCBI): domain Eukaryota; kingdom Metazoa; phylum Chordata; class Mammalia; order Dasyuromorphia; family Dasyuridae; genus Antechinus; species Antechinus flavipes. The sequence continues at coordinate 97,907,264 of NC_067401.1, forward strand.
TGGGGTTGACATAAAATGAGTTGGGTCATGATTAAATGTATGAGGCTATTATAACAACTCAGGGGCCCCTAACCATGATCCTACAAATGTGGATTAGTTTCAGTGGTGAAGTAGTTTGCCTCTAGAGAGTATGTCAGACTCTTTCTGAGCATCTTTGAATTTTTATGCCCTTACCCCAAAATCATGAGAAGAATCACTTTTAAAGTTCAGGTTTGGCTCATATTAAAGTCCTTCTCAAAAGTCAATATAAACCTACTTAATTTACTCTGTAGTTCTGTTATGGGACAATGATTATTTCTTCCATATAAAGAAAGGTTAAGACCATAAAAGATGTACCAGTACATAGGTGAAAAACTTAACCACATAGCTGTAACATAACTAATATGATATTCTTTCTAGAAGGTGATACCTGAAACATCCAAAAGAAAATATTCCATCAGAGTGTTAGGTGAAATTTTCATTTTTCTCTCAGCTCAATACTTTCTGAAGATCTTCTTTGAGTAAACGTTTTCTGGCAAGCTAAGTCAGGACTTGGACTCTTCTTACAGGAAGCTCTCTTCACCAAGAAATATAGAAGGAACTGCGAGCCATTTCTTTTGAATTGTAGCTATCACTGACTGGGAAAGCAAGGAATTTTCAAATTCTGAAATGAATCACTCCTGAATAATCTAACACTCAGCATTAACTTCTGTTCAGGAAAAGAAACAGAATAAACAGGAATCCACAATCTCCATTCAGATTCATCTATACAGCACATATGTTTAAAGTAGCCACAATCACTAGGAATAGATCACTCTCCATGGGAAGTCTCACAAACAGTTTATTATCATAGATTCTGGACAAGAAAAAAAATGCACAAGGACTATTAATACAAAATTGATGCTGCACTGTCCATATTGTTTCTTTTACAGCAGAAACCAATGGACCATTCAGGATTTGTTTTATCATCTCAAAGCATCAAGTTTTTAAGCACTGAGCCATGATATACGCAGAGAACCATAAGTGGCCCAAGGTCCAGCAGATCAATCTGGCTCTCCTATTTTTTCCCATTAATGGTCAGACAATTCTTACCTCATTTTTTCAACAAGAGAAAAGACAGCTTTCTTTTCCTTTTCTTTCCTTAAAAAGTCGATTTATTGAATCACATTCAGTTATTCTTTGAGGGTTTAAAAAATGAATATTAAATTCATTTTTTTCAGGAAGGTATAATTTAAAAAAACTATCCTGTATTTTGGAGCAGTGGTTATGTAGGTGTCATTGATAAAATTTTGTCTACCCCTTCCAAAATGACTTATATATGTATATGTGTTTGTGTGTGTGTGTGTGTACACACACACATATTATGTATATTTACAAAATTAAAATTTTAATGTTCTTTCCTTTTTAGATTTTGAGTTCCAATATTATAAACCAGTGGTCACCAAAACCATTTGGTATAGGCTTAGAAATAGAGTAGTTGATCAGTGGAATAGGTTAGGTTAACAGGACAAAATAGTCAATGACTAGAGTAATCTAATGTTTGACAGAACTAAAGATCACAGTTTTTGGATAAGAATTCACTATTTGAAAAAAAAAACTGCTAGTAAAATTGGAAACTAGTATGGCATAAACTAGGTATTGCACCACATATAATACCATATACCAAGATAAGGTTGAAATAGGTTCAGAAATTAGACATAAAGAGTGATTTTAGAAGCATATTAAAAAAAAAAAAAAAGATCTATGGAGAAGAAAGGAATTTGTGGCCAAAGAAGACCTGGAGTTCATTATTGAACACAAAATACATAATTTTGATTATATTATGTTAAAAAAGTTTTTTGTACAAACAAAACTAATGCAGACAAGATTAGAAGGGAAGCAATAAACTGGGAAACATTTTTGCATTCAAGAGTTCTGATAAATGCTTCTTTTCTAAAATATATAGAAAATTGACTCAGATTTATAACAATTCAAGCCATTCACCTATTGAGTCAAAGGATATGAATAGACAATTTTCAGATGAAGAAATTGAAACTATTTGTAGTCCTGTGAAAAGGTGCTCCAAATCAATACAAATTAAGACAATTCTGAGATACCACCACACACCTCTAAGATTGGCTAAGATGCCAGGAAAAGATAATGATGAATGTTGGGAAGGATGTGGAAAAACTGGGATACTGTGACATTGTAGGTGAAACTGTAAACAGATCCAACCATTCTGGAAAGCTATTTAGAACTATGCCTAAAGGGCCATCAAAATGTGCATACCTTTTGATCTATCAGTGTTCCTATTGGGATTATATTTCAAAGAGATCTTAAAGGAGGGAAAGGGATGCACATATGCAAAAATGTTTGTGGCAGCCCTTTTTGTAGTGGTTAGAAACTGGAAACTGGGTGGATGCCCATCAGTTGGAGAATGGCTGAACAAACCATGGTATATGAATGTTATGGAAGATTATTGTTCTATAAGAAATGATCAGCAGGAGGATTTCAGGAGGCCTGGTGAAACCTACATGAACTGATACTAAGTAAAATGAGCAGAACCAGGATATCATTGTATACAACAGCAAGATTATACAATGATCAATTCTGATGGATGTAAGTCTTCTCAACAATAAAATGATTCAGGACAATTCACAATGATCTTGTGATGATGACACCCAGATAGAGGACTGTGGGAAATGAGGGTAGATAACAACATACTATCTTCACTCTTTTTGTTGTAGTTTGCTTGCATTTTATTTTCTTTTTCATTTTTTCCTTTTTGATCTAGTTTTTCTTGTACAACAGAATAATTATATAAATATGTATTCATATAAGGTAAAATTGCTAGTGATTTAGATATGATAGTGACTTAGAGTATCTTTTCAAATGATCAGAAATAATATCAATTTAATCTGAAAATTGTTCATATCCTTTGAACATTTATTAATTGGAGAATGGCTTGAATTCTTATAAATTTGTGTCAGTTCCCTATATATTTTAGAAATAAGGCCTTTATCAGACCCTTGGATGTAAAAATGTTTTCCCAATTTATTGTTTTCCTTCTAATCTTACCTGTATTAGTTTTGTTTGTACAAAATTTTTTAAACTAAATATAATCAAAATTATCTATTTTGTGTTAAATAATGAGCTACCATTATTCTTTTGTCACAAATTTCTGCCTTCTCCACAGATCTGAGAGGTAAACTATTCTATGTTCTTCTAATTTGCTTATAATATCACTATGTCTAAATCATGAATCCATGTTTCCTTGAATTTTATTTTCTTCTTATATTTTTTCTTTTTGATCAGATTTTTATTGTGCAGCAATATAATTATATAAATATGTAATCATAATGTTGAAAAATTATTCATCCATATGTTTTGAAAATAAAAAGCTTTAATTAAAAATATATTTTTGGGTTCTAAATACTTCCTTCTCTTCTACTCTCTTTCTCTCAATTATTGAGACAAGCAACTATCAATTATACATGTGAAATCATGTAGAACATATTTCCTTATTAGTCATATTGTGGGAAAAAGTAAGAAAATCATGTTTCAATTTGTCCTCAGATTTCATCAGTTTGCTCTTTAGAGGTAGATAGCATTTTTCTTCATGCATCTTTTGGAAGTGTCTTATATCATTGAATTTATCACAGTGGTCAAGTCTTTTATATTTAATCATCATTATGACATTTCTGGGCACAATGATCTTCTAGTTCTTCTCATTTCATTTATCATATATCTTGTCATGTTTTTCTGAAACCATCCTTCTTAGGTCTTCTATTCTCTTCCCTTCCTATTTCCCTATTGTGTAAGATAAATTTTTATACACGACTCTCTTATATATTCATATTCTCTTTTTTTCCCTCCCTCCCTATCTTTCTCCCCACTGTTTCTCTCTCTGTCTCTGTCTCTGTCTCTATCTTTGTCTCTCTATCTCTGTCTGTCTTTCTGTGTCTCTGTGTCTCTGTCTCTAGCTCTCCTCCTCCTCTTCTTCCTCCCCATATCCCTTTCCCTCTTTCTCTCTCTCTCTCTTTTTTAAATCTTCCCAATGTAATCTACTAACATTCATGCCCACTGTTTATGTAGATTCTTAACTGATCTAATAATAATAAAGTTCTTAGGAGTTACATGTATCATCTTTGCATATAGAAATATAAACAATCTAATTTTATTGAATCTTTTATGAATATTCTTTCATGTTTATATGTTTTATGCTTCTCTTGAGTCTTGTCTTGAATATCAGTTTTCTTTTTAACTGGGGTCTTTTCATTAGGAATGCTTGAAAACTCTTTATCTCATAAAATGTACATTTTTCTCATGAAGAAAAAACATTAATTTTTTTGGTTGTAATCATTGTTCTTTTGCCTTCCAGAAAATTATATTCCAAGGTTTCTACTTCTTTAACATAAAAACTTATAAATCTTGTGTGATCCTGACTCCATATTATTTGAATTGCTTCTTTCTGACCTTGCAATATTTTCTCCTTGACCTATAATTTGACTATAATATTTCTGTGAGTTTTCATTTTGGTAGTGCTTTCAAGAGGTTATCAATAGGTTCTACTAATTTTTATTTGATTTTCTGGATCTAAGATACCAGAGCAATTTTGTTCATAATTTCTAGAAATATGATGTATTGGATATTTTTAAATCAGGGATTTTAGGTAGTACGATAATTCCCAAATTATATCTTCTCAATCTATGTTTCAATTCTAGTGTTTTTCTGATGAGATATTTAACATTTTACTCTATTTTTAAAATTATTTTTACTTTGCTTTATTGTTTTCTAATGTCTTGTGGAACCATTAGCTTCCACTTGCCCAATTCTAATTTTTAGGGAATTATTTTCTACAATGAGGTTTTGTACTTCTCTTTCAATTTGGGGAAATTCTGCTTTTTATGGAGTTGTTTCTTCTGTAAATTGTTGTGCTATTTTTTTAACCATTAAGTCGATTTGCTTTTTAATTAATTGTGTTTCTGTGCTTATTTTAAGAAGTTATTAATTTTTCATAACCTTCTTTTATCATTTACTATCCTAAATTTTGCTCCTCTATATTTATCCCTTTAATTCTTCCAGGATTTCTTGATGTTGCTTTGTATTCCCAATTCTTGGAATAGAACCTGAAACACAATAATCATTTAATAAATGTCAGTTGACTGACTAGTCATACAGCCACTAATTTTGTTCTAGCCCTTATTCCCTCTCATCTGGAATATTGCAATAGCACCCTAATTGGTCTGCATTTTTCAAGGCTTCTCTTTCTCAAATCTATCAGCAAAGTGATTTTTCCTAAAGTTCTTATCTGACCATATTATTCCTTCACTCAGTAAATTATTATGGCTCTTTATTGACTATAAGATAACTATTACTTTATCTTAGTCTCATATTTAAAAAAAACATATATTTTGCATAAGATTTATAATGTATATCATTTCCACAATTTTCTACACATGCAAGTACTTAATAAGTAAATTTAGACATATTAGGAATATATCCTGACAAAAGTTAAATGATAGGGATGTATGATCAAAAAATTTTGGAGACCTCTATTTTAAGCACTGAATTTGGAATCAGAATCCATTATATTGAATTCCAATTCTACTGCTTAATGCCTATGTGACTGAGGATTACAATATAATGTATCTAGAGCTAGCAGAGACTTCATAGATCATCTAATCCATGAAATAATGTCATTTTTTTTTCAGATGAAGAAATTTTTATGTGACTAATTCAAAGACACACAGCTCCTTATGCTCATTGCCATATTTATAGAAAGTCATTTGTACTTTTTGTCTATCTCATTTTACTTATGGAGAAACTGAGGACTAGGGATAAAATTATTTTTCCAAGATGACATAATGAGTACCAAATCTGGGCTAGAGCACAGATCTTTTCACTGAAATAATGTGCTTTTAATGCATCATCTCAGTAGTTTAGTTTTAAAATACTTTAAAAGTTTCAGCTCTGAGAATGGCTAAACTGTAGTGCTGCTGCTGGATCTCAATTTTTTTTTCCTCTTCTCTTCTCTCTTCTCTTCTCTCTCTCTTCTCTTCTCTTCTCTTCTCTTCTCTTCTCTTCTCTCTCTCTTCTCTTCTTCTCTTCTCTTCTCTTCTCTTCTCTGTCTTCTCTTCTCTTCTCTTTTCTTCTCTCCCCTCTCTTCTTTTCTCTTCCTTCTCTCTCTTCTCTCCTCTTTTTCCCATTCCTTCTTTCTCTCTCTCCTCCCTTCCTTTCTTCCCTCCTTTCTTTCCTTCCTTCCTTGCTTGTTTGCTTCCTTCTTTGCTTCTGTCCTTCTTTCTTTCTTCCTTCCTTTTTTTTTTTAATACAATTTGGTGTACACCATGTCAAGTTTATACTTAGTGTAGTGTGGTGAAAAAATAGTCAATGGAGAGACATTAGAGTGGAGCAGTTCTAGCTCTGCAATTAACAATACTACCATGCTGAAATGCCTTCATTTTCTTTTTTTCATATCTGTTTCTATTAATTCCTTTAAGGTATAAACTTTTGATCTCTTATCCTCTGCTTATCTTTTAGGGCAGCTAGTTGGCTCAGTGAATAAAGCTCTGGGCTTGAGTCTAGACAGACCTGAGTCAAAAGCTGGCTTCAGATACATACCAGCACAGTGGATAGAGTGCTGGGCATGGAAAATTTATTAACTGTATGACCCTGAGCAAGGCACTTAAACTTGCTTTGCCTCAATTTCCTCAAATGGGATAACTTATAGAATTATTGCTAGAATCAAAAGTAGATAATATTTGTAAGTGCTTACTACAGTACTTGGCACAGAGTATACATGATAAATAATCTTTATTTCCTTTCCCGTTCTCTTTAACTTCTAATATTTTTCTGCTGATTTATTGTGTAGAAGAAAATAATGCCCCAAAGGGAAAAATGACTCACTCAAGATCACTCAATGTGTTATACAATGTTTTTCAAGAAGATCCTGTGCTTCATTTGTTTCCATTCCATCAATCTTATTGGTTAATTGCCTAAAAGTATATTAGATCACTAAAATTTATAATATTTTATTCCCTTGTTCATGGGATAGATATTTCAATATTATACTATTTCACATGTGTTGATAGTTAAATGAAACCATTCATGTTAAAGAACTTTGACAACATTAAAATTACATATATGAGACATATTTCTCATTTTTTAGTTATCATTTAGTCATTTAGTAACAATGGAAGACAGGAGACTCAAGATCATTTGGGATCAGGATGAGATATATCTCATCTGATGTCTGGTCTTCTGTAGGAATTCTTCCAATGATACTTTCATTTCACCTGAACAAGTCAATTTTTATCCCCATTTATTTATTTAGAAAAAAATATTTATCCACCTTGCAATAGTCTGTAGAATGTTAAATATAATAGCAAGAAAGTAACTTGCCCCAAGACTCTTGGTATTTAAATCTTGTTGAAAAAGATAAGAAGAATAGATAATAAGAAGAGAAGAAAAATAGCAATTATATAGTAGTTAATAATTAGCTCATTTGAACCTCACTAAGATCCTACCTATATAGGAATTAATTTCATTTTACATATGAGGAAATTAAATCAAATAGAATCTGAGTGTGTCCAGAGTCACACTGCTAATGAGTGAATTTGAACTGAAGTCTTTTTGACCCCAACTTTATCCACTGTGTCACACACCTACCTAGATTATTAATGCATTCATAACAATAGTAATAATAAAATTAATGTGCCTCAAAGAGCTTGAATTTCTAAAATATGAAAAGGACTGGAAGAAAATATAATGTTATATAGTATATTAAATATAACATCACATTTATGTATTAATATAATAAAAACAACAAATATTATTCTAAGGTCATGTTTTGTGTTTATTTTTTAAACTTCAATTTAATATTTTATTTTTTCCCAATCATATGTAAAAATAATTTTCAACATTTCTTTTTTAAATTGAGTTCCAAATTCTCTTCTCCCTTCCCCATCCCTCTCATTGAGAAGGCAAGAAATTTTATATAGGTTATGTATGTGTATAGTTATACAAAACATATTTCCAGATTAGTCATGTTGTAAAAGAAAATATAGATCAAAACAACAAACCTACCCAATAAAATTAAACATAAATTATTCAATTTGTACATGGATTCCATCAGCTCTTTATCTGGGGATGGACAACATTTTTCTTCAGAAGATCTTCAGAGTTGTCTTGGATCATTTTATTGCTGTGAATAGCTAAATCACTCACAGTTGATTATCCTAAAATATTGCTGTTTCTGTGTACAGTGTTTTCCTGATTCTTCTTATTTCACTTTGCATCAGTTTAGGTAAGTCTTCCCAGTCTTTCCAGCTCATCATTATAGCAAGTCATTTTCCATCACAATCATATGCCACAAATTGATCATTCCCCTCCTCAGTTGATGGGCATTCTCTCATTTCTGAATTCCTTTCCATCAAAAAGGAGCTGCTAAAAATTTTTAGGCAATTCCAAATTACTCTATATATTGGTTGAATCACTTCACAATTTCACCAACAGTGTATTTGCATCTCAATTTTTGCACTTCTCCTCCAATATTTTTTCATTTTCCTTTACTGTTCTATTAGCCAATCTAAGAGGTATAAGGCAGTTCTTTAAAGTTGTTTTAATTCACATTTCTCTAATCAATAGGGAGTTAGAACATTTTTCATATGGCTATAGATAACTTTGATCATTTCATACAAAATCTTACTTTTCATGATTTTTGTTTCATTTTGTTTTTTGGTCATTTGTCAATCAGGAAATGGCTCATTTTTATGGATTTGACTTATCTTTCTATATATTTAAGAGATGAACCTTTTGGTCAGAGAAATTTGGTCTCTTTTTATATTTAAGCTCCCTAACTTTATTTTTCTGCATTCAATTTCCCTCAGTACATTCTACTCTCTCTCTTCTTTCATCTCATTCCCTCCTCAAAAAATGTTTTGCTCCTGACTACTGTCTCTACTTTTATTAAGGACCCTGTTCTTCTCTTATCCCCTTCCCTTCCTTCATTCCTGTACGATAAGATAGATATCTAAACTCAATTGAGAGTATGTGTTTTTTTTTTTTCTCTTTGAGCCAATTTCTATGGGAGTAAAGTTCAAATGTTTCCACCATCTCTCCCATTTTCCTGTCCATTGTAAAAACTCTTTCTTGCCTCTTCTATATGTAAGATAATTTATCCCATTCTACCTCTTCTTTTTCCTTTTTCCTCATACATTCTTCTTTCTCATTCTTTAGTTTTATTTTTATAGATATCATGCAATCATATTCAACTCACACCTGTCTTACTATCTATACATACATCTAATTGTCCTAATAATGAGAACGTTCTTATGTGTTACACAGATCATTTCCCATGTAGGAATGTAAATAACATAACCTTATAAAATCCCTTATGATTTCATTGCCTTGTTTGCCTTTCTATGCTTCTCCAAAGTCTTGTCTTGTATTTGGAATTCAAAAGATTCTATTCAGTTCTTCTGTTAAAATTTTTAAGCCACATTTATATTACAATGTTCCAGTGGATCAATGGCCTCATTGATGTGTGCATTTTCTCTAGCAATATTCTGGTAAATGATTAACATCCAGGCCTCTGAAAGAAAAATGGTACCCATAACAACTTTTATGTTTAATTTCTGTTATTAACATATTTTATATCACTTTCTTTATTCTAAACAATCAAGAAAACAATAAATCAAGTCCTGTTTTGCAGTACTTGCCAATTTCCAAATGCTCACACTTAAATTTTAATAACTGGCTTTCTCACTGGCACAAACTGTTGCAAGTGAACCCCTGAAGTTTTTCCTCCAATTTGGCAGATGAAATTCCACCCATGCCTTTATTTGTGTAGCCCTAATTACAAACCTCCCAGATTCATGGTTCTGGAGACCTTTCTCTAGGTCTTTTATGATTTTTTTTGTGTGTGTTCCAGAGTAGTATTTTTATTATTTCTTATCTATTCCCCAATATTACTATATTACTGGCCAACTTCCTTTTTCAATAATGCATTTTCTGGGTAGTATATTTTATTATACTGCTTGTACATGAGTCATTGTTGGCAAAAGCTAAAGTCCACTTATACCCACAGTATATTTCTTCTTTGACCTTTGGGTCAACTACAATTTCATTTCTTTAGAGATTATAGTGCTTCATGATTTATAATTATATAGCATTACCTAAAGAAAAATGATCTTAAAAAGATGTGGTTTGTGTGAAGAGGCCACTTGGGATCATTGAAAGTACAGTTCATTTTCCCAAATGTAATTAAGGATGTTTTATTCCTTCCAATCAATTTTACTCCCAATTAATTGTCTATCTATAGTAAAAATGAACTAGGCATGGCTTGTCTTAATATATAAATGATCAGTGGACATAGTTTTAAAAATAAAAAATGTAAGTGACAAACAATATAAAAATACTTCAAATCACTGATAAGCAGAGAAATACAAATAAAAACTATGATTTTACATCATTTTCATCAATTGGCAGAAATGACAAAGGATGGGAATATGCAATATTGGAAGGGCCATGGGAAGGCAGGCATATTAAAACACTATTGATAGAACTATGAATTGTTCCAACTACCTTAGAAAACAAGTTGGAATTGTACAAGAAAAATCACTAAACTTTTAATGCCATTTGGTCAAATAATCCTAATACTGAATATATATTAAAGAGAAAAATAAAAGACAAAAGTACATGTCTCTCCTATACTAATATAACTAATAAAGCAGTACTTTGTTGGAGCAAATAACTTGAAACAAAGAAGATAATTGTCATCTGAAGAATAGATGGACAAATTCTGTTATATGAATTTATGGAATTCTGTAATATTCTGAGAATTATGAAGAAATGAGAATTATGAATCATCGAAGAAAAAGTATGAAGATTGGTATGAATTGACATCCAATAAAAAGACAAAGCCTAGAGAACAAACATTCTTTTTTTTTAATTTTTTTGATAATTTTTTATTGATAGAACGCATGCCAGGGTAATTTTTTACAGCATTATCCCTTGCATTCACTTCTGTTCCGATTTTTACCCTCCCTCCCTCCACCCCTTCCCCCATATGGCAAGAGTCCTTTACATGTTGAATAGGTTGCAGTATATCCTAGATACAATATATGTGTGCAGAACCAAACAGTTTTCTTGTTGCACAGGGAGAATTGAATTCAGAAGGTATAAATAACCTGGGAAGAAAAACATAAATGCAAGCAGTTTATATTCATTTCCAGTGTTCTTTCTCTGGGTGTAGCTGCTTCTGTCCATCTTTGATCAATTAAGGCTCTCTTTATCAAAGAGGTCCACTTCCATCAGAATACATCCTCAAACAGTATCGTTGTTGAGGTATATAATAATCTCCTGGTTCTGCTCATTTCACTCAGCATCAGTTCATGTAGGTCTCTCCAAGCCTCTCTGTATTCATCCTGCTGGTCGTTCCTTACAGAACAATAATATTCCATAACGTTCATATACCACAATTTACTCAACTATTCTCCAATTGATGGACATCCTTTCATTTTCCAGCTTCTAGCCACTACAAACAGGGCTGCCACAAACATTTTGGCATATACAGGTCCCTTTCCTTTCTTTAGTATCTCTTTGGGGTATAAGCCCAGTAGAAACACTGCTGGATCAAAGGGTATGCACAGTTTGATAACTTTTTGAGCATAATTCCAAATTGCTCTCCAGAATGGCTGGATGTGTTCACAATTCCACCAACAATGTATCAGTGTCCCTGTTTTCCCACATCCCCTCCAACATTCCCCATTATCTTTCCCTGTCATTCTAGCCAATCTGACAGGTGTGTAGTGGTATCTCAGAGTTGTCTTAATTTGCATTTCTCTGATTAATAATGATTTGGAGCATATTTTCATATATCTATAAATAGTTTCAATTTCTTCGTCTGAGAATTGTCTGTTCATATCCTTTGACCATTTATCAATTGGAGAATGGTTTGATTTCTTATAGATTAGGGTCAATTCTCTATATAATTTGGAAATGAGGCCTTTATCAGAACCTTTGATTGTAAAAATGTTTTCCCAGTTTATTGTTTGGCTTCTAATCTTGTTTGCATTTGTTTTGTTTGTACAAAAACTTTTCAATTTGATATAATCAAAATTTTCTATGTTGTGGTCAATAGTGATCTCTAGTTCTTGTTTGGTCATAAATTCCTCCCTCTTCCACAGGTCTGAGAGGTAAACTATCCTATGCTCTTCCAATTTATTTATCATCTCATTTTTTATGCCTAGATCATGAACCCATTTTGACCTTATCTTGGTGTATGGTGTTAAGTGTGGGTCAATGCCTAGTTTCTGCCATACTGATTTCCAATTTTCCCAGCAATTTTTGTCAAATAATGCATTCTTATCCCAGAAACTGGTGTCTTTGGGTTTGTCAAACACTATATTATTAAAGTTATTGGCTGTTTTGTCCTTTGAACCTAACCTATTCCATTGATCAACTAGTCTATTTCTTAATCAATACCAGATGGTTTTAGTAACTGCTGCTTTATAATATAATTTTAGATCTGGTACAACTAGGCCACCTTCATTTGATTTTTTTTTCATTAATTCCCTTGAAATTCTTGACCTTTTGTTTTTCCATATGAACTTTGTTGTTATTTTTTCTAATTCATCAAAGTAGTTTTTTGGGAGTCTGATTGGTATAGCGCTAAATAAGTAGATTAATTTAGATAGTATTGTCATCTTTATTATATTTGCTCGCCCAATCCAAGAGCATTTAATATTTTTCCAGTTGGTTAGATCAGACTTAATTTGTGTGGAAAGTGTTTTGTAGTTTTGCTCATAAAGTTTCTGATTTTCCCTTGGCAGATAGATTCCTAAATATTTTATATAATCAGTAGTTACTTTAAATGGAATTTCTTTTTGTATCTCTAACTGTTGGGTTTTGTTAGTGATATATAAGAATGCTTTATGACTTATGTGGGTTTATTTTATATCCTGCAACTTTGCTGAAGGTGTAGATTGTTTCTAATAACTTTTTGGTAGAATCTCTGGGGTTTTCTAAGTATACCATCATATCATCAGCAAAGAGTGATAATTTGGTTTCCTCATTGCCTATTCTTATTCCTTTAATCTCTTTCTCAACTCTTATTGCCAAAGCTAGCATTTCTAATACAATATTAAATAGTAACGGTGATAGCGGGAAACCTTGTTTTACTCCTGATCTTATTGGGAATGGTTGCAGTTTGTCCCCGTTACATATAATGCTTACTGCTGGTTTTAAATAGATGCTACTGATTATTTTAAGGAAAAGTCCATTTATTCCTATACTCTCAAAAGTTTTTAATAGGAATGGATGTTGGATTTTATCAAATGCTTTTTCTGCATCTATTGAGATGATCATATGGTTTTTGTTAATTTGATTATTAATATGGCCAATTATATTGATAGTTTTCCTAATATTGAACCAGCCCTGCATTCCTGGTATAAATCCTACTTGATCATGATGTATTATCCTGGGGATGATTTTCTGTAGTCTTTTTGCTAATATCTTATTTAAGATTTTAGCATCAATATTCATTAGGAAGATTGGTCTATAATTTTCTTTCTCTGTTTTCAACCTACCTGGTTTAGGTATCAGTACCATGTCTGTGTCATAAAAGGAGTTTGGTAGGACTCCTTCATTCCCTATTTTTTCAAATAGTTTATAAAGTATTGGGGCTAATTGTTCTTTGAATGTTTGGTAGAATTCACATGTAAATCCATCTGGTCCCGGGGATTTTTTTTAGGGAGTTGATTAATAGCTTGTTCTATTTCTTTTTCTGAAATGGGACTATTTAAGTAATTTACTTCCTCCTCTGATAATCTGGGAAGCCTATATTTTTGGAGGTAGTCATCCATTTCACTTAGGTTATCAAATTTATTGGCATAAAGTTGGGCAAAGTAACCCCTTATTATTTCTTTAATTTCCTCTTCATCAGTGGTAAGTTCTCCTTTTTCATTTTTAAGACTGCCAATTTGATTTCCCTCTCTCCTTTTTCTAATCAGATTTACCAAAGGTTTATCAATTTTATTGGTTTTTTCATAAAACCAACTCTTAGTTTTTTTTATTAGTTCAATAGTTTTTTTTTTTTTTACTTTCTATATTATTAATTTCTCCTTTTAATTTTAGAATTTCAAGTTTAGTAATTGATTGGGGGTTTTTAATTTGGTCTTTTTCTAACTTTTTAAGTTCCAGGCCCAATTCATTGATCTTCTCTTTTTCTATTTTATTCAAGTAACCCTCTAAGGATATAAAATTTCCCCTTATTACTGCTTTGTCTGCATCCCATAAATTTTGATATGATGTCTCATTGTTGTCATTATCTTGAGTGAAATTATTAATTGTGTCTATAATTTGCTGTTTCACCCAATCATTCTTTAAGATGAGATTATTTAGTTTCCAATTACTTTTTGGTCTATTTACACCTAACTTTTTATTAAATGTAGCTTTTATTGCGTTGTGATCTGAAAAAAAAAGCATTTACTATTTCTGCCTTCCTGCATTTAATTTTGAGGTCTTTATGTCCTAATATATGGTCAATTTTTGTGTAGGTTCCATGAACTGCTGAGAAGAAAGTATACTCCTTTCTGTCACCATTCAGTTTTCTCCAGAGATCTATCATACCTAATTTTTCTAATATTTTATTTACCTCTTTAATTTCTTTCTTATTTGTTTTGTGATTTGATTTATCTAAATCTGAGAGTGCAAGATTGAGATCTCCCACTATTATAGTTTTGCTGTCTATTTCTTCTCGCAACTCTCTTAGCTTCTCTTTAAGGAAGTTAGATGCAATACCACTTGGCGCATATATGTTTAATACTGATATTGCTTCATTCTCTATAGTACCCTTAAGCAAGATATAGTTTCCTTCCTTATCTCTTTTAATTAGATCAATCTTTGCTTTTGCTTGATCTGAGATAAGGATGGCTACCCCTGCTTTTTTGACTTCACCTGAAGTATAATAGATTCTGCTCCAGCCTTTTACTTTTAGTCTATATGTATCTCCCTGTTTTAAATGTGTTTCCTGTAAACAACAGATTGTAGGGTTCTGACTTTTGATCCAGTCTGCTATCCGCCTCCTCTTTATGGGAGAGTTCATCCCATTCACATTTGCAGTTAAAATAACCAATTCTGCATTTCCTGCCATCCTAATATCCCCAGATTATACTTTTCTTTTTCTTGCCCTCCTTCCCTTCTTCCCTATTGATCCCACTAACGTCGTACAGCTCTCCCTCTTTAGTATCCCTCCCTCCTCCCTTGGAATCCCTTCCCCTTTCTTGTACTCTTCCCTTATTACTCTTTTTCCTTCTCCCTTTTCCTGTCCCACTTTTTAATGAAGTGAGAGAAGAATCTGTGTAAAACAATATGTCAATTGTTTCCTCTTTGAGCCAACTCTGATGAGAGTAGGATTCACACAATGTTCCTCTCCCTCTCTAAGTTCCCTCATATATGATAGGTTTCCTCTGCCTCATTGTCGCATGTAATTTCCCTCTTTTTATCTCCCTTCTTCCCTTTTTCTGGCACTATCCCCTTTCCATTTCTACTTCCCTTTTTTATGTTATATCGGTAAAATCAAATTATACATATGATTTTTATGTATATTCACAACAGAAATACAGTTCTCAAGAGTTCCTTTTACCTTTTTCTACTTCTCTTGATTCCTGTTGTTGAAGATCAAATTTTTTGTTAAGTCTGTTTTTTTCCTTAGAAACAGATGGAATTCCTCTATTTCATTAAATATCCATCTTCTTCCATGGGAAAAAATACTCAGCTTAGCTGGATAGTTTATTCTTGGCTGCATTCCAAGTTCTTTTGCCTTTCGGAATATCTGATTCCAGGCCCTTCGATCCCTTAATGTTGAGGCAGCCAGATCTTGTGTGACCCTTATTATGGCATCTCGGTATTTGAACTGTTTTTTCCTGGCTGCTTGTAAAATTTTTTCTTTAGTCTGGAAATTCTGAAGTTTGGCCACAATATTCCTTGGAGTCTTTATTTTAGGGTCTTTTTCAGAAGGTGTTCGATGAATTCTTTCAACGCCTATTTTCCCTTCCGGTTCTATTACTTCTGGGCAGTTCTCTTTGATGATTTCCTGTAAAATAGTATCTAGGCTCTTTTTTTTCATCATAATTTTTGGGTAGTCCAATGATCCTCAGGTTCTCTCTCCTAGATCTATTTTCCAGATCTGTTGTTTTTCCCAGTAAATATTTGACATTTTTTTCCAATCTTTCATTTTTTTGGTTTTGCTTGACTGATTCTTGATGTCTCAATGAATCAGTCATTTCTATTTGTTCAGTTCTAATTTTTAGTGAGTTATTTTCTTCATTAGCTTTTTTTACTTCTTTGTGTATATGTCCAATTGAGTTGTTTTGCTCTATGGAATTTTTTTTCCATTTCACTAATTTTTTTTTTTAGTGAGTTATTTTCTTTTTCCAATTCGCAAACTCTGTTTTTTACCTTTTCCAATTCACATTTCAGGAAGTTGTTTTCTTTTTCCACTTTATCAAATTTTTCTTTTAATGAGTTATGTGCCTTTTCTGTACTCTTTTGCATAGCTTCTCTTTCCTTTCCCCATTTCTCTTCTAGCTCTCTTTTAAGGTTTTGAATAGTCTCTTCTAGGAGAGCCTTTTGTATTGGAGACCAACAATCATCTGGAGACTGTCTGCTATTAGTCTCTTCAGGGTTGAAAAGCTGTTCTCTTTCTGTGTAGAAACTATCAATCGTTCTTTTGATTTTTTTACTCATTTTGTTAAAGCCTGTAAGGTCTGCCTTCAGAGCCAGGAGGTTACTAGCTTCCTCTGCAGAGCCGTGAAAGGTATATGGACGGGGTAGCTGTCCTGCCCACCGGCTACAAAAAGCAGAGAGGTACCGGAGTGCTCTGGGAAAGAGTTCCCCACCCGAAAGTAACTCGGGCCTGCAGGGCAGGGCTGGGAAAGTGCCTTTCAAAGAACCTCAGCTGTGTGAGATAATGACTGCCCTGGGGCTAGACACTTAGCAGTGAGAGTTTCACTGCCCCAAGCCAAACTCTGCCCTGGGGCTATGGGTATTAGCAGCTGAGCAGTGAATGGATTTGCAGGGACAGGAAGTGTCTGCCTGGGAAGCACAGTCCGCTGGGGAAGTTCTATTGCCCCAGGCCGAGCCCCCAGCACTGCTGATTAGTGGCTGTCCAGGCTGTGCCCCACTGTCTTGCAGATTAGTAACTGCCCCCGCAAAAGCCCCGAACTGCCGGATGTGGCCACAGGGCTGCAGTAAAGTCTGCCTGAGTCACTTCCGGGTTTAAGGGGTTACAGCCAGATCTCGTTAGGTTCTGGCATTTTTTAGAGGACCCTCTGTTTTAGGCTTTAACTTCTCTGCCAGTTTACTGCTTTGTAATCAAGGCAGAGCAGTTACCCTATAGCAGAGTGGTCCCTATAACTTCTCTAGCCACAGAGATCACCCCCGCCCTGGTCTGCTCAGGACGCTAGCCTCTCGCTGCCTGTGCTAGTCTGTTCCTGGCCCCTCAGGACAAACTTTTCCTGGTGAGTTTCCGGATCGGCTGGTAAGTTGTAGTGCTTCTTATCTTCATGAATTTAAGCAGTGAAGAGCTATTTTTGAGGCTGGATTAAATATTTGGTTATGAGGGTAATGAGAGGAGCTTAGAGAGTCGTGTGTGCCTGCTCCGCCATCTTGGCTGCGCCCCGAGAACAAACATTCTTTACAATGCTATAATAATGTCAATAAAAACAATACTAGATAAAAATTGGAGGTGGAGCCAAGATGGAGTAAAGGCAGGGACTCGCCTGATCTCTCCCTTAAACCCTTCATAATATCTTTAAATATTGTCTCTAAACAAATTCTAGGGTGGAAGAACCCACAAAAAGATTTCCAGCCTAAGATAACTTAGAAGGTTGGAAGGAAATTTTTTCGCACCAGAGTAAGAGAGGAGTGCATGGATTACATAGCAGCACAAAGCAAACCAGAACTTGTGGTGACTGAATTAGTGATAGCAGTGGCAGTTTCCAGATTTGTCAACCCACAGGTGGTAAAGTGATTGGACATTGTATCAGAAAGATGCAGGACTCTGTGGCATCACTTACACTTAGATCTGGGTTACAGTCTTGGGTTTTAGTACCATTGCAAGAAGGAGCACTAACACAGCAAAATTTGTGAAAGCAGAGGAGCAAGGACCCTGATCATAACTCCAAGGTTGAAAACAGTGCTTTCAATAGTAATATGAAAAAAAAATGCTCTAAATCACTATTGATTAGAGAAACTCAAAATTAAAACAATTCTGAAATACTGCCTCAAACCTCTCAGATTGGCTAAAATGACAGGAAACAAAGTAATGATAAATGTTGGAGGGGGTGAGGGAAAACTAGGACACTAATGCATTGTTGATGGAGTTGTGATGTGATTCAATCATTCTGGAAATCAATTTGGAACTATGTTCAAGGGATATCAAACTGTGCATACTCTTTGACCCAGCAGTGCCACTACTGGATCAGTATCCCAAAGAGATCACTAAAAAAGAAAAGGACTCACATCTGTAAGATGTTTGTGGCAGCCCCTTTTTTAGTGGCAGAAACTGGAAACTGAGTGGATGCCCATCAGTTGGAGAATGGCTGACTAAGTTATGGCATATGACTGTAATATATTATTATTATATAAGAAACTGTCATTAGGATGATTTCAGAAAGGTTTGGAAAGATTTATATGAACTGATGCTAAGTGAAGTGAGTAGAACCAAAAGAACATCTTCGTAGCAACATGATCAACTGTGATGGACTTTGTTCTTCTCAGTGGCTCAGTGACCCAAGGCAATCTCAATAAACTTTGGATAGAAAACTCCAGCTACATTTACAGAGAAAACTATAGAAATTGAATGTAAATCAACATGTCCTTTGTTCACTTTTTTTCTGTTTTTTTCTCTTGTGGTTTTCCCTTGTTGTTCCGATTTTATCTCCCAACATATTCATAAAGAAATGTGCATTAAAAATTAACATACATGAATAACTAGAAAAAAAAACCAATTTAAAAAGAAAGAAAAGAAAAGAGTGCTTGTGGCCATTTATAAATTAGTGTACAGTACAGGAGAACAATAAACACACATCTCCTTAGATGATATCACCTTGGAAAAGCTCAAAATTTAGAAGTCTCCAGAATTACCTCTGAAAACAGTTGTACAAAAACCTGAAGCTTGGGACAGTGCCTCCTCCATTTGAGAAGTAGAGCCTCACTTTAGCATAATTAAAAATCAAGAAATAGGCTGCAAAATGAGCAAACAAAATAAAAATCTTGACCATAGAAATATACTATGGTGACATGAAAAATTAAAACAAAAATTCAGAAGAGGACAACAATGTCAAAATTACTGCATCCGAAGCCTTAAAGAAAAATATGGATAATTTCCAGTCAGTGCAAAAACTCAAAAAAGTTTAAAACAGAAAAAATTGAGGAAAGAAATAAATGATGCAAGAAAATCATGAAAAAATGCAAGAATTTGGTTAGGAGGACACAAAAAAACACAAGAAAATAACACCTTAACAAACACAACAGGCCAAATAACAAAAGAAACACAGAGATCAACTGAAGGAAAGAATGCTTTGAAATGTAGAATTGTTCAAATGGAAAAAAAAATACATAGAAAAATTTAGTGAAGGGAAAAACTCCTTAAACATAGACTTGGTTAATTGGAAAAGGAGGTACAAAAGTTCACTGAATACAATTATTCATTTTGTTAGAATTTGGCAAGTGGAAGCTAATGACTTGATCAGACATCAAGAAACAATGAAACAAAATCTAAAGAATGAAAAAAAGAGAAGAAAATGTGGACAACCTCATTTGGAAAACAATTGACAAGAAAAATAGATCCAGGAGAAACAATTTTAAAATTATTGGACTATGAAAAAGTCATGATTTTAAAAAATCTGTAAGTATCGTCTTTCAAGAAATTATCAAGGACAACTGTCCTAGAGGTAAAATATTTTATTTTATCCAATGATAAAATAGAAATTGAAAAATCTACTGGCCACCTCTTAAAACAGAATCCAAAATATAACCTGCCAGAAATATTACAGCCAAATTCTAGAACTCCCAGATTGAGGAAAACATATTGCAAGCAGCCAAAATGAAACAATTCAAATACTGTGGAGCCAGAGAGGATTACACAAGATTTGAGAAGCTTCTACATTAAAGAACAAAAAGATTTAGTATATGATATTTTGAAGGGCAAAAGACTTAGGATTACAGCCAAGAATCATTTTCCCATCAAAACTGATTAAAATCCTTCAGGGAAAAAATATTCAGTGAAATAGAATACTTGACGGCATTCCGAATTAAAAGGTCAGAGCTGAATAGAAAATTTGACTTTCAAATATAAGCTACAAAAGAAACATCAAAAAGTAGACAGGAAAGAGATATCATAAAGGATTTAGCAAGATTAAACTGTTTATATTCCTTCATGGGAAAATGTATATTCTCTAATTATTTCTAAAAAAAAAAACTTTCTCATTATTAGAGCAGGTAGAAAGAATATACATAGACAGAAATCAAAGGTGTAAGTTGAATGTGATAGTATGATTATCTAAAAAAATAAAGTTAAGGGATAAGAAAGAAAGCACTGGGAGAAAAGGAAAGGGAGAGCATTATCTCAGATAACTGGATCCATTATCTGACACAAAAGAGATCTAAAGGAGATTTTACAGTAGAGGTGAAAATGAGGAAAGTGGTGAGTGAAATACATGAGCTTTACTTTCATCATAATTTATTCAACCAGCCATATAAAGGAGGGCAGTTTGGGGGAGGTAAAAGTCAAAAGCAAATAAAATAGAATAAATGGGGGAAATGGGATGTAGGGGAAAACATAGTTGATAATCAATACTGTGAAAAAAAAATTTCAGTGAATTTCTCTGATAAAGACTTCATTTTTCTTTCTTTTTTTTAAACAATAGCCTTTTTTTCCCAAAATATATGCAAAGATAGTTTTGAACATTCACCCTTACCAAATCTTGGGTTCCATATTTTTCTCCCTCCCTCTCCACCACCTTCCTCTTCTAGATATCAATCAATTCAATATGGGTTAAATATTTGCAATTCTTCTAAACATATTTCAACATGTAACATGCTGAAAAAAATCAGATCAAAAAGGAAAAAAAAAGAGAGGGGAAAAAAAGCAAAGAAACAACAGCAACAAGAACAAGAACAAAAGTGAAAATACTATTGTAATTCACATTCAGTCCCCATAATACTTACTCTGGATGTAGATGGCTTTTTTCATCACCAGTCTATTAGAATTGGTCTGAATCACCTCACTGTTGAAAAGAGCCAAGTCTCTCACAATTGAACATCACATAATCTTGTTGTGTACAATGTTCTCTTAGTTCTACTCACTTCATTCTGTATCAGTATATGTAAGTCTCTCCAGGCCTTTCTGAAATCATCCTGCTGATCATTTTTATAGAACAATAATATCCATAACATTCATATACCATAACTTATTTAACCATTCCCCAACTGATGAGCTTCCACTCGCTTTCCAGTTCTTTGCCACTATTAAAAGGACTGCTACAAACACTTTTGCAGATTTGGGTCCTTTCTCCTTTTTTATGTCTCTTCAGGAAACCTGGTAAATCAAAGGGTATCACATTTTGATAGCCCTTTGGGCATAGTTCCAAATTGCTCTCCAGAGTGGTTGGATCAGTTCACAACTTCATCAACAATGTATCAGTGTCCTAGTTTTTCTACATCCCCTCCAACATTTATCATTATCTTTTCCTGTCATCTTAGACAATTGGAGAGTTGTGTAGTGGTACCTCAGAGTTCAGACTTTATTTTTCAAGTGTAGAAAAATGAGTCAAATTTATAGAACTAAAAGCCATTCCTTAACTGATAAATTGTTAGGTTATGAATAGATAGTTTTCAGACAAAATAATCAAAGCTATTTATAGTTATATAAAAAAATACTGTAAATCACTATTGATGAGAGAAATGCAAATTAAAACAACTTTGAGCAGTAGCTCATGCATCACATGTGCCAGTTTGGCTAACTTAATAGAAAAGGAAAATGATAACTGTTGGAGGGGATATGAGAAAATTAAAACATTAATGTGTTATTGGTGAAGTTATATACTGATTCAATAATTCTGGAGAGCAATTTGGAATTTTGCTCAAAAAGCTATAAAGCCATGCATACTTTTAAACCAAGCAATAGCATTATTAAGAATGCATCCGAAAGAGACAATAACAAAAGCAAAAAGGACCGATGTGTAAATATATATATATATATATATATATAGCAGCTCTTTTAATTGTGGCAACAAATTAGAAAGTGAGGAAATGTCTATCAATTGGAGAATGACTGAATAAAGTTGTTATATAGGATTGTGATGGAATACTGTTGTGCTTAAGAAATGTTGAGCAGTATGCTCTCAAAAATATTAAAAGACTTACATGAACTGATGCAAAATGAAATGAGCAGAACTAGAGTACTTTATACAGTAGCAGCAATATTGAATGATGATCTACTATGAATGACTTAGGTATTCTTAGCAATACAATTATCCAAGACATTTCTGTAGGACTTATAATACAAGATGCTGTCCCTCTCCAGAAAAAGAACTGGTAGTGTCTAAATTCAGATTAAAGACACTTTTTTCCACTTTATTTTTCTTGGATATTTTGTTAATGTCTTCTTTCCCAGAATGACTTACATGGATGGAAATGTGTATTGCATGTCTATACATGTGTAACCAATAACAAATTGCTTACCTTCTCAAAGAGGGAGGAAGAGAAGGAGGGAGGAAATTTGGAACTCAAAATTTAAGCAAAAAAGACTGTCAAATTGGTTTTTTATACATAGTTGGAAAAATAGAATATTAAATAAGACAAAATCTACATATTACTTGAGAAATAGTTATTTTGAAGGAAAAGGAAAATTAAACTAAAATGGCACCTTCTGAATTCAACATATTATTTTAATCTTTTAAGTAAAAAAATTCTATAGGTGATAGCATGGAAGTAAAACTACAAAAAAAATTAACAAAAAAATTAAAATGGTTTTAATATGCTGCTTGAAAACACACCAATAAAAAAGACTGCGATACTTAATAGGAACTACATAAGTTATAATATAGTCCTGCCTGAAATAATCCTTTTGAAGATACTTGTTAGTTTTACTTAGTTTTATGAATAAATAATTTAATAGTCAAAATTTTTTTCAAAATACTATTTGGAAAGAACAAAAAGTACCTTGGTTCTATGAATAGAAACAATGAATAAATGAAAAATAAATTCTCTTATCAAAAAATATGAAAAATCAGTGAAAATTAGATTAAGTATATTACTCGTGATCCTAGAGAATGGATGAAATTCACTTCCATTAAGTTGGAAACTATGGATACAGAATGTGGAATACATTGTCATTTGTGATCACCTTATCCAAATGTTCTGTTTAACTGTTTTTGTAGTGATGATATCAGAAATAGCAGTTCAATGTTGAATTGGCAGGGGGGTATCACTAAATGACTATGCTACAAAAAATAAAAAAGTATCAATAAAACTCTTTTTTAAAAAAATGGAAAATAAAAAAAATGAAAAATACAATATACTCACATAAATATAGATAGATATAATAACTTATTAGATTATACATCCAAATCAAAAGTGATGGCAGAGGCAACACCAATTTAGAACAAAAATTCACTTGTAATATAGAGGAATATATGAGGTTATACATACATATATATATATATATATATATATATATATATATATATATATATATATATATATATATATATATTTAAGCAGCCAAAAATAGAGTATAGAGTAAGCCCACAGAAAGCTGAGAATGAACATCAAATGAACCACAACATCCCAAGAGTCTGCCAGAAGAAATTATCAAGAGGACATAAGATGAAACGAATTTTTCAATTTTTAGAGTGATCTGCTTTCAGTGAGAGAGGTACAGCTTCATATGCATTCTAATATTCTCGTCCATTATCTATTTCTACAAAAGAATAGAAATGCAATTTAGAAAGATAATTAAGAAAAAGGGTCTGGACCAGTTCAGGTATGCATAGAAGAAAACGGTTAAAGATGACATAATTTGAAAGTATTAAAGAATACACAAATATTTATAGCAGTTCCTTTGTGGTGGCAAAGAACTGGAATTTAGGGATGTTTATAAAATATAGAGTGACTGAAAAATTATGAAATATGAATATAATAGAATGCTAGAATATAATAAAAAACAAAAAAGGAGTCAGTTTTAGGTAAATCTTGTATGAGCAAAGCCAGTAGAATAATTTATAAATACAATATTTTAAAAACAAATATTTTTTGAAAGACAAGAATTCAAATTAATGCACTCACCAACTATAATATCTAAGCATCAATGGTGAATAGTGACAATTTCCTGACAAAGAAGGGATCGGTTAAATCTGCAGATTAGAATATGTATTTTTGGACATGTTCGATGTGGGAATTTGTTTTGCCTGAGTCTCCTTGTTTGTTAAAATGATTTTGTTTGTCTTTTTTTAACAGTGTGGGGAAAGGAGAGATTGAATTGAAATGATAATTTGAATACAAAAATAAAGTATTTGAGAGATTGATAATACGATATTTATATCAGCATCCTAAAAATAGGCTCATTAAATTAAAGGGTCAAAGTAAGTCTTTACATCATTTTTTAAAAGCATAATTCCATTTTTCCCCATCAGTCTAGAATAATTCAATTGGATCAACACATATCTTCAACAAGAATGTATTTGTAGTAGTAAGTAGAAAAAGGAGATTCTTTATCAATTGCTACCTAACTTTAATCACTGAATGGGTATGGCCTCAGTCAAACTGAAAACTTTTTAAAATCTATTGAAAACTATTGAAATTTTTCAATGCTCTTTACAAATATTATTTCATTTTATCCTCAGAAAACCCTGGAAAGTAGATGCTATTATTTTCCCAATTTTGCAGAGGTAGAAAGTCAGGCAGACAGAGAATAAATGAATTTCCTCATGGCTAGAAAGTGTCTAACACTGGATTTGAACTCAGGTACTACTGAGTGCATATCTATTGTACCACCTAATATACTTGTCTCTTTAACCCTAACTTTTGTAATTTTTGACAATTTGCTATGTATATAATAAATTCCTTGGATTGTTTTTATTTAAATTTATTTAATTGCTATTGATTTGAGCAATATTTTAAATGTCTATTTTATTTGCAATTTGGAGAATTTTTTGTTCATAACCCTCTACCACATTTCTTTGGGGAATATGTTTTATATGTTTGTCTCATGGAAACAAATTTATTAGGCCAATGGTTTTAAAACTAATATTCTGAAGCTGCTATATGACTTTGAGTCATTGTCTCTAAATAAATGAATTTGAAAGATGAAAGATATAGAGAAAGCTTATAACCAGAAAAGGAAGAGGGTTATGACTTTGAATCATATGACTGAGTCACAGTCTTTCAAGATTTGAAATTGAAGGTTAAGGGATATGATGGAAAAATGTATAATCAGAAAAGGAAATGGGTTGGTCCTATGGCAACAGTGAAGAATATTAGATAGGCAGCCTGGTTGCCATGCCCATTAAATGGAGAGGAAGATTTCCAAAACATTTGGTAGACTTTCTATGTGTGAAAGAACATGGATAAGAAACAAATGCTATGGGAAGGTATAGTTGGGTAGAAATTCAAACTGATTGAGAAAAAATTTTCATCGATGATATCACATTATCTACTGAAGTTTTGCATTAAGGAGAGCATGTAGGTATATTTATTAAGGAAGCAAGCATCATTGAGATTGACTTACTAAATGCCTAGTATTGTGCTAAGTGCTTTGCAAATATCATCTGATTTCATCTTCATGTCAACCCTAAAAGATAAGTGTTATGATTCCTATTTTGTGGCTGAGGAAACGGAAGGAGGTAGAGGTTAAAGACCTTTCCTAGGATCATACATCTAGTGCTTGAGGCTAGATTTCATCTCATGTCTTTCTGACTCCAGATCCAGAGTTTGATTCATTTTTCCACTCAGCTGGTACTTACTGAATCCTATTTATCACGGCTTCTTGGTAATAATACCATCTATAATTTTCTTCAATCACTTGATATTTTCTCCTCTTTATGATATTTTAAAAATCTATTCTTTAATGCTTTACAGATTGTGTTTTCTTTAGCACAATTTCTTTTCTGTATACTTGTCCTGGCCCAATTGTTCTTCCCCACTTTATTTCTTCAGGTATAATTTCTACTTCCTCCAAATAGATCATTGGGAACTTGAGTGTTAAAGTTCAACTATAGTGGTTCCTTATCCTGAATGCGTCAATGAACATAGATTTGCAATAGGGACATTTGCAAATTTGTTCCATTTTCCATCTATTTGTTTTTCTTTCAGTTTCATGTATAAATGCTTTAATAGGATCATATTCAGTTGAGTCACACATTCAATTTTCTGCAGATGGTTTCCCCATCCCCACACTCTGCTATTTTGTGAAGCAATTCTGCTATATTTTTCCACAATCTTCATCAATAAAAGTGTGAAGATCAAGTATCCCATGAAAGGAAAATTCATGTTTTTATCTACAGCTCCATTAACTTCCTTTATTTTCTTCTTTGCAGAGAATCCCTCAACCATCTTTGCACTTGGTGTGTGTGTATATGCATGAATGTGTCTATCTGTGTAGTGAATTCTTGTTCTTGTTCCCCAAAACTTCCCTTATTCTATGAAGGGTCTATTATCTTTGCTAGTACAGATTTAACAAGAAAAAAGGTTTGAAGAGGAGACAAAGTGGAGAGAGACTAATCAAATAAGAAGTATTAGAAGCATCTTGGGCAGTAGGTGGTGGTGAGAATGCAACTGAGTCAGGAAGACTCATCTAGTCTACACAGTTTTTAGTTGTGTGACTCTGGGCAAATCACTTAACCATGTTTGCCTCAGTTTACTCCTCTGAAATGAACTAGACAATAAAATAGCAAACCACTCCAGCATTTTTGCAAAAACAAAAACAACAACAACAACAACAACAACCCAAATGGGTTCAGGAAAAGTCAGAAACAGCTGAAAAATGACTGAAAATAAACAACAGAAGAGTTCAAAATAATGGTGATGTGGGCTGAGTGATGTGTGAGCAGAGACAATGGAGATAAATGTTTCAAAGAGAAAATCAATAGCACTCGGCAACTGATTGGAAATATAGGAGTTAAGAGAAAATGAAGAGAAAAGAATGTCTCTGAGACTGAAAATCTGGGTGATTGAATGGATATATGGCTTTTGGGTCATGTGGAAGGATTCAACAACTCTTAGTGATCTAAAGGCTGCTTCATGTTCCCTTTAAAAATAAATCATTATGAATTGAATTTTCAAATCTCTTGCTATAGCAGTTTTATGTATTAGAAAGGCACTCTGACAATGGTCAGAGTTCTTGGATAAGTTACTCTGACTATAGATACTACTATATGTCTGAAATCAGGCCAGGCTTGATTTGAGGATCCTTCTTTACTTTTTTCAACTGTAAAATGAGGGGATTGGACTAAATGACCTCTAGAGTTTTTCTAGCTCTAAATCATTTAAGTGTGCTATGAATTATTCTTCTTAAATAACTCCTTGCTAATGATCCATCATCAGTGTTCATTGATGCATCAATGTGAAGGAATTGCAATATGCTGAAAGCCTTGTAGAAAGGGATAAAATTTGGTGTATCTACTTTTCCCCTTTAATATAACTAAAGTATTTTATGAATTCCAGAGGAATTAGCCAGGAAGATTAGGGAGTCACTGAGTAAAAGGTAAGTTGTTCTTGAATTGCATTTTCATTGTGTCAATTATTTCTGTATTTAAATTTTTAAAAACATTATAATAATATTGTCATGAGTAAGGCATGCAATATGAAGTGTTTTTTTTTCCTGGTTAGGTTAACATATTTATGTAGACCATGGACACTCTCTTGAGAGATATATTTGGAAGATGGCTGGTTGAGGTCAGGAGCAAACTAGATTCAGAGAGCTGTGTCCACCTGATAGAGCAAAGTAATCTGGCCTATATAGGTAAAGGAACTTGTGACCCTGGATTGAATAACAAAGAACATGTGATAACAAGCTGAAGGCCCATCTTTGCCATTGCTTTCTGCCATTAGCATGAGTAGTGAAGAACTGATGTCTAGATCGACACACCTAGTGTCCATCAATATTTATTGAGTTTCTCTTGTCTTCCAGGCACTGAATTAATGGATATTAGATAATGCAAAAGAAATATAACAATTATCTTGCCTGACTTTGAGAACTTTAAAAAGAAGGCTTGGGAATCAATTAGCAAAGAAGAAAATATAAAGTAAAGTGTCAGATTGGGAAATATGTATGAAATAGGATTTTAGAGGAATAAACCCGAGATGAATGCAAGCTAGAATCTAAATTAATGGTTCTTACCCTGCTAATTCTCTGCCTAAGGACCTTCAATGACTCCCTATTATCAAAATAGATGTCCTGTTTAGCATCTAAAGCTTTTCACAAATTGATTCCAGTCCTCCTCTCCAGATTGATTTTATAATATTTCCCATGATATACTTTACATTTTACCTGATTTTGTTCACTAGATGTTTGTTCCCTGTACTTAATATTCTACTAG
Organism: Antechinus flavipes; assembly: GCF_016432865.1. Lineage (NCBI taxonomy): Eukaryota > Metazoa > Chordata > Mammalia > Dasyuromorphia > Dasyuridae > Antechinus > Antechinus flavipes. Next base: position 97,935,826 of record NC_067401.1, read on the forward strand.
AAACCTCCATATCTTTAAATATGTTCCCATATGGAATGCTCTTCCTCCTCATTTCCAAACCCTAATTTTCCTGGTCCTTAACTCAAGAACCAAAAACTAGCAGAGGTCTTTTCCATCCTTTCCTATTGTTTGTATTTCCCTTGAAATTACTTTTTATATTATTATTATTATTAAAACTTTTCATTTTCAAAACATATGCATAGATAATTTTCAACATTCACTCTTATAAAACTTCTTTTCCAAATTTTTTCCCTGTGTAACCCCCATCCCCTCCCCTAACTGGCAAGTAATCTAATATATGTTAAACATGTGTAATTCTTCTATACATTTTTCCATAATTATCATGCTGTACAACAAAAACAAATCAAAAAGGAAAAAAAGAAAAAAAAATGCAAACAAACAACAACAAAAGAGTGAAAATATTATGTTGTGATCCACACTCAGCACCCATAGTCCTCTGTCAAGTCTATTGGAACTGATCTGAATCATCTCATTGATTGAAAACCACTTCCATAAGAATTGATCGTCATATAGTATTGTTGTTGATGTGTACAGTGTTCCCTTGGTTCCGCTCATTTCAGTCAGCATCAGTTCATGTAAGTCTCTCCAGGCCTCTCTGAAATCATCCTGCTGATAGTTTCTTACAGAACAATAATATTCCATAACATTCATAGACCATAACTTATTCAGCCATTCTCCAATTGATGGGCACTCACTCAAGTTTCCAGTTTCTGGCCATTACAAACAGGGCTGCCACAAACAGTTTTGCACACGTGGGTCCTTTTCTCTTTTTTAAGATCTCTTTGGGATACAGGTCCAGTAGAAAAACTGCAAGATCAAAGGGTATACACAGTTTGATAGCCCTTTGGGCATAGTTCCAAATTACTCTCCAGTTTTGCTGGATCAGTTCACAACTCCATCAACAATGTATTAGAGTCCCCATTTTTCCATGGGGACAGATCCCTTTTAACATTTATCTTTTCTTGTCATTTTTAGCTAATGTGAGAAGTGTGTACTTTTGAAATTATTTTGTAATACATATATTCCAAAAGCTTTACTGCATTTTTAAACTACTAAAGTTTTAAAATGCAATAAGACTTTTGTGACTTGTCATTTCTATCTGTGTATACACATATGCATCTGCATATACATTTGCATGTGTATATGTAGGTAGGTAGATAGATAGATAGTTGGACAGACAGATGGATGGGTGGACAGAAAGATAAATAGAAAGAAAGACGATTGATTTATGGACAGATGGATGGATGGATGGACAGGCAGGCAGACAGACAGACAGATATAGATACATAGATAAAGTAGACAGATATTTGCTTATTTATATAGGAACTACAGTGGATAGAATGTTGGATCTGGAGTCAGGAAGACCTGAATTCAAAATCGGCTTCAGATATTTATTAGCTGAGTGAACTTGGCAAGTCACTTAACTCCTGTTTGCCTCAGTTTAGTCATCTGTAAGATAGGATAATAATAGGTCCTGTCTTTCAGGGTTACTGTGAGGATCAAATAAGCCAATAATTGTAAAGCTCTTAGATTAATGCCTAGAACATAGTAAGTGTTGTATAAATGTTAGTTATTATTATTACTATATTATCATTATCACTGTTATTATAGCAGTTAGGTGATGCAGTGGATAGTGCTGGGCTTGGAGTTAGAAAGGCTTGAGTTCAGATTTGGCTTCAGATACTTACTAGCTGTGCAACCCTAGGCAAGTTACTTAATCCTGATCCCTACCACCAAAAAAAAAAAAAAAAAGAGAAGCGGGGGAAAAAGTACATCATAGATATTGAGCTAAAAGAAAACATAGGAATTTAGATTATCTTAAAGATGAGAAATCAGGACCATATAGATTTAATACTTTGCCTTATACAAATGGAAGAACTGGAATTCCAAGTCATGTTCTCTGATGGTAAATTCCGCATTCTTTCCAATTTTACCCAGTCTTTTATATTTGTGGTTTCTGTTCATATTTTTCAATAGTGCCCAAATCCATGACCTCATTTTTAGGTTTCTTGATAAAGATACTAGAGTGGTTAACTGTGTTTTTTTTTTTTTCCCAGTTCATTTTACAGATGAGGAACTGAAGCAAAGTGGATTAAGTTTCTTGTCCATGGTCACCCAGCTGGAAAATGTCTGAGGTGGATTTGAACTCAGGAAGGTGAGTCATCCTCGTTCCAGACCCCATCCACTGCACTACTTAACTGCTCTAAGTTTTTATGTGCTTAACAGAATTAGGTATTTGCCTCTGATTTCCTTCAGATTATGATAATTTAAGCATCGAAACTTTTATATCTTTTATTTATATAGTTTATACCTTTTCTTTATAATTCAGTGAAGAGTTCTACACATAGTAGGGACTTCTTAAATGTTACTGAATGATGGAATTCCCCTCTTCTCTCCTCAAATCCCAATCTTCTGTCCAAATTCACATCTCTATGGAGATAGACAGACTTCACAGTCTGTGGTCCTTGGCAGGAAACAGAGGCAGATGGGAAACACTTGGTACATCACTTGAGAGAGGTATTATAGAGACTCTGAATGCTCGTCAAGCAAGGCTGAATGATCTCATCATTTTTGGAATGACTTTTAAAGAATCAGTTTAAAGCTAAGGAGAGAAGAAAACTACATGGAGTGCTGTGGGAAGATTATTTCTGACATGAAATTTACATGCAGATCAGAGATGCACAAATGCATTAGTTTCTTGAAGATATGGATAAGATCAGTCAATCAATCAATAATCAATCAAAACATAATGATTCATCTTCTCTTTCCTTTTGTTTTCTTCTATGTCTTGGAATCTCCCTGATTCCCTCCTCACCTCCACTATTAGAATGCCTATTTTATTTCAAGGATCAGATCAAGCAAAACATTCTACAAGGAATCTTTGTTCATCCAACTGCTAGTAGCTTCTCTCCCCAAATTTGTATTCTTTTTGTTCATATTTTCTATTTACTTCTCTTTGTTGCACAAGTTGTTGCTGTTGATAGAGTGTAAACTCTTTGAGGTTAGGAAGTATTTCACCTTTGTCTTTATATCTCCAATCCCAATATTTAGAATATAATAGATTCTCAATAAGTACTTATTCATTGATTAAGTGCCTACTATGTGCCAGCCACTGGGCTAGACCCTGATTATGTATACACAAAAATCAAATAATCTGTGTCCTGAAGGAGCTTGTTTTATATCTTGAAAGACAGTATGTGTATGGATGTGTGTCTGCCTGGATGCACATATGTACATGTATATACTATATATTTGTACATATATATCTATATCAAGTAATCAAGTATATATATATATTAGATTGAGATAAGTAACAAATATTCAATAGATATAGATACAGATATTGATACGGATATAGAAATAAATCAAGTTTGTATTGGAACTAGCTCTTATCAGCTCAAGAGGGCCAATTGATAAATATCCAGTGTAAGCATTTACTACTCAAAAATCAGCAAATGCTACAATCAGGGGTTGATTTATTGGTTGAATAGACTTAAGAAAGTGAAGGAGAAAAAGTCAATAGTTCAGATCAAGCTTAAAAATATATTGTATTTACAGAGTGTTGATTACTAAGCATTTTACCAGCATACCCCTGTGTATGTATATGCATGCATAAACATACACACATATACATACAGATAACATACACATACACACACACATACACACACACACATACAGAAATATACACTATGATCTCCAGGAATAGGGTTGTTCATTACCTGCTAGAAGGTTCAATAAAGTAATCAGAGTGAGGGCATTTCCCTTTAATACTTCCCCCTGTCTCGTCCCCCCCAATTACTAAAAAATATTAGTTTTTTGTTTTTAACTTAGAAAACAAAAAGGGCAAAAGCTTCATCCTAAAAATAAATGCCTTTCTCAGACATCTGTGCAAGTGACTTCCTACTCATTTTAAAAAGATATATACATGGTGGCAGACAAGAATTAGTTCATGCTTGACAGAGGGCAGGAAGATACATCTGCTCACTTGATTGACTCGTTTTTATTGCAAATGCCATTGAAATCAGTAACATCTGGCTTTGGGGACTTTGATACAATGAGGAGAAATTTATTTTAAATATGAGGAAAAGAGAAAAAATGAAAGCACAAGTTATGCTATATGAGAATTTGGCTTCTTAATAACAGAGACAACCCTCTAAAATAGTGTACCCTGCTCCAAGTATAACCAGTCCTTTCTTTGTCCTACTCTCTTTTGAAAGAAGTAAGAAGGCTATTTATTTAATATAAAAGGACCACTATAGCTTCCATTATCCAAGCTGACTCTGAAGAAACTAACTGTGTCACTTCAAAACACATTAGTTCTCTGGGATTTGGGTAGACAGCATGATCCCAATTGGGCCTACCTTACCGCAGAAGAATTTTCTCCAGTGAGTAATACTCATTTTACTTCCTCCTAAAGAGAACCTTTCCCTCTTACTTACCCATCAAACATATTGTGAAGGAAAATTAATGAATAAGGGCCAAGATCCATTTTCTGAACTACCTTTGAAATCCAAAGCATATCTCTGTTTGAAAGGAGGTGATGGTTTCAATCCTGGATGTCAGTCACCCTATTAATATTTATTCCTTTATTCCAATATGGCAGCACTTTAGACTTGGAGGCCTTTACTATGGAGAGCTAGTCATGCGATATCAAAAACCAACAGGGCTCTGGGCTCATGTGTCATGCTAGAGGGTGACACAAGAATGAACTCAACTTCACCAGAATTCCCCAGAATACTCTTCATCTATTAACAGGAATTTTATCAGACTGTCAGCCAAAATAATATGAGTGAGTAGGATGAAGGAGCTGTTATCATTGATACTGACAACATGCCCTGAGATTTGCTATTGGGAATTTTAGGGAGAAAATCTTTTCTGAAAGCTGGTCTGTGTGAAATGAAAATCCTTAGGAGTAGAACAGGGAAGGTTATAGAGAATGAATTTCCACTCTGCAGGGCAAATGATAATGTATACATTCACCTCATCTAGTAAAGTGCAGTCATCTGCAGATCACCTTAAAAATATGTCCTGATAATAGGAAGAATAAAATCCATTTTGTAAAAACAGTAATTTCTCCAGAATGAGCTGGGAATCTTTTAATAGCACAGATTTTTCTCCCCTAAGTCAAGACATAACCTTGGAACAGGAAGAGAGCAACAGCTTGGTCCATCGTTTGAGCTATGGCACAATCAGTGTGTACCCCGCCACCTTGGATTTAGATACAATGAAAATCACTTATGAAGAAGTGACAAATGAGATCAGCTCTGCTGAAGTCCACTTTAGCTTTAGGACCACTAAATCTTTTATTCTTCCGTTGTCTTGATTTCTGAACTTTTTCAAAAGAAAACTGCCACAGATGTTTACTCTAAATGTGAATTTTTTTCCACTCAAAAAATGGAACACCCAAAATAATAGTATCTCATTTTTTATTGTTAATGTTTAATCTTGTGATTTCATTTTGGGGGAGGGGATGAAGGAGGAATCTCCCAGTGAAGAAATTCTTTTATTAATGCATACTGACAGTTATTCTGCAACACATGGATTTCTTAGAAACATTAAAAGATGGAAGGACTTTTCCAGTGTCACATAGGCAGTTTGTATGAAAGACAGGGCTTAAATCCTTATCTTGGGCAAACTTGGATCAACTCTCTAACCACTACACTGTGTTGCCTCTGCTTCGATGAATAATACAATAGGATTTCTTCCTAGCTCTTTGTGCTAGAAGTTTCCCATCAGCCAAGAGTCATTTTAGTTCATCTAAAAGGATTTTTTCCTCAGATAGAAAGAAACTCATGAATAAAGATTAATATTGTCTTTCCCCATACTCCCTTAGGACTTTATCAAACAACAGAATCGAGAGAAGTACATGTCTTGTTTAGATTGAGAGTACCAAACTCTGGAAAAGATTGTTCTCTTTGCTAGTTATCATTTATATTTTATTAGTCTTTTCCTCCATATAAATTATAGTGCCTGTTCAAATATTAGTGTGTCAGGTTTAAATTGAAACTTTCTTTTGTAGGAGGAAGTATAGAATAATTATTAGATGGCTAGTTTGGGGGTTAGGAAAATGCAGGTTCTAGTTCTTATTCAAACATGTTGCTTATGCTGGCTGCATAATCCCAGGCAAGTCTTAACTTTTGAGGGATTCAAGCAACTCATCAGTACATTGAAGAGTTGCTATTCTGACTTAGTAGAGAGAGTTTGCCACACTCATAAAATTATATGCCCAAAAGAATAAAGCAAAAATCTCACAATTCATAGGTTATTTTGAATATGAAGAAATCAAATTCCACAGTACAGATTGGTAAGGTAACTTGAAACCATAGAATTCTATATTGGTAGAGGTTGTCTAAGACTCTTTGTAGATCATTTAATAAAAGTTAAACAAGAATTTACTTATTCTCCAAGAGTAGCTACAATGAACTATTATCAAAATGCAAAAACTCCTGAATTCCCAAACTGGCTATTCCTGAAAAGTTCATCTTTCAAGATTACTGTTTAGTCACCTACACTCAGGGATTAAATTACATAGCCAAAACAAAGAAAAAAGAAAAGGAAAAGGGCAGCCAGGATCCAAGGCCCAAGCTCAGATTTTCATTGGAGCACATGGACATGCATGAGGGAGGAAGGTCTTAAAAATGAGGGAAGGTCACCATACTTTCTAAATGAAAAAATCATGTTCAGATCTTTTCCCTAAGTTCATAATTAATATATTCTGTCAATATTATTTCCCACTTATCATGAATTTTTGAATAAATCACAGTCATTTAAAAAAACTCTTACCTATTTTGTATTTTTAGACATTTAATAAACATTTACAAAATGCCTATTATTTACCCAGCACTATGTGAAGAATAAAAAGGGAAATAGTTACTGGTTTCAAGGAGGTCACAGACTTTTTGAGATAACCTGTAGACACTATGTACTATCAGGATATATATGGAAAACTTTGAAATGATCAAGAGGAATGAGAAAAATCAAGGCCAGAATCAAGAACAACTTACTCTCTAAGATTATAATCTCATGAGAAAAATGGACTTTTAATAAAAGACTTTAAAACATTTCATATGATAAGACTAGAAGTAAGCAGAAACATTGACATGTAAACAAAGGAGTCAAGAGAAACTAACTATGAATATGTTTGTAAAGTTCAAAAAGACTAACTGATAATGAACTGCTAAAATTCTACTGGAATAGAAGAATGGGTATTCCTTTAGAACCCCATTGTTTTTAAGAATCAGAGAGCAAAGAAAGAAATTTAGAGCCCAGACTTGATCTTGTTTTATTGTAAAGATTTTAAAAGAGGAAATAAAAGGGATGGAAAGGGAATACACAAGGAAAGAAATCAAGAAAAGTGGGGAGCAACTTAAAGTTTCCAATAGTTAGTTTACTTAAGAAAACTGAAAATGTGGAAATAGAAATGGGGGGAACCAGTAATCTCATGAACCTCACTATTATTTGAATCAGAATAGAGTTGGATGCATACTTTGCACACATATTCACACATACAGACAGTCATGAAAACATAAATATTTGGCATAGACATTTATTAAATTCAGTATAAACAGATGGTGAAAAGGAGATAAGGGGTTTGGAGGGAAGGCAAAGTCATAGAAAATCTAAATACAATGAAAATTCAGCTTCAGAGGGCAGAATTACAGATGCAAGGAGAATTTAAAATGCAAGGGAAAAAAATCATATAAGAATTGATATTTGGGCTCTAGGCTAGCTGAAAAAAGGAAGCACAATATTTGTGAAGAGCTTCCTTTTCTTCCCTCTTCATCTCACACCATTCATATACTGTCCTTTACTATCTTTCTTTCCCTCCTGTCTCACATGAAGATGTGACTTTTCTTTTTGCCAAGGAAAGCTCCTTTGCATGAATACACGATGCCATTTTATCCTATTTTCTCTAGTAGATTGCCCTATTATTCTGTTTTGCTTATTTTTAATCTTTTTTTTTTCCCTACTGGCTACTTCACTACTCCCTACAAATATGCTTATGTCTCCTAATATCCCCAAAATGTTATTTGATCCATCCATAACTATTCTTCCTTATCTCATTCATTTTTGGTCTAAATAATTTGAATAAACTGTCAATAGTTGTGTGGAGATACTTCCTTTCTTCCCATTTCATCTTTAATTCTCTGCAGCCTAACTATTGACTTCATCATTCACCTGAAACTCTTCTTCTTAATATTATTAATGATCCTTAATTCCCCAAACCAATGGCCACTTCTCAATTTTTATTTTTGTTGACCACTATGTGACATAGCTATGTCAGATCTAAATCAGGTTCCTAATAATGAAAAAAATAATTAAAAATAATAGCAAAGATAATATGCCCATGATCAAAATATCTAATACTTCAGAGAAATCAAGTAGGATGAAGATTGAGAAAAGGTCCTTAAATTTGGCAATAAGGATAACCTTGGTAATTTTGAAGAAGGCAATTTCTGTCAGTCAGCTAGCAGGGAAAGAAGCCAAATTACTTGTGATTCATAAGGGAGTAAGAAGTAAAAAGGAGAGGTAGGTGGAATAGTAGATAAGATGCCTTGTCTGTAATCAGAAAGATGAGTCTTCCTAAGTTGAAGTCTGGTTTCAGACACTTGCTAGATGTATGATCCTGGGCAATTCACTTAATTCTCTTTGCTTCAGATACCTGTAAGTGAACTGAAGAAAGAAATGGCAAATTCTCTAGTATCTTTACCAAGAAAATCCCAAATTAATTTGCAAAGAGTAGGAGATGATCAAAAATGATTCAGCAACAATGGAGTAAAAAAAAAGTACAGTATTGAAGATAATTTAAAAATACTTGGTATAGGTGACTTGAGTACCCCATTTTCATTTCTCATTAGACATCTTGCCATAAAGCAACATTCTTGACTTTTACATAGAATAAGTATCCGATAGATACTTGTTGGTTTATTGTTGGTAAACTGACTGAAAAAATAAATTTTACTATTGAAAGGTGAACACATTTTACTATTTCTGATTAGAAACATTTAAATTTGACAGCATAATACAAATAGAGCTAAAATAATTTATTCAGAGGTGATTAGGTGGTGCAGTAGATAGAGTACCAGCCCTGAAGTCAGGAGTTCAAATTTGATCTCAGACACTTAACACTTTCCTGGCTGTGTGATCCTGGACAAGTCACTTAACCCCAGTTGCCTCAATCAAAAAAAAAAAAATATATATATATATATAGACACACACACATATATATTATATATATACACATACATATATATATACATACATACACATATATATTCATTATATGTAGGCAGTGTTATAACTTGACACTAATCTATGACATATTTCCATATTTATTTATATAAATAACAATATGAAAGCCAAGCACGTAACATAAAGATGCTCATATATACCCACACACATATATACATACATATATATGTATACATATATATTTTATTGGAACATATTATCTTTACTTATAGAGAATCAGGTTGAGTACCTTATTAATAGTAGATGTGAACTAAAGCTCTTGTGGCTTAATAGCATTTATGTTCTGATGTCTATGTTACTTAAACTGTGTGTCTATGGGCAAATCAGTTAACCTCTCTGGGTCTGTTTCCTCATTAGAAAAATATAGGAGTAGGACTAGACAATCCCTAAGTTCCCTTCCAACTCTAAATCTATGATCTATAAATCTATATATATGAATGTAGATATAGATATCTAAAGATAGAAATATAGCTATATATACACCTTATAATATATATATTCCCACTTTAACATACTGATAAGTGATCATGTAACATCTTCTTGAAGACTTCCAATGAAGAATAATATTCTTCCCAAATCAATTTATCATATAAGATGAGAGGAGTATATATTATTGAAATGGTAATAGGAGAAAAATAATAAACCTTGAGCATAGAGCTGGTAAGGCACAGTTTCTGTTTTTTTCTGGGATTTGTGCCCTCAGTATGATTCACTTTAAGCCTCTCTCATGTCTTTTTTTTAAAGATCCTGGGGCTATGGGCCAATTTCAGCTTTCCTAGCTGTGATAAATCCATCCATAAACATAAATGCTGGTTTAATAGGACCCAAGGTACCTTTTTCCCCCAAAAAACATTCCAAGTACTTTGTAAGCAAGATCCCATTAATACAAAACTATTGAGGGTGAAAAAAGCTAGGAAGCAGGCAATATTATTTCAATTTGTCATTCAGAAAAACAGTAATCCACTTGTTTAGGAAAGAGTTCAATTAAATCAGAGTTATATGCCCTGGTTCATAGGTTTTGTTGAAACTCTTAAACCATATTTTGTCTTCCCAATAGTGTAGGAAAATGTGCCATCAATGTAAATGAGCAATCCCTCTATAACTTAATGATATTAGAGAGTTTCTTGTGGTACCGAGAGGGTGTATAAGACATGCCCAGAGTCACTAAGGTAATCATTATCAAAATAAGGCATAGAACTCAAGTGTTCTTGACTCTTATCTAACTCTATGCTGCTTCACTCTGATTTTTCTTGCTTGAAAGATCTACTGCCTCTTGACAGAAGAATTGGAATGAGTTCTCAAACTTGAAAAGGAAAGAATTTCTTTGAAACAGAAATATAGAGCAGTTAGCAGTTATATGTCCTTTCTGAACACAGTGCTGGCCAGAACTGATAAGAATAAGCAGTGATTCCAATGTGTGGGAGAGAGATTGGAAAGAAAGAACAATTTCAGAAAATCAATCTTTTCTTTGAACAGATAATGAGATATTGAGTACTGGGTTCAAGTAGAGCCAAATCATTGGCTACTGGGACAAAGATGAAATTACAAATATTAGACTGTTCATTCTGGCATCCTGTCCAGCTATGTTTGCTTCATGATGAGTGATGGCAGATTTGAATACGAATAAGTTCAAGTATAGTGTTCCTGAGCCTTTTCAAGCACTACATGATATGCTCGAGGGGCAGAGTGGCCATCCAGAGATCTGAGAAATGTTTTCATCTCCATGGCAACTGAATCCCTGCCCAAACTAGGAGACACACATACCATTCACAAACACAAACTGGAGCTTAATTTGTATGGGCACTCTCAGCAAGTAATGGGACTTCAGAGCTAGGTCAATGAGTATATTGTACATAACAACTAGCTCAGGAAAGCTAACTGCTAGGAATGATTGTATATAGCTTCTGTTTACCTCTGAAATATGCAGACAGCTAAAGATCACCATGGGGGAGTTGAGAATAAGAAAGTGGCTTAGTGTAGGTGCTCAATTACTATAGTTTTCTCTTTCCTGACGCCCTTTCTACTGACTGGAAGTATTCCAGACTGGCAGGCCAATGAGCTGTTTTTATATGCCCTAAGAAGCTTAAAAGTTTTTCTTTAGAGAAAAAAGATTGTATTCTGCATTTTTAAAAAGGCCCCCAGAATCATAATGTATTTTTAAAGTATACTATAGTAAGGACTTGTGCACATAAACGCATAAAAATATCTTTTAGAGGAGACTGTTTATTAGGGTACTTTACAGGGTTATTAGAGGGTAAAGTATTTGAAGAGAAACTGGATTTGTTCTACTTGATCCTAGGAAGGAATAAGGAGCTGTGGGCGGAAATAATTAAGAAGCAGATTTAGGCTTAAAATGAAAGAAAATTTCCTCCATAACCTGGCTTCTTCCTTCTTTTTCCCATTTTTTCCCCTATTTTAAAAAATCATGAATTTGCATTTAATTTTATAAGATTTTGATTTCCATTTTTCTCCCTCCCTTTCTTCCCTCTCCTTCCTTCTTATATCCCTTCCCTAAGATGGCAAGCAAGGAATCTGAAATAGGTTATATATGTATATCATATTACATATATTATAATTAAACATCAAATACATGTCCATATATAAAATATTAAACATATAATGATTAAACATTATATACATGCACACTCATATTAAACATATTTCCCCATGTTAGTCATGTTGTAAAAGAAGAATCAGAACAAAAGGAAAAAACCTTCAAAAAAAAAATCCCAACAATAAATAAAAGTGAAAACAGTATGCTTCAGTTCATAGATCTTATTCTGGATGTGGATGACATTTTCTGTCATAAGTCTTTTGGAACTGTCATTGTCTTAGATGGCTTACCTTACTCTTGCCACTGGATTTTCATGACTCTGGAAGAGAGAATGAAGCTGATGATTTTTAATAACTCAATTTCACTTAAATCCAATTCATAAAGAAGTCAAGGCATCTCCCTACATATCATTGATGCTTTTTGAAAATGAGGAACAACTAGCAATCCCCTTCTTCATGCTCTGTGATCCAGTAACAACTGGTTTCCTTGTAATTCCTTGACTAAAATACTCCCATTCCCTATTCCAGGTATTTTCAATGGCTACCCTCCCCCTCATGCTTAAAATTTTCTCCTTCCTCATTTTCATTTGACTTTTCTGATTTCTTTTAAATTGCTCCTTCTGCAAGAAGCTTTCTTCTGATCTTCCTTATTACAGTTTTCTTCTCACTAATATCACCCTTAAGTAATCCATCTTTGTACATGATTTTTCTCCCCTCCCTGATTGTGAATGAACCTGTATCTTTGTATCTTTAGTATTTAGAACAGTGTCTGGTATATTGTAGGATCTCAATAAACACTTTTTGACATGACATATTGACTAGATCTCTCCTAAGGTGAAATGGGCTGCCTGAGGCAATCTTCTTCATTTGAGTTATTTCAGCAGAGGTTAAGTGCTTTTCACTGCTGGGGACATTGTAGAAAGGTTCTTTTTTATGTTGGTTGGACTAGGTGTTTTTAAAAGTTTATTTCAGCTCTTGGATCCTATAAATCTCAAATTATGGGTTATATAATTCTGAACAAAAAAGGGATTAATAAATGACCTACTGATCAGAATATTAAAGTAAGGAGAAAATATTAGATAATACTGAAAGTAACATATTTCATATTTTTCTCTGGGAACAAGTATTAGTTTGCTTTAGGGGAAAGAGAGATGTACTTTAACCCAACCTATGATTTCATTGTCCTACAGAGCCCAATGAAGAACTTTCTCTACCAATACATGTTGGTACCTTTCACATAATTTATAGTCTTACAGAATTGCCAGGGGCTCTAAGAGGTTCAAGAACTTGTCAAGCCACCCAGTGGGAGTTTACCAAAAGTAATTCAGACACCTTCAAAATCATTGAATGTTCATTAATTATTTTAATATAACAGGAGTTCTATTTCTTTGAACTTTGAATTTCTATTTCTTTTCTAAGAGAGAATGGATAAAGTGCTGAACCTGGCATCAGGAAGATTGAGAACACATCCCACTTCTGATTCTTCTTAGCTTTGTGATAATGGATCAGTCACTTAAATTCACTGAATCGTGCTTTTATTATCTGTAAAGTGATTTTAGTAATATCCATTTCACTCTACCTTTCAGGAATGTCTTGAATCTCCAAAAAAGTTATACATGAAAATTGTTTCACAAATTGTCAATCATTATTAATGGTGAGTGAATTAATTTAAATGACTGAGGAAAGAGGTTCAAGTTTCTTAGTACATAGATTTATTAAGCAATACAAGCTAATTGCATAATACATCAGGATTAGGACTCCTCGGTTTGGCACTGGACTCTAAATACAGGGAGACAGATTTTTATATATTAAAAGAATATAGTAGGATGTAAACCATGATACAGGATTAAGTAATTTTATTTCTAATTGGAGAATTGATTAGAGACTTTCTGAGTTGGGTGGGCAATGAATGCGTTTTGAGAGTTGGGAGGAAGGAGGAAGAGCAAATGCAATTCCCTAAAATGAAAATAAAAATGTATCCCATTCCTTCCATGTGTCTGTATTCAGTCAAAAGAATATGAAAAAAGTAATTAATCTGTATGGAACCAGTTTTCAGATAAGACATATGGGTTCACTGAGATATATAATTTTGAGAAGATTCTTTGCATCCATCTTCAGATGAGTGAATTCTTGGTCAATATAACCTAGATTCTAAAGAGATCCAGCTTTCTGCTCCACATAGGATTAAGTTCAAACAATGCAATAAAGGTTTCTCACAATTACCATGACTGAATAAAGTTTTCTGGTAAGATATAAATTGGATTAGAGATCCATAATCAGAAAGGGAACTGAGCTAGAACCAGAATGGAGTCACAAGATGGAGTCAATGTAGTTCACCCATTCCTACAATTCTCTCAGCATAGAAGGGCAAATCTTTATTATTCAGATCAGTTACTCAACCAGAAGATTAAATAATTGTGTGAAACCAAAGCCTGAGTTGAAATACTGGTTCCATGGCTAACTAGATGACATATCTAATTCCATTAGATGCTGTTAGTAGGGGAAAAGAGAATTAGAATTTATATAATGTTTACTTACTATGTGACAGGCACTGGGCTAAGTGTTTTTATTGTTGTTTGCTTGTTTTTCAAATATTATCTAAGTTGATCCTCACAATAACTCTGCAAACCCAAAGTCATTTATTAATCCCTTACTAATACCAGATACTGTGCTAAATTCTCAGGATACAGTGAAACACAAAAATAGTCCTTACTCTCAAGAGGCTTATCTTCTACCAATCTTTTCCAAGGTAATTTTAAAAAAGAGACTTCCTAATTCAGCTTGAAAATATAAGCACTATATAATGATTTAACTGCATTTTAAATTTTGACACATTTTCTTGTCTTGGGACACCTATATCCTGGTGTTTATCTTCTCTCAGCCTTTAATGCTCAATGGATCCTAGAAATTTCATGACCAGTCACCATAAGGGCCACGGTTCTGGCAATAGACTATGGAATAGGGGAAGATACCTAGCAATATTTTTATTTAAGAAGGTATTACAGAATTAAAGATTTTTTTCTTTTAAATATTACTTATTACTATTGCTGTTACTTAGAACTAATTCTGTCCTGTGCTTCTCATAGTGATTTCAAGTGTGGAAAACAAGAAGAAATATGCTGCATTTAGTCTCAAAAAATCTGGGCTTAATTCTCAACTTTGATATTTATATCTATATGTTATTGAGGATATGACTTCATTTCTCTAGTTTTCAGCTTTCTTATTTTTAAAATGGAAGATAGTTATTAAGGAATCTTGTGACTCTGAAGTCTCTTCTATCTAGATTTTAGGATACCATCTTCTTCTGGTTTTCCTTCTATTTATATAACCTTCCTCTCTTTGTTTTACTGAATCCAACTCTAGCTCACGCCCTCTAAACACTGGAGTATGATCAAGTCTCAGAGACCAGAAAATGTATGGTTTGCTCATAGTACAGAAGCCTTGGCAGATCAGGGATACATAACTGGTCTACCTGTAAGACATGCTATATTTTACCACATGGCAGCTATGGAACACATGAATAGCCATATGTATAGTATATCTCAACACTTACTGAAAACAGACTGATTTCTTCATTTATTTTTCTCAGTGAACAATATGAAGTACTGCTAAATGTCTATCTTGTATGTGTATTTTGTTTCCTATCTATACCATCTCATCAATCTCAGGTAGATACTTGAGAAGGAAGTAAAAAAATAATGAGAATTTTCATTTTTCATAGACATTATTTACCTCTAAAGTATGCAATATTATATGTTCATTTTTATTGTGTCTAACTTAATAATACAATCTGTGAAATATATAGGTGGAAATATTTTTGTTCATGTCTCTGAATAAGAGTTTTACTCCAGTGCCTCATTGTGGCATAGAGAAAACCCTAGTTTCTCAAAGACTATGACAACAGAGCTCAAGATCTAGATTATTGACTCCCTTTCATTCATTCAAAAACCATATATCAAACATCTACCTTGTGGCAGACACTAGGAATACAATGATAAAAATGAAATAGTAATGGAATTCAGGGAATTAATATTCTATTGAGAGAAAGGGAGAGGGGGATACAGATAAGGGGTATGATGAAAAAAGTCTTGCCTATGGAGGCAGGTGTCTTGGTTCAAAACCCAGTTCTGGCACTTTACTTGTCTGACATAAAGCAAGACATTTAACTTCAGTAGGTCTTAGTTTCTGCCTGTTAAATGATTGACCAAATGACCAGTAAGTTCCTTCCAGATCTAGACCTATAACAGTAGGAAATAGTCTCTGCCATTCAGCAGCTTACATTCTATTGGGGGAAAACATTTTTTTAAAAAAAGATAAGTGATATAATGGGAAAAATACCAATTTTGGAGACAGAGGACCTAGGTTTAAATGTCTCCATTGTTATGTGCTACCTGTGTGATTCTTGATGAAGTCATTTAATTTTCTTACACTTTAGTGTACTGATTTTTAAAATGTAGGGATTGGATTCAAGGGCCTCTGAGACACCTTTCTACCCTGATCTGTGATCCTGTGCAATATCCTCCCAACTAGAAAGATTTTGCTCATAGACCAGAGTAAGACTGACTATTTGTTATGGTTATTTTATGAATAGCAGCCAAACTACAGTCAATGAGATGCAATACCAGATTGGCCATATGGTAATGGTATTTTGTCCATAGTTGTTCATAGAGGATATTTACTAAAGGTTTGAGGGCATCTCCATAGGAAGAGGGATGAAATACAGCAATATAATCATAGATTCCTGAAATTCTCAATGATTCTAAAACAAAAGTCTAAAACCTCAAATTCACTTCAGTTATTTACCTCCTCTCAACCAAAAACATCAGAACATTGATAATCAGAAAATCCTGAGACATATGGAAATACAGTTTTAAAATGGATTTATAAAGCACAAATGTACATATTTATTCATATCTCACCAGGCAATTTACTTATAATTTAAAACTGATTTGAATGATTTCTTTTTCTTTTAATAGGACCTATAATTTAATCATTGTAAACAACTTCTGATTAGGGACCTCTCTTTACCAACTCAAAATTATACCTATCTAGTGATTTACAATCTCAGAGCACTGCCTTGGACATGGAGCAATTAAATAACTTGCCCAATGTCATAGAATTATTATTTTTCAGAGATAGAGAAAGAACCAGCCTCTTTCTGATTTGGAAGACAGGTTTCATAAAACTTACCATATTGCCTAAAAGGTTGTTAAGTAGGTGAAATTCAGACTCATTGAGACTTTGACATTGTTTTCAAAGCTGAAATTTCCACAGAAGCACCACTCTCATTTTATTTAATTGGATTTTTTTTTCCAAACAATTTGAATCAAGGGAAGAGAAAATAAACCTACTGTTTATGAACCAGAAAGACCTTTGGGGATATGCACTTGCAGAACCACTAGAGGGAGCACAAGTCAACTAACGAATGAAGTCCCTAAAGTCTTGCCACCATTTATAATATTCCTAATTAAATTTGGGAATACATGACACGCAGCCATCTTGCCATTTGTTACACAAGAATGTGAGGGAATTAAAAAAATAATTATATCAAAGAGATTAAATCAACCCAGTTCAGCTTCAGTTGCAAGGTGTTTGTTGTTGTTGTGTTTTTTGTTTGTTTATTTGTTTTTGTTCTTGGAATTTCTGGGTATACAGATAATCTAGAGGAAGCCATTTTGTACTTCACTTTATTTGCAAAGCTTTGGGGACAAAAAACTCACACCTTCAAACCCTGAAGAAAGAGCAGTGCATTTCCAACTTTCTTTGCCTGATTTGAAATTCAGCAAATTTTTTAGGGGAATGAAAACACAATAAATGGTTGGTTAGTCCAGTTAGACAAGTTTTGTATTAACATATTTCATCAAATCAAAGAACCTGTGTGTTGGTTGAAACTTTTGACAGGCAGGAGATTTTCAATTAAGAGAATAAGGAAGCCTTTTTTTTTTTAATTAGGAAGTTATATAAATTGGTTTATTTACCTCTGTGGCAGATTTGATAGGATCTCTGGGAGAAGGTAAAATGTTTACAGTAATTTTTTGTCATTTCATTTCTTCTCATGTAGAAAGAAACTTTTTGTCTTCATTAAATTAATCTGCAGAACCATCAAAGCTTAGGGATCTCTAAAGAGACACTTCTCCAATGGAAGCCCATAAGGAGCTAGTTTTTGTAGGCAATAAACATAGGTCATTTTGTGTCAAAAAGCTACAAATTTTTTTTTAGCTTAAGAAGGATTTATATAAAGTGATGGGAGAAGCTGGCCCAATAGGTTATTGAAAAAGGGTTAGGCTTAACTCATAAGAAGAAAATCACAAAGTGGAAATACTATGATCTTTTGAAAAATGTCCCTGTATGCTGTTGTCAGAGACTAGACTGTGTAGAAAGCTCATTGATTTCACTGTGATAAGTAGAACAACTAGTTGAGACATATGAAAGCCTTCCATTAGCTGAACACTTCAGACTAAACCTTTTCTGTAATCTAAAAGTCTTAAAATGGAATGTAATTATATACCATTATAATTGATTAATTGTAATTTTTTGCAAATTGTAATATTTTCAAATACTGAAGCCCAAGACATTAAGGAGATAGGACATCCTAGGAATAGAGGAATAAATGAAAATACAGATTAAGTAAATTCCTTGCCGATATAGTTGATAGAATATGCTACTGATGATCTTTGAGAGAGTTTATCTGACCAAATGATTATATGGAAAGTCCAGATGACTGGGGGATGTAGCAGCAAAACAGAGATAAGGCCTGGAGGACCTCAGAATCTAGTTATAGGATAAATGATGAGACTTGCTGGTCCTCCTTGTTCCCAGAAGGGTTGTAGTTAGTGATTTCCAACTCATCCAACAAAATAAAGACACTTTTTCTACTTGGTTGCTTTATCTTGGATTGTGGGTGGGAGTAAAGGGGAATTTTGCTGAACTACTTTTTGCCCTTCCCTCATTCTTTATGTTTTGTTTCAAGATTTGGCTCTCTGTGAAGGAGAAAAAACATATATGGAAATGAAAAATATATAAACAAACAAAATCACTATATTAAAAAGAAATGTACAGATTTATATTTTAGGAATTATATTTGTAGTGAGGCCCCCTACCCAAGCCACAAAATTCAGTTCTTATCGCATGAGTTCAAACTTTTTTTCCCCATAGAAAGAATACTGTTAAAATGGCAGCTGGATGTCATTAGAACAGGGAGATGAGGTGGTAATATTGCTGTGTCTCAGGGAATAGAGAGGTCTGAGAAGGAGAGAAATAAAGGCAACAGTGGTTGGTGGAACAGTCAAAACATATACAACATTTAACTTAACCATCTTGTAGGGAATGGCCCTTGATGTCCTAAAACAATTATAAATAGGAACATCAAAGATCAAAGAAAAACAGAGCTAAAAAGTTAACTAGAAATCAAGCTTACCTGTTCATCTATAAAGGAGAGAACTATCCAAACTATTTTCTAGGATCTACTGATTGTATATAGAAGCAATGAAGTTCTAAGCTGGCTGACTATTAGCAACAATGCTCAAGTTATGGCTTTCCCGATTAGTTCTTCAAAGTGAGAAGAGTTATTTCATGAATTGTACTTGGAAAGGCGAATGTCGAATTTTATTAAGTTGAGAAATGCTTGTTGAGAATATTCTTTATTTGGGATAGGGATTTCCTCTTTATACTCTAATTAATTCATTTTTACTGATTCTGTGAGTTTTGCTTAGGTCATAGAACAATAGATTTAGTGTTGTAAAAGACCTCAGAAGCTATCAAGTCCAATTTCTTTAGTATAAAAATGACAAAATTAAAGAATATTGAGGTTCATTGACTTGCCAAAGCTCAGACAGTTGGCATCTGAGGTAGGATTCAATATCTTTTAGTCCAGTGCTCTATCCACCCCACTACTCTGACTCTAAGATCTTTGTTAGCATGATAGTAACAGTGAAAAGCTTCAGTTTTACTTTGCTAAACCCTAGTTTTACATTGAAGTGAAAGCTTAAGCCTCTTTACTAGAAAAAAATATTCCTGATACACATGAACCTAAATAAATGAAGGGCAAGTATAAGTTAGCACACCAGCAACATATGTTTTTTGTTTTTATATGTATTCATTTATAGGCACTTATTGAATCTACAGAGAGTATATTTTAGGATTTTTATTAAATTAGAGAATTTTTTTAGAATAAAGACCCAACCTCAGCCTCCTCCACAGGAACCATGCTGGACAGGTTGAGTATTTGGGCATGTACAATCATACCTCAGCGATACTACAGGTTCACTTGCAGGCCCCACAATAAAGTAAATCACATGAATTTTATGTTTTCCCAATACATATAAAAGTTATATTTATCTTATACTGTAGTCTGTTAAATGTGCATCAGTTATGATGTCTTAACAGAAACCCACCATTGTGCATACTTTAGTTAAAAAATACTTATTGATTTAAAAAAATGTCACCCATTAAAGAAGCAAGATATTGCAGTGGATAGAACACTGGTAGTGGCGTCAGGAGGACCTAAATTCAGCCTCAGACACTTAACACTTCCTAGCTGTGTGATGCTGGGCAAATCACTTAACCCCAATTGCCTCAGAAAGAAAGAAAATATATTAACCATCATCTGCTCCTTCAGTGTGTCATCACTTTTTTGGTGGTGGAGTGTTTTGGTTCAATGTTAATGGCTCCTTATTGATCAGGATGATAAACATTTGGGTGACTGTGGCAAATTTTAAAGTAAGACAACAAAGAAATTTGCTGCATTGACTGAGTCTTTCTCTCACTTGAATACTTAGATGCCATTGCAGAGTTATTTATTGGCCCAATTTCAATATTGCTGTGTCTCATGGAATAGGGAGGTCTGAGAAGGAGAAAATAAAACAAGAGTGGTTGATGGAGAGTCAAAACACATACAACATTCAAGTTCACTATCTTCTAGGGGATGGTCTTTGATGTCCCAAAATAATTACAAATAGTAACATCAAAGATCACTGATTAAAGATCATCAGAGATAATATTTTTAAGAATATTAGAATATTATGAATAGAATGAACAAATTTGAAAATTTGCAAGAATTACTAAAATGTGACAGAGACACATAATATGCACATAATAGCACTGATGCTTGACACAGGGTTGCCCCAAATCTTTAATTTGTAGAAATTGAGATATCTGTGAAATGCAACAAAATGAGGTATACTTGTAATATATGTGCCTGTAATTCAACTCAGTGGATGGGGGGAGAGGGAGAGTTGAGGTGGGTAGGTAGATAGCCAACTCCTATAGTACTGCAGAGTATATGTCAGTTGTAGAAGCTCAGAAAATATACCGGCTTTATTGCTTGTTTGTTTGTTTGTTTTCATTTACTTCTAAAAGGGAGTAAATAGGTTGTGAATTTATGTGTTCTATTTCAGACCAATGACACAAAAGAAAATTATTATATACATTTCCAAGGGATTCAGGTTTTATTATTGAGTTCTGTCAGTCTATATGTGTTATTAGGAACTGAGGAATCCTGACTGCAAACTTTTGGAGGTCCCTAGTTGGAAGGAGAGTCGATTCACAGACAAAAATTAATTGAGAGGCAATGATCCTTGTAGGACTAGGACAGGAAAGGACCAGGAAGGAAGGCCTGAATTCAAACCTGCCTCAAACATTATGAGGTATGTGACACTGAAAAGTTGTTAATTCAATCTCTCTGGCTTTCACTTTGTTTATGTATAAAATAAGAGGGTTGGACTTGGTCTCCAAGGTTCTTTCCACTTCTAAATCTATGATCATATATGTTTAAGAGGGTCACTGATAAACTGGAACATGTCTAAAAGATGACCTTTCAGCGGATTTGAAAGCCATATCTTATTAAAAAGGGCATATTTAGTTTGGAAAGGAGTATGTATGGTCTGTTGGGATGGGTAGGAAATAGGAGGAAATATATAACATGTGCTAGATGGCTTCTAATATATAAAGGGCTGTTATGTGGAAGCAGGGTAATATTTATTCTGTAGAGTAGCTTTAAAGGACTGAATTATGGGGGGAGCTGGTAAAATTTCTTCACCTCAGTATAAGAAAATCCTTCTTAATGAATAGAACTCCCCCAAAATTAAATGGGCTTTCATCCTCAATTCCTCACTATTTTTCACAACTATTCCCCCACATCCAATCTGTTTCTAAAGCCTATTGATTTCACCTTTGTTGTTGTTAATCATTTTTCAGTCGTGTCCTACTTTTTCTCATTTGGGGTTTTCTTGGCAGAGATATTGAAGTGTTTTACCATTTCCTTCTACAATTCATTTTACAGATGAGGAAACTGAGGAAACAGCATTAAGTGACTTGTCCAAGGTCATACATTTAGTGAGTGTTTGAGGTCAGATTTGAATTTTAAAAGATGTCCTTTACTTTTATAATGTCACTCAAATATGTCTCCTTCTTTCTAACATTACAAATCTCTTGAACATCATCTCATGCTTCGATTACTGTAAAAGTCTGCTGATGGGTCTACCTGCCTCAAGTCTTTCCCCACTAAAACCATCCCATATTCAAATATTAAAGGGATTTTTTTTCTAAAACACAAGACTGATCGGGTTATTCCCATACAGTCTAATGGATGAGACAAGTAAACAATTATGTAAAAATAAGCAAAATACAGAGGAAATAGAAAATAATTAGAAGACAGAAAGCACTGGAATTAAGAGGGGTTGGCAAAGGCTTATATGGGATCAAATACAAAATCTTCTCTTTGACATTCAAAGTCCTTCACAACCTGAGCTTTCCTCTCTTACTTTTTCAGTCTTACATCTCATTCCCTGACACATACTTTTTGATCCAGTGATAGCGGCCTCCTCAGAGTTCTACAAAAAAAAAAAAAAAAAAAAAAAGTTGCTACATCTCTTAGTTCTCTGTATTTTTTCTGTCTATTTTGCATATCTGGAGTTTTCTTTTCTCATTTTTGTCTATTTTCTTTCCTGGCTTACTTCAATCCTTAACCAAAATTCCATCTCTATAGGAAGCCTTTGACAACCCCTCTTAATTCCAGTGCTTTCTGTCTTATAATTATTTTCTATTTCCTCGGTATTTTGCTCATTTTTATATAACTGTTTACTTGTCTCCTCCATTAGACTGTGAGCTCTTTGAGGACTAAATTTTGCCTCTTTTTATATTCCCTGCACTTAGCCTAGTGCCTGACACGCAGAAAGTTTAAAAAAAAATTTTTTTTGACTGACTAGTTGTTTTGTGAGATAGTGAATTTCCTGTCGAGGGATATGAGACCTAAGAGAGCTAAGTGGTACAATGTATAGAATGCTTGGTCTGGAGTCAGGAAAACCTGAATTCAAATCTAGAAACTTACCAACTCTGTGAACCTGTGTCCATCATTTAAACTCTATTTCCTCAGTTTCCTTTGAAAAATATGGTTCATCTTTGTCCAAAGAGCTTTCAAACTTTGTATACCTTTTAATCAGCAGTGTCTCTACTGGGCCTATACCCCAAAGAGATCATAAAGGAGGGAAAGGGATCTGTATGTGCAAAAATGTTTATGGCAGCCCTTCTGGTAGTGGCTAGAAACTGGAAACTGAATGGATGCCCATCAATTGGTGAATGGCTGAATAAATTGTAGTATATGAATGTTATGGAATATTATTGTTCTGTAAGAAATAACCAGCAGGATGAATACAGAGAGGCTTGGAGACACTTATATGAACTGATGCTGAGTGAAGTGAGCAGAACCAGGAGAATATTGTACACGGCAACAATATTGTATGATGATCAACTCTGATGGACATGGCTCTTTTCAACAATGAGATGATTCAGGCCAATTTCAACAGACTTGTGATGGAGAGAGCCATCTGCACCTAGGGGAGAACTGTGGGAACTGAGTGTGGATTACATAGCATTTTCACCATTTTTGTTGTTGTTTGCTTACTTTTTGTTTTATTTCTATTTTTTTCCTTTATTGATCTGATTTTTCTTGGCGCAGCATGATAAAGATAAATGTGGAAATACGTATAGTAGAATTGCACATATTTAACATTTTGTATTACTTGCTGTCTATAAAGGGGATGGGAGAAGAGAGGGAGAAAAATTTGGAACACTAAGTTTTGCAAGGGTAAATTTTAAAAACTATATTTGCATATATTTTGAAAATAAAAGCATATTATTAGAATAACACATGTAATAAACAACTAAAGAACACAAAACCAGACTTCTTGAAAAAAAAGAGAAAAAGAGAAAAACAGGGTTCACAATAGTACTTATTTCCTAGGGTTGTTATGAATACAAAATGACAAAGTACTTTGCAAAATGCCCAGCACACAGTAGGTGCTTAATAAATACTTGTTTCCTTTCTTCCTACAGGAAATCTAAAATCCCTTTTTGCTCCAACATTCTCACAAAAATCACAGAATTTGATATTTGGATGAGAGAGCTCAGCAGCCTTCTAGTCTAACCAGTGCATTAAGGGATTCCCCAAGATTAACATACCTGAGTAGTGGTCATCTTGTGCATCAATTATTTTATTTGTTGATAGA
This sequence comes from Antechinus flavipes, assembly GCF_016432865.1. Lineage (NCBI taxonomy): Eukaryota > Metazoa > Chordata > Mammalia > Dasyuromorphia > Dasyuridae > Antechinus > Antechinus flavipes. The sequence goes on from NC_067401.1 coordinate 97,960,158, forward strand.
CTAAAAATACTTGGGACCCCAAGGAGAGAAGAAATCTTCTGATCTGGATTCTCTGCAGTTAAAAGTTGCTAGGTTTTTGTATTTAAGCAGCATTTACAGTGAAGAAAATAATACATCCATGTAAGACATTAACATTTTCTTTTTTTTTTTCTTTTCTTGATTTTTCTATTGGATCATTTAAAGCCATACTTCATATTAAGCATGGAATTTATAACTGAGATCTTTATGGATCTTTCAGCAATTACAAAATCTTTGAATTTGTGTTTACTAACCTCCAAGTCAGTTCATCAAAATGATGGCTTACGGTGCTGTACCACTTGAAAATACCATCTCTAGCAGCTGCCTTATGGAATATCTTGCCAATTTTAGCTTTTTTTTTTTTTTTAACAGTGGCTTTCTATTGGTCCACCTAGCTTAGGAGTTACACTGCCCTCAATTAAAAGAATGAAATGAAAAAAAAATCTAACCACTCAAACTAAATGGAGCAAAGTCTGAAAATCATTTCATCTTGGAGAAGCAATTAAAAAATAAAGTCACATAACCTCGCTCAGAGGCCTTGGGTAATAAATCACTTAGAAATGAATGTCTTTCACAAAGGGCCTCATTCAATAAAGTTACTATCTAAAAATTGAGCCCCTGCAGAGAAGAAAAAAAGTGTTTTTTTGATTAAACTATTTCCTTTCCCTTTTTAGTTAACTCCAGTCACATAAAAATGTATGCATTATTTTTGAAGTAAAATAAAAGTCACCAATAGTCTAAGGTAGGGGCCAGGAAATTCCAGAGAATCATGCCTGGGACTGAGTAATACTCATAACTACTACTGTCAGGCTTAAAAAATAAAGAGAGGAAAGCAAAAGAAGTAGAAATGAGAAAGGAAAAAAGCAATATAATTTTCAGTTCCCTATATATCTTGCATACTTAACAGAAAGATTAATACTACTCAACTGTTTCTTTTGTTCTAGAATTGGCTTTCTTCTTGCAAAATCTTTTTAATTTTACATACACAAAATAGTGTGTTTTTCTCTTCCAGAATCACACTAATTTTTTTTTTTTTTTTTGGTTTTTGGTTAAGAATTTGCTCCCCTTGCCATGGTTGTAAAAAATATGAGAAAGAGAAAAGGAAATAGCAAACGAGAAAGAGAGAAGTGTGCGTGTGTGTGTGTGTGTGTGTGTGTGTGTGTGTGTGATAGAAAAACATAGTGTTCTATCCAAAGAGTAATAATAACTCAAATTTATACAACACATTAGCATTATTTATGCACAACACCTAAGTTGAGCACAGCAATCCTATGAGGTAAATCATACAAATATTTTTATCTGTATTATTCATAATTATGGGTACAAACATAGAGTCCCCTTTACTACCACACTAACCCACAAATGCTCCTCTTCAATTATCATCTAATGATTTTCATTTATTCTATTGGTTGTCCATGATACTAATTATTATTATTATTATTATTATTATTATTTTTGCTGAGACAATTGGGGTTAAGTGACTTGCCCAGCATCACACAGACAGGAAGTGTTAAATGTCTGAGGCCAGATGTGAATTCAGATCTTCCTGACTTCAGAGCTGGTGCTCTATCCACTACACTAAGCTAGATGTCCCAATACTAATTATTTACTTATCTAATGTATGAGGTGTGACTAGAGCATAAGCAAGCATAATCAGAATTTATACTCTTAAGTTATTGTAGCCCATCAAAAGGTCATCTTGGAAGACTAGAAATTTATTTCAGCTTTGTAGCTTCTCCTTCTAACTTTCCTTCAAGGACAGTTTATTAGTGAAACAAGAAAATTAGTCTTAGTTTATATCCATATTAATTTTATTATTTTAATTATTATTAATATTAGCAGCAATTATTATTATTATTAGTAATAGTATTAATTATTAATAGTAATTGTAATATTAAAATGATAATTTACCAAAAACTTATTTAACCACTTAGCTCCGAAGGACTTTTATCTATTTCCAAAAAATAATCAGATCCACTCTCAAATGATATTTGACATTGCTAATGATATTTGAAAGAATGAGATTTGGTTGCCAAAGGCAATTCCATTAATCATTTTTTTAGCAATGACAGACTGATAAACCTAAATCTATAATGTCCCAATGTAATTTCTTTTGAGACTTTAAACTCATCTAGATGTGGAGTCTGGCATTAGGAGGAATATGCCATAGTAAAAAAAAAGAGATGGAATTGGAGTCAAGGCTTGGGTTTTGGTCCTAATTCTGATATTTACTAGTTAGGTGACTGTCTTTGATTAACTTACAAGTACATGGGGATGGTAATATTCATTTTATTATCTCATAGTGTTGTAGTGAAAAGAGTACTATATACTTGGGAGCTGTAATTATGATGGTTAAAAACCATAATTCCAGAGGATTCTGGGAAGATGGTGGAATAGGTCAGAAAACTTTCAGCTCCCATTTGTCTCCCTTCTATGAGGTTAAGCAACTTACCCGGGATTACACAATTAGGAAGTATGTGTCTGAGGCTAAATTTAATCTCAGGTCCTCCTAACCCCAGAGCAGGTGTTCTATCCACTTCACCATCTAGCTGCTTCTACAAATTTCTTCACAAAATAAAGAGAGGCAGAGATCCTATTGACTGTGGGCACTGGCAGAAGAGCAGAGAACAGTGTTTCCATTCCAGGACAGAGAGAACAGCTAGAGTTTGCAAGCAATGGAGGGACATAGAGAGCAAGATTATTTTGGGGACAGTGAGGCTAGGGGCCCTATCTGTGGCTTAGGAGAAGCTGAGGTAAGTCTCTCAAATCTTAGAATATATTGTAAGAAAGACCTGAAGCTGGGATATCATTTCCCATGCCTCAGGATTACAACTTGATTACACTAATAGTTGTTAAAAAAAAAAAAAAAAGATAAACACAAATAAATTAAAAATGATCTAGAAAAGAAGAAAGAACCCAACTATAGTTACATGAGGAAAGAGATCTGAATTCATATTCAGAGGAAGATAATGGAGCTAAAAAATCATTCCTTCAAAGACGAAAATCAAATGATCTCAAGCACAAAAGAGTACTTGGAAGAACTTTAAAAAGACTTTAAAAATCAAATGAGAGAAATAAAGGAAAAATTAGGGGGAAAAAAGAAAAACAATCCAAGAAAATTATGAGAAAAAGTCACCAAAGAGAGAAGAGAATAAAAGAGAGAATAAAAAACTTAAGAAAGAAAATAATTTCTTGAAAACTAGAATTGGCTAAGGGGAAGATAATGATGTCTTAAGACACCAAAAAGTCATAAAAACAAAATCAAAAGAAGAAAGACAATAGAAGAAAAACATCTCATCAGAAAAATAACCAATATGGAGAATAGGTTGAGAGAAAATAACATAATAGTCAGACTACCTCAAAATTATTATGAAGCAAAAGAAATTTTCATATAATATAACAAGAAATTATCACAGGGAATTGACTTGAAGTTCCTAGAATAAGAAAGCAAGTAGAAATAGAAAAAAATATTACCAATAACTATCTGAAAGAGAATCTGGTAGGAAAACATACTGGAATTCATGGTCAAGTTTCAAAATCCCACGGTTAAGGAGAAAATATTGGAAGCAACAAGAAAAAAGCACACACAGCAATTTAAACATCATGGAACTATAACAGGGATTACATAAAATCTAGGAGGTACCATGTTGAAAAACCATAGGCCTTAAATAATAATTTTATAGAACACAAGAACTTAGGGTTATGATTAAGGATAACTTACCCAGAAAAGTTAAGTATAATCCAGAATGGAAAAAAAAAAAGCATTCATTTAACAAATTCAAAGACTTTCAGACAAAACTCCAGAACTCAAGTGAAAAATTGATATATAACATGCAGAAGAAATATTATGTAAATATTAAAGACCAATTATAAGGAAGCTAATAAGGTCAAAATGTTTAGTTACTATCTGTGAAAATATTAGCAGTAGTCATGATTGTCATCATTATTTGGATAGTTTGAATGAAAAGTGTGGGCTAAGCTGAGTATGATGAAGTGATTCTAAAGAAATAAAACTATGTAAGGAAAATTATAAAGAAGTACTTATCTCATGCAAATGAGGCATAAAAGAAAAAAATATATATATAGAAGAAACTAGTAGGGGAGAAGACAAGGTAGTGCTAGAACCTTAGTCTCATCAGGAATAGAATCAAGTGGGAACAACATTTTCTATGTATCTATCTATCATCTATCCATCTATCTATCTATCTATCTATCTATCTATCTATCTATCTATTTATCTATCTATCTATAAAAATCTTCTAAATTCAGAAAGAAATAAGAGGGTGGGGAGAGAGAATAAGGGGGGGACTTTTAGAGAATTAGGGAGTTTAAGGAATAGGTAGGTTAGCGGGTAGAAGTAAAGTCAGAGGAGTGAGAAGGTAAATAGGGTAAGAAGAATACTGGAAAAAACAAGAAGGAGGAAAATATACAAAATAATTGTAGTTTAAAGTGTGAATTGATGAATTTACTCATAAAATGGAAGTGGATAGCAGATTAAAATTTAAATTCAACAATATTCTGCTTTCAGGAAACATTTAAAAAATTAGAGATATACACAAAGATAAAATAAAGGGCACGGATAGAATTTACTATGTAAAAATACCTGAGCATATTCCTGCTAAAACAGACACAAGAATTATATGAACATAAACATAAAACAATTTTATATAAATAAACTCATATTTGAATTACTATAGTTATATTTATTGTTCATGTGTATGTAAAGCCAATATATAATTTATAAAACAACAGTTTTACCTAACTAATCTGTTTATTCAACATCTTCCCAATTAAATTACTCAAAATTATTTTACTGAGTTAGAAAAAAATAACCAAGTTCATTTCAAAGAACAAAAGACCAGAAACTTCAAAGAAATTAGTAGAAAATATTGTAAAGGAAAAAGCTTAAGCAGTATCAGACTTTAAAGGTGAGAACATTATTGAAGTATAAAAAAGATAATTTCAATTATTTTAAATCAAAATTTTCTTTTAAAAATAAAAGTTACATAGCAAAGAATAGAAGGAAAGCAGAAAATTGTAATAACTTTTTAAGAAAATCTCTCAAACAGGATGTGATTGATTTGGAATATTGCTGTGGTATAGGAAATGATGAGCTGGTTGACTTATAAAAACATGAAACAACTTGGACTTATGAAGGAAGATGCTATACATCTTGAATAAAACAGATAATAGGAGGAAATAAGTAGGACATATATATACACACACATCTGTCTCTGAGTGTCTCTGAATATGTATGTGTATGTTTATAAATATATATGCATATATACATACATTTGTGTGTATACAAATACATATATTTGTATACACATGCATATATATATATACATATATATGTATATATAATTTCCATGCTTAATTGTAGCTTTCTTTTGGGCAGTAGGAAGAAGGAGGGGGGAAGTAAAAATTACACTACATATAGCAAAAGAAAACCCACAAAGAAGCAAAGAAAAGCTGGACAGCTTGGGAAACAATGTGTAATATTTACTACATGTTTTCTTAAAATGGAAATTAATTGTTTTATATTGAATCCTCTTGTCTGCTGTGTACATAACAATGTTTTTTTTCTTGGTTTCTCATTTTATATTTGAATTCAAATAAAACATATTACAACCCCCCCTCCTAAAAATTGACAAAATGCCTCTATCCTTCAGACATTTCAATTGTGTTATATGTAACACAAGGATGTCAAAGACAGAAAAAGACCAGGTATTTTTAACCTGGAATTTGTGAACAGGAACCCTTGATAGAGACCAAAATATACACATCAGTCTTTTGCTTAGTTGCTAAGAACTGGAAAAGAAATAGATGTCTACTGATTGTGAAATGGATTAATAATTGTGGTACTTGAATATAACTGAATATTACAATATAAAAAATAAAAAATATGAAGAAATCAGAAAAGAATAGCAAGACTTACATGAATTAATGCAAAGTGGAGTAAGTAGGAGGACAACAAAACATACAAAGGTTACAATGATATAAATGGAAAGAAGGAAAACATTACATTTGAATACCAGTTAATTCTAATGAGCAGCAGTGGAGAGTAGTGCATTAAGTACTGACCTTGTAGTCCAGAAGACCTGAGTTCAAATTCTATCTTGGGACACTATCTAGTTATGTAACCCTGAATAAGCCACTTAATCTCACCTTTTATCTCCTCATCCACTAAAATGAAAATGACAATAACAGTATTTCATAGAGATGTTATGACTATCAAATGTGATAATTTGCCTAAAGTACTTTCTAAAAATGTTATCTAAATGTTAGTTCTTATTATTGTTATTAATTGTATACTGTAATCTATTTAACATGTAAAGGACTGCTTGCCATCTGGGGGAGGGGGTGGAGGGAGGGAGGGGAAAAATCGGAACAGAAGTGAGTGCAAGGGATAATGCTGTAAAAAATTACCCTGGCATGGGTTCTATCAATAAAAAGTTATTTTAAAAAACAAAAAAATATTGTTATTAATTTTAACCTAGAAGAGAGTTAAGGGAGGAAAAAAAAAGAACATCTCTTCTTTGCAGAGGTAGGAAATTGTAGATTATTGCATATGCTATCAGATTCATATGATATGTGGATTAATTTACAAAACTATTTGCTATCTCTTGTTCTTTCTGTCTCTCTGTCTCTCTCTCCCATCTCTTTTCATTTCACTCTCTTCTCTTCCCCCTCCCTTTTCCTCTCTCCCTTTCTGTTTCTCCATCATTTTTTTCTCTTTCTTTATTACATAGATTGATTCTCCAGGTAGAGGAAGGAGAACTAAATATGTGGAGAAGAGGGGGAGTAAAGAATTTTTTTTAAAAAAGATGTGCCGTTTGTGGGGGTGGTAATTGGGTTGCTGGGAGAAGGTCTTGAGGACTCTGTAAGGATTCTGGTAAGGCTCTACATAATGATACTTCATGTACTAGAGTTTGGTTATCCTGCTTCTGGAAATAATGATGATGATGGGATAAAGGGGTCTGCTTTTCCATTTCAGAGCATGTACAGATACTCTATGACTGTTTATTGTCTGTTTGCTTTGTGGTAAAGACCATGGAACTAGAACTGAGTGTATATCCAAAAGCTATTAAACTTGCTCAAATCATGCTCTCTTTCTAGAAAACCCACAGGATTTATTGCCCTGAACATCACCAGCAGGTAGAATGGCTTGTGCAGGCAGGACACTTATTAGTGAGTTACTTATATAACATAAAGATGTAAATCTTAAAATTAATCACATGACTCTATGCTATTTGGGGTTTATCTGTTCAAAACTGCAGCGTGTAAATTGTCTTCAATGTCTATTAAAACTGCCTAGCATCATACTTGTATGTTATAACTTGTTTTGGAATAATAGCTATGAATTTAAATGTTCCCTCTATCCTGGGAGATAGGTTTGCTATTGCTTTAAGAGGAAAAAATCTTCAATAAAGCTTAAAGAAATTTTACATTAATAAAAATAAGAAAATATTTGGATTAAAAGAAGTTAGGTTAAGGGGGGGATGCTGTAATCTGGTACTACAAAATGACCAAGAAACAAGGTGACTAATTATCTTCTTCTGAGTGAAAATGTACATGACTGTATGGCCCCTGTTGTAAGCAGCATATCTATTTAGCTGAGTAGTAATTAATAGTAATTATTACAGAAAATGATATTCAATTGTTCAGATTGTGCAAAATTTAAGTTCAGTTTAAGCCAGCCATTGCCAAGTGCTTTTTCTATCATTAAGCAAAACTAGGTGTCAGCTAATTCATGCTTTCTTCCTCTTCCTAGCTGTTAGCACTCCTCATACCTCTCTGAGATTACTTATGCCCTTCTGCAGGGGAAAAGTCATAGGACTTTCTTCCTGCAGCCCTCTATCCTAAATCTTTTACTTGCTTCTCAGGTTTTTTAAGGAGGATTCATCAAAAAGGATCACAAGGGAATATACAATGGGATTGTGGGAATGGGAGTGGGGATGGGGAGGTAGAGAGCCATGAGAGCTGGAAGGGATGCAATAACTGATTAAAAGGGTATCATTCCCACAAGTTCATAAAAAATTCTTATAATTTTATTTTGGTTCCGCAAACCAAGTGTGGAATTGTTGGGGTACTTTGTGTTAACTCTCTAGGTGGTGCAGTGGATAGAGTATTAGGCTTACTGCCAAGAAAATTTTAGTGTGAATCAGTTAGTTCCTAGCAATGTGATTCTGAGCAAGATTCTGAACTGAGCTCTCTAAGCTTCAGTTTTTTCATCATAAAATAAAATTGATAACAGTATTTTGAGGTAGCTAGAGAGTATGGTAGACTGTTCTTCATTCTTAAAGAGGACCAATGATTTTAGGAGGGTAATGTATTGAGTTGCAAATGAATCGGATTTAAATATACCAGTCCTGTACAAAGTAAGCAGCTTCACTCTTTCTTTCAGAGCCATCTGGGTCCAGTAGGAAGATATAGATAAGAATGACTGGAGATGGTCTTGGGTACAGTGGGAAACTTCAGCTTTTTAAAAAATTTAATTTGAAGTTTATTTTTTCTCAATACATATGAAAACAATATCAACATTCTTTTCCCCCCAAACTTTGGATCCCAAATTGTCTCCTTTCCTCTCTGTTTCCCCTCATTGAGAAGGCAAGCAATTTGATATAGATTGTACATGTATAGTCATATAAAACACATTTCCATATAAGTCATCCTGTGAAAGAAAACAGACAAAAAACAAGAAAAAGGAAGTAAATAAAAAATATCGTTGATCTTCTCTTAGGCTCTACCATTCTTTTTCTGGAGATGGAGAGAATCTTTCATCATAAATCCTATAGAATTGTCTTGGAGCACTGTATTGCTGAGAATAGCTAAGTAATTCATAGTAGATCATCATACAATATTGTTCTCCTGGTTCTTCTCATTTCCCTTTGCAACAGTTTATGTAAGATGTTCTATGTTTTTCTGAGAGCACCCAGCTCACCATTTCTAAAAGTGCAATAATGTTCCATCCCAATCATATACATTTTGTTCAGCCATTCCCCAATTGGTGGACATCCACTCACTCTGTTGCCACTAATAAAAGAGCTACTATATATATTTGAACACATTGGTCCTTTCCCCTTTTGTTTTTACTTTGGTAGAATATAGTCTTAGTACTCTTTTCGCCCTGGAAATATGACCAGGGTGCCTGCTCCCCTACTGCCACAAGCCCAGCTATATTAAAGCTTCTCACACTGGGATTAAAACTTTGTCTGTGAGCCAGATGCACATGTAGGCAATGCAACAGAGTTCTGTCCCTGGTGCCAGCAAAGGGACTCCAGCAAATCTCGTTCTAACCCATTGTCCAATCCATTTCCATGTGTTGGCAGAGAACTTTGAAAACTGACAGGACTGCCACTGCTTCAGTCCAGAGCCTCAGGGCTTGCTCCTGCTTTGCATTAGCATGACCTGTACAGGATTGCATTCCTATTTCTCCACTCATGCAACAAACTTTCCTGTTGAACTTTTAAGTTTTCTTAGACAGGAAAGTATGTTTCACTCTGTCTTTTTGTGGGTTCTACAGTGCTATAATTTATGTAGTTGTTATTTAAAGTATTTTGAGGGGTTTGGGAGAGGGCTCAGGCTTTACTTTGCCAAGTTGGCTCTACCTTTTATGGAGACCTTTTCCTTTTTAAGCTAAGATCTTTCCTAGGTCTTATTTTGTCTGAGTCAATAATTCATTCAGTCATTTAAGGCTAGGTAAGAATCAAGGCAAAAGATTAATTAATTTGTCTACTCAAGAATTAATTGGAAAAGGAAAAGGAAAATTGTTTCTAGCCAGAACAGAAACAATTGCTATCTATGTTCACTCTGAGCCTTTAAAACCTACCCAATGAGCATGTGACACTTGGGCTGGGACCTATTGTTCACTTGGAGTCAGGAAGGCCTCAGTACAAATCCACTTCAGATACTTCTTAGCTGTGACAATTAATCTTGTTTGCCTCAGTTTCCTAATCTGAAAATGAACTAGAGAAATAAATGGCTATTTTCTTTGATAAGAAAAGCCCAAATGGGGTCATAGTCAGACATGACTCAACAACAATAACATGCCAGTCATTGTTCACAAATATTATCTCATGTAATCTTCACAATCTACATGTCCTATTATTGTCCTAATTTTAGGAGTTGAAGAAACTGGGGCAAGCAGATGTTAAATGACTTGCCCAAGATCACATTGCTAAGAAGTATTAGAGGCCAGATTGGACCCAATGCTCAATCCATCTCACTCAAATATATTTTCACAAGCTGTTATGAGGATCAAATGAGATAATATACATTAAAAAGATGTAGGGCTATATAAATTCTAACAATTATTTTTTATTCTGACTTTGATTTTATGCTGGATATTAGATTTAGAGCTAGAATCTTAGATGTTATCCAGTCCAAATTCCCAATTCTTTTCTTTTTTTTAACAGATGAAATAACAAGAAAAGTTGACTTTCTGAAGATTACATAGAGTGAGAGAGCAGAAGGGAGATTTGTATGCAATATCTCTAGCAATTTGAATCTAAGCAGTTTTATTTCACATCATCATCCTGTGGTGGTATACAAAAATGCTATCAGAGCAAGGAAAATTAAAGTAGGTAAGGGAATATAATTTATGTCTGACAGTATTTTACTAAACTTTTTCCATGATAGCTTCTAGATAATTTTTGTCTCTCAAGAAAGGACTTTGGATCCACCATAGGATCTCAGCTTTAGGCCTCCCTACTGGCATTTGACAAACTCTTTAAGATCTTCCAGAAAGTTGGTTTATTCCTGGTTTCTGATGCCATCCTGAGATCAGTAACTTCATTTGAAATGTATTCTTCATCCCTTGACCAGCCAGGAAGCCCATTAAAGAGTCATACAGGGCTCAATCCAAGAGATGTATATTATCATGTAGTCTGTGTCCTTCCAGATGGGTTCTCTGGTGGGCTAAAAGCTAACTGCCCAGATGGAAAAAATGTCACTTTCATTCCCTTCTTCCTGTTGAACCTTGTCCTCTAGATAGTGGCAGTTCAATACAAGGGCTTTCTTGGTTTCATCCATCATAATCTCCATCACAAAGTTTGGGACTGATATAAATTCAGTCTCTTCTAGCTTTTCTCAACAGTCTTTCCATTGTACCACATTATCTATCATTTTATCTATTTAATTGATCAAGCCTGCTTTATATTGACCATTTGGAATCTATTATTTTAACCCGAATTATGAGATACAGGAGTCTAAGGTGTCATCCATATTCTTTCCAAGAGCAGCCTTCTCACTGAATTATGCCATTCCATCACAAATAGCCAGCATGAGAATGTTTTCCTCTATGAGCTCCCTTAGCTTCCTCACAGAGTATTTAGCGTCCAAAACCCAAAGATAGACCCAGAAACTGCCTGCCTATCCTTCCTCACCGTTCCTAAGGGGTCTCTCCACTCTGGTCCCTTTGCAAACTTACTTTTTCTGTCTGTCTTTAGCTTCTGGCTGTTCACTTAAGGATCTTTTCAGCCAGCTCATTTTTGTGTTAGTACTCTAATTAGGAAAGCCTTACAAAGATGCAGAGATTAGGTTAACTATCTCACAAACCATTGTATGTTGTTCCAGTTGCAGATGGAGATGGCCTCAGCCTAAGCATTAAGGAATAGGAAGAATTTTTTTCCCAATTGTTTGTATAATTAAGTTGACAGTAAACTTATTGCACTGTATGGGGAGATTTGGTGATTTAGTTAGTTGAGGGTTAGAACAAAGTTTCTCAGGACAAGGTATAACTATAAATTTCTTCTTGGAAGCTTCCTCTGACATGGGTATAAAATATTTTTATGTCTTTAATGAACCACTGTCCAGTGCAAAGAAAAGTATCATATTGTGTGTATTTCTTTCACTCAAATCTTTTGTAAGGTATGAATATCCTTGATATCTTGTTGGGGAGAAAAGGGATCCATTATTTATTAATGTCCAATTCATGGGGCATGGGCCAGAAATGCCAGGACATTCTGACACAAGCATTACTGTATGTTTTTCCTCCTTTTTTTTTTTTTTTTTTTTTAGAAAGAATTAGAAATGGATTGTTTTTCTTTTGGGAAAAGGGAACCTCCTTGCTGTGACATTGTTAACAATTGAGGGTGAGTAGTATTCTGACCTTTTTTTTTTTTCCTTCATTATATGTTGTATATAGAGTGAATATATTTTGTACTCTAAAATGGTTTCTGAAATGTATTCATTACATAAGTAGAAACAACAATATTATGTTGAACACCCAACTGGAATTAGGGTTATTTGGATAATTAGTGTATATATAAATATAAGATATACATACTAAAATATGTAAATATACACACACATAAATATATAAATTATCTAAAAAACTGATTGATTCCAGTTGGGTATCCAACATAATATGCTTTTGAAGGAATTCCTGTAGGTTCCTATATCAATTTATTTCATGTTTCTTTTTCACTTTGCCCAGGATTTTTGTCCGTGTTTTAAGGAAATGAACAGTAAACAGCTCAAAAGTGAGGAAAGCTGGGAATCATAGGATTGTGGGTATGTATGAAACTTCAGATGCTAACTAGTAATAAGACATAATATTTTGAGATTTGCAAAATATTTTATATACATTTTCTCATTTGATTTTCCCAATACTCATGTGAAATAGAATGACATGAATGCCCCGCATTTTACCAGTAAGGAAACTGAGTTTGAAAGTTAAGGGTCTCACATAGCCAGTGGGCACTTGCTCTGGTATTTGGATGCAATTCTCTCATTTTAGTATATGAGGAAACGTGAATCCAGAGAATTTTAAGTAGGTCCCTCAAGTTATTTTCTCTTTCCACTGATGCTTCCTTCTTATCTCCAGCTCCTTGTTGAACTTCCAGAAAAGCTCATGAGGTAATTTAACATATGTAAAGTGCTTTGGGAGCTTAGTTGTATCACTGTGTCAATATGGAACTAAATAAGTGCATGTTTGTGATAAGGTCAGAACTCCCTAAAAACAAGAATTAGGATAGAGAAAGGGTTAAGGATTGAATTTGTTTTAATTAATATAGAAAATTTTCAAGGGAAAACTTTCTCTTTACTCTTTTGTTTAAGACCATTTTTGAATAAGTTACTGGTTCAGTAACCACAGCCAGTATGTATTAGAAACAGAAGTTGAATTCAGGGCTTCCTACTTCTCCAGGTGACTCTCTATTCATTATTCATGCCAAGGAGAGCTATGTCAAGGCCCAGTGAAGTTATTTTACTTATTGTAATATCCTAGCATTAACCAAAATGCAATCTTAATCCTTCAGTCAAGTCAAGATCTTATGGATCTGGCTTCCTGAAGTTGAGAAGAATGTGAAATTACTACTTTTTTCTTTTGAAAATGTCAAATGGTACTTTTGGAGTTGTCACTTCAGGAGACTTTATTAATAGCAAAATTTTATCCCTGGCTAAGAATATATGAAATGGACCTCTCTCAGGATCATAGAATAATAGGTGGAAGTGACTTTAGAGGTCAGCCAGTTCAAATTAATTTTATAGGTAGAGTAGTATGGAACTATCAAATTAATCAATCTTTCCTTTCCCCAACTGTCAAGTAGCATCTAACAAGATGCTACACCTTATATTCTGATATCTTTATCAGATTCAATAGAATCAAAGGTATTAAATTAGGTACAAAATACCCCTTAATTAATTTGAAAGGAGTAAAAGCCTCAGAATTAAATTAGCTAAAATGAAATGCTGGTGCTCAGAATGTATCAGGATTGGATAAAGAGAGGTAGTCATGCCCTATGAATCTTATCTAAGAAGCAAACCAGTTAATAGTTCAAGCATTTTCGTGTTTGGCCTAAAAGAGAATGGTCTGGTCAAGTCCCTGAGAGGAGAACTTGGGAAGCAAGAAAAAGAGCCTCTAATTTCTCCCCCATCCTCCACAGGGGTGAACTTTAAAAAGTTCACCAAAAAAAAATCTAATAACCCTGTTAGCTAAAAGACTTCCAGAATCCTTGTTGACCACTTTTTCATATTATGCTCTGATCTTGTACTTACTTTCTCTTGTACTCTGCATAAATTTGTGGGAGAGTGTGTCACTGGATTGGTAGATGCTGTAGACAACCTTTTCTTCATTTTTTGAAATAACTTTTTATTTTCAAAATATTTGCAAAGATAGTTTTCAACATTCACTCTTGCAAAGTCTTGTGATTCAAATTTTTCTCCCTCCCTTCTGCCATCTCCTCCTCTAGACAGCAAGTGATTCAATATATGTTAAACATGCAATTTTTCTATACATATTTCCATATTTATGAGTGCAGAAGAAAATCAGATCAAAAAGGAAAAAAAGCAGAAAGCAAACAACAAAAAGTTAAAATATTATGTTGTGATCCATATTCAATTCCCACACTTCTCTCTCTGGATGCAAATGGCTTTCTCAATCACAAGTTTATTGGAATTGGCCTGAACCATCTCATTATTGAAAAGAGCTAAGTACATCAGAATTGATCATCACATAATCTTGTTGTTGTTATATACAATGTTCTCTTGATCAACCTTTTCTTTCTATAGTAGTCTAGTAAAAGTTGGTTTAAAACACTAATAAATCTGGTAGACTAATTTATATCAAATGATGATCATTGGGGGAAACATCAGTGAGTGGTATGATACTAGGAAATAAATGTCTAATCCCTCAAGGTTAAAGGTTGCTGGTACCTATGAAATAACGGTTTCTAGGTGAAAAAAGTACACAAGACCCTTCTAAGTTTAAACTACATTCCCGTCTGTCACTTTTTAAACTTTAGACAGTCAACAAAAAACTAAATTCTGATTTGTGGCATTTGCCAGTTTTTAAGATGTAAAAATTCTTATAATAAATACTTGTCAGTTCTCAAGAGTTGTTACAAGTTGACTTCCACGCATCATTTAATAGCAGAATACAGTTAGTGTAGTTCGATCTATATCTGAACAGAAGTCACAATTAAAAGTATTCTCTTGAAAATATCCAGGAATGGACTTCCGGCCAAGATGGTGGAGAGGAGGCACACAGCTGTGTAAGCTCCGCATTTTCTCTCAGAATCCATTTCATGGCAAGCCTCTGAATTAATGCTTGACTGAAAAAAAAACCCACAAATAGTTACCAAGAGAAGCCATCCTTGAAAATCCTCAGAAAAGGTCTGTTTTTGCTCGAGGGCGGGGAAGGTTTTAGATCAGGTGCAAGCTGAGGGCAGCAGCAGTGAGAGCACAGGAGCAGCTCACAGCCAAGTAGATGGGAGGGGGGTGGGGTGTGATTCTTCCCCCCTCCACCCCCCCCCAGGCAATCTGTAGAGGAAGCTCAGTAACACCCACCCAACCCCTCCCCCAAAAAAAGCAAATTCCAGTTGGGGTTTTTTCCTTTTTTTTTTTTTTTTTTACTAGTTTGTCTTTGATTCTTCTCTGACAAAATGAGCAAAAAATTGAAAAGGACCTTAACCACTGACAGCTTCTATACGGATAGAGAGCAGACTCTAAACCCTGAGGAGACTAAAAACAGACTGTCTTCAAATGAATCCCAAAGGAGGAGATTATCTGTTCCTTAGCACAAATGAATCTCATAGAAGAAATTTAAAAGGCTCTCACAAGAGAGCTAGAAGAAAAATGGGAAAAGGAGAGGGAGACTTGGCAAGAGAGTCTGGAGAAGTCAACCCACTCATTTAAAGAGAGAGTGGATAAAGAAATCAAATCCTTGAAAAATAGGATTAGTGAACTGGAAACAGAAAATAGCTCTCTAAAAAACACAATTGGCAACATGGAAAAAAATTCCATAGAACAAAAGAACTCAATTGGACAATTATAAAAAAGATATTAAAAAAGTGAGTGAAGAAAATATTTCATTGAAAATCAGAATTGAACAAATGGAATTGAATGACTCGAGGAGACAACAGAATCAGTCAAGCAAAATCAAAAAAATCTTTTGCAAATCTAACTCAGCTCTGTGGAAGTACCATTGAGGTTAATACATCTGTTTTCTATGACTTACCTTATCAGATGCTGCACAAAATAAGCCTGTTTGTTGAAAGAAGACAATGAGGAGCCTGCAATAAGTCAAAGTTCTGTTAACTCCCAGACATCTTTTTTCTGGTATTTACTGACTGATCTTGCTGATCTGTGCCCTACCAAACTGGCCTAAAGTAGCCTTGCAATTAATTGTTCCTGAAAACAACTATTCTATGTTTACCTGTTCCTGGGAAAGACTGCCGATTCTTTGTCCCAACTCCTACTTTAATTTCTCCTGTGTGATTTTTGAGTATAAATCTTCTCTGACTCTCCTAGGTTGGAGATTTCTTTGCATTTTGTAGGGGGAGCTTTGACAAAAGTGACTGAGTTTCCTCCTAATAAGATTTTGCTGCTTTCAACCTACCTTGGACACTTCTGAATTTTGAAGGGTATCACTTGGTTGAAATTTCATATTCATCAACTTTCTATACTTGTGTACCCACATCATTGTCTTTAGATGCTCATCTTTATCTTCCTCAGTTGGAATTATTTCTATTTCTTTAGAGAGCTTTTCAGGTACCTATGTTTGACTTACCTTACAAAGTTTTAAGCCATGAGAACTACTTAACCTTTTCTCAAGTGAACAACAAGTTTTTATTAAGCACTTAACTGAGCTTCTCATTAGGGATACAAATTTAGAAACAAAAAAGTTCTTGCCCTCAGGAAGCTTACATTCTAATAGGTGACACACACACAAAATGGAAACTGAAAAGTGGGGATGAGATGTAGATGAAAGTTCTTACAGCAGGGAAATGGTATACAACACTGCATTTTTGATGGAATTGTGAACTGATGCAATCATTCTAGAGTGCATTTTGGAACTATACTCAAAGAGCAATCAAACTGAGCATATTCTTTCATCTAGTAATATCACTACCAGTCTGTATTCTGAAGAGATCATTAAAAAGGGAAAAGGACCTGCATGTGCAAAAATATTTATAACAACATTTTGTGGTAGTAAAGAATAGGAAATTAAGGGGATACCCACTGGGAAATGGCTGAACAAGTTGTGGTATATGAATATAATGTCATGCTATTATGCTATAAGAATGATGAGCAAACAGATTTCAGAAAAATCCAGAAAAACTTATGTGAACTGATGTTAAGTGAAGTGAGTGAACCAGGAGAACAGTTTACACAGCAACAGTTACACTGCAATGATCAACTATGATAGACTTTAACTCTTCTCAGAAATACAGTGGCCCAAAAGAATCCCCAAAGACTTATGATGGAAAATGCTAATCACATATAAAGAAAGAATTGTGGAGTCTGAATGCAGATCAAAACAATATTTTCATTTTTTTTTTTTTGCTTTTTGCTGAGCATTTTCCCCTTTTGTTCTGTTTCTTCTTTTACAACATAACTAATGTTGAAATATATTCAACTTGTTTGTACAAGTATAATTTATGTCAGATTGATTGTCATTTTGGGAGAAAAAGGATGGAGAGGAAGAAGAGAAGAAAAATTTGTAGCTCAAAATCTTATAAAAAATTAATATTGAAAACTATCTCTATGTGTAACTGGGAGAAATAAAATACTACTTACAAAAAATCTCATCCCACTAAATCTCAGTGATATCTTTGAAATTAAATTCATCAGCTAGTACTGGTTTATTTTATTCATTACTCATACTTTGGGCGTGTTCTATAGGTTTTATAGCTAGTTCTCTTCGCTGTTATTACTTGTGATTTCTAAACTTATCTTTTGCTATTATTCTTCCTATATTATACTTGCTATTTTGGTGTAGCTGATAAATGTGAAATATTTTCTTCCTTTTCTTTCCTTTCTCAGTGTACCATATACCCCTAAGTCAACAAGAACAACAACAAAAACCCATTAAATCCCAACTATATGAAATATATAGTGCTTGGCCCTCTGGGGAATATACAAAGATATATTGGAGAGATCACTCTCTTTAAGGAGCTAATACAATAATAAGGAGAGATTACACACACACACACACACACACACACACACAAACACACACACACACACCATAAATCAGAGTATAGTAAGTATAAGAAAAAACAACAGTATGCTTGAAGTTTAGATGAGGAAGCTGAAAGGTGAAAGAAGCTAACATTTTTTAAAAATATTTTTCCTCAATGTAAACTATTTGCATTTTTGTTTTTCTTCCCGGGTTATTTTTACCTTCTGAATCCAATTCTCCCTGTTCAACAAGAGAACTGTTTGGTTCTGCAAACATATATTGTATCTAGGATATACTGCAACATATCTAACATATATAGGACTGCCTGCCATCTAGGGGAGAGGGTGGAGGGAGGGAGGGGAAAAATCGAAACAGAAGCGAGTGCAAGGGATAATGTTGTAAAAAAAATTACCCTGGTGTCAATAAAAAGTTATTATAAAATAAATTGTAAAAATATTTTTGCAATCCTAGTTGTAATAGGCCTAAAGCCCACTGATGTGATTCCTGCTTCTTCTGAACTTTGTTTGGACCTTTCTCAAAGTGTAATTATTTACATTCTTCCTTGTAGTTATTTACATGTCTTAGCTACTTTTTTTTTTTTACTAGATTATAAGTTCCATAAGGCCAGAAACTATATTTTACAGGAATATAGATTTAGTGCTAGACAAGATCACTGGGATCCTCTGACCTAGGCTTATCACTTGACAGATAAAGAAACTGACGTTCATTGATGATGTTCAGGTATAAGTTATAGTGTCATGATGTGAACCCAGAATCTCTGGCTCCAAATTCTTCCCTCATTTCACTAAAATATCATTCTTCTCACTTATTTTGTTTTGCTCCTATACTGTCTCATGAGTGGTAGGTACTTAATACATCAATTAAATTTGAATTTAATTGTATTTAGTTTAATCAATTAAAATATCAATACAAAGAAAGAAAATCTGCATCAATTTCTGGAAAAATAATGAAGACTGAAGAGAAAATGTGGAAAAAAGAGAAGGATATAGATTGTTTGGAATTTGCTCACCTTGCATTTCTAACACATAATACATCAAGTTCTTGGTGAGCTATATAATTATAGGCTTAATGCAAAAGGAGCACATTGTTTTGAGCTGGCGTTGCTAATGGAAGAATTAGCTAATCTGAGGTTGAAGCAAAGCTCTTGAAGAGCACTTGTGAATAATTTGTGAATTTATTTCTTCCACTTCAATTATTTGGCATTTTCAGCATTTAATCCACAAAGAGTAGAACCACAGTCTCATTTGTAATATGATCCACCTGTGTATTGAGATACTAAAAGTTAAATCTACCTTAGGTCAGAAAACAATTACAAATAATTTCTTTTTTTAATAACTTTTTATTGATAGAACTCATGCCAGGGTAATTTTTTACAACATTATCCCTTGCATTCACTTCTGTTCTGATTTTTCCCCTCCCTCCTTCCACCTCCTCCCCCAGATGGCAAGTAGTCCTTTACATGTTGAATAGGTTACAGTATATCCTGGATACAATATATGTGTGCGGAACTGAACAGTTTTCTTGTTGCACAGGGAGAATTGAATTCAGAAGGTATAAATAACCCGGGAAGAAAAACAAAAATGCCAGCAGTTTATATTCATTTCCCAGTGTTCTTTCTTTGGGTGTAGCTGCTTCTGTCCATCTTTGATCAATTAAAGCTCTCTTTATTGAAGAGATCCACTTCCATCAGAATACATCCTCATACAATATCGTTGTCGAAGTGTATAATGATCTCCTGGTTCTGCTCATTTCACTCAGCATCAGTTCATGTAAGTCTCGCCAGTCCTCTCTGTATTCATCCTGCTGGCTATTCCTTACAGAACAATAATATTCCATAACATTCATATACCACAATTTACTCAACCATTCTCCAATTGATGGACATCCTTTCATTTTCCAGCTTCTAGCCACTACAAACAGCGCTGCCACAAACATTTTGGCACATACAGGTCCCTTTCCCTTCTTTAGTATCTCTTTGGGGTATAAGCCCAGTAGAAACACTGCTGGATCAAAGGGTATGCACAGTTTGATAACTTTTTGAGCACAGTTTCAAATTGCTCTCCAGAATGGCTGGATGTGTTCACAATTCCACCAACAATGTATCAGTGTCCCTGTTTTCCCACATCCCCTCCAACATTCCGCATTGTCTTTCCCTGTCCTTCTAGCCAATCTGGCAGGTGTGTAGTGGTATCTCAGAGTTGTCTTAATTTGCATTTCTCTGATTAATAATGATTTGGAGCATATTTTCATATGTCTATAAATAGTTTCAATTTCTTTGTCTGAGAATTGTCTGTTCATATCCTTTGACCATTTATCAATTGGAGAATGGTTTGATTTCTTATAAATTAGAGTCAATTCTCTATATATTTTGGAAATGAGGCCTTTATCAGAACCTTTGATTGTAAAAATGTTTTCCCAGTTTATTGTTTCCCTTCTAATCTTGTCTGCATTTGTTTTGTTTGTACAAAAACTTTTCAATTTGATATAATCAAAATTTTCTATTTTGTGGTCAGTAGTTATCTCTAGTTCTTCTTTGGTCATAAATTCCTCCCTCTTCCACAGGTCTGCGAGGTAAACTATCCTATGCTCTTCCAATTTATTTATAATCTCATTCTTTATGCCTAGGTCATGAACCCATTTTGACCTTATCTTGGTGTACGGTGTTAAGTGTGGGTCAATGCCTAGTTTCTGCCAAACCAATTTCCAATTTTCCCAGCAATTTTTGTCAACAAATAATTTCTTTTACCTGTCATTATCTACTTGACATTCCCAATGCATTACTTCTACTTCCATGTTTTTGTATAAATGATGGCCTTATAAAAGGAGAAAAAAAAAAACCACCAAAAAAACTATTGATAAAGTAGATCATCTAGCTTCTCCATCACATGAAAACAACTGGGCATAGGGGAAAGATCATAGTCAATTACAAATGGAAAACACATTATCCATTTTCCCTTCTACCTTTTAGAGTCCCTATTCCAAAAGTTAAATTCATGTATCACCTCTTACAGGAATCCTTTTCAGATCTTCCTCTTTATTGACCCCTGCCAATTGTTTATACTCTTTCTAACACCTTTCCTCTGGAATAGTTATTTTGTCTCTACTTGGTTTGAATTTTTGTTGTTGTTGTTGTTAAATTTACCTACCTAATTATGTTCTTCTTAGTGGAATATAAGCTCTTCAACTACAGAGATATTTTTAAATCCCCAATACCTAGCACAATGTGAAATTGTGAAAGCAGAGTAGGTACTTAAATGCTTATTGAATTAAATCCAATTTCATTCAATCTTTTAAAATCGATTGTAAATAACTACACTTAATTGTTACTCAAGTACACAAATATAAAGGGATCCACAAATAGAAAATTTAGCAATAACAGCAATAACTCACATTCATAATATATATTATATATGTTGGCAAAGTATTTTCCTTAGATTAATCCTATGAAATATACAGTTAAATTGTTATTATTCTGATTTCATAAATAAAACTGACACCTGGAAAAATAACTTGCCTAAATTCATGGATCAATATTTGAAACAAAGCCTTTGTTCTCTAAGCTCAGTATTCTTTATATTACAAAATATTAGCTTTCAAAAAAAGTCAATTAACAAGTCATAACTGGACAAATTCATTAGAGGCAGATATGCAAGAAAATGGAAAAGGTGATATCATAAGTAAATAAGGGCAACATGGAAAGTTGAATTTATGGATAAGGGAAGAGTTTATGACCAAATAAGAGTTAGAGAAGATCATGAGAAATAAAATAAATAATTTTGATCACATGAAATTTAAAGTTCTTGCTCAAATAAAATCAGGAAAGCAGGAAAGTAAGGGAAAAAATTCCCATAAAATATTCAAGTTTCTCTAATCAAGACCTCAAATTTCTCAAATATATAGGGAACCAAGTCAAATTCATAAATAAATGAGCCATTCTCCAATTGATAAATAATCAGAGGATATGAACAGACAATTTTCAGAAAAAGACAAAACTTTCAATAATCACATGAAAAAAATGTTTTAAATTACTAATCATTAGAGAAATATAAATTAAAACAACTCTGAGGTACTACCTGCAGGGCAAAAAGGTGCACTATTGTGTGGAGCTGTAGTAGAGCAGGGGGCTTAGTCACAGTTTGAGGGCTAAGAATTTGTGATTGCAAGGACAAAGGTCCTTTCTTAAGCAAAGAACAGAGTACAGATTAGAAGAGCAGTGACTATACCTCTCCTTTAATCATACTCTGTTGGAAGCACCAAAAATATACAGACTCTCAGAACTAACTCTGAAAGCAGCAGCACAAAATTTGAAGCTTGGAACAGTGTTCCCTCCATCTTGAAAGCAGAGTCCAACTTTAACATAAAGTTAAAAAAATTTAAATAAGGAAAAAAGCAAACAACAGCAACAACAAAAGAGCAATGCTATGAAAAGCAAATGTGGTGACAGGGAAGATCAAAACACAAATTCAGAAGAAGACATTTTGTCTAATTCACAAATCCAACAAAAATTCCTGGAAGAGAACAAAAAGGATTTTAAAAATTAAATAAGAGAGGTAGAAGAAAAACTGAGAAAATAGATGTGATGCAAAGAACATTATGAAATTGGAGTAAAAGGCTTGGTAAAAGAAATATAAAAACACACTGAAGAAAAGGACTTTAAAAGCAGAATTGACCAGATATAAAGAGATACAAAATCTCACTGAAGAAAATATTTCTATTTAAAAAATATTTTATCTACCTATATAGTTTTTAACATTCTTTTTAAATAACATTATGAGTTCCAATTTTTTCTCCATCTTTCCTTCCCTCCCTCTTCCCCAAGAGGGTAAGCCTTCTGATATGTTATATATGTATGATTATGTTAATTATATTTCTACTTCAGTTATGTTGTGAAAGAATGAAAGAAAAAAAAATCCATAATAAAAGAAAGGAAAACAAAGTGAAGATAATATATTTCAACCTGCCTTCAGACTCCTTGGTTCTTTCTCTGGATGTGGATAGCATTTTCCTTCATAAGTCTTTTGGAATGGTTTTGGAATATTGTATTGCTGAGAAGTGTTAAGTCATTCATAATGATGAGGTGTGGTCATAAGGTCATAAGAGATCCCCTCTGCTGAGAAATGCAGGTCCAAATGCAAAAGAATTTGCAAACCCCAAAATCTGTGGCAAAAAGGAAATTTTATTGTTCACTAAGAAGCTCTCTTAGTGGGCAAATCCCTAATGAAGAGATTTATAAATAATATGTAAACAGAAACTGAGTTTGTAACCAAATCTTGGCCAGGGGGCTGGGGGCAGTTTGAGCTGATCATTAGACCAACATCTCCAATTGAATGAAATAATTTTAAAGTCTCTGGAATTTCCTAAAGGGGATCTGGGCCACCATAAAAGATTAATGGAGGGTGATTTGACCAAAATCTCCAATTGAATAAAATCATTTTGAAGGCTTTTTCCCAGAGACTGGAATTTGCTGAAAAGGATCAAGGCCACCCCCAAAAGATCAATGGAGGGTGATTTGACCAAGATCTCCAATTGAATGATGCCACTTAACTTGGAAAAGGCTTATCTGGGAAACTATGCTTTTTCCCAGACTTTTCAGAGTCTGAAACCCCAAATCTAGTTTCAGGGTTCACTCCCGTCAATACTTAATCATCATACAACATTGGTATACTATGCACAATGTTCTCCTTGTTCTGGTCACTTCATTCAGGATCATTTTATTTAAGTCTTTTCAGATTTTTACAAACTCCATCTGTTCATGTGTTTTTATAGAACAATAATATTCCATTACATTCATATACCACAATTTGTTCACTCATTCTCCCTTGATAGGCATTCTCCCAATTTCAGATTTTTTGCCATCACAAAAAAGAGCTGCTATTTTTTATACATGTAGGTTCTTTTCACTTTTTATGATCTTTTAGAAAAAGAGACCTACTAGTAGTATTGCTGGATCAGAGTTTATATCTGGTTTTATGGTCCTTTGGGCATAGTTACAAATTGTTCTCCAGAATGTTTGTATCAGTTTATAACTCTACCAACAATGCATTGGTGTCCCAATTTTTCTACATCTTCTATTTATAATTATCCTTTTCTCTCATACTAGCTAATCTGATAGGTGTGCGGTGGTATTTCAGAGTTATTTTAATTTATAGTTCTCTAATCAATAGTGATTTAGATCATTTTTAAATACAATAGATAGATGGCTTTAATTTCATCTGAAAATTGGTATTTATATGCTTTGACTACTTATCAATTGGTGAATGACTTGCACTCATGAATTTGACTCAGGTCTCTCTCTCTCTCTCTCTCTCTCTCTCTGTGTTTGTGTGTGTGTGTGTGTGTGTATATATATATATATATATATATATATATATATATATATATATACACACATATATATATGAGAAGTGAGCCCTTTATCAGAAATTCTGACTATAAAAATTGTTTCCCAATTTTCTGTTTTCCTTAAAGTCTTGGTTGCTTTGGCTTTGTTTGTATAAAACTTTTCTAATTTAATGTAATCAAAATTATCCAACTAGCATTTCATAATGTTTTCTATCTCTTTTTTGGTCATAAACTCTTCCCTTCTCCATAGATTTGACTATGGAGCTAAACTATCCCTAGCTTATAATTTCATTTATGTGTAAATCATATACCCATTTTGACTTTATCTACATACACGGTGTGACATGTTGGTTTATACCTAGCTTCTATTATACTATTGTGCAGTTTTCCAAGTAGTTTTCTTCTCCCAAAAGCTGGAATCTTTGGGCTTATCAAATAGTAAATAACTATAGTCTTTTACTACCATGAATTATATCCCTAGTCTATTCCACTGCTCTTTCACTCTTATTTCTTAGTCAGTACCAAGTAATTTTGATGATTACTGCTTTATAATATGAAAATAATTCCTTAAAATTAGAATCAGAGACTAAAAAATAATGACAACAAGAGACAAAAAGAAACAATAATACAAAATCAAAAGAATGAAAAAATAGCAGAAAAAGTAAAATATCTTTTGGGAAAAATAACTTATCTGGGAAACAGATCAAGAAAAGATAATTTCAGAATTATTGGACTGCTTAAAAGTCATCATTGAAAAAAAGAGCCTAGACATCATATTTCAAGAAATCATCAAGGAAAATTACCCTGATATCTTAGAACCAGAAAGTAAAATAGAAATTGTAAGATCCACCAATCACCTACTGAAAGAGAGCCCAAAATGAAAACTCTCAGGAATGTTATAGCCAAATTCCAGAGTTTCCAGGTCAGAAAAGAAAATGTAGCAAGCATCCCAGAAAGAAATAATTCAAATACTGTGGAGCTATAGTAAAGATCACAAAAGATTTCATTGGTTTCACATTAAAGGAGAAAAAATTTGGAATTTGATATGTCAGAAAGCAAAAGGATTGCAAGCAAGAATAATCTACTTAGCAAAATAAATTTTAAAAAATAATCCTTGAGGGTGGAGATTGATATTTAATGAAATAGAGTACTTTTAAGTAGTCCTGATGAAACAGAGCTGAATAAAATATTTGACCTTCAAAATATCAAACTAATGAGACACATAAAAATTAAACATAAAAGACAAAGCATAAAAGACCTTATAAGGTTAAATTGTTTATATCCCATATTTCTTAGTTCAGATCTTTAGAGAAAAGAAGAATGAACTAATCTCTTTTCCATTTGAGAACCTCCTAAATATTTGAAAACAGCTATTGCTTCCTTCCTAAATCTTTTCTTCTCCAGCTGAAATATGCCTAGTTTTTTTAACATATAATATAACTCTAAACCCCTTCACCATTCTTAATGCTGTTCTGCTAATCAAAGTTTCTACTAATTACAATTCATTCCAAAACTGAATATAATTCTTTAGATATAGTCTGACCTGGGCAGAATATTGAGGGGGAAGATGATCAATTCTACAGTAATTGAGCTTGAATTATTGACAGACACCAGCTTTAGATAGAGTAATCGATGTAATTTGAAAGGCATTAGAGGGTCCTCTGTCTTCAAAACTGGCTGGCAAAGGTATTTGAAATCCTCAACATCTGAATAATTTTTACAAAAGGATGAAAGTTCTACTTATTAGATGTCAAAGAATTGGAATCTTTAAGAGAGTTTTCTAGCAGTCAATGACAGTGCATCCACAAAACTCTAGGGAACAATTTGCATGAGTCAGTTCAGCTGAAGATTGATTAGTAACATACTGTGTCTATAGTAAGTGACTCTCTATCTGTTATGTTGCATTCAGAAATAAATTTGGGTGGTTGAATTCTTTGCAGAAACTTCTTAAAATTTAAGCCTACTCTTCCATGGGACTGAAATGAAGAGGAATGTGTGCCTTCATTTAAGGATGTTGACCATTGCATTACCTTTTCAACAAGTTTTTTTTGTAAAAATATTTGATATTACTCAAGACAGCTAGGTGACACACACAGAATACTGAGTCTGGAGTCAGAAAGACCTGAGTTCAAATTTGGGAGCCCCTTAGGTGTTAAGTGATCCTAGGAAAATCATTTAAGTTCTTTTTAGCTCAGTTTCCTCAATTATAAAATAGGGATAATAATATCCCCCTTTCAGGGATATTATAAAGATCAAATGAGGTAATTGTAAATTACTTAGCATAGTGCCTGGAAAATAGTGGGCACTATATAAAATCTAGCTATTATTATTATCATTAAATGTTACTAGCGTAGGCAAGCTAATTACTGTGTCAATGATATTGGAGAGATACCCATTTAATTTTTCATTAATAATGGGAGATTATTCAAAAATAAGTGCTCAAGAAATAGCAGAAGTAACTCCAATACTTTTTTAGGGGATATCTTTAACCCTGGAAGTGTAAAAGTGTAGCTAGCTGCTTTTTGGAAATCTGACTTGCTATTGTGAATAAGAATTGGTATGAGGATTCTCAGAGTAAATAAGGCTAAAGATTCTCTGATAGTAGGAACTTAATAAAAATTCAATTTAATTCAAGTCAATACAATTGAAGTACAGATAAGAGGGAAGTGTGATGGGAAGAATACACAATATAAGTTATTATCTAGAGAAATTTTCATAAACCTATAAAATCTCAGAGTTTTAGCGAATGTCAGAAGCCTTCTAGTTGCAATTCATATGTGAAGAAAAAACCCCTTCTTAACATGGCCAACAAACAATGATTGGGAGTATGTGACAAAACTGTTATTTGAGTTTAGTTCCTTTGACTATAGCCTCAGAGTCCAGAAAATAAATATTACTTGAAAGAATAGGATGCTGGAAATAGGGTTAGGAGAGGGAAAGAGAATGAGACATGGAAGTCTACAAGACCAATGGTGAGGACTTCCGGTTAAGATGGCGGAGAGGAGGCTCACAGTTGCATAAGCTCCGCGCTTTCTCTCACTATCCACTTCATTACAAGCCTCTGAATCAATGCTTGACTGAAAAAAAACCCACAAATAGTTACCAAGAGAAGCCATCCTTGAGATCCGCCAAGAAAGGTCTGTCTTTACTGGAGGGCTGGGGCGGTTTTAGATCGGACGCAGGCGGCGGGCAGCGGCAGTGAGAGCACGGGAGCAGAGCTGAGAGGGGGTGGGGAGTGATCGTAGCCGTCTCTGCGGGGAGAGCTTCGCTACAGGTTTGGAACCTGCAGCAAGTCAGCAGCCCAGCAGAGAAGCTAAAAACACCGGGGCTGAAGAACACAACCGCAAACAGCTGGAGTCTCTCAGGACCTGGCCGCCCCCCCCCTCTCCCCCCCCTCAGTGACTCAGCACGCTCTGGGATCTCAGAGCGCAGGCGCAGCACAGTCCTGCTAGTGCCTCACTGCTGCCACCTGCAGTCTGTAGAGGAAGCTCGATAACACACCCAGCCCCCCCCCAAAGAAAGACTCCAGTTTTTTCTGTTTTTCTTTGCTAGTTTGTCTCTGATTAATAGACAGAATGAGCAAGAAGCTGAAGAGGACTTTAACCCTTGACAGCTTCTATACAGATAGAGAGCAGACTCTAAATCCTGAGGAGACTAAAAACAGACAGTCCCCAGGTGATTCCCCAAAGGAGGAGATTGTCTGTTCCTCAGCACAGATGAACCTCATAGAAGTGATTAAAAAGGCTCTCACAAGGGAGCTAGAAGAAAAATGGGAAAAGAGTCTGGAGAAAGTTAAAGAGAGAGTGGATAAAGAAGTAAAATCCTTGAAAAATAGGATTAGTGAACTGGAAACAGAAAACAGCTCTCTAAAAAACAAAATTGGCGAAATGGAAAAAAATTCCACAGAACAAAAGAACTCAATTGGACAATTAGAGAAAGATTTTAAAAAAGTGAGTGAAGAGAATACTTCACTGAAAATCAGAATTGAACAAGTGGAATTGAATGACTCGAGGAGACAAGAAGAATCAGTCAAGCAAATCCAAAAAAATCAAACAATGGAGAAAAATGTGAAATACCTTCTGGGGAAGACAACAGACCTGGAAAACAGATCCAGGAGAGACAATCTGAGAATCATTGGACTCCCAGAAAAACATGATGAAAAAAAGAGCCTGGACACTGTCTTCCAGGAAATTATCAAAGAGAACTGCCCAGAAGTCATAGGAACAGAGGAAAAAATAAACATTGAAAGGATTCATCGATCACCCACTGAAAGGGATCCTAAAATCAAAACACCAAGGAATATAGTGGCCAAATGCCAGAACCCTCAGATGAAAGAAAAAATATTGCAAGCGGCTAGAAAAACCCAATTCAAGTATCAAGGAGCCACAATAAGGATCACCCAGGATCTGGCAGCATCCACATTAAAAGATCGAAGGGCCTGGAATATGATATTCCGAAAGGCTAAGGAACTTGGTATGCAACCAAAAATAACTTACCCAGCGAGAATGAGCATCTTTTTCCAGGGAAGAAGATGGACATTCAACGAAGTAAGCGAATTTCATCTATTTCTGATGAAAAAACCAGAACTTAACAAAAAGTTTGATCTACAAATATAGAACTCAAGAGAAATCTAAAAAGGTAAAGATTAATCTTGGGAACTATATTTTGACTATATAGATGTATAAAGAATACATGTATACCTTGTTCTAGAAATTGATGTGGAAAGGACATTGTACCAGAAAAAGGGTAAAGTGGGGGTAGTACATCTCATGAAGAGGCATAGGAAACCTATTATACCTGAGAGAAAGAATGGAGGGGGATGAATATAGTGGGTATCTTACTGCCTTCAGAATTGGCTTTAAGTGAAAAATCTTAAGACATATTCAATCTAAGGTGAAACTTCTCCCATCTCATTGAAAAGTGAGAAGGGAAAAGTGGAAAGGGAAGGAATAAGCTAAGCGGAAGGGAATACGGGAACTGGGAGGGAAAGGGGTAAGATAGGGGGAGGAACTCTAAGGCGGGGGGAGGGACACTAAAAAGGGAGGGCTGTGAGAAGCAAGGGGTGCTCACAAGCTTAATACTTGGAAGGGGGGGAAAGGGGAAAGAAGGGAGGAAAGCATAAACCGGGGTTAACAAGATGGCAAGTAATACAGAATTGGTCATTCTAACCATAAACGTGAACGGGGTAAACTCCCCCATAAAGAGGAAGCGGTTAGCAGAATGGATTAAAAGCCAGAATCCTACAATATGTTGTTTACAGGAAACACACCTGAAGCGGGGAGATGCATGCAGGTTAAAGGTAAAAGGTTGGAGCAAAATCTACTATGCTTCAGGTGAAGTCAAAAAAGCAGGGGTAGCCATCCTGATCTCAGATCAAGCTAAAGCAAAAATTGACCTAATTAAAAGAGATAAGGAAGGACACTATATCTTGCTAAAGGGTAGCATGGATAATGAAGCACTATCTATATTAAACATATATGCACCAAGTGGGGTAGCATCTAAATTCTTAAAAGAGAAACTAAGAGAGCTGCAAGAAGAAATAGACAGTAAAACTATAATAGTGGGAGATCTTAACCTTGCACTCTCAGAATTAGATAAATCAAACCAGAAAATAAATAAGAAAGAAGTCAAAGAGGTAAACAGAATACTAGAAAAGCTAGATATGATAGATCTCTGGAGAAAATGTAATGGAGACAGAAAGGAATACACTTTCTTTTCAGCAGTTCATGGAACCTATACAAAAATTGACCATATATTAGGACATAAAAACCTCAAACTCAAATGTAGTAGTAAAGAAATAGTAAATGCATCCTTTTCAGACCACGATGCAATGAAAATTACATTCAACAAAAAAGCAGGGGGAAGTAGACCAAAAAATAATTGGAAACTAAATAATCTCATACTAAAGAATGATTGGGTAAAACAGCAAATCATAGACATAATTAATAACTTCACCCAAGAAAACGATAATAATGAGACATCATACCAAAATGTATGGGATGCAGCCAAAGCGGTAATAAGGGGAAATTTCATATCTCTAGAGGCCTATTTGTATAAAATAGAGAAAGAGAAGGTCAATGAATTGGGTTTGCAATTAAAAATGCTAGAAAAGGAACAAATTAAAAACCCCCAGTCAAACACTAAACTTGAAATTCTAAAAGTAAAAGGTGAGATCAATAAAATTGAAAGTAAAAAAACTATTGAATTGATTAATAAAACTAAGAGTTGGTTCTATGAAAAAACCAACAAAATAGACAAACCCTTAGTAAATCTGATTAAAAAAAGGAAAGAGGAAAATCAAATTGTTAGTCTTAAAAATGAAAAGGGAGAACTCACCACTAACGAAGAGGAAATTAGAGCAATAATTAGGAGTTACTTTGCCCAACTTTATGCCAATAAATTCGACAACTTAAATGAAATAGAAAAATACCTCCAAAAATATAGCTTGCCCAAACTAACAGAGGAAGAAGTAAATATCCTAAACAGTCCCATCTCAGAAAAAGAAATAGAACAAACTATCAATCAACTCCCTAAGAAAAAATCCCCAGGACCAGATGGATTTACATGTGAATTCTACCAAACATTTAAAGAACAATTAACTCCAATGTTATATAAACTATTTGAAAAAATAGGGATGGAAGGAGTCCTACCAAACTCCTTTTATGACACAGATATGGTACTGATACCTAAACCAGGTAGGCTGAAAACAGAGAAAGAAAATTATAGACCAATCTCCCTAATGAATATTGATGCTAAAATCTTAAATAAAATATTAGCAAAAAGATTACAGAAAATTGTCACCAGGATAATACACTATGACCAAGTAGGATTTATACCAGGAATGCAGGGCTGGTTCAATATTAGGAAAACTATTAGCATAATTGACTATATCAATAACCAAACAAACAAAAACCACATGATCATCTCAATAGATGCAGAAAAAGCATTTGATAAAATCCAACATCCATTCCTAATAAAAACACTTGAGAGCATAGGAATAAATGGACTTTTCCTTAAAATAGTCAGGAGCATATATTTAAAACCATCAGTAAGCATCATATGCAATGGAGAAAAACTGGAACCTTTCCCAGTAAGATCTGGAGTGAAGCAAGGTTGCCCACTATCACCATTATTATTTAATATCGTATTAGAAACACTAGCCTCGGCAATAAGAGTCGAGAAAGATATAAAAGGAATTAGAGTAGGCAATGAGGAAACCAAACTATCACTCTTTGCAGATGATATGATGGTATACCTAGAGAACCCCAGAGATTCTACCAAAAAGCTATTGGAAATAATTCATAATTTTAGCAAAGTAGCTGGCTACAAAATAAATCCCCATAAATCCTCAGCATTTTTATACATCACCAACAAAACCCAACAGCAAGAGATACAAAGAGAAATTCCATTCAGAATAACTGTTGATACCATAAAATATTTGGGAATCTATCTACCAAAGGAAAGTCAGGAATTATATGAGCAAAATTATAAAAAAGTCTCCACACAAATAAAGTCAGACTTAAATAATTGGAAAAATATTAAGTGCTCTTGGATAGGCCGAGCGAACATAATAAAGATGACAATACTCCCTAAACTAATCTATTTATTTAGTGCTATACCAATCAGACTTCCAAGAAAATATTTTATTGATCTAGAAAAAATAACAACAAAATTCATATGGAACAATAAAAAGTCGAGAATCTCAAGGGAATTAATGAAAAAAAAATCAAATGAAGGTGGCCTAGCTGTACCTGATCTAAAATTATATTATAAAGCAGCAGTCACCAAAACCATTTGGTATTGGCTAAGAAATAGATTAGTGGATCAGTGGAAAAGGCTAGGCTCACAAGACAGAATAGTCAATTATAGCAATCTAGTGTTTGACAAACCCAAAGCCCCTAACTTCTGGGAAAAGAATTCATTATTTGATAAAAACTGCTGGGATAATTGGAAATTAGTATGGCAGAAATTAGGCATGGACCCACACTTAACACCATATACCAAGATAAGATCAAAATGGGTCTATGACCTAGGCATAAAGAACGAGATTATAAATAAATTAGAGGAACATAGAATAGTTTATCTCTCAGACTTGTGGAGGAGAAAGAAATTTGTGACCAAAGATGAACTAGAGACCATTACTGATCACAGAATAGAAAATTTCGATTACATCAAATTAAAAAGCCTTTGTACAAATAAAACTAATGCAAACAAGATTAGAAGGGAAGCAACAAACTGGGAAAACATTTTCACAGTTAAAGGTTCTGATAAAGGCCTCATTTCCAAAATATATAGAGAACTGACTCAAATTTATAAGAAATCAAGCCATTCTCCAATTGATAAATGGTCAAAGGATATGAACAGACAATTTTCAGAGGATGAGATTGAAACTATTACCACTCATATGAAAGAGTGTTCCAAATCATTATTGATCAGAGAAATGCAAATTAAGACAACTCTGAGATACCACTACACACCTGTCAGATTGGCTAAGATGACAGGAAAAAATAATGATGAATGTTGGAGGGGATGCGGGAAAACTGGGACACTAATGCATTGTTGGTGGAGTTGTGAACGAATCCAACCATTCTGGAGAGCAATCTGGAATCATGCCCAAAAAATTATCAAATTGTGCATACCCTTTGATCCAGCAGTGTTTCTATTGGGCTTATATCCCAAAGAAATACTAAAGAAGGGAAAGGGACCTGTATGTGCCAAAATGTTTGTAGCAGCCCTGTTTGTAGTGGCTAGAAACTGGAAAATGAATGGATGCCCATCAATTGGAGAATGGCTGGGTAAATTGTGGTATATGAATGTTATGGAATATTATTGTTCTGTAAGAAATGACCAGCAGGATGAATACAGAGAGGCTTGGAGAGACCTACATGAACTGATGCTAAGTGAAATGAGCAGAACCAGGAGATCATTATACACTTCGACAACGATATTGTATGAGGACATATTTTGATGGAAGTGGATTTCTTTGACAAAGAGACCTGAGTTTCAATTGATAAATGACGGACAAAAGCAGCTACACCCAAAGAAAGAACACTGGGAAACGAATGTGAACTATCTGCATTTTTGTTTTTCTTCCCGGATTATTTATACCTTCTGAATCCAATTCTCCCTACGCAACAAGAGAACTGTTCGGTTCTGCAAACATATATTGTATCTAGGATATACTGCAACATATCCAACATATAAAGGACTGCTTGCCATCTAGGGGAGGGGGTGGAGGGAGGGAGGGGAAAAAAAATCGGAACAGAATTGAGTGTCAATATAATGTAATTATTAAAGAAAAAAAAAAAAAAAAGAAACAATAGGTAGAGAAAAAAAAAAAAAAAAAAAAAGACCAATGGTACTAAAAGGTAAGGAATGGGAAGTGACTATTCCTTTTTCCTTCATCAGATCTTTAACCTGGATTTGGCCTAATTGCAAATGTTCGTTCTCTCTCTCTCTCTCTCTCTCTCTCTCTCTCTCTCTCTCTGTCTCTCTGTCTCTCTGTCTCTCTTTCTGTCTCTCTCTCTGTGTCTCTCTGTCTCTCTCCTCCTCTCCCCCTCTCTTTCCCTCTCTCTTCATATATCTATCTGTATCTATCTATCTATCTATCTATACAGAGAGAGACAGAGACAGAGAGAGAGACAGAGAGACAGAGAGAGAGAGAGCCATATCTATATAAAAAAGCACTAGACTTGGAATTAGGAGGACCTGAAATCAATTGCTGCCTCAGAAACTTACTCACTAGGTGACTTTGGGCAAATCCCTTAGCTATTGCCTCTCTCAATTTCCTTATTTGTGAAATGTAAAATAAAATTGTTGTGAGGATCAAATGAGAAAATATGTGTACAGCACTTGAAAAAATCTTAAAGAATTATATAAATGGGAGATATTATAATCTATGCCCATACCTATATCAATTTTTTTATATTTAGTTATACATCTATTTTTATATGTCTGGCATAGTTATTTTTTCTAAAAAATATTTTCATTTCTGTTTTCACATTGCAAAGGTGTGCTTCATATTTTGCATGTCTGAATGATATATAGAGCCTCATATATCTTGAGAAATATTTTTATATGTAGTGTACTTTTGATTGTGTTGTTATTAAACCATAAAATTAAATTTTTCCAGCTAGTTGCTACTGCTCTTTTAAGAGAGAAAGGCTGTGGCAAGAAGAGAAGAAAAATACATTGGGGATTAATGAAAATATCTAGTTGTTACCAAATGAAATTTTAAATTGGTTTATAAGGTTAGGATTTGTTTGCAACTGAAATTAATTCCAAATGTTCTAATTAATATACAAAAATAGAAGACAGTAATGATTAATTCATGAAATATTTTTTGACCATTGACTATGTTGTAAGTATGGAAGTTATACTACATGGAAGATATAATGTCATATAAGACATGATATTGGATCCTGGTTTTCTGTGGAGTAGAACAAAGTAGAGAAAAAAAAGAGGATAAAGACAATATGTACAAGAAGTGAGCAGAAATTGCCAGATAGTATGCATGGGACATTGGTTGTAGGACATGGTCTAAACAAACAGAAACAGCTGTGCTGAGATAAGAGCCAGGAATCAGCAAAGGCAGCCAACCCAAAGAGCTAAGGAGAAAGGTTTGAAATAAATCTGAGAGTAAAAGTAACAAAGCTAGATTAAAGCCAGCAATTATCATGGGGTGATGGGGAGCATAAATTATGAGCAAGTAATAATTTATCTCCCACAAGGAATGAGCATCCTCTTAAACTGGTAGTGGGCTAGCCATATTCTCTGCTCATTCAATTGCAACAATGCATCTAAGGATTCCTATCCTCAAGGATTTTAGATGCTAATGAAGGGAATAGGATCCACGTACCAATATGTGCAATGAAAGGCAGTACTTGAAAAAATCTACACAAATGATACAAGTTAAGTATAACAGGAATGCAGAGGACCATACAATCATAACTGGGATAATCAGGAAAAATATTGTAGAAAAGAAAATATGAGCTATAGTTTAAAAGATGGTTGGGAGTTTGATTGGTGAAGATGGAATGGTGGGATATTCTAAGAAGAAAATAGCATAAGTAAAACTTTGAAGGAAGGAGAGTTTAATGCATAACCATGAAAGAGTGAGTAATTTAAACTGGCTAAAGCAAAAGACTTAGGTTGGAAAGTAGAGGAAGATGATAGAAAATGGAGCAGGGGCCTGATCACAGAACATCTTGAATTCTAGTCTTAGTCTTGGGACTCTGCCATTATTGCTGTAATTGTTTTCTCTGCTCTTACTTCACATGAAGCTTCCCAACCATATGTGAAATGAGTATACTTCAGACTAGCTTGGAGCAAATTTTCATCAAAGTTTATCACTTCTTGATAACTTGATTTAATTCATTTATTTTTCCCCAATTAACAAGCATTGATTTTTTCTCTTTCCTATTTTCTTGCAATACACACACACACACACACACACACACACACACACACACACACACACACAGGAGGGAGGGGGAGAGAGAAAGGGAGAAAGAGAGGAAAACCAAAACTTTTGTAACAAATATGTATTGTCAAGCAAAAATGTATCCCTAATTTTCACCTTGAGTTTAGGATGTGTCTGTTAGGAAGTCGTCAATAATCTTTATCACTGATATTGTAGAATATGATTGGTCACTATACTGATCAGAATTTTAAAATCATTTGAAGTTGTTCATTTTTTGCCATATTAAATTATTGTCCTGTTTCATTCTAACTAAATTATACTCCATATACCCCTTGACCAGTGATAGCATTATTGGCTTTATTGTTCATTCATGTCCAACTCTTGAGGTTTCATTTAGACTTTTTTGGCAGTTACTGGAGTAGTATGCCATTTTCTCCTCCAGTCCATTTTATCTATGAGGAAACTGAATCACATAGGGTTAAGTAACTTGCCTAGGGTCCCATAGCTAGGAAGTATCTGAGCACTGATATGAATCCAGGACTTCCTGATTACAGGTACTCTATTGCATCAGCTACTTGACCTAATTGCTATTCTATCAGGAGCCAGTTCATACCCTTTAGAGACAGCCAATTGTTGGATTTTCAGTATGACATTTGCACCTCAAATATAGGCAAAATGCTACCAATTAAGACTTGATTTATTGTTTTATCGATTGTCTGTACTAAGAAAGTGAACAAGAAAATGTTAATGATGCAGATTAATAGAATTGTGTTGTGTTCATGCCCCCCCCAAGAACTTGTTGTTAAACATTTACCAACATGTCCTGCCTGTACTCCCAAAGAAGTTTTAAAAAAATAAAAGAATCTATATGTCCAAAAAAAATTTGTAGTATCACTTTTTTGGCATCCAAAAACTGGAAGCTAAGATGTCCATCAATTGGGAAATTGTTGAATAAAATATGGCATATGAATGGGGTATTACTGTTTTGTACAAAATTATAAAAGTCATCTTCAGAGAACTCTGGAGAAAACAATTCAGACCCATTCCAGAATCTTATAACATCCATGCACCTACAGATAGATCCAAGTCACCCACCGTATGTTGATACTCTCTAGGAAGAGAGAATAATACTTCTTCCCTCAACCAACACCTAGGATGTCCACCCAATAGAAAACAAAAACAACATATAAGGCAAATTTAAGGCAATGCTTTAAGTTCATTTTTCCTTATCAGAACTGGTCTGTTGTGAACTCAATGTCTTGATCAGAGACACTGCTCTGCAAATTCTCAGGAAATTCATGATGCATTCATTATTGAAGCAATTAATCAACCCTGGGAAGACCATTGTGTTGGGTTTTATTCTTGTGGCAAAATAACCAATTCTGGATGGGGATAGAAAATGCACGACAGTGACTGTTGGGCATGTGTGACTGATTGCATCTCTGAGATCTTTGGGTACTTCTGCTGCTAGGGATAACCCAGAAGCAGCTGCAGCAGCTCTGAGTTGCTGTCAGTATTCAGTAGAAAGCTCTCAAGTGCATAAGAACTGTGCTGTTCGCTCTAGCTGTGAATTTTCTAGGTATTTCTTTCTAAGCTTTTTAATTACCCATCTTTATTGCACAATATTAATAATTACCACTTTAACTAAAGGATAGTGGGTCTCAAAGCAGCACTGGATAATGTCCACAGGACTCATTTTTTATGATTTCTGTCAGAACAGAGATGCAGTCTGTTAAGTGAAGGAGGAAATGACCACAAACCATCCCACTCAGGACAAATAGATGCTGTATCAGAATTGAAGGTGAATCTGTAACAACTACAGTGGAATTGTGGGTACCATACTGGGGCAGGATCTTAACAGTCATTTAGGAGAGGTCCTTGTATTTACTCCTGAAGTTAAAAATGGTCACAATTCTGCTGCTTCTGAGAAATGGTTCATCAGTGAAGCGAGGAGTTGATTCCAGTTAAGTATTTATGCTTAGGAAAGAATGGAGATGGGTAAACGAGTAACTAGCAATCTCCTCTCAGGTGGCCATTTTCTATGTAGTTTGCTGACATCCAAGGAAAGGCATTTGATGGTAGAGGTGTGGAACTAACTATTGTGTATTTTGTCTCCTTCCTTCTGAGATCTTGTGTGTGGCTGTTATGTTTCATACAATTCTTGCCTTTCTGATTCCTTCTTAACATAGAGCAGAGGAATCTAAACACTGTAATGGCAAATCTAGGATGACATAGTAATTTAGAGCTTCTCCAGATTGCTTACATAATAAACAGTTTTCTTCTCACCAACTGTCTTGCCACCCTAGAGAAATCTCAACCTTAAATCCTTGCTCTCTTGATTGGGATAATTAATTGGGATAGCACCAGACTGCTAAGTGATGATGAGGAAGATGATGATGATGATGATGATGATAATTATAATAATAATTATTATAACACTTTAATATTTGTGAAGTATTTAAAATATCATCTCATTTTGTCTTCCAACAATCTCTAATAGGTAGGTCTTATTATTATGCCATTTTGTACAAACTGAGACCAAAAAAACATTGTGACTTTTCTAAGGTCATATATTTCATAAGTACTCAAGGAAGAATTTGAATTCAGCTATTACTGACACTGAGTCAGTATCTTATCCAGTGCACCATCATGACTACTAGCTGCCAGGGGCCTAACAGTGCCCTATGGTCATCATTTAATTTTCAAGATTTCTCTTTCTTCTTCCCAGTTCTCTTTCCTCTGCCATCATGTCTAGCTGCCTTTTATGTGTCAGTTTTCCCCTTTTGAATGTAAGTTTCTTGAGAGCAGGAAATTTCTTTCTTGCTCATATTTATATCTGCAGTATTTAGTAGCCTGGCACAGAATGTTTAATGTTTGATCTATTTCTCTCTCTCTCTCTCTCTCTCTCTCTCTCTCTCTCTCTCTCTCTCTCTCTCTCTCTCTCTTTCTGTTAGCTTGCTCTGAAACATTCTTTTAACCCATTAGGGAAGAAACTTTAAAACTTTTAAATTTCTTGTGCACCTTGGCTTTCAAGCTTGGCTATACACTCAATTTAATATGAAGGGATTTTACCAAATATTCCTTGTACTCCTCGATAAGTTTCTTATTTACTCTGAGGGTATATGTATTCCAGAATGGGCTCTCTTGCCTTAGGAATATGTTTGAAAGTCCCAGTTATTACAGAACCCATCAAAACATCTACTCCGGAAGCTTTGACTACACTAATCCTCTTGGTCTATTCCTTCTTTCCCAGTCTAAAGGACACTTAACTACTGACTATATGCTAGAACTATAGATTCACATATTTGAAATAGGAACTGATCTACAAAATCATTTAGTTCAAATTTCTTCATTTTATAGATGAGATAACTTGGGCCTACATAGATTAAATAAATAATTAGCTCAAAATAACTGCCTTAGATAGCAAGAGGTAAAGACGAGATTCAAATACAGAAGCTTTCATTCCAGACACAATGCTCTTTTCTCTGCCCCACAACCTCTCTTACTACTCTGCACTCAGACTGTCCCTACCTTATAATCACCATATTCTAAATATGACTTCATCTCTCATATTTTATCAAATGTTAGCTAGACACTGTTTATCAGGCTATCTATCCCTTCCAAAGCTGTCTTTCTTACTGGCCTAAAGGGGATCCATTCCATACTGAAAGGATATTCCTCTTTCAGTGGTTCCATGACACTTCTAGGAGAAGATGCAACCAGAGATTTCAGAGATGATAAAGATGTTCCTGCCCCTTTCCTAACCTACTTTCTAAGGACAAAAATGCAAAATTAGTACAAATTCCCTCAAAGGTCATCATGTATATTCCCAGTTCCTTTGGTGGGAGGAGGGTAAGTGGTGGTGGCAGGAATATAGTCAATCATTATATAAGGATAATGGAAGCCTCAAGTCTATTTTCTTTTGTTGTTGTTGTTGTTGTTTGCTATTAAATAAGATTAAAGAGGGGCACCTAGGTGTCGCAGTGGATAGAGCACCAGCCCTGAAGTCAAGAGGACTTGAGTTCAAATATGACCTCAGATACTTAATACTTCCTAGTTGTGTGACCCTTAGGCAAGTCACTTAACCCAAAATTGCCTCAGCAAAAATAAATAAAAGTAAATAAGTAAGATTAAAGATTTAATGAGGACGTAAGAGAACATAATTGCCAAAGTAAGATCTTAGAATCTCTATGGATTTCAATCGTTTGTCCTATTGCTAAGGCAAATAAGGTAATTTTGCTATGCATTTATATATATATATGTATATATATATATATATATTTGTGTGTGTGTATCTACTCTTTTCTTTTTTTAAAAAAGGTCCAATCTTACCATCTTTCAAGAAATTTGTGAATTCCATCAATTTACCATGATAATTCACATTTATATAGTACAGTAGCATAAAGGTTTACAAAAGATTTTCCCTATAACAATTTTGCAAGGTAAGTAGCATAAATGTCTAGCTAAGTAGCACAATGGATAGAATGGCAGGTCTGGAGTCAGGAAGACTCATCTTTCTGAGTTTAAATACTTACTAGCTGTGTGCTCCTAGATAAATCATTTAACCTCTTTTGCCAGTTTCCTCCTCTATAAAATGAACTGAAGAAGCAAAGGGCAAACTACTCCAGGAAAACCTCTAATGGGGTTTCATGCCTATCACAACTTTCCCAGTATAATGTAACCTTAAGCCAAGTGTGTTGTCTTTATATCTACCTAGCCCCTAACATAATGAGTAGGATATAGTAGGTTATTAATCATTTTTAAAAATTTAACTCTTTGGATTCAACTCAATTAATATTGCTTTCTTTATAAGGTTTATAGTATCCTAGAAAAGGCACAGTATCAATTCTTGGTACTTAAACTTTATAGGTCCAAGTGATTTTCTGCATAGAGCATTCCTAAAAGGCTGGCTTGTCTTCTAGATTTCCTCATCTGTCCCTTTGTTTTTTGAAACCATCTGGTCCCTGTCTCTGGCTGTCATGTGTCCTGATATAAACCACAAAAATTGCCTTGAGATTTTCAACTGAAAGCTATTGGGATGACTAGACCTTCTTTCCACAACATTTAGCCTATTATTTTAAATTAGTGCCAGACAACAGATGGACACCCTGAGTGCTACACTGGAACCCTTGAGATATTAAAAGAACCAGAGGAAGCCTCCAGTTTGTTTGGTAAGATTATTCTATAGAGAAATGCATGGACAAAAAAGCCACAGGATGAGGAAGCTTATGGGTGTGGTATGTGGAAGGGAGACTCAGAGATGGAGGTTGTGACCTACATGGGTGAGAAATACCTGCACTGACAGGACTACTGATTGATCCAAGGAAATGATACAATATTCATTGCAAAACACATAGGAAAATATAAGAAAAATAGTGAAGTGGCTCGGAAGTACTACAGGAAAATTACTTAGCAACATATGAATTCTACTGTTCATTCTTTCCTTCCCTCCTTCCTTCCCTCCTTCCTTCCTTCCTTCCTTCCTTCCTTCCTTCCTTCCTTTTTTCCTTCCTTCCTTCCTTCTTTCCTTCCTTCCTTTTTTCCTTCCTTCCTTCCTTCTTTCCTTCCTTCCTTCCTTCCTTCCTTCCTCCTTCCTTCCTTCCTTCCTTCCTTCCTTCCTTCCTTCCTTCCTTCCTTCCTTCCTTCTTTCCTTCCTTCCTTCCTTCCTTCTTCCTTTCCTTCTTTTTTTCCTTTCTTTACTCCCTCTTTTCTTCTTTCTGTCTCTCTCCTGTCTTTCTTCTTTTTCTCTGTCCACCTTATCTTCCTCCCTTCTTTCCTTCCTACTTGCCTTCCTTTCTTTCTCCTATACTCTGCTTTCTATTATTGGTAAATCATGGAAAATGTTGGAAAATCATTCTTGCCAACAACTGCAAAGACTGAGAATCTATGAAGAATTACTTCATTGAGATTGAAACTTGTATATAGTCATTAATGTTAGGTTAGGGAATCAGAATAAAGATTATTCCCTTAAATGAATATAAACTGCTTGCATTTTTATTTTTCTTCCCGGGTTATTTATACCTTCTGAATCTAATTCTCCCTGTGCAACAAGAGAACTGTTCAGTTCTGCACACATATATTATATCTAGGATATACTGTAACCTAGTTAACATGTAAAGGACTGCTTGCCATCTGGGGGAGGGGGCGGAGGGAGGGAGGGAGGGGAAAAATCGGAACAGAAATGAGTGCAATTTTTTTATTATTTTGTATTATTATTATTACAGATAATTCTGCAAAAAATAACCCTGACATGGATTCTGTCAATAGAAAGTTATTTTTTAAAAAATAAATACATTAAAAAAAAAGATTCTTTCCTTCCTGGAAGGCCTTGTTATTGCTCTAGGCTTGGGTGAGGATATTAAAATCCAGGCAGTTTTTAAGTTTAATGTTTTCCACATAGTAATGATATTGGTTAATATATATAGCACATTAAAGTTTGCAAAGTGCTTTAGATATATTAGATAATTTAATCCTCCCAACAATCTTACTAATATTACCCCCAACTCTACCCCATTTTACAAATTAGAGGATGTAAAGTGACTAGTACAGAATTACACAAACTCAGTGCCCAAATCAAGAAGTAAACTTGGGTCTTCCTTACTCTAAATCCAGTACTTTATTCATTGTACATATCTCTGATTTTAAAAATTCATTCATTCATTCCTTCAGTTGGTTTATTCTCTTCAACAATCAACTTAACTTTTTTCAGGATCAAATTGGCCTTCTTTGTGCCTACTATTCTAAAAGAGGACATTAAATACTGCTTAGTGTGCATAACATCTCTATTACATTTATAAAAGAATAAACAATGCATAATGTTAGAATACAGATGAAAGTGGAAGAAACAATATTCCTAGTTCAACAGTTTTATTTGCTTTTCATCTTTTCTTTATGAATCTCAAGTCTCTTTGGTGTTTAACATCAAAGCAAAGATTGCAAGTCAGCAGGGTGAACTCTATATATTCCTAGTCAGAAGTCCTAAATTGACCCTTCAGAATCAGGCTTACTGATTGGGTGACCTTGACTAATTCCTTTAACTTTACTCATCTTTGCAATGAGAATAAGAGTCTTTTCACTCTCAATCTCACAGAGATGTTCCATCTACCTTAAAGAACCATGTTAGAATGAGCTAACATGTCTACAATTAGAGTATCTGAATTCAGCCTTAGCTGAAGTTGATCCAACTAAATACATTTTTGTGAGGATTAGGATTTCTTGATTTATACCTCATTGACAGCTAGATGGGATGGTTCTCCTCTCCATCATACTGAGCCGCAGGCTGAGCTATTTAGATAGCACAAAAAGTTATCAGAATCAAAGATCATCTTTTACTAGCATTCAGCTATTTGTGCTTCCTTCCAACTTACCTACTTGTCCATACTTAGAAGAATTACTCATTTCCTAAAGTTTTCTGAATATTTCTTTGCCCCTTCCTTAGTACCTATGAAAAACTTCTATTTCTTCTGACAACTATTTTATTAATAAATAAATACACAAGCTGGAAAATGCAACTAGATCTTTGACTTTCTTCAAACTTTTTTTTTTTTGGAAGCGACATCAACCATTCTCAATGACAAAGACCTTTCAGATTTCTATGACACTTTTCTTATGTCCTAATTACTTATGTTTTTTTAATTTTAAATTTTCAAATATATTTTATTTTGTCTCTAATCATTTTCTTAAAGTCATTCCCTCCACCATCTCTCTCTCTCTCTCTCTCTCTCTCTCTCTCTCTCTCTCTCTTTCTCTCTCTCTCTCTTTTTCTCTTTCTCTTTCTCTCTCTCATACACACACACAAGTATACATATATGTATGTATGTATGTATGTATGTATTCTCTCTATTCTCTGTATGTGTTGTCTTTCCTAGCAAGCTCTAGATTTATGAAAGCAGGGACTTGTTCATTTTATTTTTTTTTTTAGCCCCAACAATTGGCACATTGCCTGGCACATAGTAAGTATACAGTAAATGCTTGTTGATTGATTGTTGATTACTTCCAGGACAACAAGCAAGAATTTAGTACTAATGGTGTTCCAAAAATAGTTATGAGGCATGTAAAAATGGAGATATTGGGAACCAAATCCATTTATTCCCCACTTTTCCTGTCCATCAGAAGCAACCTAGTCAGCAACAATTTTAATTGATTATTATGTGGATTGGACTGATGCTGATTGTCAGAGTTCTAAGAAATGAAATTTTGCCAATCTCAGCTCTCTGTGCCATAAAATACATTTAAAACATAAACAAAAACTCAGACAAATCTGGTGGTGGCAGTGCTGTGGTTTACTCATGGAAACAGCAGGAACTTGATCAATGATATTTGCTTTGAGATTCTAAAATTGTAAAGGTATCAGAAACACCAATGATATTCAGCTACTGCCTGCCAAATGTTATCCTTGGAAGGTTATAAACCAGACAGATACAATACTAACAAAAACCAGCCCAGTTCAGTTCATTCAGACTTACTTAAAGTTATTAATTTTGCTATTCAAGAAGAAAAAGAGTTGCTGGTAAAGGAGGAAAGCAAAAATTATTTGAGTAATTGACAACCTTACATAAACATTTGAATCAAATAAAATGACATTACTTTTTTTTTTTAGTATCATTTAGCTTTTCATGCATGGATGTATTATTGCATCCTAAAATAACTCTTTTTTCAAGCTTCTGTAGTACCAGGACAATGTGTTATATTTGGGGGCATCTCATCAAACATCTATTATAGCAACTTGTCAACAAAAAACTTTGGTTGATTGGATTATATGATCAAATTAGAATGCCTATTGGATGGATCTCAGAAAGAATCTGGTCCAACCCTTACTGACATAGTCAAAAAAATATTCA
Source organism: Antechinus flavipes (assembly GCF_016432865.1). Classification (NCBI taxonomy): domain Eukaryota; kingdom Metazoa; phylum Chordata; class Mammalia; order Dasyuromorphia; family Dasyuridae; genus Antechinus; species Antechinus flavipes. The sequence continues at coordinate 98,004,709 of NC_067401.1, forward strand.
TCTGTTTATGCTACAACACCAAAGGCATGAATACAGATTTTTCTTGCCACTGCCCTCTTTGACTTATGATTGAGCAAACTCACTTAATAAGGGGTTTAGCACAAAATAGTAGAAAGCCACCTGAACTCAAAGTCAAGAACCTGGCATTGTTTCTATTTCTTCCTCATTTAAACTGTATTTGAGCAACTTTAGTATCTTTTTTGGGCTCCCTTTCGATATCCATGACTATCAGTCTGAAAGAAATCTTTCACGAATGAGGATTGATAAGTAGAAGCAATACTATGTAAGGGAAAGATCATTGCATTTGGAGTCCAGAACTGTCTGAAATTCCTCAAAACAGTTCATCATTTTGAACCTATTATCCCATTTATGAAATAGGGAACCTCATCATATGCACTATTCTTCATGCTTCCAACTTGAGCTCACTGAAATGTTTTTGTCATGATCAAATGAAATAATACATGTAAAGTGCTTTGGAAATCACCAAATATAAACGATTCTGATTATAATTTGGAAAACTTGGTAGGAGAGAATAGATTAAACATTGAAATTCTGACAGTCACAATAACAATAGAAAAAATTTGGCTAAGAATTATAAGTATATCAAAATAATTCTTATTTAGTGATCACAAATGAATAGATATTAGCCTTGATGTTGTTGTAGTTTAAATAGTTTAGTTGTGTTTGACTCTTCATGACCTTATTTGAGATTTCTTTGGCAGAATGGTTTGCCATTTCCTTTTCAGATAATTTTACAGATGGGGAAACTAAGGCAAACAAGGTACCAATATCACATAGTTAGTAAATGTCTGAGATCATATTTAAATTCAGGAATATGAGTGTTCATGACTCTAGACCTGGCACTCTATTCACTACTCAGTTAGTCTTGATATATACATGCATATTTAAAAGATGTAAATTGAACATAATGGCTTCATGCCATATTAATATGGTTTTTCAAAAATCTTTAACTATATTTGAATAATTTTTAATGGCTGACACTAAAGTTTTGAATAAACAAAAGCATTCTTGAGTGCTGGAATTAAAATTAAAATTATTAATGGTACATCTTCTTCACAGTTAAAGAGATCACATTTTTTTCTGCTCAATGAGGATTTGCTCTGCCTAAGGAGAAGCGTTGGACCTGGATAGCTGATGATGATTTCTTTCTAATTTCTGAACCTGTAAGAGCATAATTTACATTTTATTTTTTCAGCCAGGAGTCAGTTGGAATGTTTGCAAAAAGGAAGCAATTTAAAATTCACTTCACACAAAGCTGACCTGAGTAATCCTTCATTCTTAGTTGAGAACCTTGCCCAATATGCAGATAAGAGAGCAAATACAAGAAATCTTGGCTCAGGCCTAGCACCCTATTGGAAATAGATTTCCTGTAGATAGATAAATGATGAGATGAAACAATGATAAGAAAGGGTGCTACAAATGGCATGCAGAACCCAAGGAAATCCTATTTATCTGCTCAGAGTTTCAATTATTTTTTCCTTTGTGAATAGATGACATTGCCATCTTTCATGTCAGAATCTGTTGGTTCCTTTCTACTGAATTCCATCTTTAAAAACCTCAGATAAGTAGGATCATATTACAATATCTGCTGCTTTCCAATACTTAAGACACTTATTTTCTTAGCATTATTGCTACTCAGATATCAAAATAAAACAAAATAAAGATATTCACAGCATTGAGGGGTTTTGTTAAGTCAAATTCTGTTTTCTGAATTAGAGAAGGTCTTAGATATTTGAAAAGCATGGAGAGTGGTTCAAATAGTGTCATTTCTTATAAGAATGCACAATAGAGAATTCCACAAAGAAAATAAAACAATATTACCTTCTTGATGAATTCTTGATGAATTTGAAAAAAAGTTAAAATTATTTTTATAAATAATTTTGAATAAATAAATAAAATCATTTCATATACAAAAGCCAAAGCAATATAAATAGCCCCAATATTAGTCATGTTATTTGCAGTGATATAAGAAAGCAGATTGGTATAAACCTTGTCCTTCTACATTATTTGCATTCATAGTCTTGAAAGAGAGAGAATCTTACTCAATAAAGCTTCCATTTTTAGGATATAGTCCAAACTTACTTAAGCATAATCATGAAGCCCTTCACTTTTCCTTGCTTAACGCTCCTAGACCCACTGTCTTGGTATTCTGTTCAATATCAATATATAAGTCTAAGTGATGAAACTCAGTTTTTGACCTTTTCCATTTCCTGGTGCATCTACCCAGTGCCTTACTGTAGCTCAGTGTCTGTATTTGTCTCCAACTATAAATCCACCTACTCTGAAACATCTCTATACAAAAATAAGGCCAAAATGGGTATATAATTTGGGAATACAGGGTGATATTATAAGTAAATTAGGAGACCAAGGGATAAATTACCTATCAGATCTTTGGAGAAGGGAGGAATTTATGACCAAAGAAGAGCTAGGAAACATAATGAAAGGCAAAATGGACAACTTTGATTACATTAAATTAAAAAGGGTTTTGCACAAACAAAATCAACACAAACAAGATTAAAAGGGAATATAAATCTGGCAGAAAAGCTTTATTGCCAGTGTTTCTGATAAAGGTCTCATTTCTAAAATATATAAAGGATTGTGTCAAATTTATAGGAATGCAAGTCATTTCCCAATTGATAAATGGTCAAAGGATATGAACAGACAATTTTCAGAAGACAAAATTCAAATTTATAGTTATATGAAAAAATGCTCTAAATCACTATTGATTAGAAAAATGCAAATTAAAACAACTCTGAGGTACTACCTCACACTTCTCAGATTGGCTAAGATGACAGGAAAAGATAATGATAAATGTAGGAGGGAATGTAGGAAAACTGGGACACATACATTGCTGGTGGAACTGTGAATTGCTCCAACCATTCTAGAGATCAATTTGATAGCCCAAAGGGGTATCAAACTGCTCATACCCTTTGATCTAACAGTGTCACTACTGGGTCTGTATTCCAAGGAAATCATGGAGGATGAAAAAGGACCTACATGTGCAAAAAAGTTTATAGTAGCTCTTTTTGTGATGGCAAAGAAATGGGAAATGAGGAGATGTTGATCATTTGGGGAATGGCATAATAAATTGTGATATGTGAAGGTAATGGATTATTATTGTTCTATAAAAAATAATGAACAAGCTGATCATAGAAAGGCCTGGAGAGATTTATATTAATTAATGCCGAGTGATATAAGCAGAACCAGGAATACATTGTACACAGTAACAGCAAGAATTGTAGTAATTCAAGACAATTCCAATAGATTTAGGATGGAAATTGCCATCCTCATCCAGAAAGAGAATCAGAGATTGTAAGAGGATCAGAGCAAAATATTTTCACCTTAAAAATAAAATAAAAAGAAATTTATTCATGATGTATAATAAAAATACACCTTTAATAAAGATTTGTTGTTTTTGGTTTAAAAAAGAGAGAGTATGGGATAGGAATATAAAAAGCAATGGCCTTGAATTAAATTAACTCTCTGCTATTTAACTTTCCCAGGGAAGCTATCTAGTTATTTTCTTTCCAGAGGACCGCATGCAAATCTCAGTTGTATGAGACCTCCTGACAGGGAGCCAGGGTAAAGAGAATGAAGCAAAATGGTGGCTAACTTTTTCTGCTTGAGACAGGAGTCTGGGTACCACATTTTGCCTTTGCTACCAGCATTTTTCAGGATTGTTCATTTTCTCAATTATACTTGCTTTTGCAACTAACCAAAACATTCACTTGTATGTTTATCTTTTGGGCTTAAATATAATGAATCACAGTGGTCCTACAGTCACTCTAGTCTCTGCTCTAAATTTCACCTATATGGTACTATTGTAATTTCCCTGAAAATTCTTCTGGCTCATCTTTCCCTACTCTATCCTTTATACCACTTATATCACGTATACTATATTTTGCTATTTTTGCACCAATTTTCCTTACCTATTTCATCATGCCATACTTCTGCACAAAAGTTTCTGAATATCCCCTATTTTCTACTACACTCTTGGCCTGTCCAAATGTTTTGGAGAGTTTAGATCTTCTGTAATCTTAATTATTCTTACTTTTTCAGCCTTCTTTCCTATTCCACACTCGCAGTTTTCTAGGCAATCCTTTTCCTTGTATACATTTGATGTTTTTTTTTTTTTTAATTCCATGCCTTTGCTTCTTTACAATCCTCCATCTTTATCTAAACTTCTGACTTGGTCATCATACCCATCCACAATGACCCTGCTCCAATGTTTTCTTTTACTTAAACACTTCTCTGATCCTCTTATTTCAAAAATTATCTTTTCTTCCTCTGACCTTCAAAAGCCCTTTGTAACTTCTGGAATTTTTATTCCATTGGGCAGTAATTGTTTTATAATATTAAATATTTGTGTATGTGTCTTATATGCAATATTAGATTATTAAAATCATTAAAACTACAATCATATTTTCATTTTGTGTTGCATCTCTACTAGTGTCTAATCTAACACTTTATATCTAAAAAATGGGTTAATAGTTTTGAATGGTATGATTATGCAAATAAAAATACACATAGTGTTATTTTGACAAGTCCTTTAAACCACCAAAACCTACTAATGTCAATATTATAAATGTCAATTTACTAGTCCAAATCAAATACAGGATCCCTCTCCTCTAGTCCATGATTCATTTCATTAATATGTATTAGATTAAGTTTATTTGATTATAATATTAAACTCTGTTAACAACATAGTTATTATGATATAGTGGAAAGAGCCATAGCTCAAGTTTCAGAGGACAAGGTTGAAATTTCACCTGTTATACTGCCTGTGTGACCTCAGCTAAGTAAATAAAATTCCACAAGCCTGTTTTATTACCAGCAAAATGAGGGAGTCAGATCAGATAACCTGTGAAGTTTCTTCCACTTCTAGATGTATTATCCTAATATACATAGTTTTCATGACTTTTTGGCTAAAAAATATGATCACCCACTTATAATTTGAAATCATTATTAATTCTGTACAAAAAGATTATGTGATAATCAACTCTGACAGACTTAGTTCTTCTCAGCAGTTCAGTGATCCAAGGCAACCCCAATAAATTTCAGATGGGAACCTGTGAATTCACACCTCCCTTGAAGCTCAAGAGCTTCAAGGGAGGTGTGAATTCACAAAGTTACACAGTTAACTTTGTGAACTCCCATACTTGTGAATTCCAATGAGTAAAAGTGTAAACACAAGCATTGTATTAATTAGTTCTACTTAGTACCTTGTTTCAGGTTCTGGCCCAGAACCTGATCTTACTTCTTATAAGACCAGATCAATAATCTATCAACTCTAATGAGTTAGCAGTTTGTAAAGATTCCAACAGGAACCAAATATATAGAGAGAACTGTGAAGACTGAATGTAAGTCAACACGTGCTATATTCATTTTTTCTTCTGTTTTTTCTCTCTCTTCCCTTTTGTTCCATTTTTTCTCCCAAAATGATTTGTAATGAAATATGTGAAAAAATGATTGTACATGGATATCCCAAAAAAGTTTCTTCTACATGTAACTGGGGAAAATAAAAATTAAAAAAAGAAAAATCATAGTGTAAATATTAACTGCAAACTACAAATGCCCTTCTGACTTCTTAGTGTTGCTTTTGTCTATGTAGACATCAGCCAGTACCATTAAAGTGGGAAGGGACATCAAAAAGTTATCTTATTAAGCACCATTAAATTAACATTGAGGCAAAATTCAAAGTGGCAAAAAGTAGAGAATGCTTTGGGCAATAATCTCATCCAAAGAGGGCTTGTTCTGAAAAGGTATCAAAGAACTTGAAAGTCTACATGGTAATCTTAAATCTCCTATTGCCTTGTGCATCCCTAGGCAAATTACATTTTGGAATATGAGGGAGAACATGAACTTAAAATTGCAAGGCTTCAAGGTTTATTGGCTTGGTCATGTAGATAGTGATAATATAAACTTATGTATAGAGAAATCCCAAACGTTTACATTTTTTGAGCTTTGCACTTAAAAAAAAAATTCATATCAGTTTTGATTCTACCTCAGAAATTTACTATCTCAGCAGTCCAATGACACTGACTTTCTTCTTGTTTTTCATACATGGTACTCCATCTTCCAACTCAGGGAATTTCCCCAGCTGTAAACCTCATGCTTGTAATTCTCTCCCTTTCATCTTTACCTCTTGGTTTACCTGCCAGGTCACAGATAAAAATCCTACCTTCTGCAAAAAAATTTTTCCTTGATTCCCCAAATATTAGGTGTTTGCCTCTAAGATTATCTCCAATTTATCCTGTATATATTTCATTTGGCTATATTTGTTTACATGCTTTCTCCTTCATTAGACTATGAGTTCCTTAAAAACAGGTAATTTTTTGTTGGTTGGTTGGTTGACTTACCTTTTCTTATATCTGAAAACTGAGTATCGAGTGCCTAGCACACAGTAGGTGCTTTTAATAAATGCTTGTTGATTTGATTATCTATCGAACATAGGCAAGTCATTCAACTTTATTAGATCTCACTTCATAAAATGATGATACTGATCATTCTTTAATGTCCTTACCTGCATTAAATCTATGTTCCCACAACTCTTGCTGGGTGACCCTAACCCTCAAAGTCTGTACCAATGTAAGCCAAGCTGAAGCTGTAGCAATGCCTATCAAGTGGAAAGACTGACCATGGAACCAGAGACCAGGTAAAAGGTGACTGAAGAAGGTACTGCGAAGCATTTAAAATTTGGTCAAACACCAAAGAGACCCATAGTATCCTCTGTATCCCAGGCCATCTCCAGTTGTCCTGATTTTTGTCTTGTGATGTGACTCTGGGAAAAAAGTGAGTTTAATGCAGTTTTATCTTTTAAAACCAGTTCATATCTTATTCAAAACATCATCATAATTCTCTTTAAAAATGAAGAAAAAACCAGCAAGATAATTGTATAGGTATGTATGCATATATTGGATTTAACATATAATGGACTACTTGCCATCTAGAGGAGAAGGTGAGAAAAGGAGGGGAATTGGAACACAGAGTTTTGCAAGGGCTAACTAATGTTGAAGAATTGTCTACACATATGTTTTGAAAAATAAAAAAGCTTTAATAAAAAAATAAAAATAACCAAAAAAAAGAAAAGAAAGCACAAACAACCACTACAGTAGTAGCAGGAACGATATGTATAACATGACTCCATCCAGTAAATCAGACAATGTGCATTTACTAAAAGCTTATATATGGGAAAAAAAAATCTGAAACTTATAGTCAAGATTGCTCTCTGAACAGGAGGCAAACTGATACATATCTCCAACAGCAAAAGCATAAAGTTTTTGACAAGTTTAGTAAAGCTCAAGAAAGAAATTATAATAATTGACTTGTTTCACCCCAGAAATGTACAAGATGTAAGTCAGAAGTCCATGGATTGCACGAGGGGAATGTTGCCTTCTGGCATGACAAGAGAAAGGATAGGACATATAGGGTTCCTAAGTGTCTGTGAGTAGGGGCAGCTGGAGCAGAAAAACCCCAAAGTAGTCAGAAAGCTCCAGCGAGGGTGTCTTAGAAACCCCTGGAGCAGCAACAAGTTGTACCAGTATTACTCCATAATAGAGTGGGTCACCTGAGGCATTTAAGAGGGAAAAGAGAAGAAAGATCAAGAAAAATACGCTCCAGTAGAAAGGAGGAAGAAGGGGAGTGGAATTTGCTATTTCTTATTATTGGGATACATGAGAATAAGACTATAAATATGGAGGAAGGGGTGGGGGGAAATAAGTATTGTAGTAGCCTTATTTATTTAAAATAGACCAAGGAGGGGATAATGAGCACACACATACACATAGAATGCGGTTTAAAACACATCAAATTTGGGGTAGCTTGGTTGCTTAGTGGATAGAACCTCAAGCCCTGAAATTGGAAGAACTTGACTTAAAATCTAGCTTTATAGACACATCTGTGTGACCCTAGAAAAATCAATCCTGACAGCCTGAAAAAAAGAAGAAAAAAAAAAAAAAAAGAAACACATCAGACTCAATAGGGAAACTTCCATCCACAAACTTCCACAAGGATGGAAGTAAATTATCAAACAGATAACACCAAGGAGAGAATAGTCACAAACAAAACAAATTTCCTATTCGAGTCCTAGGAAGACAAAATTGGGGGGGGGGGGTGAGAAAGGAAGCCAAGAAGTATAATATAAATTTAGTGTCTTAGATTATCTCAACTGGAGAATAACTAAATAAAATTTATGGTATATGAATGTAAGATAATTCCATATTTGAAAGGCTTTCCCTTCTATTTTTATTTCCTGGTTTTCCTGGATTTCAAATCCCAGATAAAATATCACTTTTTATAGGAAACTCTCCCAACTATCTTAATTATGTTATTTCCAACTTATCCACTGCATAGCTTGTGTGTTGTATAAAATAGATTTGTCTAGAAATGTATAGAAACCAGTGGGAAATATAGGGTGTCCCAAAATTTGGTGCAAATGTAAACTTTAATAGCTTTTAAAATATTCTGCTGGGGATACTTTATAGTGGTTTGGAAATTATATGCTGGAGAGCATTTGCCAGAAAATTGCTTTTAATCATCTTGACTTTTCATTCAACCAAACACAAGCTAAATGTTCAGAAATATATTTCTCATTGATTATGTTCTATGACACTAGCACATTTTGTGCTTCCCATTGAAGAATTGTTGCGGTTGTTGTTTTTAATCTGACTGACAACTATGTTGGCTCTGGTACTATGTGTGACTGCCAAGATTTATTTCTCCTTTTAGTTAAGACTAAAATGAGGGGAAAAACCTGATGTTAGATAAAATACAAAAAAATCTACTCTGACACTAAATACAGTGAAAAGAATTGCACTTCTGTTCAATAGATGAAACTAACAGTAATAACTGCTGACTCCCTGATCTCTGGTGCCCTGTATGCAAACAGATTTTTAAAGCAGTTCCTTAAAGGATTCAAACACAAATCATTGTGGAGAGAAATTCAACTCAGCATTTTTGCCTTCCATTGAGAAGTAAGCTTTAATATTTCTTTGGGAGAAAATAAAAGAACGTTGGTTAAAAAAATAAAATAAAAAGTATCTCTGCATCATTAACAAGCACTCTTGGCTTGGCCATAGTTGTTTGAGCTGATAGGGACAGATGAAAGAGTTTAATCTATAAATAATCTGAGTTTAGGGACTCTTCCTTTGGATGAGCCCCAGCTTGTCAATGTTCTTTCTAAGATGTGGTGCTCAGAAATAGAAATGATTGTCCAGGTGTGTTCTGACCAGGAATCTGTGGGGATTTTAAAGGCCCTGACTCTGGACACAATGTCTCCATTAATATTTTCCAGAGGGAAGTGGGGGACTATTCTACTAGGCTTGAATATGTACAAAGGACTCAACAAATACCCAAACAAAACAAGATGTTCTTAGATTCATACAATAAGAGGATCAAAAAGAACAGAAGAGACTGTGTGGTCAGAAGTCTCTGCTACAGTTCTAAATGGTCATTCTGCTTTTGCTTAAATACCTTCAATAACAGGAAAATCACTACCTTTTGACTACCTGCCCTTCCTCTCTGATCACCACCTTTTACAGTAACTTATCCCATTTTGATACTACAGTAATTGTTAGGAAGATGTTCCTTCATCAAGGCCCAAAATTTAACTCTCCACAACTCTCTACAACTTTGGTCCTAGTACAGTTCTCTGGAGCTATGCAAATCTAATCTTTTTTACATATGATTATTACTTGAAAGCATTCCCCTTCCCCAAAACCCTATGTATTCTCTGAATGAGACACTGGATGAGTTCCTTCAATATACACTTTAACTACATAATATTGAATCATGTCAGTAACCTAGGGACCCTCTTCTAGATGTGCTCCAGGTTTGTAATAGGATAGAAATTATATTTTAAATTTGCATTTTTAAAAGTATTATTTTTCTAGTTAAGAGGAATGACTGCACATAATAGATGCTTAAGAAATGTTTATTGACTGACTGCCTGGCAATGCAGATCAGTACATTCTCTGCAATTTATAGACTTCAAGAGCTGCCCAGAGCACATATACATATTTTTATATTCACATATATGCACATATGTAAGATATATATGCTTGCATACTCACAATGCATATATAATATATATGTCTTTATGCAATATACATGTATATATTCACAATATGTGTGCATATACAGGCATATAGTCACACACACATATATGCACATACAACATATACATCCATATATTCACACATGTATATATCTGCATATATATACATATACATTTACATGAATGTGTGTGTCTGTATCAGAAATGATGCCTAGAGCAGAACACAATATCTCAGATGTTCTCTGACCACCTGAATTCTGGATTTCATATTTCTCTTTGGTATCTTTTCAATTTCATTTTGAAATGAAAGGACTAATTCATTTTGATTTCACATAGAACCTTTAGGATTTATTTCTTTTTTCACATTAATCACTTCTCCTCTATTCTCTACTCTATTCTTTATTTTTACAAATTATAATCAACCAAATGCTGGATTTTATATTTGTATATGTTATATATCATCTTTTCAGCTTTAACTAACAACCACGACAATCTTTTTGGATTCTGATTCCATTATTCAATGTATTAGATAACCTTCTTGCTTTTGTGTCATTTAGAAATATTATAATCATGCTTACTATGATTTCATAAGGAAGGGGGATGTGATTCCCATGTCAACTCTCCTCCCCTAACTCAGTTGATATCATAGATGATGAAGTTTCAATATATTAATAAGATATAATGCTTTGTAATTTCCTTATGATGTATGAAGTCCTTTCTATTTGAATCAAGAGAATAGATCCATTATCCGAGCAAAGAAATTATCCATACCTATGATGTTTTAGGTAATTAATCCAAGGTGAATTTCAGCAGTTCAAGAAAACTGAGCCAGTATAAAACATTGTACCCAGTAGGAAGCATAAATATATAGATCCATTATTATCTTTATATTCCTTTAAATTTTTGAGTCTTATATCTTCCTTAGTATTCCTCTTATTCATAACATTAAAAAGTGATTTTTATTGATTTGATTATTTGTTGCCAGACTTAGCTCAATGTTCATCTTTCTGATGCTTTTCTTTGCTACTGGCAAGATCATTTCCAAAACTGTGTGGGAGTAGGTGATGAAATTTAATTATTTTTTTACAAAATTGTGTAATAATGTCAATGATCCCAAGCTTTACACTCTCTTCTCCCTCCAAAAAAATAAAAGTAGCTTTTTAACACTAATATTCTCCCAATACTACTATCTGACTATAAATCATAGAACACCATGATTTCAGAAGAATGAAAACTACAAGGTTCCTATGACCAAAGGGCTATGAAACTGGGCATACCCTTTGACCCAGCAATACCACTGCTAGGTATATATCCCAAGGACATCAAAAAGGGGATGGGGAAAGGGACCTATTTGTACAAGAATATATATAGCAGTTCTTTCTGTGGTAGCTAAGAATTAGAAATAAAGAGGATGTACATCGATTGGAGTATAGCTAAATAAGCTATAGTATATGATTATGAAATTGTCCTATAAGAAAGTTCAAGCAGGGAGATTTCAGAAAAACCTGAAAGGACTTACCTGAATTGATGCAAAGTGAAGCAAACAGAACCAAGAAAATATTGTACACAGCAAGAGCAATATAAGATGAAGAACTGAATGAGTTAGCTATTCTCATTAATACAGTGATTCAAGACAATCCCAAAGGACTAATGATAAATCATACTATCTGTCTTCAAAGGAAGAACTGATGTTATCTGAATACACACAGAAGCATGCTATTTTCTTTCTTTCTCTCTCTCTTTTATCTTTTTTCCCTTTCCTTCCTTTCTTCTTTCTTTTTTTCTTCCTTTCTTCTTTCTTTTCTTTCTTTCTTTCTTCCTTCCTTCCTTCCTTCCTTCCTTCCTTCCTTTCTTTCTGCCTTCTTTATTCAAGTTTTCTTGTACAAAATGACTAATGTTGAAATGTTTTATATGATTGCACAAATAAACTATATTGCATTGCATACCATCTCAGGAAAAAAGGAAAGGAGAGAGAGAACAAGAAATGGAAGTTGGAACTCAAAACTTTTTTTAATGTTAAAAATTATTTAATGTGTAATTAAAGGGATAAAATATTATATTAAAATAAAAATAATTAGATCCATGACAAAAAATTATAAGAGTTCCAATAAAAATTGGAAAGAGAATGTCAGATATGTATCTTGCCAATGGTTTGCATGTAAAAAGTCATGGAAAATTAATTAAGATATGTATAAATGAAAAAGAAGGTGGATCAGACATATTAAAAAGAATGAGGAATAATGAATGAATGCTACTTTTGTTTAACAATTTGTTAAATATTAAAAGAGAGAGAGTATAAACATCAAACAAAGCAAAAACCAAGCAGATATTTGCTCACTAAAATTGTTAACTACTTTTAGGGAAGAAACCAAATAGAAGAGGAATTCTCTGTCAGTGATAATATACTCTGGCTATTTCTGTTGGCAGATGGCACTAGGCTGAATTTTTAGAGCTGGAACATTCACTAAAAGATCTTTTCAATGAGATGCAAGGTCACTCAAAATCAGTCTAAATATCTGAATTGAAAAAACACATTAGATAACAAATGCATGTACCCTAGATTATGACATGTATGAGGAACCCATTATGACAACCAGTTCATCTAACTTGGATAAGTATAAGAGATGGATGGATGAGGGATCTGAGATCAGATTTGAATATGCAAAAGAGAATGGGCTGAATCACATTTGAGAAACTCTGTATTTCTTTGTATTATATCACAATTCTACCATAAAGGTTGCAAATCACAGAACACCACAATTAGTAGAGACTCAAAATTACAGTTGATTAAGAAGCAATGTTGGAGGTAGACTGCAGCATGTTATCAAGGATGATTCCTATATGAACTTTATAAAATATGTTTTCAAAGAAACTTCAAAAGGAGAAATCAACTTTTTCACCCAATACCTATAGAGAATGATGGCATCATCTCCCATTTATGCATGCAAGGTTTTAGACAATTGCATTCTTCTAACTCAAGGACCAGAAGCTATAAGACATGGAAGACATTTAAGATAGCCAGAATCCTTCTTTGATGTTCACTATATGCTAGCCTTGTCAAAATTCACAAGTTGCCTATGGAGAGGTTCTGAGTGACTTTCTGTAGCTGCTGCTTCTTATGATCCCATACCAGATCTGGACTTAAGGAAAGTTTCACTAAGGATCCAACCGCAAGTCAAGATAATATACTTTGATGTCTGCACCAGATGATACTTCTCATTCATTTATCCATTTTCTTTGCCAGGAAAGATTCAGACTTCACAGAGGAACTTTGGGACTCATCCTGTGAGAAAAGGATCTCCAAATGTTATAGCATGCTGGTCGTAAAATTAAAAACAAAAAAACCCCAACAACTTGGACTCAAATCCTGGTTCTGATGTGCATTAACTCTGTAGCATGGGCAAATCATTTAATTTCTTTGAAACTCCGTGTTTTCTCATCTGTAAAACTATAATAACAATTTTACAATATGTAACAAAATGTTATAACAATAACAAACTATTTCACAAATTTGCTGTAAATATTAAAACATTATATAAATATGTTGTTCTTTGCGCTCAGTTAATTGAGGAAACATAAAAGGCACAATTACAAAAGAAGCCCTTTTATTTGTTTTAATTTTTTTTGAGACAACTCAATCAAAATAAGCTTGTTTCTTTATGACACAAACAAAGCCTGTTTACACAATAACCCACTAAATAATCTGTATGTGATTTATTGCAATGGCAATATGTACCATTAAGCTTCAGGACATTCATTACTTTAACAATGCAGAGAATTCAAAGTTTTAAGCATCTGAATTTATATACTGCAGTCTTTCTAATCTCAGTGATTTTGGGTTAGTCTGCATCTATAAGAATATTCTAAAGATCTATTACTACCAGGATTATGAAAAAACAGAGACAGCAGGCAGTGGGAGATGTAAGTGAAAAGGGAGGTGAAAAGATGAAGAAATTGGTTGGAGCATAAGAGATGGTTAATGAGATGGAGGTCATGGAGAAGATTAGTAATAACACACTAATTTTGATCTCTCCACAAGATTAAGTAGTATAGGAAGGATGATAAATATTATTCTCCCATAGGAAAAGAGCATGGGACAGAAAGAGCAGCTCATTTCCCCTGATACTTCCTTTCAAAGGAACAAAAACAATTTGGAAAGCATTTGAATAACTTAGGGAACAAAATTCAAATAGAAAGGAAAAGAGCCAGTTTTCAAGACAGTAATAGGTAATAGGCTCACTACTTGGGAGGTGGGAAAGATAAGCTACAAAACTATGAACTCATAAACTGGAAAGAATTGGAAAAAAAGCCAAACCTTTAATTAAGTCGTTCAAGAAGTGACTGGTCCCAAAGTTCCTCAGACAGATAGCTAATATGCATATATTTTAATATGCATATAGTATATTGCAATATGCATATGCAAATAATATGCAAAAATTAATGCTTATTGTCAGAAATTTTCCTAAATGCTGGCTATTCCAAGAAAGGCAATAGCCCTCAGAGAGCTAACAACTTAATGAGTTCTTTGGAGGGTGTGTGTGAGTGAGAGAGAAACAGGGAGAAAGAGTGAGGGAGGGAAGGAAGGAGGGACAGAGAAAAAGGGAAAGAAGGGAGAGAGAGAGAACACAGATCTTGGGAAATTAAGCACATCAGAGAAGATCTCAAAAGGATGGAATCTCTCTTACCTAAGGATATATGTTTGAGCTATCAAAACAATCAGAGAAAGTGGAGGTTCCAAAGAGATAATCCCTCATGGACAAACTGCTTAAATAGTTGATCCTCTGAGGAAAGTGCTAAACATCACTTAGTGGTGAATATCAGAATTGTGAGAGCCAGCAAAGGAAATGGAACTATAGATCTGGATGCTGAGAACTGAGCTATGAAAGATAGTGCACAATTGGGATCCTTCTTGCAGATGAGGGAAACTATATGAGGCAGAAAACAATAGGGGACATTGATTGATGATATCTGGTAATGTCAATTAGCAATGCAATTTGGATAAAGGAGCCCTAGAGGGAGACTCCAACACTGAAGAACAAATCCTGATACCCAATTTAGGAATAGCAGTCCACATTACAAAAATTTTACTGTCAATTCTGGCATCTTGAAATTCACACCCAAGTACTAATATAGTCAAGCCAGGCTCATGGTCTTACAAGTAGCAAATAGCCTAGCCAATTGAAGCAAAGTCTCCTGTCTTCAAAGATAGGGGAGGAAGAAAAAAAGGTAGGAGAGAAAAGTGGAATTAAGGATTCTCACACCTGAAGAACAGAAGTGCTGTCCCTTCACTCTGGACATCTCCAAGAGAGTATCAGAGACTTAATTTCCTCCAGGCCTGGTATATGATCAGAACTCTCTGGATGCCCTGTGCAAAAATTTTTCTGAAATTATTTCTGGCACTTGCTGAGGCCTCCCAGAATAAACATTAGATATTCTTCCCATTCTTGTCTGATGCAATTCTCTTGATGATGGAGTTATTCTAGGTTCCTCAGGAAATAGAAATCAATATCTGCCTGAATCACTGTAACTTTATGTTATGAAGGTGAACTTTTTGAGTACAAAGGGAAAGTGAAAACCATGAATATTTTGTAGCACTGAACATAGAATGGTATTTTTTTAAAAGCAATACTGCATAATGGGGAGGAATGAGAAAATGAATTAAAAATGGTACCATCCCCATCAAAATTACTGTGTCTGTGGTCATCAGGACAATCCTGATTATTTGACTGGATTCCTCTCCATAGAAGCATATTTTCCCTCCTATTTCTTCTTTGGGATTTGGGCCTTGTAGAAATGACATAACAATTCATGGTGGTCCCAGTATTTGGAGGGACAGGGCTTTTTTAAGATGACCCACAAGAGTAAAAATAATGGAATCTTGTCTGCTAAGAAGTACTCTTCTTTTAAAGTATTTTTCTCTCCCTGGGACTACAATGGGGATGAGGGAATTAATTTTTCTTTCTTTTCATTAGAAGCAATGGCACCTTGTAGCAGAAGTATATAAGGATAAGATGAACCCAAAGTACCTAGCTATCTTTCTATTTCACTTACTGAGCAGAAGTCATTGACTAGTGATGCTAAGAAATAGACATTTCTGGCTTTGGTGATTATCATGTGCCCAAAAGAAGATATAGGAAAAAGTAATCCAAATTTGGAGTCAGAAAAACTGGGTTTCCAATAGACTTGGGATGGAAGGAGCCATCTGAATCCAGAAAGAGGAATGTGGGGACTGAGTGCAGATCATAATATAGTATTTTCACTTTTTTGTTGTTGTTTGCTTGCTTTTTGTTTTCTTTCTCAACTTTTCCCTTATTGATCTGATTTTTCTTGTGCAGCATGATAAATGTGTAAATATGTTTAGAAGAATTGCACATGTTTAACCTATATTGAATTACTTGGAGTCTAGGGGAAAGGGTGAAGAGAAGGAAGAAAGAAAAAATTTGGAATACAAGATTTTGCGAGGATGAATGTTGAAAAGTACATATATTCTGAAGATAAAAAGCTATTTAAAATTAAATTAAAAATTTTAAACAAAAACAAGAACTGTCTTCTTTGACAAGTTATTTAACTTCTCTGAGCCTCTATTTTAACTTAATATAATCAAAATGATCTCTTTTGTGTTCAATAATGAACTCCAATCCTTCTTTGGCCATAAATTCCTGTCTTCTCCACAGATATAAGAGGTAAACCATCCTTTGTTCTTCTGGTTTGCTTATAATATCACTCTTTATGTCTAAATCATGAACTCATTTTGTACTTATCTTGGTAGAGGGTATTAGGTGTGGGTCAATGCCTAATTTCTGTCATACTAGTTTCCAATTTTTCCAGCAGTTTTTGTCAAATAGTGAGTTCTTATCCTAAAAGCTGGGGTCTTTGGGTTTGTCAAACAATATCTTACTATAATCATTGATTATTTTGTCCTGTGAACCTAACCTATTGCACTGTTCAACTACTTTCTTTCTTAGCCAGTAACAAATGGTTTTGATGGCCACTGCTTTATAATATAGTTTTAGGTCTGGCACAACTAGGCTATCTTCATTTGCATTTTTTATTAATTCCTTTGAAATTCTTGACCTTTTGTTCTTCCAGATGAACTCTCTTATCATTTTTTCTGGATCTGTAAAATAATTTCTTGGAAGTTTGATTGGTATGGCACAGAATAGGTATACTAATTTAGGTAGCATTGCTATTTTTTTTAATATTCTCACTGCCTATCCATGAGCACTTGATGATATTTTCTAGTTGATTAGATCTGACTTTACTTGAATGGAAATGTTTTGTAGTTATGTTCATATAGTTCCTGATTTTGCTTTGGCAGATAGACACCCATATGTTTTATATTATCAACACATTTTAAATGGAATTTCTCTTTGTATCTCTTGCTACTGGACTTTGTTGGTAATATATTAAAAATGATATATGTGAATTTATTTTGTATCCTGTAACTTGCTAAAATTGTGAATTGTTTCTAGTAGTTTTTTAGTTGATTCTTTAGGGTTCTCTAAGTACACCATCATATCATGTGCCAAGAATGATAATTTGGTTTCCTCATTACCTACATTAATTCCTTTAATCTCTTTTACTTCTCTTATTGCCAAAGCTAGCATTTCTGATACAATATTAAATAATAATGGTGATAGGAGACAATCTTGTTTTACCCCTGATTTTATTGGGAATAGTTCTCGTTCATCCTCATTACATATGATGCTTGATTATTGTTTTAAATAGATGCTACTGATCATTTAAAGAAAAAGTTCACTTATTCCCATATTCTTTAGTGTTTTCAAGAGGAAAGGGTGTTGGATTTCACAAATGCTTTTTCTGCATCTTTTGAAATAATTATATAATCTTTGTTAGTTTGGTTATTAATATAGTCAATTATGCTAATAGTTTCCTTAATATTGAACCAACTCTGTACCTGATATAAATCCTACTTGGTAATGGTGTGTTATCCTGGGGATGACTTTCTGTAATCTCTTTATTAATACTTTATTTAAGATTTTTGCATTAATATTCATTAGGGAAATTGGTTTATAATTTTCTTTTTTTCTGTTTTCACTCTACCTGGTTTAAGTTTCAGCACAATATCTATGTCATAAAAGGAATTTGGTAGGACTCCTTCTTTCTCTATTTTTTCCCAAATAGTTTGTATGATATTGGAATTAATTGTTCTTTAAATGTTTAGTAGAAATCACATGTAAATCCATCTGGTCCTGGAGACTTTTTCTTAGGGAGTTGATTAATAGCTTGTTCTATTTCTTTTTCTAAAATGGAGTTATTTAAATAATTTATTTTCTCTTCTATTAATTTGGGCAAGCTACATTTTTATAAGTATTCCTCCATTTCACTTAGACATATTATTGGGCAATATAATTCCTAATTATTGCTCTAATTTCCTCTTCATTGGTGAAAAGTTCTCTATTTTCATTTTGATTTTCTTCGTTCCTTTTTCTAATCAAATTACCTAAAGGATTATCTATTTTTTTTGGGGGGGGGGGTTTGGTCATAAAACCAGCTCATGATTTTATTTATTAATTTAATAGTTTTCTTATTTTCAGTTTTATTAATCTCCCCTTTTATTTTGAGAATTTCAAATTTGGTATTTAATTGGGGGGGTTAATTTTTTTTTCCCTAGCTTTTTTAGTTGTAAGCCCAATTCATTGATCTTCCTCTATTTTTATGCAAGTAAGCATCTAGAAATATACAATTTCCCCTAATAACCACTTGGCTGCATCCCACAAAGTTTGGTTTGTTGTCTCATTATTGTCATTATCTTGGATGAAATTATTGATTGTGTTTATAATTTGTTGTTTTATCCACTCATTCTTTAGGATTAGATCATTTAGCTTCCAATTAATGTTTAGTCTATTTTCCCCATGTCTTTTATTGCATGTAATTTTATTAGTATTTTACATCTTTCTTCTATTTTTTTTCATTGGGGGGGGGTTTGTTTGACTGATTCTTGAAGTGTCATTGAGTCATTCACTTCCATTTGTTCAATTCTAATTCTTAGTGGATTATTTTCTTTAGTTAGGTTTTTTATCTTTTTTTTTTTTTTTTTTTTTTTTTTTTGCATCTGGCCAATTGAACTTTTAAATGGGGTATTTTGTTCATTGCATTTTTTTCCATTTCCAAGATTTTGTTTTTCAATGAATTGGTTTCTTTTTTATATCTATTTTGTTAAGAGTTATATAGTTAAATAACTGTATGGACATGCATTTAACTTATATTTTAACATATTTAACATGTATTGGTCAACCTGCCATCTAGTAGAAGGGGTGGGAGGAAGGAGAGGAAAAGTTGGAACAAAAGGTTTTGCAATTGTCAATGCTGAAAAATTACCCATGCATATGTCTTGTAAATAAAAAACTTTCCATTTCATCGAGTCTATTTTAAGGAATTTTCTTCAGATAATTTCTTTTTTGTCTTTTTCTATACCCTCTTGCAAAGATTTCATTTCCTTTCTCTATTTTTCTTCAAACTCTCTTTTAAGGTTTTTTTTTTTTTTTGAATTCTTCCAAGAGAGCCTTGTGAAATGGGGACCAATTCATATAACCCTCTGGGACTTCATATGGAGCTGATTTGCCTTTAGGATCCTTAGAGTTTGACATCTATTCTCTTTCTCCATAAAAGGTGTCTATTATCAGAGTTCTTTTTGCTTTTTTGCTCATTTTTTAAAGGTTGAGATATGCTCTTAAGGCAAAGGGGTGACAGCTACTTTAGTTTGCCCTGGTGCCAGTACTGCTGACTGGCTTCAGGTACTGGGTTGGCGTGGCCAGGTCACGTGTTTTTCTGGACCTCAGGGGCTAAAAATGTGTACCTTGTATTTGGTATCTCACAGTAAATCTGCTGAACCTCTGGCTTGTAACCAGGACAGAGTAGCCAAAGAGGCTCACAATAGATTCCTCACTTCTGGGCACTTCAGTGCCTTAGCTTCCTGTCTTGGTTCCTTGTCCCAGGTTCCTGCACTGCTATCTGGGCTCAGCAGCCTCTCTCACTGCCTGATTGAAACAGACCTTCTCTGAAGTTCTTCCCAAGTATCTTCTTCTGGAATTTTGTTGTACTCCAAATATTTGTGAGTTCTGTCACTCCAAAGTCAGTTCAAAGGCTTGATCTGGTGTTGATTTGAGAAAAACTCAGAGGAGTTCAGATAGAGACATGTCTATTCTCCACTCTCTTGGTTCCATCCCCTAAATATTAATTTTTAAAACTCTGAATTCCAAATTATCTCCCTTTTTCCATTCTTCTCTTTCACATAACATTAATAAGGCAAGCAATTCAAGAGAGTATACAGTTTGTAGTCATGCACCTTTTTATAATAGTCATTTTGTGAAAGAAATCATAAACAAAAACAGTCTTTGAGAAAATAAGGAAAATAAAAAAAGGTATGGTTCAATCTTTATTATAAAACTATCAGTTCTTTCTCTGGGTATGGATAGCATCTTTCAGAATAAATCATTCAGAGTTGTCTTGGATCACTGTATTGCAGAAAATAACAAAGTCATTCATAGCTGATTATCTTCCAGTGAGGCTATTATTTTATAAACAGCACATTGCACTTTGCATCAATCTTTCCAGGTTTTTCTGAGTATATCCTGCAGATCATTTTTTATAGCATAATAATATTCCATTATAATCACATACCACAATCTCTTCACTTATTCCCCAGTTAATAGGTTTCCCCTTGATTTCAATTTTTTGCCTCCAGAAAAGAGCTACTTACATAGTTCTGTACATATAGATCCTTTTCTTTTTTTTTTTTTTTTTTTTTTATATCTTTTGGGATAGAAACCTAGGAGCAATATTGCTAAGTCAAAGGAAATGCATAATTTTATATTCTTTTGAGCATAGCTCCAAACTGATTTGTGGAATGGCTAAATCAGTTTATACCTCTACCAACAATACATTAATGTTTCCACATCCCCTCCACTATTTGTCATTTTCCTTTTCTGGCCTATTAGCCAATCTACTAGATATAAGGTAGTATCTCAGAATTGTTTTAATTTGCATTTTTCCAATCAACAATGAGTTAGATTCTTCATATGATTATGATTAGCTTTGATTAGTTTATCTGAAAATTGTCCATATCTTTTGATTACTTGTTAATTAGGGAATGCATTTTTGAAATTTGCTTTGCTTCCTTATATATATATGAAAAAAAAAATAAGGCCTTTATCAGAAAAACTTGCTTCAAATGTTGTTAAAAATTTATTATAGATAACTGTATTTCCCTCCACTTTATACCCCTATTTATTCTATTCTTTCTCTCCTATAATCTTCTTCCTCCTCAAAAGTTTTTTACTTCTGACTACCCCTCCCCCAATCTTCCTTCCCTTCTATCGTCCCCCGCCCCCTTTTTCTTTTATCTCCTTCCCTGCCTACTTTTCTATAGAGTAAGACTGATTTCTATCTGTGTTATTCCCTCTTTGAATCAATTCTAAGGAGCATAAAGTTCACTCACTTCCGCTTCTCTCTCCCTGCTTCCTCTCCACTTAAAAGCATTTTTTGTCTCTTTTTTGTGAGATAATTTATCCTATTTTACCTCTCTTTCTTTCTCCCAATACATTTCTTTCTCACCCTTTAATTTTATTTTTGACTGTCACATTTTATATTCAACTCACATCTGTGCCCTCTGTTTATATATACTCTTTCTGACTTAATAATGAGAAAGTTTTTATGAGTTACAAGTATCATATTCCCATCTATAAATATAAAAAAATTCAACCTCATGAAGTCCCATGATTTCACTTTCCCTTAACTTTTTATGCTTCTCTTATTCTTTGTATTTGAAAGTCAAATTTTCTATTCAGATCTGTTTTTTCCATCAAAATGCTCAAAAGTTTTTTTGTTTTATTGAATATCCATTTTTCTCCTGAAAGATTAGGGTACTGGGTAGGTGATTCTTGATTGTAATCCTAACTTCTTTATCCTCTACAATATCATATTCTGAGGCCTGCTATTCTTTATGTAGAAATTGCTAAATCTTGTTTTATTCTGAGTGAGGCTCCTCCATAATATTTGAGTTGATTCTTTCTATTTGCTTACAATATTTTCTCCTTGATCTAAGAGCTCTGGAATCTGGCTCTAATATTATTAAGAATTTTTACTTTGGAATCTCAGTAGGTGATCAGTGAATACTTCATCTTCTATAATATACTTTGGTTCTAGAATATTAGGGAAATTTTCTTTGATAATTTCTTGAAAGAAAATGGCTAAGTTCTTTTTTGAATCATGGCTTTAAGGCAATCCAATAATTTTTAATTTTTTTCTCCTGGATCTATTTTCCAAGTCAGTTGTTTTTCCACTGAGATATTTCACATTGTTTTCTATTTTTTCATTCTTTTGGTTTTGTTTTAGTGTTTATTGATTTCTCATGAAGTCATGAGCTTCTATTTGCTCAATTCTAATTTTTAAGGAATTATTTTGCTCAGTGATATTTTGTACTTCCTTTTCTATTTGGCCAATTTTGCTTTTCAGGATATTTTTGTCCTCATTGGCTTTTTATACTTCCTTTTGCATTACTCTCATTTCTCTTTTTAATTTTTTTCTCTATGTCTCTTCCATGATTTTCAAAATCCCCTTTTAGCTCTTACATGGCCTCAAGCCAATTCTTATTTTTCTTGGAAGCTTTGGATATAGAAGTTTTGACTTTCTATCTTCTTATGAGTGTGTATTTTGTTCTTCCTTGTCACTATAGTAACTATTTATGATTGGAATCTTTTCTCTGTTGTGTTCTCATTTTGCCAGACTATTGCTTGACTTTTAACTCTTAAAATAGGGCTCTTTTTTTCCAGGGTGGAGGTTGCACTGTCCCAATATTCATGGTTTCTGTGCATCTGTTTTAAGAATTTCTTCAAGAGATGTAAGTTTTTAGTTTTTCCAAAGTGGTATGATCCAAGGAGACATGTATTTACAACTCTCCTGGCCTGTACTCTTGGTCTGTGTATGGCCACAGCACTCATTTCTGCTCTGAAACTATGAGGCAGATTCCCCACTCCACAATGACTCCAAGTTCTGGTGTGCTAGTACTTTTCCTCCCCCTGAGATTATGACCCAAGAATCATCTTGGATCTGAGTATGGGTAAAGAACAAGAGTCCTGCCTTAGGGCTAACAAATAGAACCCTGTAACCTCCTGACCAGTTGTTCAACCCCCCTTACATCCTGTGGGCTGAGAACTCTGGAATATTTAATTGCTGATGATGATTCAGTGGTTTCTAAGACTGGCTCCTAATTTACAAGGAGCTGACACTCTACTAGTACAACCTGCAACAGACTAAGGTCCACTCACACCCAAATGCAACCGCCCTTTTGTTCTGATCTTCTGATTTTGTGGAGATTTTAAGTCATTATTTTAAAGTGTCTGAAGAGGTTTGGGGAAGAGCCCAGGTGAGTTCTTGCTTTGGCTCTACCATCTTGATTCTACCTCTATGATTTCTTTAATGGCATTCTTTCTTAGAGATTAAGAGCAACACTGGCAGTGAGATCCCAGAAGACTAAAGAATGTCTGAATGACTGGGAGACATAGACCTCATGAAGTATTCATACAATTAAATAGCTAGGTAAATTTGAAATCTTATAAGCAGTTTCACAAAGTTGTTTTTACTTTTTTTTATGTGCCAGGGGTTGATGGGAAGGAAGAATTTGATACAATGATTATAATAGGTCATTTAAATTGTTTTGTATTTCCTCTATTTTTACTGTTTCAGATTTTATTTTCTATTATGGAGGGAAACACAAACAAAGAAATAAACCCAACTTTGTACTATTCCTGATACCCATATTACGGATAAAGTGCTTTTCTAGAGAGCAAATTGTTATGTTTTGGGAATATCTTATACATAAAGTATTCCTTTGCTTTCTTTTAAAGTTTTCTGTTGCATTATCTCTGGTGTAACAGTGCAAAAGAGATAGAGAAAATGGTAGACAGACAGAAACACAGGCAGAAACAAACAGAGACAGAGAGATAGATGGAGAGACACAGAGATATGAAGAAATGGAAGGGGAAAGGGGAGGAGGGACACAGAGACAGAAACAAAAGTTGGAGACAGAGAGACAAAGACAAAGACAGAGAGAAAGACACAGAGACAAAATGACAGAGAACATGACAAAAAAGAGACATTGGAGGAGAGAGAAACAGATAGAGACACTCTGAGACAGAGAGAGACAGACATATGAGGGAAGTAGAGAAGAAGAAAGAGATAGGGAGAGAGAGGGAAGGAAAGAGGGAAAATGGAAGGAGACTGAGGAAGGGAGGGAGGGAGGAAGAGATGACACTCTTCCTTACCTTTGGGATGAACTTGACTGAACTTGAAATGATTCATTTCTACCCTAGCCAAAACCATTTGAGAAACATAAGCCCAGAGCCTCTCTTTGTTGCTATGCCAGATTTTACACCTGCAAATAAAAGATAACTTATGTCTTAAAAAGATGGTTTTTCCTTCATAAAAAGGAGATAAACACAGTATGGCACAAACTGAATATTAAAATGACAAAGCAAAGAATGACGATACTTAAAGAATATTTGAATCAGGAGCATAATTATTAAACCCACATGTAGGAACACCAGTAAGAATTTATGAACTAAGAATCAAAATATAATGCAATAGAGAAAAATTAGGGACATACAGAAAGAGGACCTTTCTGGCCTAGTGTCAGAAAATCAGATTCATGATTATGTTCTAGATTAACTTCATGTTATCACTATGTTCTCAAGGTGATGCTGCCGGTTTCTCCTATCCATCCATCTTTCACATACTTGTCAAAATAACCTACCTAATACAGTGATCACTCAGGAAAACAAAAAAAAAAAAATCTATCATAGGAATGTCTTGTCTACATAATAAAATGGAAACAAATAAATAATTCCATAAGCAGAAACCTAGGACTCCTCTAAAACTCTGAATTCATACAATTCAAGTTTAATTGGAGATAATAAATTGGAGATAATCTCAGAGAAAAGGCACTAGGATTAATGAAGAGAGGGGGAAATGTTTTTTTTGTAGAAAGGAAGACTAGCTGAGACTTGAAAGAAGCCAGGGAAGCCAAGAGTCTCAGTTGTGCAGGGAAAGTGTTTCAGGCACGAGGGATACCAGTGAAAACATCAGAATCTAGACATGGAAAATTGTGCTCATATAACAAGAAGAATGCCCAATGTTACGGGATTACTGGATATGTGGAGGGGAGTAAGGTATGAGAAGCATGGGAAGGTAGAAAGAGAATTTAAAAGCCAAACAAACGATTTTATATTCCATCCTGGAGGTAATGAGAAACCACGAGGTTATATGGAACTGGAAGGGGGGGAAGAGGAAGAGCAAGATGAAATGGTGACATCCAGAATTTTATCAAGATAGCACTTGCTAAAAGGTTCTGATAAAGGCCTCATTTCTAAAATATATAGAGAACTGACTCAAATTTATAAGAAATCAAGCCGTTCTCCAATTGATAAATGGTCAAAGGATATGAACAGACAATTTTCAGAGGATGAAATTGAAACTATTACCACTCATATGAAAGAGTGTTCCAAATCATTATTGATCAGAGAAATGCAAATTAAGACAACTCTGAGATACCACTACACACCTGTCAGATTGGCTAAGATGACAGGAAAAAATAATGATGAATGTTGGAGGGGATGCGGGAAAACTGGGACACTAATGCATTGTTGGTGGAGTTGTGAACGAATCCAACCATTCTGGAGAGCAATCTGGAATTATGCCCAAAAAATTATCAAACTGCGCATACCCTTTGATCCAGCAGTGTTTCTATTGGGCTTATATCCCAAAGAAATACTAAAGAAGGGAAAGGGACCTGTATGTGCCAAAATGTTTGTAGCAGCCCTATTTGTAGTGGCTAGAAACTGGAAAATGAATGGATGCCCATCAATTGGAGAATGGCTGGGTAAATTGTGGTATATGAATGTTATGGAATATTATTGTTCTGTAAGAAATGACCAGCAGGATGAATACAGAGAGGACTGGCGAGACTTACATGAACTGATGCTAAGTGAAATGAGCAGAACCAGGAGATCATTATACACTTCGACAACGATATTGTATGAGGACATATTTTGATGGAAGTGGAGTTCTTTGACAAAGAGACCTAACTAAGTCTCAATTGATAAATGACGGACATAAGCAGCTACATCCAAAGAACGAACACTGGGAAACAAATGTGAACTATCTGCATTTTAGTTTTTCTTCCCGGGTTATTTATACCTTCTGAATTCAATTCTCCCTATGCAACAAGAGAACTGTTCGGTTCTGCAAACATATATTGTATCTAGGATATACTGCAACATATCCAACATATAAAGGACTGCTTGCCATCTAGGGGAGGGGGTGGAGGGAGGGAGGGGGAAAAAATCGGAAAAGAAACGAGTGCAAGGAATAATGTTGTCATTATAAAGTAATCATTAAATAAAAAAAAAGACTATCAAAAAAAATAGCACTTGCTATAAAAGCATGAGGAATGCCTAATAAAAATTAATTGGGAAAGAAGTAAATAACTATTTACATAGTTTCTAATATGCACAGACATTGTACCAAGTGTTTTTTTAAAATAAATATAGATCTTCGTGATAATCCTATGAAGTAGATGCTATTATTATAATCTGCCTAATACCGGAGGGGTTGCTGCAAATAGAGCTTAAGTGTTTTGCCCAGGGTCAAGTTTATGAAGCTTCTTTTGAACTCAGATCTTCCTGATTATAGGCCCAGTACTTTCTACTATGCTACCAGCTTATTAACAAAGCATCTATCAAGCAACTGTGCATGCCCATCATTCTATAGAAGTTCACTGATAGTACAGAAGCTGCGTCATACTCAAGGAGTTCTAGGAAATATATATTTAAGTCATTTTTGATTAGGCAAAAGAGTAGAGAAAATATTATATGGTTTAAAATTTGCAGGAGGAATGGGTATAAAGATGTAGGAATTCTGGATCCTGAACTTATGGGACATAGATTTGAGAGAAAACTGACACTCCCATAATTGGTGCTTATCTTGTGCTAGCTATAGTCTCTGCTTTTTATCTCATTATTCATGGAGCAGGATGGGAGAAGTTAATGACTACTTCCAACAAGAAAAGCCTATAACTACTATGCTATCTTGCCATCACTCCTTGAAATGAGCATGACTTCTCTATTCTACAGCTACAAGACTTATCATTTTTTCTCATTTTTTTGCTCCCCTATCAGACCAAAATGGTCTGCTTTATAGTATAGTGGATAGAGACCTGAAGCCAGACATTGAACTCTATTTGCCTCAGTTTCCTCATCTATAAAATGACCTGGAGAAGAAAATGGCAAACAATTCCAGTATCTTTGCCAAGAAAAAGTCATTGAACAATAAGATACAACTCATTTGATTTAATAACATCAGATCAAATTCTCTAACATTGAGAATTGAGTTTGGATAAATAGAGAGAGATGTGGCAAGAAAAATTTATTCACTCAACATGTACTTATTAAGTTCCTATTGTGTGTACAGCAAGTCCTGTTATGAGGTTCCTTTAATCTCTTAACAAGATGAGTCATATAAGTGTCATATAAATTAAGAAATAAGAAATGTGCAGAGGAAATTCAAATGAAACATGACAAGTGATTTAGGAGACAGAGATTGATTCTAGCTGGAGTTAGGAAGAAAGATGAAGACTTTGTTGTATCTGAGTTAGACCTTGAGTCATGGTGGTCTCCAGAGGATTCTGAATCTTGCTTCCAAAGCCTCTCTTTAGAAGAGTTTCAGTGAAAGTCACTAAAGGAGAATTGTCTCCTTTGAGCAGCCCTCCTAACCATCAAACCTCAGTCAGCAGTTTTAAAAGGAAAAAACTAGAAACTGGTGCTGGAGTGCTCTTTTAGCAATCTATAGTGTTTAAAGCCCATCCTGCCAAGCCATTTCCAACACATCAGTCAGCATAAATTGGTTGCTGGGTCAGAATCAAGGTGGCGAGCTCTCTCTGAGGTCTCAGAAGGTCAGGCAGCTGCATTCAGAGATGAGATCCACAGCCAATTATTGGGCACAGTCACACAGCAGCCTATTATCCAATCCTTTTCCCCCTCATCAAGATAAGCAAAACTTACTTATCCTCAGAAAGAATTCATTAAATACCTATCTGCATGTGACCCTGTGGTACTAAAGAATTATGGAAACATGATCTTGCCTTTCAATGCTACAACAGCTCTAAGTCAGATCACATTAATATGCATTACCCTAAAGCTCTTCTTGGTAAATGTTGAAGAAGTAATACTGACAGATGTGCAAACACATGTGTGTGAATGTGTCAGAGGCAAAGACAATGACAGAGACAGGTACAGACACAGAGAGACAAACAGAGTGGCAGGTAGCCATGTACTCATACAGGCAGACAGAGATTCCAGCCACTCATCAGAATACCAGGGACATTTTCAGCAGTCCAGAGAGGTCCTCTCTCTCTAGCACATTCAGATACTAATGTGTTGTCTGTGCTTGGTGAAGCACGTTCATCTTATATTGTACAGAGCCCGTTATCCCATTTACTGACTCATTACCTGCCATTGATCCACTTTTTTCTTGCCTGAGGCACTTTAAAGTCCACCCAAGACACAAACTGGGAGAATTCCAACTTTCCTCTTCTCTTATTCCCATTACGAGATTATTAGTGACTAAATTGTCACCATTATAGGATCCATTCAGGTGCTTGCCAGGTGTCTGGCTATGGACCAAATGAGAAGGCAATTTTGGTAAAAGGATATTTATAAACTGTTCCAAGTTCCAGATTTTCTTAACCCCTTCCCCACTGAGACATCTTAGGATGGCAATAGTGATCTAGTATCCATTAAGTTGATGATGGATGGCCATGCTCAACCTATATTTTTCAACATACTACATAAGATCCATGATACTGAAACAATATGTCTCTGATGCAATATGAATAGTAGGATATTTACCTCCAGCAGGTTGACAAATTGAGTTTGTTTTCTGTTCAAATGCTTTGCAGAAGTAAAGGTACATTAAAAAAGACTCTAATGTTTTGTCTTGGCAGAAGGCAACCTTGTTCATTAAGAAGCACAGTCTGGAAGATAGGATAAGAAGCCTTCAGTTGCTCGGTTCTGAATCGAATTGAAAATTCATGAATTGTTAAGGATATTCATTCATCCATCAGTGATCCTAAAATCAATTCAATCATTCAATTAACCAGCATTTATTGAGTATCAACTAACTATAACACAATATTTAAAGGAAGGAATTTTCTTTGGTGATATAATGACTAGCTTCTGGATCATCATTGTAGGCAAAGTTATCAGCCAATCAGCTCTTTTAATTTAATGCTATCTTTAATTTGCTCATTATAAATCTTACATTAAAATCAAAAGATCTTTCAGTATCAGAATCTCAGGATGAGGCAAATATAAAAATATTTGTACTTAAAATACTTTAATTTTAGCTTTGTCATTTATTAGTTATTTGAACTTGGAATACCAACATACTACCATATTTAAATAACATCATTTTGGACTTAGAAATTGAATGAGCCATCCATGAATTCCCTAAGAAAAAAATCTCCATGGCCAATGGAATTATACAAATTTTTTATTAAAGCTTTTTATTTTGAAACATATGTATAGACAATTTTCAATATTCACCCTTACAAAACCATGTGTTCCAAATATTTTCTCTTCCTTCTCCCTACCTTTCCCCTAGATGTCAAGTAATCCAATATGTTGAACATGTGCAGTTCTTCTATACATATTTCCACAATTATCATGCAGCACAAGAAAAATCAGATAAAAAAGGAAAAAATGAGAAAGAAAACAAAATGCAAGCAAATAACAATGAAAAAGTGAAAATATTATGCTGTGATCCATATTCAGTCTCCATAGTCTTCTTTCTGTACGCAGATAGCTTTCTCCATCACAAGTCTATTGTTAATTATAAGTTCATTGGAACTTGCTTTTGTTGAAAAGAGCCAAGTCCATCAGAACTGATCATCATATATTCTTCTTATTGCTGTGTACAATGTTCTCCTGGTTCTACCCACTTCACTTAGCAACAGTTCATGTAAGTCTCTCCAGACCTTTCTGAATTCAACTGGCTGATTGTTTCTTATCGAACAATAATATTCCATAACATTCATATACTATAATTTATTCAGCCATTCTCCAATTGATGGCTATCTACTCAGTTTCCAGTTTCTTGCCACTACAAAAGGGCTGCCACAAACATTTTTGCACTCATAAGTAGGTACTTTTCCCTTTCCTATGATCTCTTTGTGTTTCAGGCCTAGTAGAGACACTGCTAGATCAAAGAGTATTCACAGTCTGATAGCTTTGTGGTCATAGTTCCAAACTGGTCTCCAAAATGGTTGGATCAGTTCACAACTCCATCAACAATGTATCAGTGTCCCAGTTTTCCTAACATTCATCCCCTCCAACAGTCATCATTATCCTTTCCTGTCATCTTAGTCAATCTGAGAGATGTTCTACCAAACATTTAAAGAACAATTAATTCGAATACTATATAAACTATTTGGAAAATAGTCCTGCTAAATTCCTTTTATGGCACAAATACAGTGCTGATGTTTAAACCACAAAGAGACAAAACAGAGAAAGAAAATTATAGACCAATCTCACTAATGAATATTGATACAAATTTTTAAAATAAAATATTAGAAAAATTATAATAACTTATCAGCAGGGTAATAGATTATGATTAAGTAGAATTTATGCTAGTAATGCAGGACTGGTTTAATATAAGGAAAACATCTGGCATAATTGACTATATCAAACACAAAACTAATATAAAGCTTATGATAATCTTGATAGATGTAGAAAAGGCTTTTGACAAAATACAGCACACATTTCTATTAAAAACAGCATAGATATAAATGGATTCCTTAAAATGATCAATAGTAACTATCTAAAACCATCAGCAAATATTCTACATAATGAGGAGAAGCTAAATGCATACCCAATAAAATCAGAGGTAAAATAAGGATGCCCATAATTGCCACTATTATTCAAAATTGTACTAGAAATGTTGGCTTTAGCAGTAAGAAAAGAAAAAAGAAACTGAGAATCAACTAAATATATTAAAATGTGCACATATAACCTTAAAAGATAAAATTTTTTAAAATAGTTTAAAAAGACATAATTGGGAAACATTACAAAAATAAGTTAACAAAATAAACAAAAATACAGCACACCACAGTTAATGTTAATTTGTGGCTTTCTAAGTCAGTATACTACCACACAGTGATCCATTTCTATATGAATCTGATATCATTGGTCTACAATATACTTGCTTTTTTCACTTCACTTCCTACTCTTCAACCTCTAGCCTATCCACTCTACTGAAATTGCTCTCCTGAAATTGCTCTCTCTAAAGTTGCTGATCTATTAACTGCTCAATCAAGTAGCCTTTTCTAAGCCATTATCTGTCATATTTCTGAAATTCTTGAAACTACTTATCTTCTCATCCTCCTTCATATTTTCTTCTCCTGAGACTTCTGAGATCTTGTTTTCTCTTGATTCTCCTCCTACACATCTGACTACTCCATATTTATGAATACTTTTATTGGATTAATGTTACTGGATGCTGTTACTAAATCAAACCTTCTGCTTAGTGTAATTGATCTTTTCTGAATCTTCCTCTCTTCTCTGTTTCCCTTCTATATCATTAATGGCTTCATCAGTACTCATGATTTCATTTAACATCTCTATGTAGATGACTTCCAATCTATTATATGTAGCAACAACCTCTTTTGTGAACTCTAGTCCTGCATTACCATTTGCATATTAGACTTTTCCTGGCTATCTCATCAACATCTCAAAATTAATATATTTCAAATAGAATATATTAGTTCCTTCTCTTTAAATTCATTTCTTATCTAAATCTCTCTATTTTTATATAGGTCACCACCATTATCTTTCTAGTCATACAGCTTAATAAATTCAGTCACTCCGAATATTGGAGGAGATGTGGGAAAACTGGGACATTAATACATTGTTGGTGGAATTGTGAGCAGATTCAGCCATTCTGATGAGTAGTTTGGAACTATGCTCAAAGGGTTATAAAACTGTGCATACCCTTTGATCTAGCAATCTCTCAACTGGGCTTATATCCCAAAGAGATCTTAAAGGAGGGAAAAGGACCCACATGTGCAAAAATGTTTGTGGCAGCCCTCCTTGTAGTGGCAAGAAACTCGAAATTGAACGGATGTCCATCAATTGGAGAATGGCTGAATAAGTTATGGTATATGATTGTTATGGAATATTATTGTTTGGTAAAAAACGACTAGCAGAATGATTTCAGAGAAGCCTGGAGAGACTTACATGAACTGATGCTAAGTGAAATGAGCAGAACCAGGAGATCATTGTACATAGCAAAAGCAATATTATATAATGATCAATTCTGATGGGTGTGGCTTTTCTCCAAAATGAGGTGATTCAGGCCAGTTCCAATAGTGTTGTGATGATGAAAGCCATCTACACCAGAGAGAGGACTATGGGAACTGAGTCTGGATCACAACATAGCATTTTCACTTCTTTTGTTGCTGTTTGCTTGAATTTTATTTTTTTCTCATTTTTTCCCTTTTAGACCTGATTATTCTTATGTAGCAAGATAATTGAATAAGTACATATGTCCATATTGATTTACATATATTTTACCATGTTTAATATATTTTGGATTACTTGCCATCTAGGAGAAGGAGTGGAGAAAAAGGGAGGGATTGAAACACAAGATTTTGCGAGGGTCAATGGTGAAAAATTATTCTTGCATATGTTTTAAAAATAGAAAGTTTCAATTAAAAAAATGCTTACAAAAATAAATAAATAAATTCAGTCAAGAGACTCTTGCCTGCTTCTCTTGACCCTTTCCTTTTTTCTTAGTTCCTATATCCAATTAGTTTCCATGTTTTATCAGTTCTATTTCTATACAATTTTTGCAGGCAGTCTCTTCTTCTTTGCATTAACATGGCAACCATGGTAGTTCAGGTTTTCCTCTCTTCTTATGTAGACTTTTCCAGTTATTTCCTAATTTATCTTCTTGCTTCTAGTTTCTCTTCAATCCATTCCACCTGTGGACTGCCATGTCAATCTACTGCTCAGAAATTTTCAATGACTTCCCAAAATTTATAAAATAAAATAAAACCTTTTGGTTTGGTATTCAAACCCTTTCATATTCTAGTTCCAACCTGCCTTTCCCTCCTTATTTTATATAATCCAATCTATATTCAAGCCACATTTCTATTAGCTCTTCTCCAAACTTGACATTTCAGCTTCTGACTCCATACATTTTAACAGACTGGTATATCCTCCATCTTCATTCATTCTTCAAATCTTTATATTCCTTCACAGTATCTGAAAATGGAGGAGTAACATTCAAAGGAGTTGTGAGGGATTTCCCCTTTAGTTTACTTTTTTTTTTTTCTTTCTTTTTTTTTTTTTTAATTTTTTATTTAATAATTACATTATATTGACACTCATTTCTGTTCCGATTTTTTTCCCCTCCCTCCCTCCACCCCCTCCCCTAGATGGCAAGCAGTCCTTTATATGTTGGATATGTTGCAGTATATCCTAGATACAATATATGTTTGCAGAACCGAACAGTTCTCTTGTTGCGTAGGGAGAATTGGATTCAGAAGGTATAAATAATCCGGGAAGAAAAACAAAAATGCAGATAGTTCACATTCGTTTCCCAGTGTTCTTTCTTTGGGTGTAGCTGCTTTTGTCCGTCATTTATCAATTGAAACTCAGGTCTCTTTGTCAAAGAAATCCACTTCCATCAAAATATGTCCTCATACAATATCGTTGTCGAAGTGTATAATGATCTCCTGGTTCTGCTCATTTCACTTAGCATCAGTTCATGAAGGTCTCTCCAAGCCTCTCTGTATTCATCCTGCTGGTCATTTCTTACAGAACAATAATATTCCATAACGTTCATATACCACAATTTACCCAGCCATTCTCCAATTGATGGGCATCCATTCATTTTCCAGTTTCTAGCCACTACAAACAGGGCTGCTACAAACATTTTGGCACATACAGGTCCCTTTCCCTTCTTTAGTATTTCTTTGGGATATAAGCCCAATAGAAACACTGCTGGATCAAAGGATATGCACATTTTGATAATTTTTGGGGCATAATTCCAGATTGCTCTCCAGAATGGTTGGATTCATTCACAACTCCACCAACAATGCATTAGTGTCCCAGTTTTCCCGCATCCCCTCCAACATTCATCATTATTTTTTCCTGTCATCTTAGCCAATCTGACAGGTGTGTAGTGGTATCTCAGAGTTGTCTTAATTTGCATTTCTCTGATCAATAATGATTTGGAACACTCTTTCATATGAGTGGTAATAGTTTCAATCTCATCCTCTGAAAATTGTCTGTTCATATCCTTTGACCATTTATCAATTGGAGAATGGCTTGATTTCTTATAAATTTGAGTCAGTTCTCTATATATTTTGGAAATGAGGCCTTTATCAGAACCTTTAACTGTGAAAATGTTTTCCCAGTTTGTTGCTTCCCTTCTAATCTTGTTTGCATTAGTTTTATTTGTACAAAGGCTTTTTAATTTGATGTAATCGAAATTTTCTATTCTGTGATCAGTAATGGTCTCTAGTTCATCTTTGGTCACAAATTTCTTTCTCCTCCACAAGTCTGAGAGATAAACTATTCTATGTTCCTCTAATTTATTTATAGTCTCGTTCTTTATGCCTAGGTCATAGACCCATTTTGATCTTATCTTGGTATATGGTGTTAAGTGTGGGTCCATGCCTAATTTCTGCCATACTAATTTCCAATTATCCCAGCAGTTTTTATCAAATATTGAATTCTTTTCCCAGAAGTTAGGGGCTTTGGGTTTGTCAAACACTAGATTGCTATAATTGACTATTCTGTCTTGTGAGCCTAGCCTTTTCCACTGATCCACTAATCTATTTCTTAGCCAATACCAAATGGTTTTGGTGACTGCTGCTTTATAATATAATTTTAGATCAGGTACAGCTAGGCCACCTTCATTTGATTTTTTTTTCATTAGTTCCCTTGAGATTCTCGACTTTTTATTGTTCCATATGAATTTTGTTGTTATTTTTTCTAGATCAATAAAATATTTTCTTGGAAGTCTGATTGGTATAGCACTAAATAAATAGATTAGTTTAGGGAGTATTGTCATCTTTATTATGTTCGCTCGGCCGATCCAAGAGCACTTAATATTTTTCCAATTATTTAAGTCTGACTTTATTTGTGTGGAGACTTTTTTATAATTTTGCTCATATAATTCCTGACTTTCCTTTGGTAGATAGATTCCCAAATATTTTATGGTATCAACAGTTATTCTGAATGGAATTTCTCTTTGTATCTCTTGCTGTTGGGTTTTGTTGGTGATGTATAAAAATGCTGATGATTTATGGGGATTTATTTTGTAGCCAGCTACTTTGCTAAAATTATGAATTATTTCCAATAGCTTTTTGGTAGAATCTCTGGGGTTCTCTAGGTATACCATCATATCATCTGCAAAGAGTGATAGTTTGGTTTCCTCATTGCCTACTCTAATTCCTTTTATATCTTTCTCGACTCTTATTGCCGAGGCTAGTGTTTCTAATACGATATTAAATAATAATGGTGATAGTGGGCAACCTTGCTTCACTCCAGATCTTACTGGGAAGGGTTCCAGTTTTTCCCCATTGCATATGATGCTTACTGATGGTTTTAAATATATGCTCCTGACTATTTTAAGGAAAAGTCCATTTATTCCTATGCTCTCAAGTGTTTTTATTAGGAATGGATGTTGGATTTTATCAAATGCTTTTTCTGCATCTATTGAGATGATCATGTGGTTTTTGTTTGTTTGGTTATTGATATAGTCAATTATGCTAATAGTTTTCCTAATATTGAACCAGCCCTGCATTCCTGGTATAAATCCTACTTGGTCATAGTGTATTATCCTGGTGACAATTTTCTGTAATCTTTTTGCTAATATTTTATTTAAGATTTTAGCATCAATATTCATTAGGGAGATTGGTCTATAATTTTCTTTCTCTGTTTTCAGCCTACCTGGTTTAGGTATCAGTACCATATCTGTGTCATAAAAGGAGTTTGGTAGGACTCCTTCAATCCCTATTTTTTCAAATAGTTTATATAACATTGGAGTTAATTGTTCTTTAAATGTTTGGTAGAATTCACATGTAAATCCATCTGGTCCTGGGGATTTTTTCTTAGGGAGTTGATTGATAGTTTGTTCTATTTCTTTTTCTGAGATGGGACTGTTTAGGATATTTACTTCTTCCTCTGTTAGTTTGGGCAAGCTGTATTTTTGGAGGTATTTTTCTATTTCATTTAAGTTGTCGAATTTATTGGCATAAAGTTGGGCAAAGTAACTCCTAATTATTGCTCTAATTTCCTCTTCGTTAGTGGTGAGTTCTCCCTTTTCATTTTTAAGACTAACAATTTGATTTTCCTCTTTCCTTTTTTTAATCAGATTTACTAAGGGTTTGTCTATTTTGTTGGTTTTTTCATAGAACCAACTCTTAGTTTTATTAATCAATTCAATAGTTTTTTTACTTTCAATTTTATTGATCTCACCTTTTACTTTTAGAATTTCAAGTTTAGTGTTTGACTGGGGGTTTTTAATTTGTTCCTTTTCTAGCATTTTTAATTGCAAACCCAATTCATTGACCTTCTCTTTCTCTATTTTATACAAATAGGCCTCTAGAGATATGAAATTTCCCCTTATTACCGCTTTGGCTGCATCCCATACATTTTGGTATGATGTCTCATTATTATCGTTTTCTTGGGTGAAGTTATTAATTATGTCTATGATTTGCTGTTTTACCCAATCATTCTTTAGTATGAGATTATTTAGTTTCCAATTATTTTTTGGTCTACTTCCCCCTGCTTTTTTGTTGAATGTAATTTTCATTGCATCGTGGTCTGAAAAGGATGCATTTACTATTTCTGCCTTACTACATTTGAGTTTGAGGTTTTTATGTCCTAATATATGGTCAATTTTTGTATAGGTTCCATGAACTGCTGAAAAGAAAGTGTATTCCTTTCTGTCTCCATTACATTTTCTCCAGAGATCTATCATATCTAGCTTTTCTAGTATTCTGTTTACCTCTTTGACTTCTTTCTTATTTATTTTCTGGTTTGATTTATCTAATTCTGAGAGTGCAAGGTTAAGATCTCCCACTATTATAGTTTTACTGTCTATTTCTTCTTGCAGCTCTCTTAGTTTCTCTTTTAAGAATTTAGATGCTACCCCACTTGGTGCATATATGTTTAATATAGATAGTGCTTCATTATCCATGCTACCCTTTAGCAAGATATAGTGTCCTTCCTTATCTCTTTTAATTAGGTCAATTTTTGCTTTAGCTTGATCTGAGATCAGGATGGCTACCCCTGCTTTTTTGACTTCACCTGAAGCATAGTAGATTTTGCTCCAACCTTTTACCTTTAACCTGCATGTATCTCCCCGCTTCAGGTGTGTTTCCTGTAAACAACATATTGTAGGATTCTGGCTTTTAATCCATTCTGCTAACCGCTTCCTCTTTATGGGGGAGTTTACCCCGTTCACATTTATGGTTAGAATGACCAATTCTGTATTACTTGCCATCTTGTTAACCCCGGTTTATGCTTTCCTCCCTTCTTTCCCCTTTCCCCCCCTTCCAATTATTAAGCTTGTGAGCACCCCTTGTTTCTCACAGCCCTCCCTTTTTAGTGTCCCTCCCCCCGCCTTAGAGTTCCTCCCCCTATCTTACCCCTTTCCCTCCCAGTTCCCGTATTCCCTTCCGCTTAGCTTATTCCTTCCCTTTCCACTTTTCCCTTCTCACTTTTCAATGAGATGGGAGAAGTTTCACCATAGATTGAATATGTCTTAAGATTTTTCACTTAAAGCCAATTCTGAAGGCAGTAAGATACCCACTATATTCATCCCCCTCCATTCTTTCTCTCAGATATAATAGGTTTCCTATGCCTCTTCATGAGATGTACTACCCCCACTTTACCCTTTTTCTGGTACAATGTCCTTTCCACATCAATTTCTAGAACAAGGTATACATGTATTCTTTATGCATCTATATAATCAAAATATAGTTCCCAAGATTAATCTTTACCTTTTTAGATTTCTCTTGAGTTCTATATTTGTAGATCAAACTTTTTGTTAAGTTCTGGTTTTTTCATCAGAAATAGATGAAATTCGCTTACTTCGTTGAATGTCCATCTTCTTCCCTGGAAAAAGATGCTCATTCTCGCTGGGTAAGTTATTTTTGGTTGCATACCAAGTTCCTTAGCCTTTCGGAATATCAGATTCCAGGCCCTTCGATCTTTTAATGTGGATGCTGCCAGATCCTGGGTGATCCTTATTGTGGCTCCTTGATACTTGAATTGGGTTTTTCTAGCCGCTTGCAATATTTTTTCTTTCATCTGAGGGTTCTGGCATTTGGCCACTATATTCCTTGGTGTTTTGATTTTAGGATCCCTTTCAGTGGGTGATCGATGAATCCTTTCAATGTTTATTTTTTCCTCTGTTCCTATGACTTCTGGGCAGTTCTCTTTGATGATTTCCTGGAAGACAGTGTCCAGGCTCTTTTTTTCATCATGTTTTTCTGGGAGTCCAATGATTCTCAGATTGTCTCTCCTGGATCTGTTTTCCAGGTCTGTTGTCTTTCCCAGAAGGTATTTCACATTTTTCTCCATTGTTTGATTTTTTTGGATTTGCTTGACTGATTCTTCTTGTCTCCTCGAGTCATTCAATTCCACTTGTTCAATTCTGATTTTCAGTGAAGTATTCTCTTCACTCACTTTTTTAAAATCTTTCTCTAATTGTCCAATTGAGTTCTTTTGTTCTGTGGAATTTTTTTCCATTTCGCCAATTTTGTTTTCCAGTTCACTAATCCTATTTTTCAAGGATTTTACTTCTTTATCCACTCTCTCTTTAACTGACTTCTCCAGGCTCTTTTGCCAAGCCTCCCTCTCCTTTTCCCAAGCTTCCTTCTCCTTTTGCCAAGCCTCACTCTGCTTTCCCCATTTTTCTTCTAGCTCCCTTGTGAGAGCCTTTTTAATCACTTCTATGAGGTTCATCTGTGCTGAGGAACAGACGATCTCCTCCTTTGGGGAATCACCTGGGGACTGCCTGTTTTTAGTCTCCTCAGGATTTAGCGTCTGCTCTCTATCTGTGTAGAAGCTGTCTAGGGTTAAAGTCCTCTTCAGCTTCTTGCTCATTCTGTCTATTAATCAGAGACAAACTACCAAAGAAAAACAGAAAAAACTGGAGTCTTTCTTTGGGGGGGGGGCTGGGTGTGTTATCGAGCTTCCTCTACAGACTGCAGGTGGCAGCAGTGAGGCACTAGCAGGACTGTGCTGCGCCTGCGCTCTGAGATCCCAAAGCGTGCTGAGTCACTGAGGGGGGGGAAGGGGGGGGCGGCCAGGTCCTGAGAGACTCCAGCTGTTTGCGGTTGTGTTCTTCAGCCCCGGTGTTTTTAGCTTCTCTGCTGGGCTGTTGACTTGCTGCAGGTTCCAAACCTGTAGCGAAGCTCTCCCCGCAGTGACAGCTGCGATCACTCCCCACCCCCTCTCCAGTCTGCTCCCGTGCTCTCACTGCCGCTGCCCGCCGCCTGCACCCGATCTAAAACCGCCCCAGCCCTCCAGTAAAGACAGACCTTTCTTGGCGGATCTCAAGGATGGCTTCTCTTGGTAACTATTTGTGGGTTTTTTTCAGTCAAGCATTGATTCAGAGGCTTGTAATGAAGTGGATAGTGAGAGAAAGCGCGGAGCTTATGCAACTGTGAGCCTCCTCTCCGCCATCTTAACCGGAAGTCGGCTTTTCTTTCACATGGAAAATAGCCCCCTTTAGTTTAAATGAAGCATTTGTTAATGGGTTTTATTTTTGACATGAAAACAGTAAGAATGTCAAAAATTGGAAAATTCTCACTGAGGGGGAGAAAGGGCAATCACTAGGGATGTCAAAAACAAAATTTACTTACTTCACATTTTCCCCCCTAAGGCCAACTATATGACATGGGCTAATGAATATGCACTGAACTAGAACAAAGTCCGCATTAGTCATTCTGTGCCCTTTAAAAACAAACAGTAACAAGCCAGTAATTTAAATATAACCTGGTATTTGGCTTCTAAAAACCTCTCAAAATATAATACTGTTCTTAAACTTCTCCCTGTCAAATATAAACAACATTTTGCTCAGTGACTTATAACTATGGAAGCATAATTTGGTTGTTATATGCAGATGGACATCCTAAGAAGTCATCCTTCCACAGCAAATCCCAGGACCTGTTATATGTTCAGGACGCAGTGTGATACATTATAAGAGAGTAGTGACTTTGGAGAGATGGAATTAAGTCCTATCTTTCTCATTTAGTATTTGTTTAATCTCAGAAAAGTAACATAACATCTTTATAACTCATTGTCCTTCTCTCTAAAGTGAAAGAGCTGGATTAGATGACTTTTATTGACTTTCCCACCTTTAGAGCTCATCCCACTAAACCATTCCTTTCAGTCTCATTCTCTCAGAGCTCTGCTCATGAAATATCAGGGAATCTCATGGTTAGAAGGGGTGCCAAAGGTTACCCAATCCAACCCATATTTTAAAAGGAATCCTTTCTGACACATAACCAACAAGCAGCTATCCAAACATTTCTTGAAGACCTCCAAGGAATGGAGTCTTTCTACTTCCAAAACACTTTTTTCACTCTCAAAAAGCTCTAATTGTTAGGAGGTTTTACTTTATGTTTTGCCAAGATTTGCCTCTTTAAAACTTCCCCAGGAACCAAGTACAAAAAGCTTAATCTCTTTGAAATTCCTCCTGGGTCCAATGGGGGAAATTTTAATCCTTCTTCCACAAGACAAATTTTTAAATACTTTCCTTTTCTTCTTCTTCAGATGAAAAATTCCTAGCTTCTTCAATTTATCCTTATGTGTAATGTTCTCAA
The DNA here is from genome assembly GCF_016432865.1 of Antechinus flavipes. NCBI lineage: Eukaryota > Metazoa > Chordata > Mammalia > Dasyuromorphia > Dasyuridae > Antechinus > Antechinus flavipes. The sequence continues at coordinate 98,045,706 of NC_067401.1, forward strand.
GACACCTCAGAACTCTAGTTTCCCTCTTAGGAACACTTACCTAGGAACAACTTGTTAATATATTTCTGTAAAATGTGGGATCTAAAATTAAACACTCTATATAAGGTCTGACTATAGAAGACAGTATCATGTATTATCACCTCTCTTATCCTGAACCCTAAGCTTTTCAATACACCTAAGATGATATTCATTTGTTTTTGGTTTATTATGAGTTGGCAGGCAATTTTTAAAGGTTATAATTATCAAAATAACTAGATGAGAAATTTAAGAATTAGACATCTAAATGACTAAAGGCAATCATAGTACCATCTAAGTATCTGTGAGATTTCTGTCTTCAAAAAGCCAGATAATAGAGACATTTTAAATTTGATTTAATATTTTTTATCTATTTCAGGATAAGGAAGAAGTGAACATATGAAACTATTCTGCTTGAGATAATTCTGAGCACAAAAGGAAGTTATAAAATAGAAACGATAGGATTCTTAAGAGTAAGTGATCACTCTATCAACAAATTCATGATAAAAGAGTAAAAGTACTGGAAGTAGTGTGATATGCAGCTTAAATTCTGGAAGGACTGATTTAAAGAGTTCAGAGAATGGAAAAATTGGATCTAATTTCATCCACCATTTATTTTTATAACCTGGGAAGTAGTTCTTTTAGGACAGTTGACTTGACCTCATCCAGGGCAATTAAAGATTCTCTTACTATCTACTTACTTTCCTTGGGTATCAAATCTTTGTCTGATATTGTCAGCGTAAAAGGTTTGCAAGTTTCAAACTCTACTTTTGTTTTGGTATTCTTCTTGACAGAAAAAGCAAAAAAAAAAAATAATAAGCTAAGTAGTTCTACTTTTTCCATTTTCTAATCTCATCCTTCCATTCATTCTGAGAAATATTTTTGATTTTTTTGTTGGTCCTCTTCTTTTTCACCAATTTGACCCAAAAACCCCCCAACATTTAGTAATACGGTCTTATAAAGAAGACTGACAGGAGAGCTAAAAACAAAATTCAGCTGAGACTGATTGCAAGGTCCGATGCAAAGTAGTGATGAATGCAAAACAGATCTAAATCACATTTTAAATAAGTAAATAAATCATCCCTTTCACCCAGTACTTTGTCTATGTCTAAAAAAGGAATAATTTCAATGTTCTAATCAATCTACAGCAAGGAATTCTTAACCTTTTTGTGTCATGGACCCCTGTGGCAGTCTGATGAAGACTCAGATGAATGTTTTTAAATACATAAAATAAATTACACAAGATTACAAAGGAAATCAATCATATTGAATTTCTTCTATCCAAGTTTGTGTACTCCTTATATAAATCTATCCACAGGATAAGTTAAGAACCTCTGGTTTATAGTATTTATGAAGCACCTCTCATGTGTAGAGTACAGTGCTAGGTGCCAGAATAGATATGATAGTAGACAAGGCTCCTGATTCAAGGAGAAAATGACTATAGCTATATTGCGTGTAAATAATAATTGTGATAATATATTCACGTGGTAGAGATCATTGCATTATGACAAATCCAACAGTGAATTGGAAGCCAGAGGTGAATTTGTTATATAGTAAGCATGAATATGTAATTGTTCATGATATTTTTTCCCCATATCTGCAAATTTCCTATTAGGGTTCCCTTCTTCTCCTTTCAGATGCTTCTGACCCTCTGGATAACAATCTTATTTTTCCTTTCTTCTACTACCTCTAATCTTATATATGTTTATGTTCTGGATTGGACTAGAGGGAGGCAGGTCATTTGAAATTATTGCTGGAAACTATTTCCATCCCCTTTTAACTCTGTTGCCTTCCCTCTGCTACTTAATTCCTATTTATTCTACATACAGCTTGTTTTGTATATTGTTATTTATATATTATCTGCAACTTTTTGTTCCCTATGCTTAGCACAGTGTCTGGCACATAGTAGGCATTTAATAAATGTTTATTGAATTGAACTGCATATTTCAAACTTGATGTTCATAGATCTCTCAGGGAGACAGTCAGTCTTGTATCCGTAGCTCACTGCTCAGACTTACTAGGAAAATGTAATGTTCTCCCCAAATTGCTCAATTAGAGTTTAGAGTGCATTGATATATAGGCCAAAAAATATTTGTACCAAATCATATCAGCTTCAATTTTATCCTCCATAAATCAAGGGTAATTTCTATGGTAATGATGTTAGAGGATATTCAGGTTTTATTGTACCCGTTTAGAATATGAATTACTTATTGAAAGTAGGAGATAGGATTTCTATTGACTCCAGACCATTGCAAATGACACATAGGGAGAAACTTCAGGGAACCAGAGGCTGCAAAGGAACTTGGAGAAAGTAGGGCCTTAATGAACACTGGAGTTAAATATGTAATGAATTCTAAAGAAGCAACCTTCAACACAATTCTGATGCTTTCAGGGAAAAGGTATCTGATGTTTGGCTAAAAGGCATAATTCTGCTAAGAATCTTAATAGTAGTTCATTAAACCCACATTCTGAATTAACCTGAATAAAACACCAATGCTTGTTATTGTTGTTATTGAAAAATAGGGTGCAATAGTGGATAGAAGCCAGCTCTATGAATCAGGATTAAAAATCTGCTTCTGATCCCTGATAGTGATGTGATCCTGGACCAATCATTTATCCTCCTGGGACTTCACAGAAGTCTCTTATATAACAGGGTATAGATGTGCTAAAGTTTGCCATTTCCTTCTCCAGCTCATTTTCCAATTGGAGAAACTGAGTCAAACAGAATTAAGTGACTTGTCCAGGGTCCCACAACTAGTTAATGCCTGAGGCCAGATTTGAACTTAGGTCTTCTGATACCAGGATCATAGCTGAAATCCACTGTACCCCTAGTTGCCTGTACTTTGCACAGAGCTTAATAAATACTTGATTGACTGTTGACCATCTTACCAGTTTGTATGGTATAATAGAAGAAGCATTTAATCTGGGCTCAAGGAATCTGTTTTCAAAGCCCATTTCTATAATTACTAGGGGAGCTTATGGGATTTATGTCTCTGAGCCTCAGTTTCCTCATCTGTAAAATGGGAGCTAGCAATATATACAGAACCTACCTTACTTGATTGTTATTTCTCAGCTAGGCATAAAATGTTGGAGTAAGGAGGTCTGAACTTGAATCTTGCCTCAGTCAAAATTCTATAACCCCAGGCATGTCAATTAACCTCTTTCAACCTCAGTTTATTCATCTTTAAAATGGGGATAATAATAGCACCTATCTCACTAGGTTGGTATGAAAATTAAATGAACTAATACATAGGGCTTTACAAAGTTTTCATAGCTAATTAAACACTAAGTATATTGATATTATTGTGAAGTTCAAACAAAATAATAAAGGCAAAATTGTTTTGTAAAACTTATAAAGTATGTAAGTAATCTGTTGTCACATTATAAGAAATTTATGTGACATGAAGGCTTTGAGAAATTTATTTGGGGTATTTTATGCCAGCATGAAAGATATCTGAGGTGATTCTCATTTAGGCAGGAATTTATTTCTGCATCTTCAAATTGGAGCTAATGATCCTTGTTGTTTTCTATACTAGGGCTTGGCTCATTTGGCCAATTTACAAATAAACACACCAAGTTGGAGCTTTAATACAATTTTAATCCAGCTCAAAATAATATCTATGTCTTGACATCTTTACTTTACTCTATTGCAAAGTGAACTCTTCTTTTGTCCGTACTAGTTAACCTCCCTCGTATCATCTGGCACTATTGTTTTTGGTCCAATGCAGCAAATGTTAATTTTCCAGGCATTGGTGCTACAAAGAAAAAAATATTCCCTTCTACCTACACATGTGCTCAGAACTAAAAAAAAAAAAAATCAGAGACATTTACTTGAACATGCCATTTCCTCAAATTACTGTCCTACTAGCAGGATTTATTTGAAAAATTTCATCAACTCCTTTGCCTCCACATTTCTAACTACTATTCTCCTACTGCTTAAATAGGCAGAGTGGGCTTTCTGAATTGAGATTGTAATACACAGTGACATTTCATCCTTTGATCAAGTCTTTTATAAAAATCTTTCCATAGTCGATGGAAGTACAGACTAAGTTGACCCAAGCAGGGGAGTTCTAATTTCGTAGGACCATTAGCAGTACTTTAGTATGTCATTCATGTGCAAGAAACAGTTCATTCATTCTTGTGCCCTTAAAAGCAGAAGCAGTACAAATGGATAAAGTCTTCAGGGAAGCTGATTTTGCCTAAATTTAAGGAAAACTTCCAAATAATTAAACTTATCCAGAAAAATGGAATTGGCTACCTAAGGCCTTCCAGATCCCTATAAGACATCAAGAGGAGCCTAGATGACTTCTTGTCAGAGATGTAGAAGGGATTTGAATATATTCTTTTCCCTAATTATAAGTTAACACAATTTTTAGCATGCACTTTAAAAAATTTTAATGGCTTTTTATTTTTCTAAGTATATACAAATAGAGTTTTTACCACTCACCTTTGTAAAACCTTGCGTTTCCAATTTTTCTCCCTCTCTTCTCCTTATTCCATATCATAAACAGTAAGAAATCCAAGGTAGGCTAAACATGTGCAATTCTTCTAAATATATTTCCATATCCATCATGGTATGCAAGAAAAACCAGATCAAAAGTCAGGGGGAACATGAGAAAGAAAGAAAAATAAAACAACCAAACAACCAAAGTAAAGGTGAAAATTCTATACTTTGATCCAAATTCAATCTCCATGGTTCTCTCTCTGGATACAGAAGGTTCTTTCCATCACAAATCTCTTGGAATTATCTTGAATCACCACATTAAGTGAATTACTTAACATCAGTTCATGTCTCTCCAGGCATTTCTGAAAACATCCTAATGATTATTTCTTATAAAATAATATTACATTACATTCATATGCCATAACTTATTCAGTCATTCCCCAACTGATATTCATCCATTCAGTTTCCAGTTCCTTACTACTACAAAAAGGGATGCCACAAACATTTTTGCACATGTCCTTTTCCCTCTTTTATGATCTTTTTGTATACAGAGCCAGTAGTGGTACTGCTGGATCAAAGAGTATGCACAGTTTGATAGACCTTTGGGCATAGTTCCAAACTGCTCTCCAGAATCAGTTCACAACTCCACCAACAATGCATTAGTGCCCCAGTTTCCCCGCATCCCCTCCAATATTTATCATTGCCTTTTCCTATCATTTTAGCCAATCTGAGAGGTTATAAAGTAGTACTTCAGAATTGTTTTAATTTTTATTTCTCTAATCAATAGTGATTTAAAGAATTTTTTTTCAGATTGCATGTATTTTTACAAGATTTTGAGTTCCAAATTTTTCTCCACATCATATTCCTTCCCATTTTCCTAGAATGGTTGGCAATTTGATATACATTATACATGTGCTATCATGTAAAGAATATTTCTATATATCAGACATAATTGTGAAAAGAGAAATAGATCAAAAAGAAAAAAAGGCACCAAAAAGAAAAAAAGGAAATGAAAAAAGTATGTTTTAATCTGCATTCAGAATCCATCAGTTCAGTATCTAGATGTGGATAGCATTTTCCTTCATGAATCCTCTGTACTTGTCTTGGATCATTGTGTTGGTGAGAAGAGATAAGTCATTCATAGTTGATCATCACACAATATTATTGAGACTGTGTACAATGTTTTACTGGTTCTGCTCACTTAGCTTTACAGAAGTTTGTCCAAATCTTTCAAGGTTTTATGAAATCTGCCTGTTCATTTATTATTGCACAATAATATTTCTTTACATTCATATACTATATATTTTTTCAGTTTTCTCTAATTGATGGACATAGACTCGATTTTTAATATTGTGAAACCATGGAAAGGGCTACTATAAATATTTTTACACATGTAAGTCCTTTCCCCTTTTTAATGATCTCTTTAAGATATAGACCTATTAGTAGTATAAATATGCACAGTTTGATAGCCCTTTGGCATAGTTCCAAATTGCTCTCCAGAACTGTTGGATCAGTTCACAAATCCAATAATGCATTAGTGTCCTAGTTTTTCCACATACCCTCCACATTTATCATTATCTTTTCCTGTCATCTTAGCCAACATGACAAGTGTGAGTTGGTACTTCAGAGTTGTTTTAACTTTAACTCCTCTAAGCAATAATTATTTAGAGCACTTTTTCATATGTCTATAGATAGCTTTGATTTCTTAGCTGAAAACTGTCTGTTCATATTCTTTGACCATTTATCAATTGAGGAATGACTTGAATTATTAAATTAAAGTCTGTTCTCATGTGTTTGAGGGAGGGAAAAGGCCTTTATTAAGAGATACTTCCTGTAAACATTGTTTTCCTGCTTTCTGCTTTCTTTTTAAACCTGGCTGAATTGGATTTGTTTGTGCAAAAAAAAGGTTTTGACCTTTTTGACTTAAAATAATCACAATTATCTGTTTTACATTTCATAATGCTCTCTGTCTCTTATGTGGTCATGAACCTATAACTCATTTAACTTCTTTAAGAATTTGGATTCTATTTCCACTTGGTTTATATATGTTTAATGTTAATATCACTTCATTTTCTTTGGCATATTTTAGCAAGATGTAGTTTCCTTCCTTATCTCTTTTAATTTGATCTATTTTTGCTTTTGCTTTGTCTGAGAGCAGGATTGCCACCCCTGCTTTTTTTTTTTTTTAACTTCAGCTGAAGCATAATTGATTCTGCTCCTGCCCCTTACCTTAACTCTCTGTGGGTCTCTTTGTTTCAAGTGTGTTCCTTATAAATAACATATTACAGGATTCTGTTTTTCAATCCACTCTGCTATCTGCTTTTATTTTGTGGGAGAGTTCATCCTATTTACTTTCACAGTTATGATTTATAACTGTGCATTTCTCTCCATCATGGTTTCCCTCATATTTGTCTTCTCTCTCCTTTCACACTCTCTCTGCATTACATTGTTTTACTTCTGCCTACTGCCTTACCTAGTCTGCCCTCATCTCCCATTCTCTGTCTCTATCCTCCTTCATCCCCCCAAAAAGCCTTTACTTAATCTTTTCCCCATCTACTTTCCAGTTAGCTAAGAGATTTCTATATTCAACTGACTCTATATATTATTCCATCTTTGAGCCAAGGTTCAAGAAATGACCCATCTTCTAACCTTCCATTTTCCCCTCCATTCTAACAGGATTTTTACACCTCTTCATGTGAAATAATTTACTTCATGTTACCTCTTTCTCCCCAGTGTACTCCTCTTTCTCATTCCTTAACTATTTTTCAATGTAATTCCCTCTAATTCACCTTTTACTATACCCTCCATGTATATTCATTCTAGCTGTACTATTAATGGTACAATTTTTAAAGAATTACAAATATCATCTTCCCATCTAGATTTGTAAATACTTCAGCTCCATTGAATCTTTTATGTGTTCTTTGCTCCTCTTCCCTCTTAGGCTTCTGTTGAATCTTGATGTTGGAATTTTTTGTTCACTTCCAGTCTTCTCCTTATTAAAGCTTGAAATTCCTCTATTTCATGGAATGACCAGTTTTTTCCTCTTGAATATTATGCTTAATTCTTCTGGATAAGTGATTCTCGGTTGTATTCTATGCTTTTTTTGCTTCTAAATCTTTGTTCCATGATCTTTGGTTCTTTTTTATTGTTGCTGCCAAGTCCCTGATATTTGAATTATTTCTTTCTGCATGATTATAGTATTTTTGAATATAATATTCCTTAAAATTTTTATTTTGGGATCACTTTGCTAAGGTGCTTAGCAGTTTTCTCAATGCTTATTTTGCTCTCTGTTTCAAGGATATCAAGACTGTTTTCCCTCATGATTTCTTGCAAAATGCTGTCCAGATCCTCCTTTTGATTATGTTCTTCCTCAATCTATTTTCCCATACTGTTGTTTTTTCAAAGTGGTATTTTATACTTTCCTTCATTTTTTTTCATTCTTTTGAATTTGTTTGATTTATTCTTGATATCTCAAAGAGTCTTTAGCTTCTGCCTGACCAATTCTAATTTTTAAGGAATTGTTTTCTGCAGTTAGCTTTTGTATTCTCTTCTCCATTTGGCCAATTTTACTTTTTAAGTGGTTTTTTTTTTTCCCCCAAGCTGTTGACTCTTTTTTCATAATTCTCTTGCATCACTTTCATTTCATTCCCCACTTTTCTACCTCTCATACGATTTTTAAGCTCCTTTTTGAACTCTTCCATGAGTTCTTTCTGGGCTTGAGACCACCTCTTGTTTTTCTTTTAAATGTTGCCCATAGATATTTTTGAAATTGTCTTCTTTTGAGTTTATGTCTTGATCTTCTCTGTCACCTTAATAACTTTTTATGTTTGTATTCTTTTGTTGTTGTTTTTTACTCATCTTTTTTGGCCATTTTCCTGTCTTTTAAATTTGAAGCTCTGGTCCCAGGATGGAGGGGTCATTATCTCAAGCTTCTTATGCCAGCAGCTGTAGACGCTATCTTGACACTGCATGGGCCTTCAGATCCATGGGAAACCCTCATGTCTGGTGCTGGGTTGGGGTGGAAGAGAATGTGGGGGGTATTTGGTAATACCAGAGGCTGTAGGAGTTGAGCAGGTTATCTATTGCTGAGCCAAGGTTCTAATGCTGTTATCTGGTATGTACCAAAACCAGTGGGATGTTTTTCCATTTTATCAGCTCTACACTAGAGTTTGTGCAAATCTGGCTTGTTAGCTACCTGTTTGCCTGGGGGTATACTCAGCTAAAGCATTTCTTTCTCATTTTTTAAGTTTATATTCATTAAAGTCAAGTGTAACTGTTTTTTTTTTAAACTTTAGTTAAATTTTACTTTGGAGTCAGAGATCTTGGTTTCAAATCCTACCTCTGATGATAACATTCCTAGAATACTTTTCCTTCTTAACTCTGTCTCCTGGCTACCCAGACTTCTATTATTTCTCAGTTAAAATCTCACCTTCTACAAGAACCTTTTCCCATCTTTCTTTATGCCAGGGCCTTCCCTCTGACATTACTTTCAAGTTACGATGTATTTATCTTCTTTGTATATCATTGTTTGCATATTGTTTCCCCTATTAGATTTTGAGATTCCTGAAAGCAGAGACTTGGCAGGGGTAGGAGATGTCCCTGGAAAAATAATACTTCAAATATTGAAGAGTTGACATGTGGAAGAATTAGCTTTGTTCTGCTAACCTCAGAGGATAGGAACAATGGTTAAAACTTTCAGAGAGGCAGATTTCTACAAGATGTAAGTGGATTTTAGCAATTAGAACTGAATTAAATCAACTTGCCTCAGAAAGTTTTCAGTTCACTGTCACTTGAAATTTTCAAGCACAGATTAGATAATTATTTTTTAGAATTATTACAGAAGAGATTCTTATTGAGGTAGAGGTTGGACTGGATGGCTTCTGCTGTCTCTTCCATTTTTGTCATTTAGTGATTTTTATTTCAATCCCACTTATTTTTCTGTCTGTTCTTTCCTGTTGTTATCAAACCATAAAGAGAACTCTAGATTCCTTAAGAGTGTGCCAGTGAGAAATTAGGTATGGACCCACACTTAACACCATATACCAAGATAAGATCAAAATGGGTCCATGACCTAGGCATAAAGAACGAGATTATAAATAAATTAGAGGAACATAGAATAGTTTATCTCTCAGACTTGTGGAGGAGAAAGAAATTTGTGACCAAAGATGAACTAGAGACCATTACCGATCACAAAATAGAAAATTTTGATTACGTCAAATTAAAAAGCCTTTGTACAAACAAAACTAATGCAAACAAGATTAGAAGGGAAGCAACAAACTGGGAAAACATCTTCACAGTTAAAGGTTCTGATAAAGGCCTCATTTCCAAAATATATAGAGAACTGACTCAAATTTATAAGAAATCAAGCCATTCTCCAATTGATAAATGGTCAAAGGATATGAACAGACAATTTTCAGAGGATGAAATTGAAACTATTACCACTCATATGAAAGAGTGTTCCAAATCATTATTGATCAGAGAAATGCAAATTAAGACAACTCTGAGATACCACTACACACCTGTCAGATTGGCTAAGATGACAGGAAAAAATAATGATGAATGTTGGAGGGGATGCGGGAAAACTGGGACACTAATGCATTGTTGGTGGAGTTGTGAACGAATCCAACCATTCTGGAGAGCAATCTGGAATTATGCCCCCAAAATTATCAAATTGTGCATACCCTTTGATCCAGCAGTGTTTCTATTGGGCTTATATCCCAAAGAAATACTAAAGAAGGGAAAGGGACCTGTATGTGCCAAAATGTTTGTAGCAGCCCTATTTGTAGTGGCTAGAAACTGGAAAATGAATGGATGCCCATCAATTGGAGAATGGCTGGGTAAATTGTGGTGTATGAATGTTATGGAATATTATTGTTCTGTAAGACATGACCAGCAGGATGAATACAGAGAGGACTGGCGAGACTTACATGAACTGATGCCAAGTGAAATGAGCAGAACCAGGAGATCATTATACACTTCGACAACGATATTGTATGAGGACATATTTTGATGGAAGTGGATTTCTTTGACAAAAAGACCTAACTGAGTTTCAATTGATAAATGACAGATAAAAGCAGCTACACCCAAAGAAAGAACACTGGGAAACGAATGTGAACTATCCTGCATTTTTGTTTTTCTTCCCGGGATATTTATACCTTCTGAATCCAATTCTCCCTATGCAACAAGAGAACTGTTCGGTTCTGCAAACATATATTGTATCTAGGATATACTGCAACATATCCAACATATAAAGGACTGCTTGCCATCTAGGGGAGGGGGTGAAGGGAGGGAGAGGAAAAAAATTGGAACAGAAACGAGTGCAAAGGATAATATTGTAAAAAAAAAATTACCCTGGCATGGATTCTGTCAATATAAAGTAATTATTAAATAAAAATTAAAAAAAAAAAAAAAGACTGTGCCAGTGGACTACAAGTTCTGGTAAACTCAAGAGGGCCTTTGTATATAGATTCAGAATGTATTTTGTTGTCTGCAACACAAGCTAACTAAATTTTGAGAGGTTAATCATCTGAAGGTGTCCTTCTGGGAAATGAATTTTTTGAAATGAAAATAACTTATTAAATGATCTTCTAAGCATAGGGTATCTACATGGCATATTGCATAGAATTTTGAGCTTAGAGTCAGGAAGACTCATCTTCCTGAATTCAAATCTGGCCTCAGACACTTACAAGCTATGTGATCCTGAGCAAATCACTTCAGCCCATTTTCTTCAGTTACCTCATCTGTAAAATGAGCTGAAGAAAGAAATGACAAACTACTCCAGTATCTTTGCCAAGAAAACCCCAAGTACGGTCACAAAGAGTCCGACATGATTGAAATGACTTAAAAAACACAAACACTGAGCAGGAATATGGACAAATTAACCCATCAAAAATAAGCTTTCATTAATTTTCTCTGTACCAGACATGATGTTAGGTACTAGGTACGTGAAGACAAAAATGAAAAATGAGAGTTTTATTCTCAAGGAGCTTAAATTCTAATGGAGAATACAATAGGTACATATGTACTTGTATATTCATATGTGTGGCACATATAAAGTAGTTTCTTAAGTAGGAACCTGGGGAATCAAAAAGGTCTCATGTAGAAGATTGTAGGGATTTTATTAGAAGAGAAGGAAGTGCATTCTAAGAAAAAGAGAGAGTCAATGCAAAGGCATAAAGATAAAACATGAAATATCAATTATGGGAAATAGAAAAAGAGACAGTTTGAGCAATAATCTTCAGGAAGGATAGTAATATGTAATAAGGTTGAAGTAGTAAGTTAAGGCCAGGTTGTAAGCAGTTTTAAATGCCAAATAGAATTTACCCAAGATCCTAAAGGTGAGAGGGAGCCATTAGATTTTTGATTATTGAGATTTGATTATTGAGAAAGGGGGAAGGATAAGTGACAAGTATTTTTATATAACATCTACTATGTGCAGGCCCTGTGCTGAATGCTTTTGCATTGCAAATATTCAGTACGAGTGACATAGTCGAATCTGTACTTGAAAATCACTTTGGTAGGTGTGTGGAAATTAGATTCAATGAGGAGAGATTTGACAGAAACTAATTAGGAGGCCACTGCACCAGTCCGGAGAGAAGTAGTGAGAGTTTGAACTAAGCTGTATTTTCATAAGTGAACAAAAGGGGATAGACCATGTCTCTGAAGTGACTAGATTTCCACCCTTGTAGATGGTAGGAGGATTGTAATGACTGGGTATTCATTCTCTTACTCTTCTATCTTCAAGAGAAATATTAGACTAGATTTATATTTACATAATAGATATTTGAAGTCTAAGATTTTTTTTTCCTTTGGAGTTCAGAATAATAACCAGCTTTACTATTTTCTCTACCTTATTTTTCTCTCTTGCCAATCTCTGAAATTGGGAGTTAATTTGGGTTGGCAATGGGAGTATGACAGTAGCGTAGGAAGGGAAAGAATGAGTTCTATTCATGTCCTGGAGGGTCAAGTAGCATAATTTCATCTTTACCATTTTAGCTCATTTTCTAACCTTAAGTTTTTGTTTGTTTGATTTTTTTAACCTTAAGTTTTTAAGTAAGATAGTCGCAGATAACAAGCAGATCTTGATCCAGGTAAGTAACTAAAACAGTAATTGAGAACCACACAGATTAGTTTAGTTGATAGAACATTTAAACCTTAGGGGTTCTGTGATGGAAGTGAAATAAAAACTCAGCTCAGCTGGGGAGAGAATGTTATCATTCCTACAATTTCAGAGCTACTACTCACATTTCTGTGGCTGGGATGAGTTCTAATTGTTATTCACCAAAGTCTTGTTTTTGTCCCTTCCTTTCTTCTTTCCCTCCCTCCCTCCTTCCTTCCTTCATTCTTTCCTTTTTTTCTCTCTTCTGCCTGTCACTGTTACAGTCTCTGTCTCTCTATCTTTTTGTCTCTGCCTCTCTGTCTCTGTCTCTGTCTCTCTATCTCTATGTCTTTCTGTGTGTGTGTGTGTGTGTGTGTGTGTGTGTGTGTATGTGTGTGTGTGTGTGTGTTTCTCTCTCTCTCCCCCTCTCTTTCTCCTCTAATCAGGAATCATCTCCCTAAAAGTTGGGATATTCAGAGAAGCTAACTTTTAAGGAACCATCAAACCCACTTGAGTGGGGCGACTGTTGTGCTCCATAAATGCTAATTGACTGACTAATTTAAAACTCCATCTTGAGTTCTATCAAAGAGTCAAAAAGAAAGCAGAAAAGCTACAAATCAGCACTAACAAAGAAGACAGTCTGCAATACCATTCTCTCTTACTATTTTGAAGAATATACAGATGTTGATCAATGTAGTTTTATGTATTTTTAGCTAGCACAGAGTTGTGATTTATGTAAGTTAACAAGACTTATATGTCATGTCCAGTGGGATAAGGTAATTTAATAGCCCCCATCAAGATAGATAGGATTCAGTTTCATAAGTATGTCTAATTAAAGTAAAATTGTATTGAACTTGGAAGAAAGAAGCAAAAATAGCTGTGCTGAATCCAAATAAGCCCGTAAATCTTGCTACTTGATCAATAAAACCCTGTGAATTCAGATTTGTGTTTGCCAATAGAGGCCTTCTGTTTCTATTCTCTCAAGTGGTGTTGTTGAAGAGTGCCTTATTAACTAACACTGTGCTTCAGAATTATGGTGACAATTTTCCTTCATCCTTTGCCCCTGTGCAAAAAGTACAATTCAGTGGAGAAATATCTAATTGTAATTGACTGAGGCCCATAGTGACTTTGTTAAAAAAAAAAAAAAATAGGCCCTCTGAGTAATTAAGTCACAAGTGACCTGGCACTTTTCATAACTTTTATTGGCTTTTGCAGACTTAAAATGCTTATTAGGTCCTGTTTCAGTCACTTTCAGACATTACAATGGAAACTTTAAAGTTAAATTAACTGAAAAGAAAATAATAAAGTCTCTCTGACTGTAAATAATTACAGCAGTGTTCCCAACTCAACTAATGAAGAATAGGATTTATACAAATATGTTTTATACAGAAGGATCAATCTCATTCTCCATATACTACTCTGTCAGGGGTTTCTACATGACCACATAGTTGGGAGGTCAAGGCAGGAGTTCTAAATACAAGGCATACAGAAGATACCTTGTACTTTTAAAAACTGTATTGAGAATCATTGGAGGGGGAAAAAAACTTTCTTGCACCAGAAAAGAGCTGAATCAGGAAATGTGAATCTTTTTTCCCTAGAACAGGGAAAGATGTAAGCAAAATTGTGAAGCTACTAAAGTTTCATGTTGTTACAAAACAATATTTAATAAATTATATTGGGAAATCTTCAGGAATTAATGGAGTTAGATTATAAAACAATCTACATTCTACAAATTTCCCTCAAAAAAAATGACCAAAAAGAAGAAAAATGATCAGAAATCCCCAAAAGAAAATTGTTTAAAATCAACTAGTAAATCGGCACTACTTTGCATCTGCTACTCTGCCTGGTTTCAACTCCATGGAAGAAGATGCCTTCATACATCCTTAGTGTTACCCCCACCTTTTCCAGCTTCCTTTAGTATGTTCTCTTCCCTCATCAGGAGGGCAAAACATGTCTTTCTTTTTTCTTATTTGTATACTTAGCACTTATTACTAAATCTGATACCTATGTTTAATAAATGTTTGTTGAATCGAATTAAATATGTGTGAAGTTATTTAGGACTATCTTTCCAGATATTCTCTTTTGTCTTTCCCTAGCATAATGGGATCCACTCACTCATAACAAACACTACAAAAATCAGTTTGTCTTTATCTGGCAATTAAATCCATTTTAAAGAAAGGGAAGGAAAGAAAGGAAATAAACATTAATATAATACTGTATCCCAGCACTATGTGAAGCACTTTTTTACAAATATCTCATTTGATCCTTACAACAAACCCTACAAGATAGGTGCCATCATTGTCCCTACTTTAAAATTAAGGAAATTGATGCAAACAGGTTAAGTGACTTGCCTAAGGTAACACAGTACAAATCTGAAGCTGGATTTGAATTCAGGTTTTCCTAACTCCAGAGTCAGTGTTCTATCTATTGTATTACCAATCTTCTCTACTATAAAAGTACAGATAGTAAATAAGCAAGATTTAAGAGTAAGCAATTTCATTTTTTTTTCAGGGAGTGGTGACAAAGAAGAGGAAAAAGAAAGGTAATAAAGAAAAATCCAAATCCTAGATATGCATAACCTATGCAGCCAAATCTTTCTAGGCAAATTATTTCTCAAAAAGATCAGTAAAACAGAAAATGTTCCATATCATCATCTTGCCATTGAACTTGGTCTGTGTTCCCATAGTCCTGGCCACATCCTCTCAGGCTTCCCCTTTCCACTATTTCCCTTTCAATGAACTTTCTTTCCAGCTAAGAAAAACTATACTTCCCATCATTCTCTTTGCCAAGAACAATACAAAAAGATTACATCTACCAAGTCAGACAATGTATATATTAATTTACACTCATAGTCACAAATCTTTGCAAAGAAGAGAGAGAACTGAAGCATGTTGTTTTGAAAAGACTATCCTACACTCCAGTAGCACACCCAAATTTAGAAAAGATCCAGGTATCTGGAGTGAAAATGGCTGGGAATTAGTCTTTGGAAAGACTGGATAACTACCTGAGATGATCTCTTAAGTGCTTTTCAGTCCTATATTTCTATACGAATATATATGTGTGTGTGTGTGTGTGTGTGTGTGTGTGTGTTTATCTAATGATTATTTTGAGAACTTAGATAATAAAAATAAAATTATCTTTGAACAGCTTATATCAGTTCAGCTATAGAAGTTCACAGTTTACTATGTGTCAGAAATTATGCTCAGCAACATGATCCCTGACCTCAAAAAATTCATGTTCACATAGGGAAATATCATGAAAACATCTATGTGCACAGGAGATGTATAATACAAATGGGAAATCATCTTAGAGAGAAAGCACCAGGGCATAATAGAGGGCTGGGAGAGACTTTTTAATGGAAAATAAATTATCTAAACTGAATCCTGAAGGAAGTCAGGAGGTAGGGATGGGCAGGCAGAATGCTTCAGGCATAGAGGACAGCCAGAGGAAGAGAAATGGAGTCAGGAGATAAAGTATTTGTGTTCAAGGAATACCAAGGAAGCCCTTGTAGCAGGATCATTGATTACATGAAGGGGAGCAAAGTATAAAACTAGGAAGATAGAAAGAAACCAGACTACAAAGACTTGCAATGCTAAATGAGGATTTTATCTATGATTCTTAGCCTTTGGAATTTATTGAGTAGAAAACTGATTCCATTGTTCCTAATTTTACCTTTTGGAGATTAAATAGTGACAGGTCTGCTTGAAAATAGATATTTTTCAACACCAAATCTTTTTTTTTTTTTTTTGCAGGTGAATATTCTCATCTTATTAAACTAACCCTCATATAGTAAGACTTTAAGGGACTTCATGACATTTTTTAGCTTATATCAATCTCCTTCATAAAATGTGGCGTACAGAATCAAAAACAATATTACAGATATAATCTGCCCAGAATGATGTACATTAGAATTATAGCAATATATATATAGTGTCACTATACTAGCACTATGTATATATATATATATATATATATATATATATATATAGTGGAGATTAAATAGTGACAGGTCTGCTTGAAAATAGGTATTTTTCAACACCAAATCTTTTTTTTTTTTTGCAGATGAATATTCTCATCTTATTAAACTAATCCTCATATAGTAAGACTTTAAGGGACTTCATGACATTTTTGAGCTTATATCAATTTCCTTCATAAAATGTGGCATCCAGAACCAAAAACAATATTACAGATATAATCTGCCCAGAATGATGTACATTAGAATTATAGCAATATATATATATAGTGTCAAACAAACTTGACACTACTTCTTAATGAAGCATAAAATTTATTCATTTGTTTGGCTGGCGTAGTAGACTTTTGCTTTATATTGAGCTTGTAGTCCATTAAAGTCTCTCTATCTTCAACAAATGAAATTAGACCACTTATAGTGTCAGGCTCTGGGGTTCTGATTGGGAAGATTGTCATTTGAAGACCAGCCTACACCCTCAACACTACCCTTCTGGCCCAATTTCATGCTATGCTATCCCACATAACCTTTCCTCTGCCCTGATTTATATCTTAGAGTCCTTAATCCATACTGCCATTTGTAAAAAAAAAAAAAATACGTCAATCAATTGCCCTGTGAATCCCCTCACCATACTTTTGACATTCTTAACCATAACATTTCTTGGCCACCATCCCTGTTTTTGTTATCTTCCCCTATTAGAAGACAAGTTGATTAGACATGAGATTTATATTAGTTCTTTGTATTTGTGTTTTCAGTGCTTAATATAATCCCTTGCATCAAACTAAAGCACTGAGTTCATAGATTCTACTTTCTGCCTTTTTTTAAAAGACAAAACCAATAGTTACCTTTTTTTGGTAATCTTTTTATAATCTTTTTCCATGTTCTGCAAAGATCATTGATAGTGGCTCCACAGTGATATTTGTGGGTTATTTCAGTAATCAAATGTAAAGTATCATGCAAATTAAACATTTGTTTTTGATGATCTAATGGGGTTCTATTCAAACCGCTTGCTCTTGAAATTTCCTGAGGGCCAATAACTGACAACATTTTGATTTCCTTTGTAATAAGAGGGATATTTCAATGCACACTGTAATTCTGTTGTCATTAATCACCATAGAAATAAATTGTGCTCATCTCTATGATCATGGAAAGTGCCAAAGTACAATCAGAAACAAGGGAATAATAATAGATTTTGATTTTCTTGAAGGAAATGAGTATTAAAGGAACATCCACACTATTCCAACCATATATAAAATAATTTGGAATTATTGAAAAGAGACAAAATGACCCATTATCAAGCATTTACTAAGCATCTATTATATGTCAGGCATTATATACCCATTGCTAAGGACATATATCTTGAGGTCAATGATAAAAAGAAAGACTCTATATACACCAAAATACTTATAGAAGTGATTGTTTCAAACAAAGTAGAAGTCTACTAATTGCCAATTGCTAAACAAGTTGTTATACATCAATATAATGAAATATAGTAATATAATCAGAATTTAGAGAATGAACATTAAAGAAGCATAGAAAGGAATGACAGAGTAAATTAGTAGTACATTATTTATGCCAGAAATAGCATACACAATAACTATAAAAACATAAGTGGAAAAAACAATAAAAACAAAATGATGGAAACCAAAATCTGTGAAATTATAATGATCACACCTGATGTCAAAGAAGGCATCTCCTTTCCATTATAGAGGCAGTCATACTTCCTTTAAATTATGTAGAATCTTTTTATAGATTGTTAGATGTATTTGGTTTGTTGTTTAATTTTGCTTGATTCCTTCAATACTAAGGTCAAATCCAGATTTCCCCCAAAGAGCCTCCCCATGACACTTTCTTCCTCTTTCCTCACCTAATTGCAAATACCTTCCCTCTGAGATTACCTTCCAACTACTCTGCATGTGTCTTACATAATTTGTTTACATATTTTAACATATTTGTTGTTGTTTTTTGCATAGTTGTTTACTTATTTTTACCTTCCTTAGAATGTGAGCCTTACTTTGGACACAATAACAGCAACATTACAATGATCAACCATGATATATTTAACTCTTCTCTTCAATACAATGATCCAAGGTAATTCAAAAAGACTCCAGAGGAAAAGACTATCCCATCTGAAGAAAGAACTATGGAGTCTGAATGCAGATAGAAGCATACTATTTTCAAGTGTTTTTGTTTTATTTTTTCTATTTTGGAATAAATTTTTTAAAAGTTATAAAAAAAATTGGATTCCACATCATTTGGTGTATGTGTGTATGTGTTTATATTTGTATGTACATGTGTATATGTGTGTGTGTGTGTGTGTGTATATACATGTTTTACTATTGATATTGCTTCATTGTCTATGGTACATTTTAGCAAGATGTCGTTTCTTTTGAGATCAAAATTGTTAACTTTTTTTTTTAACTTCCATTGGAGCATAATAGATTTTGTTCAAGTACTTATCTTAACTCTACTCTCAAGTGTATTTCTTATTAAAAACAAACAAAAAACAAAAACAATGTAGGAATATGGCTTTCAATCCTCTCTGAAATCTGCAATATTACATTTTTATTCATTTCATTCATATTTAAAGTTATGTTTACCATCTATTTATGTTCTCAATCCTATTCTTCCTCATGTTTGACCTCTCTCTCTCCTTTCAACCTTTCCTTTCTCATCAGTGTTTTACTGTCATTTCCCTTAATCTGTTCTCCCTTCTGTCAGTCCCTATTTCCCTTCCATCTTTACTTAGTCTTCTCCCCTAGTACCCAGTTGGGTATGATAGATTTCTATATTCAAATGAGTGTGTATTCCTTCTTTGAGTCAATCCTGATGAGAATAAGGTTCAAATGACACTTCACCTGCCCATCTTCAATTCCACTGTAAAACAGATAGATAGATAGATAGATAAAAGATATTATACATATATATATAGGTTTTTTGCTCATCTTTTTTTTTACATGGAGAAATGGGGACTTTTATAATGGCACTTGCCCCATTCAGCTCATAGGATTCTCAGAAAATTCTTCCATACAAGATTTAAGAATAGATCTCTGTGTAAATCAATAGATCAATGTAGCTCTCTATTGCCTAGAAAATAAAGTACAATTCATTTGGCTTTCCTTTTGTCATCCTCTTCATTATAATTTCAATTTTCCTTTGCAGCCCTAATTCACCTTTTTCTCTTTACTGTATCCTAGCTTCAGGACAAATTGGACTATTTCCTATTTTCTTATCTCATTCTACTCTCCTCTATCTTTGTGTTAATTGTCCCTCATATCAGGAATTTTCTCCCTCTTCCCCATTTCTATTAATCTAACCATCCTTCTTCAATATTAAGTTCATTTATCCTTTCTTCCCTGAAATCTCTACCTACATTGCCTTAACTAGAAAATTGTTTTTAAAAAAGTAAAAGGATAATCATATTTAGGCCTCTTTATTTGATTTCTCATATATTCAATCATTTTCTAACCTATATTATAGTTATTAGGATATGGATCTCATTGGTCACTTCTAGATTGCATTTTCCTTGTGGGCAGGAATTTTATCATTTTTATTACTATATCTTCAGAATCCAACATAATTCCTTTAATATAGAAGATAATAAATATTTGTTTTATTGCATGTGAAATATAATAATCTAGTTCAATATGAGGTTTAAGTCTACTATATACACTCTGAAAGGAAAATGAGAGGCACTCTGTCAATGACAGATGGAAATGTGAAATGTATATTATTGAAAACAATTTACATCTTTACAGTATTTAACAATAATCAAGAACTTTAACATTCCAACTCTTAATTCTGCCTAACATTTTGGAATGAGAGGTAGAAAGAGTATGACAGAGAAGTAACCTTGGAGTCAGAAAGATGAAGTCAAGAGATGTTTATAGTACATATTGGTTGTGAAACCATGAATCTCAATAAATAAACAAAAACTGCAACCCTGTCAAATATTTAGTGCAAGTGTTATTAATCTTGGTTTTCAGATGAACAACCTAAAGATCAGAGGAGTTATATTGTCCAAGGACACAGAGGTTGACTGAAATTGAATGCAGTAAATTTTATTTCAAATCCAGTGTTTTTACTATAACATGACATTACCAACTCTTATATGCTGAAATATATTTTTTAAAAAAAGAAAAATACAATGATTTGCAGAGAAAACATAGGTCTATATTGTCAATGTTAAATTACTTGTGATAATGTAGAGGAAAATTAGTAGGATGACCCAGATATAAGATTCTGAGAGGTAAAAATGAAAAGAAAATAATGGTGGACTTGTAAGAATAAAAGGAAAAGGGAGAGGGTAATGTGGAGAATATTTTGTAGCACAGTTTAGCTGGAACATAGAATTTCTGAAGGAAGATGAAATCATGCTGGAGAGATATATTTTGGAACAAGATAGCCTGTGAATCATTAAAGGTAACTTTAAGACTAGTATCCCAAACTTTCAACTATGATTAATCTAATTAATAAGCCATTCTTGAAGTGATATCTTTATTAGATGAGAATGTTTCTGAATAACTGAATTGATCAAAGACATAAAATCTAATTGAACAATTCCTAGACACTCAATTAAACCAATCAACCAAAGCCAGTATCCCTCTCATAAATTAGTCATGTTTTCTTGTATAAATACTTTCAAATAAACGATGTAGTTTCATTTAGACTGTAAGCTTCTAGAGGGTTCTGATCATCTGAGAGGGTAAATGGATGTTTTTATTTTTATGAGCCCGGTAGCAATAAAAGCATATAGGAATACAAAGAAAGTTTTTAATATTAGTAAATGCAAACAGGAAGAGAGCTCATTTTGCAATTCAAATAAATTATTTCATATTTGGTGACTATGAAGAACTTTTCAGAAGACTATTATATTACATGAGACAATCCTGTAGCATCATCTTCCATTAATCTGTCTTGATCCTTGAATGCTGATTCACTAGGACTGTGTTTTCTTAACTCTTTATTTGGGTAAACTAAGGCCATTATTTATTGGGGGGGGAGGGAAGCAAAGTAGAAGTGGACTTATAACTTAAGTGACTTGCCTAACATCATACAACCAGAGTATATAAGAGGTGGGACTTGAATTCAGGTCTTCATGACTCCAAGGTCAGCTCTAACTCTGCTATGCCTTATTATTGTCTCTTAGTATGTAAGTATACTTATAGATATATCTTTATGTAAGTCTTCCTACCTATAAATAGGTCTAAACTAAAAACCTTCTGGAGGAAGGAAATGAAAAGAAAAGAAGTAAGGAAGGCAAACTAAGAAAAACAGAGAAAGTCAAAGACAGACAAAGAAAGAATGACAAAGAAAAAGAAAGAAAGAAAGAAAAACAAAGACAAAGATAAACAAAGAAAAAAAATAATCTCTAAATGAGTCATTATTCAATTTAATTCAACATACATTATTAAAGCACTTCCTATACAGCAGGCATTGTGCTAAGCACTAAGGAAAAAAAAAAAAAAGATGATCTCTGTCCTCAAGGAGCTTGCAATCTAATGGAAGAAGACCACACAAAAGGAGGCTGGAAAAATGTGGGTGAGGAGAAATTAAAGAGGGAAGAAAGGAAAATAGACCTTGGGGGAAGGGGATACTCAAAAGGTGTGTCTTGTTCTGTGCAATCCCAGCTAAATTGCAAATAAAATAGGAAGTTGGGAATAGGTCTCCAGTAGGATATGACACTTGATCTTAGTCTTGAAGTCAATAGGGATTCTAAGAGAGGATAGTGAGGAAGGGAATATGGAATGCCTTCTAGGTAGATTTATAAATAGGCCTTTATAGCTAGAATATAGATTATGTGAAGAAAAGCATGTAAATATAGAATGTGTGGCTAGATATAAGACTAAATGTCTCCCACTATATTCAGGACTTCTCCACTGCATTATTAAAGCTCCATTATTAAAGCTATAATGTAAAAATATAAATGTACATATAAGTTATCAAAGCTTAAAACAGCACATAGAATTTTGGGAAACCCTATATTTTATGTTGCTTTACATATATTATTTCAGTTAATCTTCACAATCTTGAGAGATAGTAAAGTTATTATTCCCATTTTATAGATAAAGAAAATAGGTTAAGTCACATGATTATCTTATTAGATAGAACATGGATTTTAGGTTCTATATCCACACACATATATAACAAAAATGTATAAGAACAAGAATCATTCTCTAATGAATATGTAATCAATGGATATTAACAAACAGTTCTCAAAAGAAAATGTCAGTCTATAAATAATCATATGAAAGTTTGTTCTCAATCATTAATAAAATGGAAATAGTTTTTTTAAAAAACCCTGAAATTTGACCTCATATCCCTAAAATTGTCACTGATGACAAAAGATACTACAATTATTCCTTCCATTTCATTGGAGTTAAGGATTTAGTTCTCCCATGCTTTGGAAAATCTCCGTAAATTTTTGACCCTTTCATACTAGAGAATCCTGAATTATTATGGTAATAAAAAATAAAATACATTGATATTGTATTGTACTGTATAGGTGTGTATGTGTAGGTATAATGAATTTTTAATAAACTATAGTACATTTACTGAATAAAATCAGAAATAAGAACATTCAAACTAAGCGGCATTGTAACCAATAAAATTTTGAAAAATTTTGCTATAATGAATTTTTGAGTTTCTAAACTTTTTCTCTTTTGTCTATTGGCCTTCATATGTCATCTACAGCTTCTATAAAAGTCTCAAAAAATTCCATTCATTTTTCCATATGTTTTAATTAATATGATGAAACTGTGATGAGGAAAATTGTAATGTGGAAAGGATGACTGTAATAGTTAATGTGTTCAACTGGTGAGGTTGTGAGTTGCTCCAACTACTCTTGGAGCCAAAATGGAATTATACAAAGAAAGTGATGAAAATTCCTTACCTTTGCCCCCCTTGCTGTTAGGCAAATAATCCAAGGCAATTAAACATACTGTTTTTTTTAAAGGACTGATTTTTTTTCCTTTCTTTGTATTATTGGTGCTTAGCACAGTGCCTACTTAGTGCCTACTCAGCACTTAGGCAATTAATAATACTTGTTGATTTTATATTTGCCCAAATATTTATACTTGCACTTTTTGAAGAGGATAAAAAGAACTGGAAATAAAGTATATGACCACTGAATGTGGAATGATTAAGCAACTTGTAGCACATGTTTGCAATGAAAAATTACTGCTCTACAAGAAACAATGAATATAAAGAACTTTGAAACATATGGAAAGACCTATGAAATGATGCAGAATTGAATAAGAACCAGGAATGTAAATAGAAAAAAAAATCCTAAACATCCTATCATGACTAATAATAGCATTGAGTAAGATGAAAGAATGCACCTCCTTCCCATTTTGTGAAAGTAGTGGACCATCAGAATGGAACATTGCGTTAGATTCAGTTTGCATTGCTTAATTTGCTGAATGTTTCCTCCCTCTCATTCTATTATGTTTTTTTTCTATAAAGAATAGCTCCTTAGGCACTGATGAGTAGAGAGGGATATGTTTGTTTAAAAAAAAAAAGGCAATATAAAAACAAATAAAATTTAAAGTACAGCTCTCCACCAGGAATATGGTTGAATGACCACATTAGAAGAATTCAGATGTTGACCTGTTATGCTGCTAGGTTTTGTACTTGGCCTTCTTCTATTCAATATTTTTAGCAGTGACCCAGAAAAAGACATTGACAGCAAGCTTCAAATAAATTGTGTATAACACAAAACTGGGAGGAGTAGCTAATTTGTGAGATAATAGAAATGGGATTCCCAAAAGATCTGTACAAATTATAAATAGGCTTGAGTTAAGAAGATGAAATGTAATATGGATAATTAAGTTTTGTATTTATATTGGAAAAATAAATTAAAATTGGATGGGGGGGTGATGACAGAAACATTGTAAGTGAACTGCAGGACTACAAGTTCAGAATGAGTCCACAGAATACTATGGTAACCAACAATGTGCCTATGATCCTAGGCAGTATTAATAGAAAGTTGGAATCCAGAAAGAAGGATGTTACAGTTCCACAATACTCTATTTTAGTTTTATCACATTTGTAGCGAGCAGTAAAAATCCTCCCTATCATCTATCCAATAAATGGTATGACCTCAAAAAGTAGTAATCAGATACAAAACTTCTACCGAGTCTGAGAACATAGATTTGTTCTTCAGAGGCCATTCCCTATGGAGTTAACTGTGCCTGCATTGTATTGGATAATTCCTGAAAAGGGGATTAGATGCTTTCAGAAGCTTCAGGGGATACAGCTGTTCACAACTGTCATTTGTGCATCCTTGTATCCTTCATGTTTGTGTTTATAATAATGAAGCAAGAGAAACTTACTCCTTTGTATAGAATCTGCAAGATGAAAGCATGAGTAAGGACTCAATAGTAAGAGAAGTGTTACCTAGAAAGGGCTATCCCATTGATCTGTCCTTCAGTTTTTCATTCAACCATCTTTTAAATATTGCATTCTTTCCATCCAAGATGACAATGAGAAAAAATTCACGAAAGAATCCCCCTAAAGAATACTCCCATTGTTTATCAGTTATGATGGAGGTTATGTCACGTCTGGCAAACAATAGTAATTTAGCCTTAAATTGCTAATAACTCTTTGGGAGGGGAGTTACCAAGGGAATATCTCATTTAGGACATTCCTCCAAATTCACAAAAATATCTATGCTAGCTTGGCTTCTTCTTTAGTATTAACTTTCATGTGTCCCAAAACATTTTCCTCCTTGCTTTGCAAATGGAATGAGAGATTTTGGGAGGTTCTGATTGCAATAAAGCTATTGGACTGGGGGCAGTGGTTGCCACTGCCATATGCACTGAACACTCCTATCATATCATAGATATTATCATCTCCTGTAATTCCCACAGCCACCATATTCAACCCAACCCTTGACCAACTGAACTCATCTTATATTTAGGAAGGGAGAAAGAGAAGAGGTCTCACTCAACTGCTGTTACTGCAAACTGGCAGCTGAGACAGAAAGCCTTGTAAGTAAGTAAGGAAGCAACTCATCTACTGAGCTTGCTCTATGCAGAAGTGAAATATGTGATGGAGATATAAACAGTGATTGCTTTGAGCCCACTTTCCCCAGGGTTTGAGGTAGTTGAGGAGAGATTATGCTTAAGGAGGAGATGATTATACTTTAGTCCTTGCTATGCCTTTTCACTAGATATATTTTTATAAAAGGTAGTAGATATTATCAATGGATTCAATGATATTGGGTAGATAATAAATAATACTAATAACTAATAATAATAATAAATAATAAATAATACTAATAATAGAGTAGAAATCGTTGGTAATTGGTGTTAGATAGAATGCATTGAATTGGGGCTTTAAGCTGATAGTGTTTAAGAGATCCTCTGAGGATGACTTCTAGAATCCTGAGGAAAGGAGACATAGCCAGCTGTCATTTTAATCCTGGAAACTGTATATTTCTTATAGAAAGGTAGAGAGGAGAAAGGGAAGAAGTGTGCTTGAGGGGGCCTTTGGATAGTTGGAGTGAGTGGGTGAAGCAGACTGGAGAATGAGCTGAGAGTGAAGTGTGAACTACATTTGCAGGCAGAAACTCACAACTTATTGATAGGCCTCAGGATGGAATTATTTTTCAGCCTCTAAGACACTCAGTGGGGAGATGGAGCAGACAAGAATCAACTGGAAGTAAAAGGCTTTGACCATTTCATCAGGCTCTGCCCCCTTCTCTTTGCTGACCACATTATACCAAGAAGGCCACATTATATCTCCTCTGTTATGGCCTTCCTTGAACCTTTTCCCCCTAAATCACCATTTTAAGAAGGATGTTAGCCATGTTTCACCTAACTCATGCCTGGAATCTTTCCTCCTGATTTTTTTCCTTTTTTTACTATATTCCTTTCTTCCTTCCTCTTCCCTCTTTCCAATCCTCCTTTATGAACAGAAGCCCCTTGAAAATAGATATTGTCTTGCTTGCTTATATCTATTTCTTCAATGTTTATACAATACAATACAATATGTATTATTATACATATAATACTAATAAGCATTTGATAAATGTTTTTACTAGCTAGCTATTTATTTACATAGTCATATTTTAATTCCTTGGGATAAAATATAATAATTAATTTTTTTGACACAAACCCAAATTTTTACATATTTAAAGCAAAGCTTTAATATTAAAAAGAATTTATTAAGTACTTGTTATGTGCAAAGAAAGCACTATGCTAATCATTAAGGTTACAAATAGAAAAACAAGACAGTCTACTCTCAAAGAACTCATTTTCTGATGTATATAGATTTCAGATAGAAGCCAGATGGAAAGGTCCCAAAGTCCTTAGAGTGCATTGGCAAAGCAAATGGTAATGTATTTTCTTGAATGTAATTTCTACTGATGAAACCTTGTCTATTTCTGGTGTTCAGTCAATCAACAAATTTTTATTAAGTACCTACTATGCATCAGGCACTGTGCTAAACCCGGTAGATACAAAGGCAAAAGATAGTCCTTGTCCTCAAGGAGCTTACAATCTAATGGGAGTAGATAACATAAAAACAAATATATACAAAACAAGCTACATACAGAATAAATAGGAAATAATTGAGAGAATGAAGGCCCATGAATTTAGAAAGGTTAGAAAAGGCTTCCTATAGAAGATAGGAATTTAATTGGGACTTAAAGAAAACTAGGGAGGTCAGTAATTGGAGCAGAAGAAGGAGAGCATGAGAGATAAAGAGAATTCCCAGAGTTCTGATAATTGATCACAAGGTCAGAGTTACTAGATAGACAATGGTCAGAACATTGAAGACGAGAATTTCTGTTCCATCTCACCTCTACCAAGTCTTCAGTTGTTTTGGATGCTCAAATATATATATATATATCCTATATTTCCTATCTATCTATCTATATAATGAGCTCTAGGGATACAAAGAAGGACAAAAAAAAGTAGTTCTGATGCTTAAAAAGAATACAATCCAATGGAGGAGAAAATATAAAATTCTCTAGGTAAAAGTACATATATATATATATATACACATACATATATATTATATGCATATCTATATATATGTATATGTGTGTATAGATATAGATATATATGAAGTGAGGGAAAGAGAGAGAGAGAGAGAGAGAGAGAGAGAGAGAGAGAGAGAATATTAAAGTAATTTAAAAGAAGGAATCATTAATACTGAAAACATTAGCTTTCTCAACAATAAAATCATGGAGTTAGATTGATATCTCAGAATCTTTCCAGATTTAAATTGTATGAGCATAAAAATAAAACTCAGATTATTCTATTTGGTTCCAAAGGGAAGAACTAGAATCAATGAGTATAAGTCATAGTATGACAAATTATACCATAATATAAAGAAGAACTCTCTAATAATTAGTTGAGCCAAAGTGGACTGCCTTGCCATGCTTGATAGGTAGAACATTCCTTCCCATCTGAAGTTTTGAAATGGGATAGAAGACCAGTTAACAGGGATGTTGTAGAGGTAATATACTTCATGGTTTCAGGTAAGGATTGAATTACACAACCTCTGAGATAACTGCCAATTCTAAGATACTACATTAAGATACTGTACACTTAAAGTACAGAAATATGAGTTTCTGAATGACTTAATGGGCTAATAGGAAATGGCCCTTTCTTTAAGACTTGATTTGACATCTTTCCATATAGGAAACTAAAAAATGGGATCCAAAGAAATTTTTATGAAAATCTTGTCATTTTTCCATGAGGATTTTTTAAAATTAATATGATAATAGTTTTAGCAATAAGAAACTTTAAAAATCATTAAGTTCAGTCCCTTATTTTACAAATGAAGAAACGGAGAGTTTCCTTTGTGAATTTTGATGTCACATCCTTCATGTTTATCTTTCTACTTGTGACTGTTTCTTCTCAGTCTCTTTTGATCATCCATAGTATGACCCAATGCATATTCAAGGCCTCTTGTTTTTTCTCACTTATTAAACTCATCAGATCCCAGAAGATTTAAGTATAACTACACAAATGATTTGCAGATCTGCATATCCAGCCCTAGTAACTTCAATTCTGCATTGCTAACTACTTATTACATATTTCAAAAACAAAGTCAGAAATCTTTGGAAAAGAATGCTGCTCCAATTTTACATTAATCTGACAAGGATGAAAAATAAGTCAAGAAACTACTGAAATTAATGGAAACAGGTAACTGGATTTTTTGTAGGCGTCTCAAACTCACCCATCTAACATAAAACTAATTATCTTTTCCATTAAACCTATTCCTTCTCCAAAATTCTCTATTTTTGTCAAAGATAACACTATTCTTCCAGTTTCCCAGGTTTAAAGCTTTAACGACATCCTTCACTCTTTATCTCCCATTATATAGGTATTAGTAAAGAGGCTAGATACTAAATCTTGACATTTCTTCATTTTCACATTTCAACAGCTCTCACATCTACCCCTTTTGACTATTCACATAGCCCACCTTAGTTCATGTGTATCTCAAGTCATTTTCCATTCCAAAGGATCCTTTACCCAGTGGTTCTAATGATTTTCCTTTAAATGCACATCTGACCATGTCACACCCCTACTCTTCTTGCTCACTATTGCCTCTAGCATGATATATAAATTCCTCTTTTGGTTTTTAAAGCTCTTCATGATGCAATCCCAACCAATGGGATTCCCACACTGTGATCTAGCTAATTGCCCTCTCTTCCTCATACGAAGAATTCCATCTCCTGTCTCAGTACTTTTGCCCTGGTATCCCCCATACTAGAATGCACTTCATTTTCAGCTCAGAGCTCAAACACAGCTTTCTACATGAAGCTTTTTCTGATTTGCCAAATGCCGGCGCCTTCCCACTTTACATTGCATTTATTAGGTGACATATGTACATGTTGTTTGCCTCAATGAAATGTATACTCATTGAGAGCAGATAGTTTCATTCTGTGTATTTGTATCATCAGCCTGGAGCCTAATGCATGTTGCTGTCATTTGTGACCCCATGGACCATATTATCTGTAGGGTTTTCTTTGTGTGTGGGATGGGATGCTAGACTCTTTTACGCAAAGTGACTACTCAGAGGTATCTTCAGATACAAACAGGAAGCATTTATTAGGTCTTTGCAAGGAGAGGCCCAAGCATACCAGCTGAGCAGACCCAGAGCCTCTCAGTTCCAATGTCCCACCATGATGCATGGCCCCGGGCTGGAAACAGGGAGTCACTGGATGGACTGAAAACGACAGCAATGCTGACTTTCCTGTGGATCACGTAACTTCCTGAAGCTTAGACCTAGGGTTTGACTTTTCTGCTTTAGAGCCCTTGGAGAATAGGAATCACATGACTTCCTAAAACTAAGGCCTGATCACTATATCTCAGACTTCTTGAGAAATCTTCACCTGGTTCCATTCATTTGTAAAGGTATTGGAATAGCTTGCCATTTCCTTTTCTCTCATTTTATAGGTCAGGAAACTGAAATAAACAGGATTAAGGATTTACTCAGGATCACATAACTACTGGATTTGAATTCAGGTCTTTCTGACTTTGGTGCTAGTACTCAATTCACCAGACTACTTAGCTGTCTCCTAATGAATAATATATATTCAATAAATGATTGTTGTTTGACCGCATATGATTGCACAAATGCTAAGTGTTTGAGTTAGGATTTGAACCCTTGGATTCTTCCTGACTCTAAGAATAATATTCTAATATTGCTTGTATTACCTTCCTAAAAAAGCAAGACTAAGATAAGATACTTCATGAAATGCCATTCCCAGAGACCACAATCCAATCCATGTTGAAATCTTTTAGACAGAATGATCACTAGATTTCTACTCTGAGTCTAATTTTTGCTGGACAGGAAGTCTAAATGTCAAAGAACAGAGGTTGGAATAGGGAGAGAAGCCACTAAGCACAGTAAAAGTGTGATTCAGAATTTTTAGGTTGGAAATAATTATCTCACCCACTAAAAATCATTCTCACCTTTTTCTTAGAATCCACAGGCTTGAATGCATTTTCTTTTCCACCTAGACAGAACAATATTGACATTCTTTTTTGGCTTGTGGTTTTATTAGGAAAATTTCTTAAAGCAGAGACTTTCCTAAAGCCATTCATTCTAGAGAATGAATGGTCAAAACTCTCAGTGCCAACCCAGCTCATTAAGAGAATTATGAACAGAGGATGTGAAAGCTTTTCCTTGAGCCACTGCTCTGTCTGGGGCAGATTTGCTGATCACTTGTCTCACACATTCAAGTTTCCCCACTGCATTTTTCTTCTGAACGTGCAATGTGTTCACATTTCACAGAAGCCAAGGTTGAATCAGAGGAAAATAGATTTCTAGGGAGAAAGAAATACATGAGTCCACCCACTTCTCAAAGCATTCAGCATCTGAGTTTGGAGGAGATGAGCAATTCTTGAAGAGCTGGGGTGCCACCACCTGTACTATCTAGTAAATGGCATCCAAAATTCCATACTTTATAGAAGGCAAAATATAGGGTTGAAATAAAGAAAAGAAAGGTGGAAATCTGGGCCCTAATTGAAATCCAAATTCAAGGAGAGGCCCTTATTGATTTTATTTTTGAGAAAGGGAAAAACTTGATTATACATCCTTGATAGCAAGAATATCCATGGTATCAACCTCTTTTTATTCCTGGCTCACCTGGCCCCATAGGAAATGTTGAGATTTGTTAACAGAGAAATTGATCAAAATTAATCTCTTAGGCAAGCAGGAAGAAGCTCTGTTAATGGAGATCAGTTTAGTTCCTGGGTCCCACCCTCTAAAGTTAATCCAAGTTATCAGAAATCCAAGTCATGTCAATTTTCCCTATAAAATCCACTTATGGGACAGCCATGACTGCAATCTTCTTTTCGGTCAGCCCTGTGTGGGACAGTACTAGATCCTCTTGCTCAAATTAATTAATGAAAGACATCAGGTACAAAGAGAAAGCATTTATTTAGTCCCTGCAGGAAGACATCTCAGCTCCCAACATGTGCTCAACCTGGCAAGTAGGAAGTAGTAAAGCTGATTAAATAGCAAAAGACCCAAGTCTTTTCATTGGCTAGACTAAAATGAAGTAACCATTATTGACCAATGGTCCCCAATGTTATCTACTTCCTGTGGGTCTCATCACGTCCTGTCACTTTTTGAAGCTGACTTAGGGTCTGATATTTAGAGACCACTATGTCTAGAGATCATGTGACTTCCTGCAACCTGGGCCCAAGGCCTGATATTCGGGCCCTGCAGACCTCTGGGATCTCACATGACTTAGGCCTAAGGTCTGACCTACTTTACCTCATAGACTTTTTGAGAAAACTTCACCTGGTCTCTCACTCAGCCCTCCACAGCACTCTGTCTTGTGGTGTCTTTCCTTTCCCCTTCTCCCATGTCCCATGATATTGCCCCTAACTCCACGATGCTTCCCAGCCCCACTTCTCCTCCTTTCAACAAACTAACTCTTTTAGGAAGCTAAATCCTTTTTAGAATTTACCCTACCAGCTAATGGCAAACTCTAACCCCATGGGATGCTCCCTTTCTACTGGGTAATTGTGAGCTTCACTGAGGAACTTGTCTTTCATAAGCTCTCCCAACATTATTTCGTATTTACCATTCCTGGTGTTTATTGTATCCCTTCATTTTGTCCGTAACCCATTCTCCTAAATAAATTTATCTTTTGCCAAAGAGAATGGCCATTGTGAATTCTTCCTATTCTTCCCACATCAGGAAATACATTGGTTAATTAATAAAATATCTTTATTACTGAGAACTGCTCTACCTGCATCTGAGCATATGTGCTCTTTCTGATATTGCCTTCCTTTAAAATTCCCCCATCAGATCTAGTCCTCACCTTCCCTTGGGGAATTTGCTTATTCATCCAGACTCTCTTCTACCTCAGCCCTCCTCATTATTTCCCTTGAAGAAGCTTTTCATTAAATAGCTGCTACAACAGTCTTCCCTTAAGAGACACGAAATTCTTTCACAGTTGTTGATCTTCTCATCCAGATGTGCCACAAGTCTCTAAAGACTGAATCCCAACTTCCTATTGTAGATGCTTCTAATGTCTGCCCCAGCATCAATCAACATCCCCCAAATAAAAATTACTTGGATAAAACTTGTGCTTTCCTCTTTCACATAAAGCCATCCCGGGGAACCTGTAAATCACTACACACCAAAATCACAAAGAGTGATTCTAATGAATTAGATCTTCAGAGCTGTGACCCTTCTACCTCTTCACAGCAGAGCTACTGGGAAGCTCTTTCCAAATAATGTGATTTGTTATGTAACATTCTCCCTAGGGAAATTTAACACTCTCTAGAGCTCACTATTGTGAGTTCCAGAATGAATGTTATTCATTATCATCCTATAACTCCTACTTGGCAGCTGATGGAGACCCTCATTTGTATCAGAACCCTAGAAGGAGAACAAGAAAAGGGATAAGGGCTTTCTCCCAGAGCATTGGGAAAGGGGAGGAAATGGCTTTTTCAATACTACACAAATGGGAATAGATTTCAAAGAGCTTCCCCTGGTCTATTATCAGATATTTCCTTATTGTTTTCAGGACACAATGACTGGCACAAAATAAGCACTTGATAAATGTTTTATCTATTTGACTCAGGGATTCCTAAGCTTTTTGTGTGATGGATTTCATTCAACAATCCAGTGAAACCTATGGACTCTTCTCAGAACAATAATAGAAATGTATCAGATAAAATTAGGATTATAAAAGAAACCAAAGCCATTTATAACTTGCTTTCCATTACCTTTTCAAGGTTCTTTCACCTTGCCACATATTCTGTGTTTCAATGCCACTGGTCTCCTGATGTAATAGGACTCTTTAGTCCCTGATCTTTATTGGGGGTGGGGAGGTGGGGTTGGGTCAGGAAACCCTGAATCTTCTGCCTTTGGAAACTCTCCGAATTCTGATGACTCTAGCTTTTTGCTTCAGGAAACTCTTAGGATAATCACCACCTTTAATTCACCTGAGATTACTCCTTAGCCCACCACCCTCCACACTTAATTCATCTGGAGATCACTCCCTAGTCCAACATCCTAAATTCATCTGGAGATTTCTTTCTACTCTCAGACTATAGAAGATTAAATAAAATTAAACTCTGTCTATCAGCCATTTGTTACTTTCCAATCAGCAATTTAGCTCACTGAGAATTCTCAGTGTCAAAATAAACACTTTTTTGTCAACTTAACTTGAAGAGTAGGACGAATTCTTTCACAAAAGCTGTGACACTAACCTGGGGGACCCAAATGCTGTTAGGGTGTCTCATCTCTCAACATCCTTGCTGTTTTACTGTTGATTCCAGGCATTTTCACTGGCTACTATCATTCCTAGAATGTTCTCTCTTTTATCTTTGCCTCCTGACTTCCTTCAGTTTTCAGCTAACATCTCACCTTCTGCTGAGAGCCTTTCCTGATCCCTCTTAATTCTAATGTCTTTCCACTTTATTTCCAATTTATATTGCATAGTGTTTGTTTGCACCTCGCTATTCTCACTTTGTCTACTCCATTAGATTATGAGCTCCTTGAAAGGAGGGACTGTCCTTGACTTTTTTTGAATTTCCAGTGTTTAGCAGAGTGCCTGGCACATAGTAGGCTTTTTTTTTTCTGGATCAAAGTTTTCAGACTCCTTGAAATCTACAAATGAACACTTTGGAAGATCCATGAATCTAAGATATACTTAGAAGAAGCAGAGCAAAAAGTATGTGGAGGATGGTTTTGAACTTCTGAGCAATTCTTTGCTCCCCTCTGGGCAGAAAACTCAGAGCATTTAGAATCAAGAGAGCTAAGGAAATTTGATTAAAAGTACCTAAATGACTTGTCACTTATAAAACTATTGCTATGTCCTTGCATACCTTGGGGCCAGATTCAGGGAGTTGAAGAACTGCCAATGGATGCTTCAGCAATAGGAAGTGACCCGTCCAGCAGGTCATCAAAGTGTGGGTCCTAAGGTGGACATTTGCCTGTAAGGCTATTGCCTGAAAAGGGATGGGGTTAGAAATGAGGAGGGAGACAAGCTGAGATGGAGCAAAGTCTCAGTTTATTGAATGAAGAGGGTCTAGTTTTATGTGATTTCTGAGTGGGGGGTTGCAAAGAGAAGAATGTCACACCACATATGTGGCAGACATCCTGGGGCATAATCGTTATCTAGTTCCTGGGCTGATAAGGCCAATTTCCTGGGACACACATCATCTTGTCTCAGGAATTTAAGATGTATTGTTTGTTCACGATAAGGTCTTAGCCCGAGTTTACGTGCAGGCAGTCACATTCTTCTTTAGCTCTTTGTTTCCAAGGACATGGTCTCTGGCAAGGAAGCATATGGCATTGACATTTTAACCAGAAGACAAGTTCTGGTACAATCTACACCATTTCATATCCCCAACGTAATATATAGATATATAGATATAGATATAAATATATTGATCTTTCTTGTAATCTTCTTGCTAATATTCTATTTAAATTTTTGTATCAATATTCATTAGAGAAATTGGCCTATAGTTTCTATTTCTCTCTTCCATTGTTTATGAATCAAAACCATATTTATATCATAAAAGAAATATGGCAGGAATCTTTTACCTATTTTTTTCAAATAGTTTATATAGTATGAAAACTAATTGTTCCTTGAATATTTGGTAGAATATGCCTATGAAGCCATCTGGTTTTGGGGATTAATTTCAGGCACCTCATTTATGACTTGTTAAATTTCTTTTTCTGTTAACAAGGTCAATTTATATCTTTGTAAATATCTATCACTTAGATCCATAGTTTTTCTAACATATAATTGCACAAAATAACTCCTACAATTGGTGGTGAATTTCATTGGTGGTGAATTCACCATTTTCACTTTTGACACTAGTAATTTAGTTTTTTTCTTTCTTTTTAAAAATAAAAATAACCAGCATTTCATTTATTTTTTGATAAAGGCAGCTTCTCATTTCATTTATTAGTTTAGTAGTGCCACTGTCACAGCCATCCCCAATGGTGGCATTCCTACAGCATTCACTATGGGTCAGCCTCTATCCCAGTGTCACAGATCTTTTTCTGAAGATTCCTAAGCTGTCTTGGCTGGAAAAAAATCTATCACCTGAACTTTTGAGAAGTCTGACACTCCAGAATTCCATTGATGTGTTAATTTTTCATTTGCCTCTTCTTTTCATTTTAGTTGTATTTTATTTTTTCCCAATTACATGTCAATACAATTTTAAACATTTTTTACAAGATTTTGATTCCAAAATCTCTCCTTCCCTCCAACCTTTCCCTCCTGTCTTTCAAAAATTGTAGGCAATTTGACATGTGCTCTCAAATAAAGCATTATTCAATATTATAGTTGTGAAAGAAGAAATAGATTTAAAAAGCTTCAAGAAAGAATAAAACAAGTGAAACAAGTGTGCTTTGATCTGCATTCAGACTCTATCAGTTTTTTAATCTGGTTATAAATAGCATTTTCCTTTTTGAGTCCTTTTTACTTGTCTTCCGTGCTGAACAGAGCTGAATCAGTCATAGTTGGGCATCACACAATGTTGCTGTTACATAATGTTTTCTTATTTCTGCTCATTTCATTTTGAATCCATTTGCACAAGTCTTTCCTGGTTTTCCTGAAACCTGCCTATTAATTATTTCTTATTGCACAATAGGATTTCATTACATTCATGTACCACAACTTGTTCAGCTATCTCCCAGTTGATAAGCAGGCTCTCATTTTCCAATATTTTACCACACAAAAAGACCTACATAAACATTTCTTTCACATACAGGTCCCAAAAATACAGACCTAGTGAGGATATTGCTAAATCAAAGGTATGAACAATTTGGTTGCCCATTGGGCATGGTTCTAAATTGTTCTCCAGAATAATTGAACCAGTTCACAATTCCATCAGCAATGCATTAGTGTCCCAATTTCTCCATATCCTCTCCAACATTTATCTTTTTTTCCTTTTTGTTAATGTTAGGTACTTTGACAGGTATGAAATGATATTTCAGAGTTTCTTTAATTTGATTTCTCTAATAAAAAGTGATTTAGAGCACTTCTTCAAATGTCTATAGATTCTTTTGATTTCATCTGAAAGTTGCCAATTCATATCCTATGCATATTTTTCACTTAAATTCTTATAAATTTGACTCAGTTCTCTATATATTTGAGAAATAAAACCTCTGATTTCTGCTTTCTTTCTAATCATGATTTGATTGATTTTGTTTATACAAAAGCTTTTTGATTTAATATAATTTAAATTATCTATTTTACACTTCTTAATGATCTCTGTTGTAACTCACATAACTTCTTTTTTTTAAATTTAATTTTTATTTAATAATTACTTTATATTGACACTCGTTTCTGTTCCGATTTTTTTTTCCCTCTCTCCCTCCCTCCGCCCCCTCCCCTAGATGGCAAGCAGTCCTTTATTCACATAACTTCTTTAAGAATATGAATGCTATACCACTTGATGCATATATGCTTAGTATTGGTATTATTTCATTGTCCAAGGTATCTTTTAGTTAGATGTAACTCTCTTATCTTTTTGAATTTGTTCTATTTTTGCTTTTGCTTTGTTTGAGATCAGAATTGTTACCTTTTTTTTTTTTTTTACTTCAGCTGAAGCATGATGTATTCTGCTCTAGCCTTTTACTTTACTCTGCATGTATCACTCTGCTTCAATTATATTTCTTGTAAACAACATATAGAATTCTAGCTCTATCTAATCAATGAGTCTATCAATAAGCATTTATTAAGAACCTACTATGTGCTAAGCAACACAGCTTGGTGACACAGTGGTTAGAACATTGGGTTTGTAATCAGGAAGTCTTATTTTCCTGAGTTCAAATCCAGCCTCAGATAACTGACTAGTGTCTGACTTTGGGCAAGTCAATTAATCCTGTTTGTCTCAATGTTAAATTGTAAAATGATCTCGAAAAGGAAATGGCAAATCATTCCAACATATTTGCCAAGAAAACCCAAATAGGACCATGAAGAATTAGACATGACTGTACAATAACATTGGTGCCAAAAATTGTGTTAAGTTATCCACTGTACCATCTAGTACCTTCTAAGGGAAAGAGAAAGAAGGAAACCTAGGATAGAACCAGAAAAGATAAGGAACTAGTGAAAATTAAAAATGACCAATTTTTCAACTCCTTGTTGGGGATTTCTCTGACTTTTCCACATGCTCCCAGGAAAACTCATTATTCAGAAAAGAGCAGTGGTACAGTGATTAGAGCACCAGTCCTGGAGTCAAGAGGACCTGAGTTTCATTAAAGTCTCAGACATTTCCTAGCTGTGTGACTCTGGGCAAGTCACTAAACATAGTTTGACTAAATTTCCTCATCTCTAAAATGAGCTGGAGAAGGAAAGGGCAAATCACTCCAGTATCTTTGCCAAGAAAATCCCAAATGGAGGTCATTCACAACTGAAATGCTTGAACAATAGTAGAGTTTCTATATATTCCTCACACAAAGGCTGGATTTATTCTAGGGTATGAATTTGTACTAAGATTTTAATTTTAAAAGATTGAAATGGACCAAATAGGCATTAAGGTCTCTTTCAATTCTGAAATTTTCTGGTTCTCTGCAAGATTTGAGAACAAAGATAGATCTCTTATACTTTAATTCCTTCCAAGCACTCTACAATCCAGCTATTTGCAGGCCCTGGATCATAGTATTCTGTCTCTGATCTCTAGACTTTTAAATTGGCCATCTCCCATGCCTGGGATGCTTTGTGTCCTCAACTTCTGGCTCTTAAGTTCACTGGGTTCCTTCAAGAATTAATTGAAATTCCAGCTTCAACTGTAAACCTTACTCTAGAAGAAGCTGCAATTTCCCTGTCAGATTACCATTATATGCTCTGTATATCTCTTGTAGGTACTTAGATGTTCATTTCTTCCCTCCTCCCATTAAAAAAGTATTTTCCTTGGCAACAGGGATTTTCTTGTTCCTTTTACTTTCATCATGTCCCCAGTGCTTACAATACTACTTGGGACATAGTAAACTTAGTAACATTTTTCAAGGGAATTACTAGAGAAGGCTCCTATTCAATGAACTGAAAATATCAGTTTGTATACGAAAGCAGAAAAATAAATTCAGGGTCAAAAGATATAGTATGTGAAGTGGCAAAAATTCTGTTGGGGTAAAGAATACAAAAATATATTTGGATTGAAAAGAATTCATCAAGGGAGCAGCAGTGGATAAAGGGAGAAATATCTAGAAATGAATGCTGTGCTAGTACATAGCAGATGGCAGGGAGGTGGGTAGAGAGGAGAGAAAGAAAATTAGAAACAGTGGGGACAGAGCTTTCACTGGCACCCGAGCAGACACCAAAATTAAAACTGGCACTGAAACAGGATCAGGCTATTATAATGCCAGTTGATCATAGACAGGCCAAAAAACACTGACTTGAGTGCCAATGTAGGCAGCAAATCTGAGAAACAAAACAGGAAGCAACTAACATCACCTTGGCACCTTCAGGAGTAGAAGGAATTTATATCTGTTAGGTGAAAATGCAGTCCAGAGCTAGACTTATAATGGGGAAATAAATAACCCAACATTCAGCCAAGCCATAAGAAAAGTAAAAGGCAAAAGGATCATGAGGCATAAGGCTTTTGGACCATTCTGTAGGGAAAATTTAACTCAATGAATACTTTATTAAATACCTATTATGTGAAAAAGACAATGAATTAGCTGTTGGGAACCTGAAGAAAAAAAGTGAAATAGCTTCTTCCTACAAGTTCACATTTTATTGGACACAAAACATGGGGACCTGTTTTTCTGTCAGTCTTTATTGTTGAGATTTCTATTTCATTTTGCACAAAGTAAGTCTTTTCTGTTAATGTAAGTCTTCCTGTAGAAATCAGGCAGCTGTCTTTCAATGAGGGGTGGAAATGATGGATGCTATCCATCTGGAAAGCCTAATGTCTGAAACACATCTAAAGTGACCTCAATTCCTACAATAGAATACTCTATGGCTATAATACTTCAGAATAAAAGCAACATACAGTGAGGGAAAGAGCAATTTGTCTGGTTCAGATCTCAATTCTACTACTCACTATCTGTGTGAGTGAGAAAATCACTTTATTTGTATCCTTATTTGCAAAATAAAGGGTTTGGATTGAATGTTCTCTCAGGTTTCTTCCAGTTCCAGAATTTTGGCTTGGGATCCTAGGATAATATCTTTGCTAGTAACAGTATGAACCAATCAGTTAATAAGCTGTTCTCAAGCACATAGTATATGTCAGGCACTATCTTAGCCAATGCTTTGGATGAGAAACTTCATTTTCAGAAATTACACACTGTTTAGGTCCTAATATGTATAAAATCATGAAAAGTTAAAGTTATAGGAAATCTGAGATCTTCTGGTTCAATGTGTATATTGTAAAGATCAGGTTTAAAGAGGGTTTAGAGATTTCCTCATAGTTACATATCTAATAAGTTACCCTGACATAGAAGCCCAGGATTCTGTCCATATTACTCCTTCATGATCAATGAATTTATGCAATTATAGAATATCATAATCTTAAAATTTATAGTTATCTCAAAAATGGCATTAACTTTAGTGCAAATTTTCCCCTCAAGAAGAATTAGAAGCATTGATGTCACCATTCTGGCTCAATTTCAAGATATAAAAAATGTAATATGTATTTTGCTGTTTCCTTCTACACAAAATAATTTTATTTTCTATTAATATAACTTTCTCTACAAGTCGAAAGCAGCATTTATTACACCTCCACTGTATAAAGAGTCTGTGGGTACATTTATAAGATAGATGAATCAACTATCCACAGCTCTCAAGGAACTTGGGACAAACAGAAAGAAACTGAACAAAATAGGAAATGCATGTAAATACATCCAAAAGAAATGACAAGAAACAAAATGTCTATGTAATCAATAATAAACATTTCCTGTTTGCCAATCACTATGCTGGATACTAGAAAAAGAAAAATCTAAATGAAACAGACCCTGTCTTCAAGGAACTTATATTCTATGTAGAAAGAGATATTTTTTAATGTATAATGGGAAACATATTTATTGAATCAAATTGGATAGCAAAGTAAGGATCATAAACACTTTATAAAGGAAATGACTCTTAAGCAGAATTGATTAAAAAGATGGAAGCCAGAGTTATATGAAGGAGAAGGTAGCTAAGTTTCCTCCCTAGGGGGATGTTCAGTTTCAGATCTTCTGAAGGTAGTTCAGTAGAACAGAAGTCCAGGGAAGGAAGGAGAACAATCATGAAGAATCCTGCAGCTTCTCAGTTTAAATCTGATTGGAGTAGGAAAGAGGGGTAGGGAGTGAGAATCTATTTTGTGCCAAGTACTGTGCTAAGTGCTTTACGAGTATTGTATATCATAAGATCATGTATCATCATTTGACAGAGAAGAAAGTCAAAATTATTTTAGGGTTCCAAAAAAAGGAACTCTGGAATGCTTTACAGACTTTAGTTGAGGGATTTTTTCTGCTTCATAGGAAAGTTCAAACAAGGAGATTTCTGTTTCATCTGCTTACTAGAAATCTGAGTTCTCAAATCACCAGGTCTTGTAAACAAAACAGTGACCATTTTATTAGTTTCATAAGTTTTCATCACAATTTGTGTCATTATACCTGGAAGCCTGGGATTTTTAAACAATTGGAACAATTCAAAAACAAAGCCATTTATTTGATTTTTAGCTAACCTGTTATTCTCCCCAGCCAGCCTTAAAAAATACTTCAAATTTCAACTAATCTAACCTAACAGAACAGGCTCATTTGCTTTCCAAACTCAAAGCTGGCCCAGTGGATGATTTGAAATAAGTGAGCCAATTTCAACCTCTCACAGAAATACAATAATAGCCCCCAAAGACATCAGGGCAACCATCTGTGTCAGACCAAAAAATTAATTGCATTGTTTATTTGCATTTGAGAGTCCATTCTTTTTCTATTCTTGGCTGAATTGGATATGGTCTCTATAGTGGAAAGAGTTCTGGATTTTGAGTCAGAGAATCTGGGTGTGAATTCTAACTATGACACTTGATGCCTAAATGACCTTAGGTAAGTATTTTGACCTCTCTGAGCCTAAATTTTCTCCTCTTCTTCTTCACTTCTCTTCTTCCTACTCTTTTCTTTTCTCCTCTTCCTCCTCTTTCTCCTCCCATCTTCTCCCTCCTGTTTTTCTATTTCCTCCTATATTGCTGCTATTATGCAATCAATGATGATGATATGATATTTTGAAAGTAGGCAAGAAAGATGAGGAGAATGGATTCCTGACAAGGACAAGGGTAGACTAAAATAGAGAAAATCAGGATGTGTATAATAAGTTCAGATACATCTATAAGCTAAGTCAAATTTCAGGGAATATGACAACAGCCAGGAAATGGTTATTGGAAAGAGGGTTACACAGTAGTAATGAATCTAAAATTCTGGTCTGAAATGGGGAGACCAATCTAGTTGTGTGTGTATGGTGAGTGGGACAGGGATAAAGGAAAAGAATAAATGAAACCAAGCTACTGATGGTCTAATGTTATCCAAGGTACCTATTTGAATATAAGTAGGGCAAGTAACTGACTGGATTTCCAGGAAGCAGATAAGTGATATCAAGAAAATGAAGCAGTAAATGTCAAGCATTATTGGGTGGAAACTTAGTTGATTGGAAAAAAGCGTTAAACTTGCCCTTCTTGGTTCCAGAAGGCAGAATTCCAAGGAATAGATGAAACTTACATGGAAGGAAATTAGGGCACAATTTTAAGGAAAAACCTTCCAATTACAGAGTTTTTGAAAAGTTGAATGGATTTTTTCTTTATACTGGTCTTCAAGGAGAAGTTGGATGAGTATTCATTAGGAATATTATAGATAAAACTTCTTGCTTCAAAGTAGGGGGTGTGATAAGATGGCCTCTCAGGTTCCATTCAATTTTAGAATTCTAAGATTCTGTGATCCTAAATGCACCTTTGAAGTCAGTAAATGATAGGCTGCAGGCACTTTATTTAACATTGGAGAGAATGAAACTCAGAATATTGTCAAAGAACCATATGTTGTTATAGCTGCAAGTAATCTTAGCAGTAGTCTAGTTCAATCAAGTCTTTTTACAAGTGAGAAAACTGAAGCTC
Source organism: Antechinus flavipes (assembly GCF_016432865.1). Taxonomy (NCBI): domain Eukaryota; kingdom Metazoa; phylum Chordata; class Mammalia; order Dasyuromorphia; family Dasyuridae; genus Antechinus; species Antechinus flavipes. Next base: position 98,088,254 of record NC_067401.1, read on the forward strand.
ACAATAATATCCAAGGGCAACATTTGGTACTCATCAAGACTTGAAGAGCATTAAGGTTCTCTTGGGATTCTAATCCCTAGAAGAGACTATCTGTGTGTTTCATTTCCTATTCTAAATTAAAGTATTATTGTTACTGTGCCTTTTCAATATGTGGTAAAAGTCATTGTCATAAATAAAACTCCAAGAGCTGAAGTTTCCAGACATCAATTTATTTTTTTAACAAGGCAAGACAATAATCAATAAATTGATGGTCATTGGCTTCTTTTGATAACTAAAGATGCTATGGGAGAGTCCAGAATATAAATCCAGATCTGTCTTTCTGACAGCAAATTTCTGGGAACTCCCCTGACAAGAAAAAAGCAACCCCAGATTAGTGGACATTTAATAAGGAGATCTAAGAAGCAGTTGGCCCCTCCCTATTACTTCATCAATGTGGCTAGAGGGAGGGGTGGGAGTGGGGGAGGGGGAGAAATCAGCTGAGGAATGAGGCTGGGTCAAGAGCTTTGAGCCTCCTGTAGTAATCTGAGCACGGCAATTAGGTTCTTTCTGGTTTTATTTCTCCTTTATGACCAGGTTGCCTCACAGTCTAATGAAGGGAGCAAAGACATAAGTTCAACGCCCCTGAGAAGGATTCTAACTCAAGCTGGATCCTGTTTATAAAATAAGCAGAACTCTGGTTCCCAGTTGGATGGAGCCCAGTCCAATTTAGTTTAAAAGTAGATATCTGAAGACACTTCTTAAGGCAATGATATTCCTTAGCTAGAATTATCTGGGAGAGGTGCTATCTTTAAGTTGGTATAAGAGGTGGTTTTTTGACAAAGAAGAGAATATTACAAGTCAATATTAATAATCAAATGAGGTAGCATTAAATTAATTTTTCTCAATTCTAAACCCAAGAAAGAAGAAAGTCACATGAAGAGACTTTAAAGAAGGGAGATATTAAACAGGATCACCCACTTGTAAAAGAATGAATTCCCAGAAAAATAATATGTAATCAGTAGCAAATGCAATGGGGATACAGAATGAAACTTCCAGAAGCTAGAAAACTTATAAAAATGTCTTTTTACTTTCTACTCTGCACTTAATCCTTCAATTTCTGTATTTCCTGAAATTCATGTTTATTGCTTCTTCATGACACAAGGTTTTTGTTTTTGTTTTTGTTTTTGTTTTTTTGACATGCTTTAGTCATTTGTCCTCTAGTCTTATCCCCTTTTAGAATATAAGCTCCTTAAGAAAAAATGTGCCTTATTTATCTTTTTGATGTTTCCCCCAGAGCCTGGCACACTGTTTGATTTGCACATATACCTTCAGAAAATCAGAGAATTATAAATCCGAAGGAGATGTCAGAGATGATTTAGTCCAGCCCTTGCCTTTTATAATCTAGCAAATGGAATCCAAGGAAAGTTAAGTAACTTGGCCATGTTCCCAAAGTTAGCTAGTAGGATGTCAGGACTAACATCCAGAACTCCTAATTTCCTATTGTATGCTCTTTATCCTAAACTTCTACTGACCACTTAGAACTCAATAAATATGCTTGATTAAATATTATCTACATACTCATACATATGGATCATTCATTCATTCACTTATTCAAAAAACATCTATAAACAACTACTCTGTAGAGAACAGAGGCAACAAGTAGCAGTGAATAGACTGCTTGACTGGAAATCAAGAAGAGCTGGGTTCAAGTCCTAAATTCAGTTTAGCAACTATTATCAAATTCTTGATCTCTCAATGCCCAAGGTTATCTCTCAGGTAGTAATTGCAGACAAGTTAGGGACCTGACCTGAGGATTAAATTTCTACATTGACAATTCCCTGCCATGAAACATCAGGCTTTATATCTTTACCATCTTCCTTCTACTTGTACAGCAAATTGAGCTATGGTGAGCCACAAAGAGAAGAAAGTGGTCAATAGTGACAAATAATGCAGAAAAGCCAAGATTAAATAATGAGGTGAGGACTGAGAAAAAGCCATTCAATGTGGCAATTATGAGCTTATTTGTAACATTAAAGAAGCAGTAGTTTTAGTCGACTTACAGGAGCTAGATTTCAGGGGACTTAGAAGACAGTGAGAAGAGAGGAAATAGATTTATGGAGTAGACATAGCTTTGGGGGGCTTAGGAGAGGAAAGAGAGAACAAGAGTTAGCAAGAGTTAGTGAGGGATTTTTATGGATAAGGAAAGCTTTGGCATATTTGGAGGCGACAGAAAATGAACCAGATCAATAGAAAAAGTCAATCAATAAGTATTCATAAGGACCTACTGTGTCCTTGGTGCTAAATGTTTCATGATTCCTTTGAGATTGAAGAAAGGGGAAAGTGTCACCAGAGCAGGGGAGATAGCCTTGGAAGAGGTACTAAGGAATGGAGGTTACCAGCTGAGAAAAGATTTGGGAATAGTAATACTTAGGGAGAAGTGGAAAGATGGAAGATGAGATAAAGTCATTTCAGAATTTGAACACAGAAGTGGGAAATGGAAAGCTCAATGGTAACTGTGTGGAACTGTGGTGGAGTAGAACAGTAGTGTCAAATTAAAATGGTAACTGAGGCCATATACATAAGGATTCCTGCAAACTCGAGCCTTTCAAGTGCCTGAAATAGGAGCCTATACATGTTTCTGCTTTTTCAACCATAGCTATGCCTAGAGTTTAGAATACTGCCTTATATTTGATCCCATGATTATTCTGAGTAGAAAGGAGTAGAAGTAGGAGGTGGGTGGGAGAAAGGTAATTTGGACTGAAGGATGCACCAGCATGCCCTTCTAATTATTGAGATTGTTGAGTCAGCTTTTACCAGAATCAGAGACATAGACGACTGAGAAAAGGATTATGGGTTATGCAACTGGACTAAAGTAAAGTTTAATCTGTAGTTAAAGGGTAAAGGATCCTCTTCATCCTAAACTGGACTATATTTTCAAGAAAAATTGTTGCTGTGGTCAGCCCCCACAAGATGAAGCCAATAAGCAGTTAGTTTGGTTTAACTTAACAATATATAAATTGTAATGTTTTTTTTTTTTTCCAGAGAGAACACCAAACCAGCCAGGAGCTTCTTAAACTTTTCAGTGTAATTATACCTCAGAAATTGGCAAATGCTTCATGATTTTACTCTTATTGTCTATATTTCATAAACTTGTGGAGAAAATATTAACAATACATGTTAAACTTCAAAGCGTGTCATGGGTTCTTTTTTTTTTTTTATTTTCTAGAGAGTCAATTGTTAAACCTTCAGCAGTACAATCCTGTTTCTTTCTCACCCACAGAGAAAACCGAGTGGAATAGCCAAAAGACTTCAGAATAGCCACTTATGCTATTTGTTGTTTTCTTTCATATAAAATCTGATTAGGTTAGACAGAGTGGGAAGTATATAGGGCAACCTCAGGCAGCCACTTCCTCTTTCTCCTGGTAGCTGGCTATCTTTTATTTTAATTGGGGATGTTAAGAAAAGCAGTTATTTTTCCAGTGGTTCTAGTCAGGCCTATAATCCTCACGGGCACTAGATTCAGTGACACCCTTTTCCCCTCTTCCCCTCTTCCTCTGATACCTTTATAACTCAGAATTTCTAGACCTGACATCTAGAATTGGGATTTTAGTGAGAATAAAATTTAGTGTGATTGCATGTATATCTGTACCTTGAGAATGCCAACCATTATATTTACCATCTATAAGTTTTTTTCATAGTTTTTTCTTCTCTTTTCCCACTTCTGGGTGGGCTGGTATGACTTGAAGGGAAAGAAAAATGTTCTTTTCTGAAGGAATATATGGTATTAGATGGGACTACTAACAGACTAAAAAAGAAAAAAGAAAGAGGTGAAGAGAAGGGGAGGTTGGCAAAGGAGGAGATAAAGAACAATGGAAGTTTTTACCTTCAGTTTGCATAGGGGAGTTGGCATTAAAAAATAAGAGAATTCTAAAGATATAGCTTCATTTTGCCTGAGAAACTGATGTGTTGGGTTGCTATGACCAAGGAAGTACCATGTGAAATAAGAGTTAGAGAGAAAAAAAAGAATGCCTCCCACTTCAATGAGCTTGGCAAAATGGTCCAAGATAAGACTGGTGTAAGGAAAGTGCTTTATATTGGCAGGAATGGAAGTTTGAGTGGAATCTGGCTATAACATCTTAACATTGCAAAGTGTTGAAGAGAACATATTTATATTTGGAGCATTATAGAATCATCTAGGAAGGATACAGATGCATGTGTATGATAAGAAGGAAAGTGTTACTGTTGCTTTAAGCAGAAGTATTTTTGCCATAGATAACTGATTTTACACACCCAGCAATGTCATCTATTTACTAGAAAGGTAATGATTCACAGTTATATTTATTTATAGTCATGTCAGAACACTTATTTTGAGTTATTGCTTCTTATAAACTCCTTAAAATTTCTGTTTCCAAGCAAGCTCAAGGTTTCAGGTAAGTAGGATAGCTTAAATTGGATTTTTTAAACCTGTTCTATAAAAATATATTAGCTGTGTAACTTACCCAGCCAGCTTCCTGATCACTACCTCCTAGCCCCTTCTTTTGTGTCTCCCAACTCCAGTACCACAGGGCATCATTTCCACAAATGTAATTTTCAGAATTTACTTTTATCAATATAATTGGTTTGCCGTCATTGAGATTTTAGACACAAACTTCTACAATGTGACGCTCAAGCACAGAGGCAAATATGAGGGATATAAGAATAATTTTATTATATTGCACCTTATATAATAAAGTACTTTACAATCAGTTCAACAATTATTCCACACAATGTCTTTATAAAGTAGTCTCACACTTATTGCCTTCCTTGGATGCAGGTGGTGGAATTGAGAGATTTGGAGTCTTGGCATAAGTTCCACAGATGATAAATTGGTAGAGCAGGGATGCAAAGTGAGAGTTCCCCAATTCTCCTTTATTTTATATTTATTGCCCTGGGTCATTTGATTTTTCCTGGGATGAGGGAGTCATTCTCCAATAATTCATTTTATATTTATATATATATATATATGTGTGCATACATATATACACATACATAGATATATATATATATAATTTGTGTGTATAACTATATAAATATATGTATGTATATATGTTTAATGGCCTCATGAGGGTTATGACCTTGGTTTGTATTCTGTATGTATCAATAAAGCAAAACTAAACTAGATGTTACTCTTTTACTTGTTCCAATATTATCCTGAAGGGGAAACCACAGTAAGGTCATTTTTGTCCTGATGCCCTGGCAATTCCCTCAGTATTTTTTTTTTGTTTTTGTTTAGTCATAGAAACATGGTAAAGGATATTTTAAACAGCCTGAGTAATTTCCTCAGCTTCCCAAATTCTTGAGGGAAGAGATGCATAAATCTATTGCATGGCAGAATTAAATTAAGCATACCATTCTAAAAGCCCACTATGGGCTGTTATTTTCCTTACTAATAGGATTTATCCTGGTTTAGAAGGACCAAGAAGGATTTACGCAATGCACTCAAAGGCAACTGCAGTGACCTTTAAAGTCGACCATGGTCACTGCTGAATTTGTAATAATAATAATAGGCATGGTTCCAGTTTTAAGGTCACAGTGTTCTAAATTGTGATGCATCACACAATGTACCTGTTCTAAATTATAATGCATCACATAATGTACCTGGTTAAAAACAATAGCAAAGGGGATAGATGTCAGATTTTATAATGCAAGTAGGCACATCAATAAGGGTATCCCAAGCATATTTAAGTACTAAGCCAAACATGTTTTGACATCATCTATTTAAGAAAAGGTGAGTAATGAAACAATATAAAAATTCTGGGCAAAATATGCTGATGTCTTGGACAATGAAAACTTTATGGTTAAGGTCAAAATGTCTGGTGCCTGAGGGGTTTGCTATGTTTTTAATACACAATAAATTTTAAGATTTACATTGATACTGTGAGAAAACATTACCCATGTTGTGTATGTTTTATAAGATCACTGAGATAGATGTGACCTCAAGAGATCATCTAATACATTCAATTACATGTAATTCATTCCAGTTTACTTATTAAAATGTTATTAAGCATAGTGTCATTTTTAAAGACAAAGGACAGCATGTTAAGACTGCAACAACTTAACTTGTATCACTTGGGAACTAACTGTTCCATATAACTGGATTTGCCAGATAATTTGTCCCTTTTATAGCCAAACTCCCTCTCAATTTTAAGAATTTTGCATTAAAACCATTCTTTAAAATGTAATACATATTTCCTTTATTAAGCAGAATTTAAACTTTCCTTGATGACTAAGGATCATCACTATGAACATTAATGATTATTTTACTCTAAATTAGTGATGGATGCCTTTAAGAGTTGGAAAGTGAAGAGCTGTTTAGCCATACACTATATGACTCTAGACTTAATACTGTGGATTTCTATGTTTTTGTGTCTTATTTTAAAAAGTTTTTCTGTGGTTTTTCTTGCTCTCCCTCGTCACTTCTTGTTTCTTGTACTCCTTTCTTCTAATCTGCTTCAGTTACATGAATCAGATAACCAAAATCATTAGAGGCTTGCTTAGGATAACAGCAAATAGGCATTAATTGAGTGACCAAAGATCTTCACCTGACTAAAGAACATAAAAGTTCATGCATGGGCTTTGCAGTATTTATTTTGGCTGTTCAGAGTTTTGGTTTATTTGCTTCCTTCCGGGTTCCTGGCTGAGTTTCTGAAAGCTGAGGTTACCAGATTAAAAGAAAAGTGTCATGATACAAGTCATTGATAAGTAAAGAACACCAAAATAACATTGTTTTTTCTTTCAAGCACACAGATTTCATGCGTTCCTCTTCAAATGATAGAGACATATGTATGTGTGTCCATTTTGATAAAATAAAAATCCTTAGGGAAAAATGAACAAATCTCTGCAAGAAAAAAAAAATATTACATAGTAGTTTAGATCCAATCATTATACAGTAGGCCTCTAAGGTCAATGGCAATGCTTTTATTATCTCAGTTTTTAAAATGTAATCAAAAAAATTTTTTTAAACTAAATTCACAGAGGGATGATAGGTTGAACAGAAACAGTTCCTGATGTGACGTGCAAAATGATTATTTCACTTTTTTTATCTAAAGTTGACATCAACATTGACCAAATATTTTCTTAGCCTGGATGCTCTACAGAAAAGAGTGGATCACAACACCAAATGAACATACCACACAAGCAGGAAATAATGTTCACAGAATTCTGAATTATAAACAGTGAACTACTGCTGGCTCTTTAATGTTAATTCCTATTTATATAAGTGTTTTGGGTGATCTGGATGACCAAAGGGGGTAAAAAAAAATTGGAAATTTACATTTGCTGGTTTTCCCTTCACCTCAGGATCTGAAGGTCCATAATATATGTGGTGTGATTTTATTCATTTTCATAAAGGCACATGAGGGTGGCATGTGGAAAGATGACCATGTCTATTTTATAATAAAGAATATAACCTTCCACTGAGTCATATTACCCTCAAGACAACTACTTGATCCTTCTTCTGACTACCCTCTCCTCAGAGAATTTGCCTTAAAACATTCTAGGACAACCTCTTATTCAGAACTCTTCAGATCTACATTCAAAAGGACATTTTCTTTCATTCCCAGAATACTTCCCATAAGACTTTGTCCTTTCTCCTCAGCAGAGGACATTAGTTATACCATACTAGTCAACTTCCCAAACCAATTTTTTTTCATAGTTCTCCTTTCTTTTCCTAAGGACAGCAATCTCTGATATTCTGTTTTAGTAGAAATGCCCCAATTCAAAAACATCTTGTAACAAAACAGCCATCTTTTGTCCTGAGCACACTATCTAGAATGCCCTTCTTCAGAATCTATACTACCCCACAGACTATGAAACATTTTTTTTACTTTTGTTTCCCTTATAAGAGGGCATCAAATGTCAGAAAGTAGGAACAGTTCCAAGGTTTCATCCCTCAGGACCCCATCAAAGCCTATCACCCAGTTCCATTCCTGGCTACATTTTTCCAACATCCCACCTCATTCCACCACTTATATAAAGGCAATAAGAATGCTATTGATGCCTGATGCAGTGAATGATTGCAGAAAAAACTCTTCCCTTAAATTCCCATTTGAAAAAAGTAATAACTTTCTTCCTTTTCCCCTCACTTCCCATACATGTAAAGAAATTACACCATAATTTTGAAAGAATTAATAATGTGTCAAGAATATATGGAACATGAAGTACTCTATTAATGCCATTCTGATACATAGTAACCTTTGCAAGCTCTTCTCCTCCTTCTACTCCTCCTCCTCTTTCATCATATTTATAAACTCCTTTCTCTCACTAAAGCCAGACAGCTGTGGCTAACAAAAGCCATTTGCTACATCTAATAAAATGTCAGCACACCACCCAAGTGTCACTTATCATTACTTTGATTTATATTCTTCATCAGCACTAGCCTTCATTTTGTGCCAATCAACGATGGATTGTCAACTATTTCATCCCTTTTATATCCAAAATATGTTTCTCTACTCTCTCAATTTGTCACTAAGCCAATAATTTCCCCTTGCATGGGGTCGTTTCTCCTCTACAACGGCAAGGTGAATATGTAATGGAACACCAAGAAATATAATAAGTCTGTGGGGTAATGGGATTCAGTTTCAAGGAGATCTGACAAAAGTCTTTGGATTTAAGCCTTGAACAAAAAATTCTGCTGATGAAACTATTTCACCAGGATAGAAATTGGCCACTGGAATTCTATCACAGACTCAACAGAACACCTTGGAATGGATTCTATTTCTATTTGATAAAAACTTTGATTTTCTATAAAATAAAAGTACAATGGGAACTAGAAGACCCCATTTTCAGAGACTGTCTTGAAAGTGATCAATCAAATGAGAAATGGGTTAGCTTGTTGTGGCACATAATGTAATTATGTGTGTGTATATATTATGTGTGTTTTAAATATAGGTTAGCCCTTTCATAAAGAGGCCAAATTGTAACAAATTGGCTTGAAATGAGTCACCTAAAAGTGCTCTTTTTTTTCTAACAGTCAAGTCCACAACCATTCTAATTTCAGCATCCCTAAATGGCATAACATACAAAAAAGATAAGAATTGCTTACCCTGTCACTGAGCATTAGTTAGCACACATGATACTGTTTATTTTTCCTACTTGAAATTTTTATATTTTTCCTCTTAGGGCATCATTTGCTAATTTTATAGTTTCTACACAGGAGTGAAGAGAGCCCATAGAGATTCTGTTAAAGTTTTCCCTGACATAAAAGATACTAAGCGTAGCCACCGGCCATACACTTCTGTTTTTTTCTATCTTATGAATTTTAGACAATTAACTGAATTAGTTTAACCAAACCTTTGTTTTATATTTTTTTGGTTGAAAGTTCTGTGCTTTTAAAAAATTAAATGATTACAAATCACAAAAAACCTTACAAAACTATCTTTAGCAATCAACTTTTGTAACAAATGACACCCTTCATTCCTTGGTCACAAATAAAGAAACTTTTACAAATGATTCAGACATTTCACAAAATACTACTGCAAGACAAAATTATTTCTTGCAGCTCAATACTCTCCGTAGTCAGTCCTAAACATAATTCAATTTCATTCACTTATCAAATGTAGCAATTCTGAGTTATTTCTTATATAAAGGAAGAAGTCAAAATCTATCTACAATTCAGGTGTAGGAAGTTCACTGAATTTAGGGACCTACCATATATACACACACATATATACTTATATATACACAGGATATAAACATATTTATACTTTCTATGTACACATGTTTTAGTTAAACATTCATTATAAATAGTAGGTCTTAACTTAGGTTCTACAAAAATAATCACTTTGAATGGGCTCATGCAAACAGTACACGGGAATGTAATTATAAAACACATTAGCAATCCAAGCTCTCTCTTAAATATAAAGTTTTGCTATGCAGCTGCTAAATGATTCAAAGACAAACCCAAAATTTCTCAATTAAAAGTACAAAACCTGTTTCTTGATAAGTATTATCAACCTCTCCACAGTGTCATTGTTTTGGACTTTTTTCATCTATATATAAAGCCCAGTCTTATTTGTCACAAAACATATTACTGGTGGAGATTCCCTCTCCTCAGATACTACATTTTCCAACTGAACCCAAGCTTGTTTTTTTGTTTGTTTTTAATACCTGGAATAATGGATATCTGCTTAAATGGCATCATCATCTTGGCTTTTACATTTCCATAAAAATGAACAAAGGCTTTTTTTCTATTTCTGATTGTAGGAACATTAGTGTGCTAAGATGATGGGAGGAAGGGACCCTACTTTTAATTGTTTGCTGAGCCATCAGTATAAGTGGATGCCTGAGCTGTCACAAAAGGCTCGTTCTGTTTCTGATCTTCTTTCAGGCCTGCAGCTTGATCTGTGATGGAAGAGAAGGAGAGCTGGTCATGTTCCATGATGTGGACCTGATCTTCGTCCTTATCCTTCTTCACATAGAACATTTTTCTAAACTTTTTGAGCTCGTGGAGTTCACAGAAGGTTTCCAGTACTACTAGCATGGCAATGAGGCCCAATAATAGGTAACCTAGAAGAAAAAGAGAGCATCTTTTAGGGCTATCTGCTGTGGTTTTAAATCATACTTCTGCCTCATTCCTCAAAACACCCAAGTCATATTGAAGACCAAAAGTCATATTGAAGGCTTGAAGAGGTAAACAGCTGGGCATTATTTTCATTATTATAAAAGAAGTTTCATTACAAAATTTTAACAAAACTGAATGGTGTGAAATCTTAATGACTAAGCTTGAGAGATGAGAAAACATGCTTATTATTCTTTTTGCAGAGGTGGGGTAGTCTGTATGTGAAATACTACATGGTGAAGACCAGTTAATGGGTTAGTTTTGCTGAGATTTTTTTTTTTTACTATTATTTTCTGTTACAGGGATAATTCTCTGGGTAGGGATATGGGAGAGAGATATTTTCATAAATGAATAGAATAATAAAAGATATCAATAAAAATTAAAATTTTCTTTAAAACTCCAAGATCCAAAGTTCAAAGAAATACTATTTTGAAAAGATAAAAATGGTGTGCTAAAGTCACAACTTCTGATTTTGACTACTACCAGCTTATCTGATTGCTATTGCCAAAGAAATATATCATTTCAATATTTATTGGATTATATGATATTTAATAGAATGTAAACACTGAGAGGAAGGGCTACTTTTCCTTTTTCTTTGGTCTTCCAAGACTTAGCAAAATGTATATATAATTAGACATACACACATTTATCTATCTATATTTATAATAAAATGTGTGTCTATATATAGTATGTATCTATATAAAACTATATATAACTACTTAATAAATATATGATATTGTTGATATAAAAATTATTCATATAAGACAATGTTGAGGTTCTTCATTTCTAACTTACAAAGAGAAGCATTTCAAAAAACTTTTGAAAAAGCACATTGAAGTTCTTAATCTTTCATGTAGTTGTTCTAAGACAATGTTCTTATAGGGTACTGAATCCTTGATCCATATTTTCCCTATGGACAGAGGATTCATAATAAAAATTATAGTTGAAGTCAATGGAAAATTTCAACAAGAGTTATGCTAGAAACAAAGTAGGTCTTTCTGTAGCTATTTATATTTCTACATAATCTACCAGCAAGCTTAATTTTTTCATGATTTCATGGTAATACTTTTGGCACATCACTGTTCAATTTGGCAATAGAACGATTAACCCTGCTCATTCTACTTAAACTACAGGGCAAAGGAAAGCTCTAAATGAGCACAGCAATGTTCCAAAAAAGGGAGGAGGGCTGGGGAGGTGAGGGAAGGACATAATCTTCAAAAGTTAAAATAAAAATTCATTTTTAATAACGGCAAAATCATTATGTAAGTTAGAAGAATCAGAAGGAAATAAAAATCCCACTCACTCCCCTTTCCCTATAACTATTTCCTTTTATGAACATTTGGGATGGATTCTCCAACTTTGTGCATCTTGCATTTCTTCTGAGCTAATTCAATTTTGTTTTGTTCATAGAACACAGCACCTTCTCTGATGGGTGGTACTGTGCCAGTGTCTCCCATATCATAAAATCAGTTCTAAAATTCTTGAGAGATCTTGAGAATGTCCTTGTATCACTTTTCTGATAACCTTGTGAGTGATGTTATTTTGGTCCTCTTTGAGAATGAAGGACAACTAAATCGAACTTCTTTCTAAAATTCTAAGACTTGAAAATTATTTTCAGACAGGACCTTAGATAGGTGAACTAGTCTTTGTGGTACCCTTGGAACAAAGATAAGTATACTATGAAAACAGGAATGTTACATTTGCCTTTATTTTTTCATTAATGTAATTTTTTTCATTGAAGATTTTTATAGACAGATAATTTCATAACTTGCTCTTCTGGTAACCTAGTTTGGCTGTCTCCACCAAATCTTAATTCTAAATTTTGTTCACAAACTGCAGGAGCTACGTGGGGACTGCTCTACGAAACAACAGTGATACGCACATGTAATCCCAGAGCAAGTAGCTAGAATGTATCTATGGCAAGTTCTACTTAAGACACATCTACACCCAGCTACAGCGCAGTTGAATGCCAGCTGTGTCTCTCTCCCCTTTATTTTTTCCTTTCTTCTTTACCCTTCACAGGCAAATAAACTCTTATTCCAAAGACAATAAAAATATGCTCCTGTCTCTACCTTCTACTCAAACCACCCAGCACACACTTATTTCATGGGAATGATTTTAAAGCACAATACTTCTACTGAGTGTTAAAATGTAACCCCAGATTTAAACACAATAATAATATCTAGTTAACAATTATAGAACATTTACTGTGTCAAATACCATGCACTTTACAAATATTTTATTTGAATCTTCCCAACAACCTTGCAAGGTAAGTGCTATTATTATTCCAATTCTACAGTTAAGGGTCTTGCTCAAGGTCACACAATTAATAAACATCTGAGGCCACATTTGAACTCAGGATGAGTTTTCCTGATTCCAGGCCTGGAGATCTATCCATTGTCCCTTAGCTGCCTCATTTTCCATTCCAGCATTTAATAGATACATGGGGAAATCTGGATGGAATTTAACCTTTAGGAGAAAAACCTCCCAACTGAGAGAGAGAGAGAGAGAGAGAGAGAGAGAGAGAGAGAGAGAGAGAGAGAGAAATAAAGAGAGAGAGAGAGGGGGGTGGGGGGAAGGAGGGAGAGAGAAAAGGAGGAAGGACACTCTTGACTCTGAGTGAAGCTGTTTTAAATTATAAATTTCTGGTCTTTGAAATTTCATTTCCCTAGAGGCAATACTTTGCTGGAGACTTTCTAAATAGCTTTTCAGTCTTTAGGAGTTTCAATACTAGCAAAGCAAGCACAATGATACTTACCCTTTCTCTTGTTCATAAAGAGCTATTCTCTGGATAAATCAGATATACCTGTGGGTGAAGGTATCCTGAATATATTGAAGCATGTTACCAGCATAGATAGACTCTAGTACATGTTATGAATTTGAGATTACTTGGCAAAACATGACATTTCAATGAGCTGTTCAGCTTTTGTTCTAGTCTTTAGATATAATGGAAGGGCATCATATTTGATAATGGTATAACTGAATTTTTCTTAATATCTAGAATTCTTTTCCAACAGTATGGGTATATCAGGTGGGACAGAGGACAGACTCTGGATTCAGGAAAATTTGAACTGAACTCCTGATTCTGTTACTTATTGCTCATGTGACTTTGGGCGAGTTACCTATTTTCTCTGTAACTCAGTTTCCCATCTGGACTAGATGCATTTCTTTCCAGGTTCAGATCTATGATCTTGTCTCTAACACATATTGATTCAGCACTTATTGACCTCTCAGTGCTCCATTAATGAATAACTAATACAAAATATAAATATTTTCAGGATTGTTCTAATTATAAAGGGAGCCTTAGCTTTCAGTAAGTATGACAATATATTTTGGCTTAATGAATTTGTCAGAGATGATGGAAAAGTAGAATAATAGTGAAAATGAATAGAAAAGAAAGAACTGGTCAACTCTGAAAATGATCAAATCTTTGAAACGTAGTCAACCATCAACAGATGGGCTGGAGCTTGGGGTACAAGGGAAAGGAGAGGAAAAGAAATGGAATTAGATCAGGATTCAAGAAACATTTTGGGTTCTACACCCTCTGAAGGCTTTTATAAATGTTCAAGATACTTACATGTGATGCCTATCTTGTACAGTTCCCTGAATTTCTGATTATAGCCTTCTCCAGGAACATAATCTCCCAGGCCAATGGTACTCAAGGAAATGAAGCAAAAATAAAAGGATTCCAAAAAGTTCCAATCATCTTCCAAGATGGAAAACACTGCTGCCGGGATGAAGAAGAAGCAGGATACAGTCACAAACCCAAGCAGGACAGCATGAATTATGGCAACCACCTGCTTAGAGAATCCCCAACGGATGTGGAAATAAAGCACAGGCCTCCGGGTAACATGGACGGTGATACGCTGGACCACTGCTGTCAGGAACAGGAGGGTGAAAGGAATGCCAATGACCGAATAGATGATGCAGAAGGCCTTACCTCCATCTGATAAAGGTACCGTGTGTCCATAACCTGGGTGAATAAAAATGAAACTAAGATAAGAAGAACAAGAAAGAACATAAGACATATTGAGGACATCGATAAGATCACACTATATAGAGAGAAAACATCATGGTACTGGGGACCTGAACCTGCAAAAACAAAATTTAGGAAAAGTTTCCTAGGCTCTTGTAAAGCTCCCTGCTTCCTATGTAGACCTATAAAACACTTCCATTTCTTTAAGGTTATTTGTTTTTGAAATCAAAGGCAATTTGAGACGAAGGTTCTCCAACAAATATGCTCATTTATTACTATCCAGTTCTCTAACAGCTTTCCTGATAGGTCAATAAAATCCACCCTAGGAAGGACTATCTGGGCTGTCTGTTCTGACAGAGAGAATTGCTATCAAAAGGAAAGATCATAGAAATCTGGAAAACCAGCACAGGTTTCCTTCACTAGAATTGACCTTTATATCTGCTCCACACATAAAATAGCTTTTACATAATGACTTAGGTATTTTATTCATTGCCTCATCTAAGCCTTATAAAATCCTATGAATTGTATAAAAATGTTATTCTCATTTTGCATACCAGTAAAGATATACTAAGACATAAAATGATTAAATGATTCTCCAAAAGACAGCTAATAAATGTTGGAGGCAAAAGTCCAATCTGGTTCTCTCCTATTATCAAGGCCAACAATTATTTGCCACTATACCATGTTGCCTAATTCCAAGTGATATCCACAGTTCCCCAAAGTCAAACCATGTATTCAATAGTCCAACTGAATTATATAGTAAATGAAAGTAGACAATACTTAACAGCTCATTGACATACTGTTCCTAAGACACAAATTACTTTACATATACTTTCTCAAAGAGAACTCTTTGAGTTAAAGAACAACCCTCACACTTCAATTGGTCTATGACTTCATTTGTTTGAGTGCTATTCCCTCCACTATTTCAGATGACTATGTTTCTCCAACTCCACCTTACCACTCCCTCCAAAAAAAATTACCTAATAGAGTAGTAGATCACCAGAATAGATTAAGTTCACAAAACATAACAGACAATGACTATAGTAATCTAATGTTTGATTAAATCTAAAGACTCCAGCATCTGGGATAAGAACTCATTATTTTACAAAAATTGCTGTGAAAATTGGAAAATCGAATGGCAGAAACTAGGCAATGACTAACATCTAACACCCTAAAACAAGATCAGGTCAAAAAGAAGAACAAGGGAAAGTCTATCTTTCAAATCTATGGAGAAGGAAGGAATTTATGGCCAAAGAAGAACTAGAGAACATTACAAAATGTAAAATGGATAATTTTGATTATATTAAATTAAAAGGTTTTATACAATGCAAACAATGCAGCCAAGATTAGAAAAAGCAGAAAGCTGGGGGGAGGAATTTTTTACATCCAAGTTTTTTGATAAAAGCCTCATTTCTAAAATACGTAGAGAACTGACTCAATAAGAATACAAGTCATTCCTCCATTGATAAATGGTCAAAGGATATGAATAGACAATTTTCAGATGAAATTAAAGCCATTTCTAAGTTATATGAAAAATGCTGTAAATCACTTTTGATTAGAGAAATGCAAATTAAGACAACTCTGAAGTACCACTTCACACCTCTCAGATTGTCTAAAATGACAAGAAAAGATAATTATGTTAAAGGAGATGTGGGAAAAACAGGCCACTGATACATTGTTGGTGGAGTTGTGAATTGATCCAACTATTTTGGAGAACAATTTGGAACTAACCCCAAAGGGCTATCAAACTCTGCATACCCTTTGATCCAGCAGTGTCTCTACTGGGTCTATATCCCAAAGAGATCATAAAAAAGAGAAAGAATCTATATGTGCAAATATGTTTGTACCATTACTTTTTGTCACGGCAAGGAACTAGAAACTGAGTAGATGGCCATCAGTTGGAGAATGGCTGAATAAGTTATGGCATATGAATGTAATGTAATGTTATTGTTCTATAAGATACGATTAGCAGGATGATTTCAGAAAGACCTGGAGAGACATAAACTAATGTTAAGTGAAGTGAGTAGAATCAAGAGAATAGTATATGCAGTAACAAAAGATTATGTGATGATCAGCTGAGAAAGACTGGCTCTTTTCAACGAGGTGATTCAGGGCAATTCCAATAAACTTGTGATGGAGAAAGCCATCTGCATCTAGAGACAAGACTATAAGAGCTGAATGAGTTTCACAACATAGTACATTGACCTTTTTTTGGTATTTGCTTGTTTTTTAGGTTTTTTTTTTTTTTTTTGGTATTTTTTTCTCTTTTGATTCAATTTTCCTTATGCAACATAATGAATATGAAAATATGTTTAGAAGAACTGCACATGTTTAGCCTGGATTGGATTACTTGCTATTTAGGGGAAGAAGAGGTAGAGTGAGAAGGAGAAAAATTTTAAACAAGGCTTTTGCAAGAATGAATGTTGAAAACTCTCTTTGCATGTTTTCTTTCTACTGATAAGTCCTTCCAAACTTAGTGAAGTTGGTTCCTGGATAATATAGTCCAATCTGTCACAGCAAGCTTGTTAGTCCTGACTAGGATAATATTACTCTGAAAATACTTTTTTTTAAGAACATTTTTAAAGAACATTTACAGCATTAGGAGACATAAAAAAAGAACGTTAGTTGAGGACTGTAAGTATCTTCATCTTGAATTCAAATCCTATTTTAGATAGTAAACATGTAACACTAAACAAAGCCCTCAACCTCTGTCTGCCTCAATTTCCTCAACTGGAAAAAAAGAGATAATTAATAACACCTACCTTCCAGAATTGTGAGTCTAAAATGAAACACTATATATACACACTCTTACCACTGTACTCTCCTGGGACATTTAATCCTCTCCATTCCAGAATTCCAATCCTGGAGACTGTGCCAATCTAATTGAAAAATATCTCCGATAGCTCACTCTATCTAGCCAGCCCCTATCTAGCCCAGTTTTCATATTTCATCTCTTTCACATTACCTACCACCTGATCTGTATACATTTTATTTACATGTTATCTTTCCAAAAGAATACAAGCTGTTTAAAGGCAGGGACTGTTTTTGCCTTTTTTTTTTTTTTAATATTCCTGGAACTTAGCATATTGCCTACTACCTAATAAGTATTTAATAAATGCTTATTGTTTAACTGACCCTAGCTATTTATTTTCTTGTGTTTTCCGGTAAAGGGTACAAATATAATTTTTCCTCAATATGCACTGAAGGAAATCAGGATCAGGGGATGTAAATGAAGGGACAAAGCTATTAAGTGATTGTTCGGGGATTTGAATCTGGACCTTTTAAATCCTACTCCAGGGCACTTTCTACTATTCCATGCTGCCTCCATTCTATGAGCTTATTTTGTTATCCCAAATCACAAATTAAGATTATTTTAACCAAAAGTTATTACATTAATATTTGTTAATATTAAAATAAGTTTAAAAATCAAATTTCAATAAATATTGTACAGTACACATTTCTGTTTCTTACAAAACTATACAACTAGAATTTTTTCCTTAGCAATAATGCATTTAGTTAAAGTTTTAAAATGAATGAATAGATGAAAGCACTTAAGTTCTATGTGCTATCACCCAGGGCAGTTTTATGTGGACCTGGAATCAGGGTTAACAAGGTTGGTATGACAGAGTAGACTTACTAAAGTCCAGGAACCAACTTTACTAAGTATGGAAGGATTTATCAGTGAGTGGAAAGAATGTTGCTCTAGTTATTAGACCTTCCTGAGTTCAAATTTGGCCTCAGGCATTCGCTAGTGTGACTCTGGGCAAGTCACTTAACTGTTTGCCTCAATTTCCTCATCTATAAAATTAGCTAGAAAAGGAAATGGCAAACTACTCCAGTATCTTTGCAAGAAAACCCTAGATGGTGTCACAAGAAGTCAGGCAGAAGTGAAAAATAACTGAGCAACAACAAAAATGTACCTTCATCATGTATACTAACAGTGTTTTCCATCAACAGTTTAAAAAAGAAAACAAGTCTGCAAACCTTAGTGAGAGCCTTTTCCTTCTCCTGAGATCTATATAAACAATTTTAGTTAATGAAAAACAAAATGCAAAATTTACATCTCATTTGAATTTGCTGCAAATTTAAAGTAGAGCATACTGGAAGAATCATCCTATGCAATGAATCTACAGCAATTTCTCCATAGTAGACAACTTAATGCCATCAGATGGAAACCTTCAGGCTTGCTTGAATTTTAATGAAGTAATGAATAATTTATCCAAGTTCAATCAATTGAACCTCTTGATAAATCATGCTGCGGAGTTCTTGTCTTTCTTTTTTAAAATTTATAATCCTGTTGAAAATGATTACCAAGCATGAAGATTTTTAAATAACACAATAAAATGTTATTGGTGACCTTTATCTTTTGATCACAATGTTCACATAATTTTTGGTTTAACAAGTGGGCTATTTTTAAAAATATTCTCTGGGAAATTATTAAAAATATATCCATTTAACCCATCCCATGACTACACTAGATCCTCAGTTGAAAGGTATCTCAAAGATCATCTTATATAGGTATACTTAAAAAAAATTTTTTGTCACAAATCCCTCTTTTGTAGTCTAATAAAGTCTATGTATCATTCTCAGAATAAAGTTTTATTTATGGCATCCATAATTGATGGAAATGCTAAAATTTTAAAGATTAGGGAAAACAAATATTTTTTTATTTCATTTAATTTCACCTGTCCCTCTGAACTTCCTGAAATCCATGAATACCAAGTTAAGAATTCCTGATGTAATCTAACTCATATATGAACAAAAACTCATCCCCTTTGAAACATTCTGAAAAATTTAGTCATTTAGTTTTTGTAGGCAAACCTTTAGTGATGAGGTACATAGCTACTTTTGGCATTCTGATTTTGGACAGTTCTAAGTAAGATATTTCTCTTCATATTCAGTTTCTCTCTACAATCTTTCTCTTTACAACTTGAGCCATTTCTTTTTCTGGTGGGAATTCCCTGATCCTCCTCTACTCTCTCTCTTCCCTTTAAGATTATCTTGCATTTATCTTTTACAAATTCTGTATGTTCTTGGTTATTTTCATGACTCCTACATTAGAATGTAAATTCTTTAAGAATGGGGATCATATTTTTGCCCTTCTTAGTATCCCTCAGCACTTACTGGTACTCATTGGACAGCTGGATCCTAATTCTGGGCCCAAGCAAAACAAAACTAATCTTCTTCCACCTAGGGATCTTAGCCTAGAGAAGAAAAGACTCACAGGAGAATGGCTAAATAGGGGTGTATGGAAGTTGAGAGCAGTCATCAAGTATTTAGAGTCCTGTCATCTGGGAAGGATGAGATTTCTTTTATTTATGCCCAGAGGTCAGAATCAGGAAGAATAGACAGGAATTTCTTTCTTTTTTTGGGGGGGGGGAGGGGGTGGGGTGGGGGGGTGGCAAGCTAATTGGGATTAGGTGACTTGTCCAGGTTTGCACAGCTAGGAAATATTTAAGTGTCTGAGATCAAATTTGAACTCGGGTCCTCCTGATATCAGGGGCAGTGTAGCTGGCCCATAATAGGAATTTCTACAAAGCAAATTTAGGCTTTATCTCAGAAACAATGTCCTAATAATTAGAACTGTTCAAGAATGTTTGCCCTAAGAGGTAGTGGTTTCCTCTTTATTGAAGGCTTTCCAAAAGAGGCCAGATAACTTACTGAATATGAGATAGGAAGAACTTCTGTCAGAGCTAGGCTGCCATTGAAGTCTATTCTAAGTCTCAAATTCTGTTATTCTGAAGACAAGTATCTTCTAAGTTCTTCCCTCTCCTCCTCCCATATCAGTTCCCAACAAACAAACAAACAAGCAAGCAACAACAACAAAAACCACTGCTTTTCCCTTGTCTAAACATCCTTCAATTACTCCTCATGCCGCATGTACATCAGTTTTTCCACCATCCAAGGGACACTCACTCCCTCTAATTTATCAGCTCCCCTTCTAAAATGTGGGAAAGACAAACAGAAAACAACACTCTAGACAAGAGCTAACTTGTTCTAATGTTCTATATTTAGGATATAAAGAAGCAGAAAGGCACATAAAAAATTCCATAAAATGATTTCTTTTCACTGTCAAATAAGTTCTGCAATAGGGTTAATTTAAAAAGTCAGTTGATTACTATTGAATCAATTAACATACATATATTACTTGCTTTGTGACAGTGTCTGTACTAAGTTCTGAGGATAAAAGAGAAAGGTCCTGCCCACCAAGAGCCCTCATTCTAATGGGGGAGACTATAAACAATTAGGCATTCATAAAATACAGATGATATAAATGGTAGGTAATTACAGGGAGAAAGCAGTTCTAGTAGTAGGAGATCTTTGGACAGATGTGAGGAGACTCATCTCATTCAATAAAATTTAATTTAACCAGAATTAAGAAATGAAAGTCAGGATCTAGAAAGGATCTATATGGCTTCCTATTCTACTGAACTAAGCACAACTACATCAGAACCTTCCTAAATTATCCTTGGGAGTCAACATTATAGGTCTATATAATCAGTGAGACCATATGAAAATGCTGTTCTTCCAGTATTTCTGGTAATTAATCTATTTTTGGACACAGTACAAGACATATATTCTAACAAATACTAGATAGGAAAAAGCAGAATTTCTTTATATTGACCCAGGTTTAGCTCAGAGGATTTAAGAAGTTATGAGTAAATAGATAAGAGGCATATGGTCCTTATCTCTTATGAAGTAGCTAAGCAGTTTAGGAGCTGGGCAACAGGAACCTCATATATAGACTAAAATTAAATTCGCCCCAGTTGGATCACATCAGAATTGTACAGAATAAAAGTAACAAAGAACCCTGAACAATTAGAGCTGTGAACTAGGCTCAGATTTAGTGCTTTTCCCAGTTGTTAATGTTCTCTTTTTCCCCATATTATCTCATATTTAATTATGCAAGTACATGTCATATTATCATATTAGAATGTAAGTTCCTTGGTGGTTGAATTTATTTTGTTTTTGCTTTTCCATCTCTAACATCTCCCACAGTGACTTATAAGTAGCAAGTGCTTTTGTTGTTCAGTCTTTTCAGTCATGACATTTCAGAGACCCCATGAGTGTTTTCTTGGCAGAGTGCCACCTGATTGTTAAATTTTATGCTAATTCTGTATAAGGGTCAGAGAGACTAGATTGTAAGGCGTTCTCACTTCATTAGGGTTCCCTACTTTCCTATATGATTTTCAATATATATATAGTACAACACTAGGTTTCTCTTTTTTCTTTTTTTCCTTTGTTTTTTTTTTTTTTGTTTTTTTTGTTTTTTTTGTTATTCTGTATTAAACAGAATTTCATCATGGTTTTACTAACATGGAAAAAAAAACTGACTGTTCCGTTAGTTTCCTTATCTGTAAGCCACACTGGAAAATCACAATCCAAAGTTTAATTAAAATGTTCTAATTCCACCTCTTTACCTCAAAATCAGGGGTGACAGTGATTAGCTAACAACCAGGCAAAGAGTTTGTATGAAAATGGCATAGACCTCATATTTGGGATCACTTTGTCTTACAGGAAAAAATGGAATCCTTTCTAGTAATCAATGAATGATACCATTTTAAACACAAACTGCCAATTAATACATACTTTCTGTCTGATATAATGGGGCTCCACAATCTTCAGGTTTATTTAAGGTGTATAAATTCCTAGACCTATACCTTAAATTCAATTTCTCACTCCTGACATTCCTGTCTCACTGAGAAAGTATTTTTGGCAAATTCTGTCAGTCAAAGGAGACATGTTTATGCCTGGGAGAAAGCTCAAAAATCTAAGAATGGTTTGAGGAGAGCAGGATTGAGCAAATTTACTCCTAAGGAGAAAATATGATTCAAAAAAGGTTTTTCCCTTTGCATTTCACTATTCTATTCATTTAATAATATCTCAGATCCATTTCTACCCCCTCTAATGAGTAAAATTTCTTTTCTGGTTTTTGCTGATGTCCAGAAGACAAACAGAATTTTATTTTATACTTATTCACAATGAAGCAATCTCCAAGAATTCCGCTTCTTAAAAAAGGAAAAAAAAAACTTACATTTTGATGTATTAATTACCTTCAATAAGGTAAAATTATTAATCCCAATTTATGGGCAGATAATTTCAAACATATGAATATAAGTGTCACTGAGCCTTAATTGTAAAGGGGAATGACACTGAAGGGCATCTGAAGAGGAAAAAAAACTTACAATATACAAAAAATAGAAGGCTGGGACTTGGACTAAAAAATCCTGGTATATTGGGTCAAGATTAAGAAATGTCTTCTGAAGATGCTGTAATGATCAAAAAAATGGAGGATATTATTAATCATCCTTTCTTTTCTAAGAGGACCAATGACATTGTGGGTGATATCTTGATTTTCAAATGAATTGGATTAAGTGAGGTAGAGTTGCTCCAAGTCATCTATCTCATTTTTTCTTCTTAAGGCATTAAAACTGAGTAGCAAGACAAAAGCCAAGACAACTTGTGATGGTCCAGGATGCAGTGTATGATAGTGTCTTCAATACTTGACCAATCTCTAAATGTTCCACAGCACTTGCTTCAGCAGCCTTCATGGCCATTAGAACAAACTGTTCATATCCACTAATTCCAAAAATGGAAGTCTTCACATGCTTGGGTTACACATCTTTCTATCTCACTGATGAGTTAGAGGCCTGTTAATTACGCTCAAACTGGTTTTTCCCACCTGCTAAAAAAGTTTTACTGGGGTACAGCCACTGTGTATGCTTTAGCTTCTTGTGACCAAAGATGAGAGTTCAGTGAGAAGTGGACACTAAAGGTGTCCTAAAAAGGCTTCACATCCAGAGGTAATAGTTCTCTCTGAATACCTATACAAAGACAATGAGATGAATTAAAATGAGTCTCAGTCCCCCGGTGCCTGGTGACCACATTGGTACTGCTCATTTTGATGGAAAAACAAGCAGAAGGACACTAAAAAAATGATCAATCTCTTTGCTATATTCGGACTACACTAAGATCTCCATTTGACATAGTATAGGACTGAAATGAATGAGAATGAACATATCCCCAAAATGGGCAAGAAGGATATGAGTCATCTGAACAAAAATGTTATCAAGCCTTAAGAAAGAAACTAGGATTAAGGCCCAACAAGTAATTGTTTCATATGGGATTTTTAAAGAAACTATTGCATCAGTGAGGGGATTGTATGAAGATCAAGTGATGGTTAATAAAACAAGAATAGAGGTGTTGAAAAATTACTAGTGGGAAGCCATCATCTCAATAGAAAATGTAAATAGGATAAAAATAACTGTGGGAAGTGAGGTTTCTAGGGCAATCACTGGCATGACTAAAATGTTGCATTTTAGAACTCAGGGAGGAATAGGACTTTGTAGAACATCTAAAGTGTTAATTGCTGGAATAGTAGAATATTACTCATGTTGCCAGCCTCTTTCCTTATCCCCTTACACATATACACATTGGGGACCTTCAATAAGTTTTATTTTAATGCTCTTTTTTGACATTAACATGATACAAGTTTTCAAAGTAAATGAAGTTTAAGTAAAAAAAAATGATTAATACTGATTCTATGTTTCTTTAAGTCCCTAATAATCAGGGGTAGTCAAAATCTTTTATTGTTCAATCCTTTTTCAGTTGTGTCTGACTCTTTGTGACCTCATTTGGGGTTTTCTTGGCAGGGGTATTGAAGTAGTTTGCCATTTTCTTTTTCAGCTCATTTTATAGAGGAAGAACTGAGGCAAACAAGGTGAAGAGTCTTTCAGAAGGTCACATAGCTAGTAAGTGTCTGAGACTGAATTTGAACTCTTAAAGATGTCATCCTTATTCTAAACCCAATACTCTATCCATTGAATCAAAGAGAAATGAATCAGATGAACAATAAACATATCTTTCATTCCCAAGATGATGAAAAGATGAAAATTTCAGTTCAGTAGAACAAGTAATTAAGACATGTAATGAGATTAATAATTTCACAATCATCTAAAAACTGAAAATGAAAGCCCACAAGTCTTTGAAAACTATATTAGTTCTTCCTACAGCTGCTGATGATTATGTGGAAAAGTCAGTGTTTGGTACAAATCTGAAAGGACCAGTACTTCCCCCAAATCCAGGTTGCTGTTTTTTTTTCTTACTTCCAGTCCCCATGACTTCATTCAGTAACCCCCAGAACAGACCCATCTTTGTGGTTACACTCTCAGGAATGTAAATGATAATCCCTCCATAATTTAGAAGGTAGCCTTTGAGAATTGCAAACAAACAAACCAAAAATCCCTGAAGCTAATCCAATAATGAGTTGGAAAGAACTTTACAGATTGAGTCGCAGTAACAGACCATTTGTCATCAGGCCCAACTAGAAACCTTAACATATCCCTAGGCTGGAGGTTAGTACAATGATGGCATTACCATCAAGAATCCAGGGTCACCTCCACAGTCACGATGAGACATCAGGGGATGTAGAAGATAAAAATAGTACTTATTATAGAAACTATAAAACCACACAACAGCTTCTATAAATGTTGTAATCATCAATTTGATTGGTCAGCAAGAACCCTCCCTAAGACTTAATTCATACAGTACCTATCCAGCAGGTTCTGAATTTTACTGATAATTGACATTAGACTTTTTAAATTGGCTTTTATTTTTACTTAATCACTACCATTTCACCATGTTTCCTGCTTTTTCCCCCCAGTACACAGCTTTCCCTATTGTATAAAATATTATAAAATTTGTATCACCTTTTGTTGCTTTATTAGAAGACTAAGTTTTATAATTTCCTCTGTTTGGTTTATTTAGGACCAAAGCAAAACCTTCTTTCCTATAGCTCTGATTAAGGAAGCAGCATAGTAGAATGAATTTTAAAAACAACAAACAAATATGTGAATGCTCTGGATAACAGCACAGTGGATATATTGTTGAATTTGGAGGCAGGAAACCTTGAGTTTAAATTCTGTTTCAAACTCTTATTAACTGACTAGCTATGTGACCTAGACTAGTTACTTAGCTTCTTTAACCTTCAGTTTTCTCATCTACAAATTGGGGATATTAATAGTATTTGTCTCATTGGGTTTTTGTGAGGATGGAATGAGATAACATGTGAAATGCTGTGTAAATTGTAAGTATAGTATTACAACTTCTTAAAAAGGTGAACAGGATAATATTAATAACTACTCACTTCTATGCTTGCTTTCTCATCTGTGCAATCCGAGAAGCAACACAATCTAAAGGACAAAGGAAGACCTGAATCCAGGTCTTCCCTCTGATATACACTAGCTAAATGGCCCTAAGCAAGTAATTTCAGTCTTCAATGCTCTAGACAACATATGAAGACTAAAGATTGCAAGGAAGTAGTTGGTTTGCATTATTAGAAGGAGTTTCCTTAGTTGGGAATTCTCTAAAGTTGAAACCAAAGCTATAGCCTTTATCTCACTAAAATATAAGAATAAAGATTTTAGTACATATGTCGAGGATATTAGTGTTCAGTACATGAGAAAGGAATAGACAGACTTTACACGACTATAACACTTTAACCCTCATAAAATTGACCAAAAGATACTAGAAATACAGGATTCTACCATGCTTACTGTTCATTTCATTATAAATAACTTGATTCAGTACAGCAAAACACCACCTTAATAGCACCCCTTGAAGAAGCAGCTTCCTATATTATACATATATATATATATATGTATGTATGTATGTATATATGATTCAGGATGCCTTTCAACATTTAAAAATAGATACCTAATGATGTCTCTACTGATAGACTTCTTGTCTTGTAGTCTGTTGGATATCTTCAAAAGGTATTTGTTACTGGCAAAGATTCTCCTATCCGCTGACAATAATGCAACCTAAAAACTTTAAGTTCTAGATTGAGATCCATAGTCACTCCATAATTTGGCCTAACTATCCAAATAAGAGAAAGCAAGTAAACGAAAAATATCAATTATTTAATGATCTTACAATGTGACATATGATTGGAAAGACAGTCCCTACTGCTAGTCCATCACTAGAGACACCTTAAAGAGATCATGATGATAATAAATAACCTTGAACCTAGCATTTGGTTGATGTCCTTTGGAGGATTTAATTTAGGACAGGGACATGGATATATCTCCCTTTGAAGGTTATATCCGTAAAAATGGGATCACATATCAAAATAATGAGAAAGTACAAGGAAAACAACATGAACATAGAATAATATTATCTAGTCTACTTTTCACAGCTCCCAGCTGAAACATTATAAATCCAAAGTGAAGTGATTTGCCAAAGACAATACTTAGAATAATCTGAAGAGTCAGGACTAGAATCCAGATTATCTAGGAAAGGAAGAAGAGAAGGGAGAGAAAGAGAGGGAGAGAAGGAAGGAAGAAAAAAGAAAGAAAAGAAAGAAAACAAAAAATTCCACTGAGCCATGTTATTTTCCTGCTACTTTCTTTAGTATTCATAGAAGTTTTGGGTTTTTTTGACCAGACAGGATTTTATCAGTATAGTGAGATCCTAGTAAGGAATTCCCTCTACAAACATAGAGGTAGCTGTTCTGAAATTTATGATCCGAGATGTTTGGGACAATGAGAGTTAAGTGAGTAGTCCAGTGTCTCAGAGCCAGTATCAGGATGGGACTTGAATTTTGAACTGCAATCTTTCTGATAATCTAGTTCTTGAAAGACTGCTGACCACCCTGCTTCCCTTCCCTTCTCTTCTTTTCGCTTTCTTTTTTTTTCCCCTTCTCTCTCTCAATGCAGCATGTACACATATATACATATGTGTGTATATATAAATATATATGTGTTAGCAGTATATATGTATTTGCATGACTATATTCAATGTGTACACCTATACATGCATATACTTAAATATGTGTATATATGTACAAACATATGCTATCCATACATGCAATGTACTACTCAATTGTCTACACATACACATACATGTGGCTGTCTAATATATAAACCTGTGTACCCATGTGTATGGTACACAAATGTACCTAATACATATGTATTATACAAATATAAGTTTACATGTTTATTAAAATGAAATCTAATTTAGTTTCTTGGCTGACTTATAGGCTGACATAAAATTTTCACAGGATAATAAAATTGGCTCTGCAAGAGACCATGCAACCTGCTGCAACTTCTTCATTCCACAGATGAGAAAATAGACCAATTAGAGTTTTATTGACTTGTCCAAAGTTATATAGGTAGTAACAGAATTGGAATTAGAACCTAAATGCCTAATCTCCAAGTCAGTCAAGTCCTTACCCTCTTCACTCCACTATGTTTCACATCTATCAAGGGTTCCTACTTTCACATTTCCTAAACACACTATATCATAAGAGAGTATGACATTTAATTTCCCAAGTACTTTACCTTCTGGTGCCCGCCTGCCCTAGGGGCACACAATAGACAGATGCTACCTGCTTCTTTCATTTTCTCTCTTCTTCCCAGACCAATGAAAGCCAACCTGGCACCCCAGAAAGAAATACTGATGCCAAGTGCTTTAGGCCACCAACAAAATGAAGGGACAATTTATAGGAAAACAACATTAGACTACAACTTAATTAAATCTGAATACAGCATGAGGCAGCTTGTGATGGGCATCTTTTCCAAAGTTAAATTTTCTATCTATTGTCTAAAGGGAGAATAAGGTTGACAGGACTTTTAAATTGGACCAAAAAATGGTTTGTCCAAATATGAAATCTACTGAAGATCTCCCCTTTTATTCCTGAAAGCTGTTAAAAGGGCTCAAAAGTCCAGGAAAAGGTCAACACCCTTGTTCAACACAAAATGACAAAAGCTAAGTATTTTTATTGTTATTTTTCAATTTTAAGTACTCATATGATTGTAAAAATATTAATATTTCCTCTTGAAATCTGGTAATCATGTCACAATTCCCATAAATATCATTATTGCCAGAGACAGAGTAAGAAGAAACATCCAAAAACAGCTCACCCGAGAAATGTGGCTTTATTTTTTATCAGAAACCTAAACTCACTGGTTGCAAAACCTTCATCCTCTTCAGCCTCATCAATCCAGATGCACACAGATGGGTGCTTCTTATAGCCAATCACATTCTCAGCTAGAGATTCAATTTTAAATTTTGCTTGAGATATGTGCCATGTTATTTAAGGGAGGAAAAAGGCAATAATTTGTTTATTTTTTAAGCTAAGAAAAAAAATTACAGGAAAAGGAAGGTAATAAGAGGCCTAAAAAGTTACATTTTCCAATACTACTTGTCTTGCTCTCTTATTAATCTGGGAACTCTTGAGACAATGCTATGAATCAGTCATCTGAAACTTCATTTGTTGTTGTTTATAAAACTATAATTTTGAAAGCTTCCCTAAGGGCTTTAGCTCAGTGGAATGCTATGAATTAAAAACTTATTAGAGCTGACAGATAATATAAATGTTTACTGGGAAATAAGAGAAACAGAAATTAGCCAGATATTACCAGAAGAGGGGAAAAGAGGTGTAACAACAATGTCAAAGATTAGCATTAACCTAAAACATATCAACATGCATAAATATAAACTTTGACTTAGATAAACATTTGACATGTGGACATTTCTCTACTTTACAAAAATGATAAACATTTAGTATAAAAACATAAAATTGGGGTAATAAATATTCATATTACAATTAAACTTACAGAAAAAATTTTAAATAGTAATATTAATATTATTATAAATATTTTTTAAAAGTGCATTTCTGTAAAAAGCCAAAAATCCAAAAGAATCAATTTTCTTCTAATAAAATAGAAAACTGCTTGACCCATAGTGCTTGGTTCATAGACAGAGTAAAAAAGCACACTGTTAAATATTTACTTTTTCAATCTTAATAGAAATCCAGGGGATGGTAAGCAGACAAGACTTTCTGTGACCTCCTCTGAACTTTATCTCAAACCAACAGAAGATTAAGTCCCTAAATTGGTTTTTAAGCAATAGAACCCACAAATATTTGTAGTACAACACAATTCTAGAAGAAGATACCTTGGAAGAACTTCAAAACAGGTCTATTTCAATTGGGCAGTGGGACAGTCTGTCAACCCCAGACCACAGCACAGAAAGCTGGGACAAGGAGCTGGGTGGGAAGCCAGACCATGGCTATGTCTGTGGGAACCTTCTATGAGTCTCCTTAGACGACTCTGCCCTGGTTGCAGGTGACTTATTAGATTTGCTGCAAGACACCCAAAAGCCAATAAAAAAGACAAATTTAAAGTTGCTGAGCCTCACACAAACTTGCCACCTGACCTCCATTACCCAGCACTGAAAATCAGTCAGAAACACTAGCCCCAGTACAAACTAAAGCAGCTGTGGTTCCTTCGTCATATGAGCAGATCTCAACCCTTTAAAAAAATGATCAAAAAAGTAAAAAGAAGTCTGGCCATAGACAACTTTTATGGAAAGAGAGAGAATAGACCTCAAATCCTGAGGTTCCCAAAGGCACATCAACTCCAGAAGAAACCCCAAAGAAAGATATGAGCTGGTCCCCATTTCACAAGGCCTTCTTGGAAGATCTCAAAAGGATCTTAAAAAGATTTAGAAGAAAAATGGAGAAAGGAAATAAGATCTTTGCAAAAGGGCACAAAAAAAACATAAATTATTTGAAGAAAACTCCTTAAAAATAGAGTTGATGAAATGGGAAAAGCATATATATGCTTACAAAATAGATATGAAAAACATATGAATTCACTAAAAAACAGAATTTGTGAAATGGAAAAAAATGCAATGAACAAAACAATTCAATTGGCCAAATGCAAAAGGAGCTAAAAAAGGTAACTGAAGAAAATAATACACTAAAAATTAGAATTGAACAAATGAAAGTGAATGACTCAACAAGATTTAAAGAATCAATCAAACAGAACCCAAAAAACTGAAAAAAAAATAGACAAAAATATGAACAAGCTAGAAATCCATTATATTTACTAATTAAACTACCTTGAAGTTTTGAAAAAAAACAACTGTCTCCCTTTTTTGGCAGCAGGAGAAAATAGATTATTATATGTAGAAAACACAACAATTTTGTTTTTGAGGATTGGAAAATGAGGAAAAGGAGATAGAGCAAAAAAGAGAAAAAGCAATGATTTACATGAGCTCTCCCATAAACCCCACCAAACATCTTAAATAATGCCATAAAGCAGTTTTGGGAACAGCAGGACCCACAAAAGGATGGGGTGAAATAATTTTCCAGCCAAAGATACCTTAAAAGATCATCAGGAAAGGGCTATCACACAGAGGTGTGTCCATCACAGTCCAGCACAGGTCATATCATTGTGGCTCTGGCCCCAACTAACCAGGACCAGGTCTTCGGAGCCACTGAATCATCAATGAAAGCAGTTAGTTCCAGAGCTTTTAGCACACAGAATGTAAAGGAATTAAACAACTGACCAAAGACTGTATCAAGTATCAAGAAAGAGAATGGACAAATGAACAAACAAAAGAAAAATAATCTGACCATACAAAGTTGCTGCAGTGACAAGGGAGATCATAAGATACATTCAGAAGAATATAACAAAGCCAAAGCTCCAACATCCAAAGGCTCCAAGAAAAATATGAATTGGTCTCAAGCCATGAAAAGGCTCAAAGAAGGATATTGAAAATAAAATAAGAGAGGTGGAAAAGAAAAATTGGAAAGAAAAATGAGTGATGCAAGGAAATCAGGAAAAACAATAGCTCCTAAGTAAAGAACACACACACACACACACACACACACACACACACACACACACACACACTTGAAGACAATAATACCTTTAAAAAAAGAGTAGGCCAACTGGTCAAAAGAAGTATAAAAAGCCAATAAAGAGAAGAATGCCTTGACAACAGAATTGAAAATAGAAAAGAGACAAAAATTCACCAAAGGAAAAAAAAAAAACTCTTTAAAAATAGAATTGGCTAAATGAAAAAGGAGATCCAAAAGATTACTGAAGAAAATAATTCCTTAAAAATTAGATTTGAGCTAATAGAAGCTAATGATTTTGTGGAGAAATCAAGAAACAATGAAACAAACAAAAATAAAAATAGAAAACTATTTGAAATATCTCACTGGAAAACAACTGACCTGGAAAATAGATCCAGAAGAGTTTTAACAATTATTAGACTAAATGAAATCCATGATCAAAAAAAATAGCCTCAGTATCATCTTTCAAGAATATCTAGTATGAAGTCTGTCTTATTTGGCTAATAGGACAGAAAAAAAAATAGAATGTGAGGGGGGAAATGAAACATTAATGCACTTTTGGTGGAGTTGTGAACTAATCCAACTATTCTGTAGTCCATTTTGAACTATGCTCAAATAGCTATACAATCATCCATACCCTTTGACCTAGCAATACCACTACTAGATCTGTATCCTAAAAGAGATTTTAAAAAAAATGAAAAGGAAAAGGACCTATGTTTTCAGAATTACTTATAGCAGCTTTTTTTATGGTGGCACAAAACTGGAAATTGGGAGAATGCCCATCAATTGGGGATGGCTGAACAAATTATGCTAAGTGACTTTGATGGAATACTACTGGGCTATAAGCAATGAGAAGGAAGATGCTATCAGAAAAAAACCTGGAAATTCTTTGACAAGTTGATGCAAAATAAAATGTGCTGTGTACAAGTAACAGTAACATTGAAAGATGATCAACTGTGAATGACTTAGCTCTTCTTATCAATACACTAATCCAAGACAACTCTGAAGAACTTGTGATGAAAAATGTTACCAATCCCCCAAACGACTGATCATATCTGAATACAGATTGAAACATACTTTTTTTAAACTTTTTTTTTCTTGCAGATTTTTCTTTTGTCCTTTTCTTTTTGTTCTATGATTTTTTAAATAACATAACCAATATGGAAATATATTGTGTGTGACTATACATGTATAATCTATATCAGATTGTTTGCCTTCTCAGTGAGAGGGGAAGAAGGAGGGAGAAAAATTAAGAAATTGGAACTCAAAGTTTTTTTTTTAATGAGTGTTAAAATTGTTTTATATGCAATTAAAATATTAAATATATTTTTAAAAGAAAAAAAAGGAAGGGATGTCTGTATAAATAACTCTCTAACAATGAATGCAGAAAATAGATTCAGTTCTACCTTCGGAAGCAAAAAAAAACTAACAGAATCTAATAACTGCACAGAAATCAAAATGATTTTTTTTTACAGCATTCTCAAAAATACAACTTGAAAAACTACATAAAGCCAAAAGTTTGGGGTTGGAGAAAATAATGTTCATTTGACATGCTGGTATCTTAAAAACTTAAGATGAAAAACCAAGAGAACAGAATCTTTTCTTACCTACTCTCACTTCACAGAAATATTTCCGATATTTATGTTCTCAGCTATTTTTAAAATTATCATATTACTATACTATGTTATGTTATTATATATGTTCTAATACATTAATATAATATTAATTTTATCACCATATTATTATCATTACTACTGTAACATAAACAATAATGCTATATTTATAATGCCATTTTAGGTTTATAAGTATTTTCCTCATAATAACATTTTGAGTGAAGTAGTATACTTAGCCCCATTTTACAGATGAGGAGACTGAGGCTTCAAGAGATGAAGCAATTTGCCCATGGTCATAAAAGTAGTGTCAGAGTCAGCAGTTGAACTCATATCCTTTTGACTTATCAAGTTTAATGTTTTTCTACTATAGTATCTGTCTAACATGTGTTAGACATGTGTCAACAGAGTAGGTATTTCTAAGTGCCTGTTGATTATCCTGCTATAAAGGATGATTGTTAAATTTCTTCATGGAAATAGTTATTTCACTACCATCTGTTTGTGCTTTGACATCGGCTTGCTCACCTGGTTTCTGATGCATTATTGTACTATTTCTTGACTTCATTTCTTCCATGGTTCCAGCCCCACATTCACCTGTATGGCTGTGAATCTATATCTAAACCATTAGCTTTCCTGCCACGCCATTCTGCATCCCATCTTAAATCTGATATTAAACTGAAAAAGATATTGAAAGTTCCTCCTTCCTTAATTTCTTGATTACCTATTATTGACATATACAAGAGTGATATTTTAAAACTTCATTTTAATGAAGTCAGCCAATAGAAGCAACTGAGTAGTGCAGAGGACAGTGTATTAGACTTGAACTTAGGAAGATGCATGTGAATCCCTGTCTTGGGCACTTACAAGCAAGTCATTTAATCTGTTTGTCTCTATTTTGTCTTCTGTAAAATGTAGATTAATAATAGCAACTATTTCAAAGGATTATTGTGAGGAACAAGTGAAAAAAAGTATATAAGGAATTTTACAAATCTAAACGCCTACAGAGCCTAAAATTCTGGCTATTTTTCTACTGACTGGAAATGATAGCAATTTGTGTTTGTAGAGCACTTTAAGGGTTACAAAACGCCATAGACATATTATTTCATTTTTTTATTTACAATAATCTGTGGTGTTTCATCATTTTACTTATGAGGAAAGAAGAATGAGGAAGAAGAAACTGAAGCTCAGAGAGATCCCATGATTACATAGCTTATAAATCAGCTCAAAACATGGAGTCTAATTTTCTTTAATAATAATAATAGCTTTTTTATTTTTTCAAAATACATGCAGATAGTTTTCAACATTCACCCTTGCAACAATGTGTTCCAATTTTTTTTCTCTCTTCCCCCTCCCTAGACAGCAAGCAATTCAAAATAGGTCAAACATATACAATTCTTCTAAATTTCTATATTTATCATGCTACACAAGAAAAATCAGATCAAAACAGGAAAAAATGGGAAAGAAAAAAATCAAGTAAACAAACAGCATTAACAAAAAAAGGTAAAAAATATTATGTTGTGATCCACATTTAGTCCTCATAGTCCTCTCTCTGGATACAAATAGCTCTCTTCATCACAAGTCTATTGGAACTGGCCTGTATCACCTCATTGTTGAAAAGAGCTAAGTCAATCAAATTTAATCATCACATAATCTTGTTGTTGCTGTGTGAAATGTTCTCTTGGTTCTACTTACTTCACTTAGCATCAGTTCCTGTAAGTCTCTCCAGGTCTTTCTGAAATCAGCCTGCTATTCATTTCTTATAGAACAATAAAAAGAACTCTAGTTTTCTTATACCAAGTGCAGTGTCTTTGTCATTGCCAAAGATAGCAATCAGATGATTTGTTGCTCAGTGAATTTCTTCCCACCATGATGATGGTAGTGATGATGATGATGATAAAGTATATATATATATTTATTAAACAATAAAGTTTAAAGAGTCCTTCCCTCAGCAACCCTGAAAACTTCAAGTTGTACAGAATGCACAGGCTCAATAAGACCAAATGACTTCAATGTAATTATATAGCATGTTAGAATCAGAATTTATACTTGTGCTAAGCTCAATACACTTTCCACTACAATCAATGTATCGATATTTCTTAAAAAGCCTTATATGTTCCAGGCACTCTCTCTTTCTTTCCATTCTAGTTGGAATGACAAATTTATACACATTATCAACATATGCAAAAGAGATACAAGATAATTTTTGAGGAAGCATGTACTGGTAGCTAGAGGTGGCTATCTGAGCAAAAGGAGTAGATAGAATAGATATAATGTACATAGAATTGACAATATTTGCCTGGACATGCTGAGCTTGAGAAGTCTTAAAGATTACTTAACTCAAATACCTATTGAATAGTACTAATAATTATAACAGCAACAATAGCATTTACATATTAGTATAAGCTTGTAAAGTGATTTGCAATATCATCTCATTTCATTCTCACAATAATAGGTATTGGGTTTGCTTTTCTTTAAATCCCTATTTAGATAGGGGGAAACAGAAGCAAGGAAAGGTTAAGTGAATTGCTCAACATCACATAACTTTTAAGTATCTGAACCAGAATCTGAATTAAGGTCTTTTTGATTCCCAGGGACAGTGTTTTATCCACTATGCCATTTAGCTGCCTAAGTACTTGATGATGTGGGACTGGAGCTCTGGAGACATATAATTCTGGGAGTCATCTGCATAGAGATAACAACTGAATCAACAGGTGATGGTGAAGTCATCAAGTGATAGAGAGTAGAGGGACAAGAGAAGAGGGCTTAGAAGAGACCCTTTGGGTATACCCACAATTACATGGGTACACCCATGATGACAATATATATATATATATATATATATAGTTTGTATATAATTGCTTCCCCCTTTAGACTATGGCTTCTTGAGAGTAGGGATTGGGGGTCTTTTTTGTTATGCCTGAGTTTCCCTGGTGGCAACCCCCCTGCCTGGCCATTAGGACTGAGATAACTGGGGCTGGGAACCCTGGCCACTCTGGCATTCCAAAGAGTCATAAAACTCCAGGTGGCTTATCTCAAACACTTGGTTACTTTCTGGCTCAGACATCCTGGCTCCTAGCTTCTTCACTCCCAACTTATCAGAATTTATGATCCTTTCCTCTATACCTCCAACCTGTCAGAACTGAATTTATGGTCCTTTCCTAGAACTTCAATTCAACCAGTGCTCTAACCCCCACCCTTGCCTTTTTTTCCCTGATCGCTGGAGCCCTATAAGTGTCTCTGGAATCCCTTGCTCATGGCTGGATGCTTTGAGACATGAGTCCCATCCAGCCGACTGGCTGATATGCATTGCCAGTCCAGACTCTCCATTAATAAAATATTAAAAACCCTCTTCAATCTCTATCTTGCCTCAGTTTCTCCAGCACTACATTTTGACTTGCTATCCCAGGGCTTAGCATGGTACTTGGCACATAACTAATATTTAATCCCAAATGACTAATGATGGAGGATACTATATGTCTGCAGGGAAAGAATCATCAACAGGCACCTAGCTTTTTTTAATAAAGCTAGTTTCCTGTTCACATTTCTAACTCCTAGCATAGCAAAAGGAAAAAGCTTCCTGCTTTTCAAAAAACTGCTGACCTAAAAAAAAAGTTCTATCTGGCAGTGCCCAACAAGCCTACAGCATCTTAAAAAGTAGCCACTATCTGAGGCTGAATTATGCATTGGATTTCTAGATGTTAATGCCAATCCATGTCTTACACATCTCAATGTTCAACATAGACTTCCGGTTAAGATGGCGGAGAGGAGGCTCACGGTTGCATAAGCTCTGCACTTTCTCTCACTATCCACTTCATTACAAGCCTCTGAATCAATGCTTGACTGAAAAAAACCCACAAATAGTTACCAAGAGAAGCCATCCTTGAGATCCGCCAAGAAAGGTCTGTCTTTACTGGAGGGCTGGGGCGGTTTTAGATCGGGCGCAGGCGGCGGGCAGCGGCAGTGAGAGCACGGGAGCAGACTGGAGAGGGGGTGGGGAGTGATCGTAGCCGTTTCTGCGGGGAGAGCTTCGCTACAGGTTTGGATAATTTCCTCCGGCAGCAAGTCAACAGCCCAGCAGAAAAGCTAAAAACACCGGGGCTGAAGAATACAACCGCAAACAGCTGGAGTCTCTTAGGACCTGCCCCCCCCCCTTCCCCCCCCTCAGTGACTCAGCACGCTCTGGGATCTCAGAGCGCAGGCGCAGCACAGTCCTGCTAGTGCCTCACTGCTGCCACCTGCAGTCTGTAGAGGAAGCTCGATAACACACCCAGCCCCTCCCCCAAAGAAAGACTCCAGTTTTTTTCTGTTTTTCTTTGGTAGTTTATCTCTGATTAATAGACAGAATGAGCAAGAAGCTGAAGAGGACTTTAACCCTTGACAGCTTCTATACAGATAGAGAGCAGACTCTAAATCCTGAGGAGACTAAAAACAGGCAGTCCCCAGGTGATTCCCCAAAGGAGGAGATCGGCTGTTCCTCAGCACAGATGAACCTCATAGAAGTGATTAAAAAGGCTCTCACAAGGGAGCTAGAAGAAAAATGGGAAAAGAGTCTGGAGAAAGTTAAAGAGAGAGTGGATAAAGAAGTAAAATCCTTGAAAAATAGGATTAGTGAACTGGAAACAGAAAACAGCTCTCTAAAAAACAAAATTGGCGAAATGGAAAAAAATTCCACAGAACAAAAGAACTCAATTGGACAATTAGAGAAAGATTTTAAAAAAGTGAGTGAAGAGAATACTTCACTGAAAATCAGAATTGAACAAGTGGAATTGAATGACTCGAGGAGACAAGAAGAATCAGTCAAGCAAATCCAAAAAAATCAAACAATGGAGAAAAATGTGAAATACCTTCTGGGGAAGACAACAGACCTGGAAAACAGATCCAGGAGAGACAATCTGAGAATCATTGGACTCCCAGAAAAACATGATGAAAAAAAGAGCCTGGACACTGTCTTCCAGGAAATTATCAAAGAGAACTGCCCAGAAGTCATAGGAACAGAGGAAAAAATAAACATTGAAAGGATTCATCGATCACCCACTGAAAGGGATCCTAAAATCAAAACACCAAGGAATATAGTGGCCAAATGCCAGAACCCTCAGGTGAAAGAAAAAATATTGCAAGCGGCTAGAAAAACCCAATTCAAGTATCAAGGAGCCACAATAAGGATCACCCAGGATCTGGCAGCATCCACATTAAAAGATCGAAGGGCCTGGAATA
Organism: Antechinus flavipes; assembly: GCF_016432865.1. Taxonomy (NCBI): domain Eukaryota; kingdom Metazoa; phylum Chordata; class Mammalia; order Dasyuromorphia; family Dasyuridae; genus Antechinus; species Antechinus flavipes. Next base: position 98,126,278 of record NC_067401.1, read on the forward strand.
TGATATTCCGAAAAGCTAAGGAACTTGGTATGCAACCAAAAATAACTTACCCAGCGAGAATGAGCATCTTTTTCCAGGGAAGAAGATGGACATTCAACGAAGTAAGCGAATTTCATCTATTTCTGATGAAAAAACCAGAACTTAACAAAAAGTTTGATCTACAAATATAGAACTCAAGAGAAATCTAAAAAGGTAAAGATTAATCTTGGGAACTATATTTTGACTATATAGATGTATAAAGAATACATGTATACCTTGTTCTAGAAATTGATGTGGAAAGGACATTGTACCAGAAAAAGGGTAAAGTGGGGGTAGTACATCTCATGAAGAGGCATAGGAAACCTATTATATCTGAGAGAAAGAATGGAGGGGGATGAATATAGTGGGTATCTTACTGCCTTCAGAATTGGCTTTAAGTGAAAAATCTTAAGACATATTCAATCTATGGTGAAACTTCTCCCATCTCATTGAAAAGTGAGAAGGGAAAAGTGGAAAGGGAAGGAATAAGCTAAGGGAAGGGAATACGGGAACTGGGAGGGAAAGGGGTAAGATAGGGGGAGGAACTCTAAGGAGGGGGGAGGGATACTAAAAAGGGAGGGCTGTGAGAAGCAAGGGGTGCTCACAAGCTTAATACTTGGAAGGGGGGGAAAGGGGAAAGAAGGGAGGAAAGCATAAACCGGGGTTAACAAGATGGCAAGTAATACAGAATTGGTCATTCTAACCATAAACGTGAACGGGGTAAACTCCCCCATAAAGAGAAAGCGGTTAGCAGAATGGATTAAAAGCCAGAATCCTACAATATGTTGTTTACAGGAAACACACCTGAAGCGGGGAGATACATGCTGGTTAAAGGTAAAAGGTTGGAGCAAAATCTACTATGCTTCAGGTGAAGTCAAAAAAGCAGGGGTAGCCATCCTGATCTCAGATCAAGCTAAAGCAAAAATTGACCTAATTAAAAGAGATAAGGAAGGACACTATATCTTGCTAAAGGGTAGCATGGATAATGAAGCACTATCTATATTAAACATATATGCACCAAGTGGGGTAGCATCTAAATTCTTAAAAGAGAAACTAAGAGAGCTGCAAGAAGAAATAGACAGTAAAACTATAATAGTGGGAGATCTTAACCTTGCACTCTCAGAATTAGATAAATCAAACCAGAAAATAAATAAGAAAGAAGTCAAAGAGGTAAACAGAATACTAGAAAAGCTAGATATGATAGATCTCTGGAGAAAATGTAATGGAGACAGAAAGGAATACACTTTCTTTTCAGCAGTTCATGGAACCTATACAAAAATTGACCATATATTAGGACATAAAAACCTCAAACTCAAATGTAGTAAGGCAGAAATAGTAAATGCATCCTTTTCAGACCACGATGCAATGAAAATTACATTCAACAAAAAAGCAGGGGGAAGTAGACCAAAAAATAATTGGAAACTAAATAATCTCATACTAAAGAATGATTGGGTAAAACAGCAAATCATAGACATAATTAATAACTTCACCCAAGAAAACGATAATAATGAGACATCATACCAAAATGTATGGGATGCAGCCAAAGCGGTAATAAGGGGAAATTTCATATCTCTAGAGGCCTATTTGTATAAAATAGAGAAAGAGAAGGTCAATGAATTGGGTTTGCAATTAAAAATGCTAGAAAAGGAACAAATTAAAAACCCCCAGTCAAACACTAAACTTGAAATTCTAAAAGTAAAAGGTGAGATCAATAAAATTGAAAGTAAAAAAACTATTGAATTGATTAATAAAACTAAGAGTTGGTTCTATGAAAAAACCAACAAAATAGACAAACCCTTAGTAAATCTGATTAAAAAAAGGAAAGAGGAAAATCAAATTGTTAGTCTTAAAAATGAAAAGGGAGAACTCACCACTAACGAAGAGGAAATTAGAGCAATAATTAGGAGTTACTTTGCCCAACTTTATGCCAATAAATTCGACAACTTAAATGAAATAGAAAAATACCTCCAAAAATACAGCTTGCCCAAACTAACAGAGGAAGAAGTAAATATCCTAAACAGTCCCATCTCAGAAAAAGAAATAGAACAAACTATCAATCAACTCCCTAAGAAAAAATCCCCAGGACCAGATGGATTTACATGTGAATTCTACCAAACATTTAAAGAACAATTAACTCCAATGTTATATAAACTATTTGAAAAAATAGGGATTGAAGGAGTCCTACCAAACTCCTTTTATGACACAGATATGGTACTGATACCTAAACCAGGTAGGCTGAAAACAGAGAAAGAAAATTATAGACCAATCTCCCTAATGAATATTGATGCTAAAATCTTAAATAAAATATTAGCAAAAAGATTACAGAAAATTGTCACCAGGATAATACACTATGACCAAGTAGGATTTATACCAGGAATGCAGGGCTGGTTCAATATTAGGAAAACTATTAGCATAATTGACTATATCAATAACCAAACAAACAAAAACCACATGATCATCTCAATAGATGCAGAAAAAGCATTTGATAAAATCCAACATCCATTCCTAATAAAAACACTTGAGAGCATAGGAATAAATGGACTTTTCCTTAAAATAGTCAGGAGCATATATTTAAAACCATCAGTAAGCATCATATGCAATGGGGAAAAACTGGAACCTTTCCCAGTAAGATCTGGAGTGAAGCAAGGTTGCCCACTATCACCATTATTATTTAATATCGTATTAGAAACACTAGCCTCGGCAATAAGAGTCGAGAAAGATATAAAAGGAATTAGAGTAGGCAATGAGGAAACCAAACTATCACTCTTTGCAGATGATATGATGGTATACCTAGAGAACCCCAGAGATTCTACCAAAAAGCTATTGGAAATAATTCATAATTTTAGCAAAGTAGCTGGCTACAAAATAAATCCCCATAAATCCTCAGCATTTTTATACATCACCAACAAAACCCAACAGCAAGAGATACAAAGAGAAATTCCATTCAGAATAACTGTTGATACCATAAAATATTTGGGAATCTATCTACCAAAGGAAAGTCAGGAATTATATGAGCAAAATTATAAAAAAGTCTCCACACAAATAAAGTCAGACTTAAATAATTGGAAAAATATTAAGTGCTCTTGGATCGGCCGAGCGAACATAATAAAGATGACAATACTCCCTAAACTAATCTATTTATTTAGTGCTATACCAATCAGACTTCCAAGAAAATATTTTATTGATCTAGAAAAAATAACAACAAAATTCATATGGAACAATAAAAAGTCGAGAATCTCAAGGGAATTAATGAAAAAAAAATCAAATGAAGGTGGCCTAGCTGTACCTGATCTAAAATTATATTATAAAGCAGCAGTCACCAAAACCATTTGGTATTGGCTAAGAAATAGATTAGTGGATCAGTGGAAAAGGCTAGGCTCACAAGACAGAATAGTCAACTATAGCAATCTAGTGTTTGACAAACCCAAAGCCCCTAACTTCTGGGAAAAGAATTCATTATTTGATAAAAACTGCTGGGATAATTGGAAATTAGTATGGCAGAAATTAGGCATGGACCCACACTTAACACCATATACCAAGATAAGATCAAAATGGGTCTATGACCTAGGCATAAAGAACGAGACTATAAATAAATTAGAGGAACATAGAATAGTTTATCTCTCAGACTTGTGGAGGAGAAAGAAATTTGTGACCAAAGATGAACTAGAGACCATTACTGATCACAGAATAGAAAATTTCGATTACATCAAATTAAAAAGCCTTTGTACAAATAAAACTAATGCAAACAAGATTAGAAGGGAAGCAACAAACTGGGAAAACATTTTCACAGTTAAAGGTTCTGATAAAGGCCTCATTTCCAAAATATATAGAGAACTGACTCAAATTTATAAGAAATCAAGCCATTCTCCAATTGATAAATGGTCAAAGGATATGAACAGACAATTTTCAGAGGATGAGATTGAAACTATTACCACTCATATGAAAGAGTGTTCCAAATCATTATTGATCAGAGAAATGCAAATTAAGACAACTCTGAGATACCACTACACACCTGTCAGATTGGCTAAGATGACAGGAAAAAATAATGATGAATGTTGGAGGGGATGCGGGAAAACTGGGACACTAATGCATTGTTGGTGGAGTTGTGAACGAATCCAACCATTCTGGAGAGCAATCTGGAATTATGCCCAAAAAATTATCAAAATGTGCATATCCTTTGATCCAGCAGTGTTTCTATTGGGCTTATATCCCAAAGAAATACTAAAGAAGGGAAAGGGACCTGTATGTGCCAAAATGTTTGTAGCAGCCCTGTTTGTAGTGGCTAGAAACTGGAAAATGAATGGATGCCCATCAATTGGAGAATGGCTGGGTAAATTGTGGTATATGAATGTTATGGAATATTATTGTTCTGTAAGAAATGACCAGCAGGATGAATACAGAGAGGCTTGGAGAGACCTACATGAACTGATGCTAAGTGAAATGAGCAGAACCAGGAGATCATTATACACTTCGACAACGATATTGTATGAGGACATATTTTGATGGAAGTGGATTTCTTTGACAAAGAGACCTGAGTTTCAATTGATAAATGACGGACAAAAGCAGCTACACCCAAAGAAAGAACACTGGGAAACGAATGTGAACTATCTGCATTTTTGTTTCTCTTCCCGGATTATTTATACCTTCTGAATCCAATTCTCCCTATGCAACAAGAGAACTGTTCGGTTCTGCAAACATATATTGTATCTAGGATATACTGCAACATATCCAACATATAAAGGACTGCTTGCCATCTAGGGGAGGGGGTGGAGGGAGGGAGGGGAAAAAAAAAAATCGGAACAGAAATGAGTGTAAATATAATGTAATTATTAAATAAAAAAATTAAAAAAAAAAAAAATGTTCAACATACTGAAGGAAGTGAGGTCAGAGTGTCAAGGAAGCATCACCCAAGTAGAACAGCAGATCCTGCCTTCAAGTCCCAATGACTACAAGGCACTGCCTCTACCTCTGACTTCCCTGAGGGACCACTTTAGGTTTGACATCATCATCTGGCAGACATTGTCACAGAGGGTTTAAAGTTGTTATATTTTAAAGGCTTCCTAATAATGTCCTTTTAAAAAAAGGGTTTAAATTCATGCTGTCGGCATTTTACCCCAGGCTTCAATGCTGTGCAGACAACAGAGTACTTAAATTGTCATTCCCCAGGGATAACCTGGAACAATGCCCAGTGGAAAAGACTGCTTTAGTGAGCAAGGATGATGACAAGCAGCAGTTACTCTTTTTTGCAAGAAATCTTCCTCCTAGAGGTGAATACAATTCCCCCTCAGCCTGGACAAATGGAGAGAGACCAGTTGTAGAACCCCCAGGTAAGGAGGCCTGAAGGCTCTGATTTAAACCCAATCCCCAGCCCACTTTCAAGTATATCCTAAATCAATAATTGGTGTCCCAGGGACTGCCCTCAGCCCAGGGGTGTTACCTTACTTTGGATAGGAGAACCAAGAAGAGATATAGCAGAGCAAAACTAATTCATCAGCTTGATCAAGAGTTTAGGAAAGAAACATGAGATAAGTCACAGCCTCAAAGCATCTGAGACTTGAAAAAGACCTCCATAGTCTAAACCATACCTGAATGGAATCCTCAGCAGGACATAACAGCCTCTACTGAAGGATTTCCAAAACAAAAACATAGACAAAAACAAACAAATATAAAAAGGGCCTTATCACCTGTAGAGACAGCCCATGCCACTGTTGCACAGTTCTAATTGTTACTAAGTTTTTCCTGACAGCAAACCTTAATTTGGACTATTTCTTTGTCATTTCCAACCACTACTCTTGCCTCATCTCCCAACTCTACCACATCCTGGAATCAAACAGAACAAGTTATCTCTATTGTACATTACAATCCTTCAAGTATCTGAAGACAGTTACAAAGTTGCCCTTGAATCATTTCTCTTTCGGATTAACAACCTCATTTCCTTCAATCTATTCGATATCCCCATTTTGGAGCTCTGGCAGAGAGAGTTACATAACTCAATGAAACTATAAGCTATGGAATATAGGGTTATCTAAGATGGAAAGATCATGGTGGAATGTTCTGACACAAGGTGATCCAGGAGAAGGAAATGGCTAACCACTTCAGTATCTTTGCCAAGAAAACCCTGTGGACTATAACAAAGTGATAAAAAAATATATATGTGACATCAGAAGATGAACCCCTCAGTTTGGAAGAGGTCCAGTACACTATTGAGGAAAAGCAGAAGACAACTATTGTTATGTCTCAGTTTCCCTGAACTGTTCTGCCTCAGTTTCCCTGGTGACAACCCCTTCCCCCGTCCTGGCCATTAGGACTGAGGTAATTAGGACTGCAGAGCTCTGGCCACTCTGGCATTCCAAAGAGTCATAAAACTCCAGATGGCTTATCTCAAATAATTGGTTATTTTCCTGGGCTTAGACTTCCTGTCTCATAGCTTCTTCATTCCAATTTATCTGAATTTATGATCCTTCTTTCTTTACCTTCAACCTGTCAGAATTAAAAAGTTATGGTCCTTCCTGGAATTACCACTCAATCAGTGCTCTGCTCCTCACCCCCACCTTTATTTCCCTGATAGCTGGAACCCTATAAGAGTCTCTGGAATCCCTTGCTTGTTGTTGCATGCTTTGAGACAAGAGTCCCAGCTGGATGGCTATGGCTATGGCTAGTATGGGCACCAGTCCAAACTCTCCACTATTAAAATATTAAAAACCCTCTAATCTCTGTCTTGTCTCAGTTTCTTCAGCATTACACCATAAATTGTTCCAGTATTAATAAAGTGCTTGGGCCAAAGGTGAAAGAAAGCTCAGGTGCAGATGTATCTGGTGACAAAAGGAAAAGTTAATGCTATAAAGAGCAATAAAAAGTATCATTACTTCTCAAAACCTGTCCAAGTTCATGTGCATTGTTAGAGAGGTAGTAGAAGATAGACGGGCCTGACATCCTATGATCTATGGAACCCTGTAGAGTTGGGTATAATTGAACAACAAATTCTCATATCATAGACATCTAAATGGTGCAATAGATTGTTGGATCTGGAATCAAAAAGATTCATTTTTATGTATTCAAATCTGTCCCCAAATCCTTACTAGCTGTGTGACTCTGCATAGATAAGTTAACCCTCTTTGTTTCAGTTTCTTCATCTCTAATGTGATCTGGATAAGGAAATGGCAAACTGCTCCATTATCTTTGCCAAGAAAACTCCAAATAGGGTCACAAAGGGCTAAACTATGGAAAAACAACAATATTCTCTTGTAATGGACTCAAGATTAAAAATTAGATGACTTCCACTATTTTGGTTGTTCTTCTCTGGATATTTTTGCAATTTATCAGTGTCCTTAAACTGTGGTGCTCAGAAGTAAACACAATACTTAAGATGCAGTTTCATTTGGGTAGAGTACAATGGGACAGTAACCTCCCTATTCCTAGAAGCCTCTCAGAATGCCTTCCAAGGTCTCATTACTTTTTTTTTTTTTTTTTTGGCTGCCACCTCATATTGCCGACTCATTTTGATCTTGAAGTTCTCTAAAATCCCTCAATTTTTCTCTAAAACAGTATTGTGTAATCATGCCTCCTTAACTTTTTTTTTTTTACTTGCGATTGATTTCTTTGGTATTCAAATTTAAATCAGAATCTCCAGAGCGCTATATTAATTCTAGGACTGCTGAGCCTCAGTGAGTCCAGTGTTATAATTCTATACAAAGCAAGAATTAGACTGAACTACAGGGTGGAAATTCATAGCAAAAAGAGTAACTGCTAGTCTTCCCTAATCAGGAAATATTTTTTACATTTATCTTTAGATCTCTATTGAATTTTACCTCATCAATTTCAATCCAGTACTCTCACTTGTTAATCTTTTGGGATCCAGATTTTGTCATTTAGTATGTCAGCACTCTCTTACAGCTTTATGTCTTCAGCCAATCTGATGAATATACATCTATATCTTTATCCAAGTCATTGATAAAAATGTTAAATAGCACTAAAACAACAGATCCCTGAGATCCTTGGATGCCTTTCCATAACTCTTGCTACATTGACATTGAACCATTTTATTACTCACAAGAAAAAAATATGTAATACTCATCCATACTTGTACATGAAAAAGAATAATTAAATTATGTAAAAAATAATAAAATTGTATATTCTTAGACCTGGAAAAGACTCAAGCAGTCATTTATTTCCCTTTGTCATCTGGAGCCTACTACATTTTATCCCTTAGTACTGTTTTAACACTTGTAGAATTGGCTAGCTCAAGAAATCATAAATTCCACTTTCCTGTTTTGTCTTTTTGTGAGAGGGGATAAGACTGAGAATTGGAAAAAACCTTTCTGATACTCGATGCTTCTTCATTGCCAAGAATTTTTTTCTCTATGTTGCACTCCTAAAACCAAGGTAATAAAGAGGCAACCTCTAATAAGTAAATAAAATGACATATAATTTAAATAAAAATCACTTTCATTCCAGTACAATTTAATTGTCTCTGTGGTCAATCTAAATGCTCTGGGGTTAACAATAGTTTGGGTCCAAGTGTTTAGATACTGTTTGTTTAAGTACTGATGATAATATTGCTAGAGTCAATACACACTTTATTACCTTCTATTGGAAGTGGGGAAATTATGTAACCAAAATAATAACTCTTAATAAAATAAGCATTTAAATAAAGGGATGATGAATTACAGAAATAATTATATATCCAAAGATATCCCTCGGTAATCCCTTTTTAGTTTGGACACATGCATGCATACATACAAGCCAACAAAACATTTGTACACAGTAGATGCTTAATAAATATTGTTGAAGGTCATAAGAATTTTACACATATTCTTTTCGGTATTACATATATTACCAATTTTTATAATGGGGGGAGGTTTGGACTTGTGATTTTATTAATATTTAGAATTGATGAGAAAGACAATCCTTTTACTCAATGCAAACTGATATCAGCTCTGGAATTTAGGGTGTCCTCTGAAGGAAGTAAGTGACTTACTCAGGATTATGCTTCCAATATGTATCAAAGGTGGACTTGAACCCATCTTTTTGGATTTTGCACTTTACCCACTATTTTATGTTACCCTTCAGAATCCATAACTACACTGCTTGATTTAGAATAGAAAATCTCTTCTAAGTGAGATTCTTTTCTAAGTCTCTAGAACAGGGGTTCTTAATATGAGGTCTTTAATGGATTAAAAAACAATTGTATGTCTATATAGTTAGTGTCCCTTGTACTATAATTCCATTTATTTTCTCTACCCATTTAAACCCATTAGTCTAACAAGGGAACTCCCAGGCTTCACCAGACTGCCAAAGGAGTTTATGACACAAAAAATGGTCAATAATACTTGCTCTAGAGGCAAAAATTTGGCCATAGTAGATAGTAGAAAACAAAGGAAAACATATTAAATGACTTTTCGTGATATCACAAGCTATCTTAGTAGAAAGGACCAGAATAAACCAAATTGTATATAATCAGAATGAGATTTACCCTGGGGATTTTACATCATACAGCAGCAGAAAGATGTGAATAGACTGTTTTAATTGAAAGCAGATGATATGCTATTTATAAAACTGACCTGTTAATAAGTGGACTTCCATAATGGGTATATATAATTTTTGTTTGTTTAATCATGTCATTTTCCCTCCCAACAGTCTCAATATCTATAGAATTAATGAATTTTAAGAGGAATAATCAACTACTTAATAATTCACAGTTACATAGCATTTCGTGGTTATAAAGCTAGTAAATGTTAGAGCTAGAATTTGAACTAAAGTTTTCTGGCTCTAAGTCCTGTACTCTTTCTACAGAAGAATAGAGTAGTTGATAGAATATTAGATTTGAAGACCGGAAGACCTAGATTCAAATCTTACCTCAAATTTGGCAAGTGAATTAATCTCTTTGCATTAAAGAAAAACTCAAAATAAAATACTTTGAAACACAATCCTTGTGGTCCTTCATTTAATAAGTGTTTATTTATTAAGTGCTTGCTAAAGAAAGACTATTATATAAATAGTGCTTTTTAAGATGTGGCAACAAAATTGTTATTTAATGGGGGAAACTGTGTTTTAGGAGAGAAATAATTTCTAAAATTATGTTTATAACTCCAGTCAATGTTTCAAAGCTAAGATTAAGAAATTGTTCAAGCAAGACCTGAAAAGGATAAGTCAAATTAGAAAGTGCCAATCATGAGATTATAGAATATGTATAACATGGCAGGATTTATATAAGGAATTTGTAGTATAAGATATATTCAGTCTGTTGATTTGCTTGGCTTAATTGCATTTCTCTGTTGCAAAAAAAAGGGGTTTTTTTTTTAGATGCTGGCAGGAAAAGTTGCTGGGAAAAGACAGCAATTAAAAATTTTTTTAAAAAAATAATTGCTCTTTTCTCTGGGATATAAGTTAACAGGTTACAATTGATTAGAAGATTTTCCATTGTAAATATTTATATATTTTCTAAAATCTAATTTCAAATGTCATTAATTAATAATCATTTCATATCCATAAATTATGAACATGTAAAGGAAGAATAACTCATAGAAATCTAGTTTCTTAGTTCCCTTCACTCTAAAAAAGATGAGTAGGTGACGCAAAATATAATCACTCAGCTTTGGAATTTTGAGTGACTCAATCAAATCAAAGCTCTAAAGAACCCCATTGGTTTGTATAGAGAATGGGTCAGCTTCATAGTCATACTTGACCCACACTCTTCACACCTATGAATGTGATTTGAACAAAATGCTTGCTATATATAGAACTATTATAGAGTAGGTTTGAGTTCAATTCTCCAACCGTTGACTATGAAAACTGGTCTAATTTCTGATTTTTTTCTGGTTTCCAGCTATAATCCAGACAATTGGCCAAACTAATGATTATTGGATTGAATGAGGAATCACTATCTATCAAAGAAGTTGTTAGATTACCAATTAATGGGTAAACAGCATTTCTCTGATTCTTAAAGGGTTATTTTTGTTTTTTGTTTTTTTACCTCTAACATTTTCTCACAATTCAGATTCTCTCCTTGAGAATACTTCTTAAATGTGTCTATATAAAAGTTTCAAAGAGAAATGTGTAAAATACCTGTACCATATTTCCTTCATTAGGAGAATATCTGTCATTCTTTCCCAGGACAAAAATATGTCACTTTCTGAGACCTCCTACATTTTTCTGAAGTTATTTTCCTCTATCGTCAGCTTCATCTTTCAATGAAAATCAAGATCCAGAATGAGTCAGCTGAATTCAAACTAAGCACCAGATGTAAGGCAAGGTCAAGGTTCCTACGAGGTGCTTGGAAAATCCAAAAAGAACTTCAAATGTTTCTTTCTTTACCTGCCTGCTAGGCAATAAATGAAATGAATCTTCATTGGAGTGAAACCTTTTCTATTGCAATATATCCTTACTGCTGTTTCCCAAAAGTGCTATAAGAATTACAAATGGGGCAAAATAGAGGGCAGGGGAAAGGGGAAATAGCCGTCAGTTTTATCAATGGATCATTATTTCTATTTGATCTAAACATCACTGAAAAATATTTTCCTTCATGCATTATAGCATCTGCTTTTCTTCCTTTTAATCACGATTTCTCTCCTCTTCTTGGCCTGGGTTTAAATTCCCTCATACCACATGTATAATCTATATCAGATTGCTTGCTCTCTTGAGGTTGGAAGGCAGTAAGGGAAAGAAGAGGAAAAAATTGGAAATCAAAATCATACAAAAATTTAACATTGAAAACTATCTTTACATGTAATTGGAAAAATAAAAATACTACTGAATTCAGGAAAAAAAAATTCTCCCACACCTCTAAAATCAGAATCTCTCTGTAACAGAGAAAAGTTATCATCGTGGCTTCAGGGAGTCAGAAATAACAACTTGGAAAAAGTCCTAAGTTTAAGTCCTTTTATATTAGATTAGTTCCCTCAGGGGCAAGAAAAGAATTCTTTAAATGCTGTGTTCTAGCTATGTCCAATTCCCTACCACAAGGCAACTCACTAAGATAAAAAACTGTGTGGAAGCTGCCACCCTGCACCAATGGAAGGAGTACAAGGAGTACATAAGAAATTGCAATAACACAATATAACAGGCATTCTGTTTATTTAAGTGCACAAAGATGTTCAAAGTTCTTAGTTTCTAGACGGAATAGAACCGGGGGGGCTATGCTCCAAAAGGAAACCAAAAAGCTAAAATGCTTTTGTTTTGTAATTGTATTTTATTTTTCCCAATTACACGTGAAAACAATTTTTAACATTCACTTGAAAAAAATTTTTGATTTCCAAATTTTCTCCCTTACCTCTCTCCTCCCTAAAATGGTAAGAAATAGAATATTTTTGGAAGCCCAATTCTTGTACTCCAATTTAAGACCCTCTGAAAGATAACCAGAGGGAAAAACTTCCTAAAGGAGGCTAACATCTTAACTGAGCCTAAGAGAAAGGAAAGGACTTCAAAAGGCAGAAATGGAAGGAGCAACCATTTCAACTAGAGTAAACTATGCAAAAAGTGAGAGGTAAGAAAAAGCAGTATGAATTCAGAGGGCATTGAACAGTCACAGGGAGAGTGAAGATCAAGACACGAAAAAGATGGAAGGGAAAGATAAGACTGGAAATGAATAGCAAGCAGTGTGGAATAGAGAGTGTATAAAGGGGAGTCATATATGCAAAGGCTGAAAAAGTAGATTGGTGCCAGACTTTGAAGAATTTTGAATGACAGGACAAAAATTAAGATGTTTTAGTCAGTAATGGAAAAATGTCTAAGTGGTTTGTTGTTTGGGGCATTTTTTTTTGTTTGTTTTTCATCAGAGGAGTGATCAGAATAGATCAGGAAGAATTCTCAAATATCAAAGCAAAGGATGGATTATAGAGGAAATAGATAATAAAAAGAAAGGAAACTTGCAATGACACTATGGGGGAAGCCTGTTGCAGCCAGCACAACAAATGAGCTAGTGGCAGTTTGAAAATAAGGAGATGAGGTTGCTGATAATTCAACAGAGCTGTTTATTGAGAGAAATCAAGTTGTTTATATATCTTAAAACAATATGTTACTATGAGAAATACTGTTCTGTAACCAACCCTAGTTTTTGTTTTCTGTGATCTAACTCTCTGAAGCATGTTGTTAGTTTCTAGGGACTCAATCTTAATTAAAGTTCACAATGCCCCAGGAATTGTGGCAGGACTTTATGTTTTCTCATGATTTTAAGCTTAAATGCACTCTTGATTAATCTTAGGAGGAGGGGAACATCCCAGTTACTGAAGTTTCTAGCTTCCTGAGAGTTCTCTACAGTAGCCCAGGTGAGAGATAATAAGGCCTGAAATATGGCAGTAGGAGGAATGGAAAAGAGGAAATCTAAAAGCTTTTGTATCTAATTCTATTTATCTTCTGACATAGAAAATAATATTAATATTCTGTAGAACTTCAAAGTTTATGAAGCACTGTACATATATTTTCTCATTTAAATTTCATAATAACTCAGTGAGGTAGATACCATAAGAGTTATTATACCTGTTTACTACAGAAGAAACAGAGTTAGAAATTAGGTGACTTTTCTTTAGCATAAATATGTGTGTGTGCATAGTATATATATCTATATTGTATGCATGTGTATACATACATATAATATATGCATATAAATAATATAGAGATGCTCTATACTATATATCTGTATTCTATATATGAGTATATAATATATATGTGAGTTACATATATACATATATAGCACACATATAATATACAAGATGTGTGCATATATACATTTATATACATATATATCTTTATATAGTGAGTTTATAGATCTTTCTCATACATATGTGTATCTCAAACATATATATATGTTTATATATACACACATATACACAACAGACACAGATAGTAGTATCTATATAGTGTGGAGATCTATATAGTATGTGTATATATTTACACATACACAGACATATATACTATATGTATATACATATAACATATATAGTATATGTACACATATACATACAAATCTTTACATGCTACTATAGATATTATAACATACAGATTATAAGGCAGATTTTAAATCTATATCTTCCTGATTTCTTGTCCACCACTCTATTATGCCATATGGCTCTTAAAGCCAAAATACAACCAATTTATCATATTTTCACAAAAATATTTGAAAAAGACCAATCTGATAATTTATTAGTACCTTATCGCTCTTTATTTGAAAAAGCCAAAAAAAGCACTTTATAATGAATTATTGTTTTAAAAATAATCTTTCCATTGATTCTGGGAGAAATTCAAGGTCATAAGCTTGGTTCTGTTTCTTCTGGTCTTAAGTGTCATCAATTTACTCCTGGTATCATTACCCAGGTGCCTACATTTATCCATTCTGGGGAGCCAAAAGTTGTAGAGAGACCAAGCTGTTTAGCTGGATCATGTGAATCCTTCCCTTTCTAAAAATATTTTCTGGCTTGGAACACTTTCCAGAGTGAATCTCAATTTAGTCATTTACTCTCATGGAAGAGCTATCGTACATTTCTCCTACCCTGCTGAAGTCACCAGCTGGCACCCCCAAGCTCAGCACCTGTGCAATATGGCAACTCAGCCTGAAAAGGAGCAGGTCAGGTGCTCTTCCTCAAGAGCAAGCAGCCAGCAAGAGGGAGCTGAAGGTCTGCAGCCATACTGTTTGTTAACTCCACAATGTGTTCACCCTTTTCAAGCAGCCGCAGTGCAGGAGCCTGAGGCAGAATTCACTGCAGTGTTTCATCTAACTCCTGCTTCAGAAAGGGATGTTTCCTCCATTTTGCTAAGAACTTCTCTTTTTATTTGTTGGTTTGTTTTCTTTTGTTATTCTTTTAAGAAACCAGAGAACTTATCAAGCTGCAAGGAAGATGAAAATAGTCATGACATCTTTCTTGCTCTAAAAACCTCAAAAACAATTCAGTGTGACCACAAAAATATATAAGTGAGTTCACAGGATGAGGCCTCCTGTATGGGTAGCAAGAAGAGAGGTGACAGGGAACTTTCTTTTGCCATCTCAGTTCCTACACAGGCTCATAAATCATAGCACATCAGAGCCATGTGATATCTTACAAGTCATATAGTCTAACACTCTCATATTTCAGACAAAGAAATGGAAGTTCAGAGAGATTGAATATGATCAGAGATTTAAATTGAATATGATCATGACCTTAAACAGGGTCATGTTGAAATCAGCTTGAACCTGATTTGATTGCTAAATTTTCAGTAAATTGACAAAATATTAAACATCTAGACTTGATTTGTTGTTTTGTTGATTGTTTGGATTACAAAAAAGATAGAACAATGTTAGGGAGAGGTGATTTTTAAGCAGCATACCCTTTCAATTTACACATGAAGAAAATGAAGCAGAGAAATGTCAAATAATTTGACCAATGCCATCTAGGTGGCAAGAAGCTGAGTCAAGACACAGAACCAGGTATCTTGCTCCTAAATTCACAGCTCTTTCCACTACATTCCACACTTTTTCCTTAACTTGTGAAAGGTCACATAATTAATTAATATAGCAAAATCTAGGACCAAAACCCAAGTCTCCAGGGAAACGAACTCAGTAGTCTTTTCATTACTGGTTTTGTTTACCATTGAAGGCCTTTTAAAAGGAAAAACTGGATGCCTAAAAGCTTTTGAAAACTGTTTTCTGTGGTCTCAAAATCCTATGCCTTTCCTATAAAACAGATTGATGGGGAAAAAAAGAGGTTAAGATTTTCATTTCTAATGTGAATCACAGTGATCACAGACAGTATGCCTATGTAAAATGCCATTTGCTATGACGTCCCTTGCTCTACTATAGTGGCACAGTCCATTCAAATGAAATAAATGGGATTCTTGGTCTAGCTTCTACAGGAACTCTATGGTAGAAGTGCCTTGGCTTTATAGAAAAAGAATCAAAATGCAATGTTGACCCTTGTCTCTTATTATCTATGTGACCTTGGTCAAGTTATTTTACCTGTTAAAGAAGAAAGAATAGCCTTGAGAACCTGTCTTCTAAATCTCAATATGACTCTATGATTTCTTCCCCTTCTGAACCTTGAATCTAATTGTAAATTTCAGAATATCTGATCACTGCTTAATCAATCAATATTTATTAAAAGCCTACTACGTGCCAGACATTGGTCACTAATCTTGAACTATAAAGCAGCCCAAGGGGGAAATGCTCTACAAAGAACCAAATAATTCTTTCTTCAAAAAAAAAGTGAACTACTCAGATTTTTCCTGGTTCTAGATCTGAAGAAACCAGAAAGCCTGGCTTGAAAGGAATGAAGAAGAAATTGATAGAGGAGAAGAAAATCGTGCAGACCCATAAGTAAAGATAATTTGCAAAAAGAATATTTTTAAAGGATTCTTTCTTCCTATCCTTTCTTAACATCAAACCAATAGTCTGAACTATTCTCATTATTCACATGTTATATCAGCTTGACTCACAAACTCAGTCTACCCATAAATTTATTTGACAAAGTTAATCAAGTGATCAGTTAATACCTACTTTTCTTGTTGTTATAAACAAAAATAACCCTTAAAATAATAAGACTTATTTCCATAGACTATAAATTCCTATTGACAGAATGTAGCCAATGAAAAAAGAGTGCTTGTTGAAGAAGCAAAATCATTATAACAACAAAATAATTGTGATTACACAACTTCTATTCAGTCATTTTTCAGTCATGTTGGTCTCTTGGTAACCCCATTTGGAGTTTTCTTGGCAAAAATATTGGTGTGTTTTGCCATTTTCTTCCCCAGGTCATTTTACAAATGAGAAAACTGAGGCAAATAGGGTTAAGTGACTTGCCCAGGGTCACAGAGATAGTGATCTAGCTAAGTATCTGAGGACAAATTTGTACTTGGGTTTTCCTGACTCTAGGCTTGGTGCATACAGTACCTGCCTTGAGTCTCTTCTACAACAGGAATTAAATTTTTTGTGTGTGTGAGATGGAGTTCCTTTTGTCAGTTTAATTAGCCCACTGGCTACTGGAAAATCAATCCATGAACTTTATCTCAAAATAATGTTTTAAAAGGAATACAATAAAATATATAGGATTACAAAGAAAAACAGTTAAATCACAATGCAATTATATATGTGTGCTTGCATATAATATGTATTGAAATATATTATAAGTATACTTAAAATAATTATTATAACACTATATACATACACACTTATAGATACATACACAAATATACACAAATACAAATTTCCAGACTTCCAGATAAAGAAGCTATACTCTAAAGAAATTGTCTGCCAGTGCTTTACATGTATTCATTTACCAAAATGAATTCTTCTCTATGAAACTGGGCCAGATGGCAGAAGCCTGGAGCACAGTCAGTGTTACAATAGATCATTTTAACTTTAAAGAAATCAGTCACTTCTTTGATGAACTGATTCATTTGGACAAAATGACAACCTCTTCCCAGTCCTACCTATTTATAAATATGCTTCAATAGTGTAAGCCAGATAGTCTGACATACTGAAAAACATGATCAGACTAAATTTCTAGGAGTTCCCCTGAATTCAACCTTCAGCTTTCCACTGTTAATTCATTTAAGGGAATTTGAAGACCAGAAATTCCCAGCTATCAATAGCAGGTATTCAGCTGAGGTCATCTCTATTAAAAGTGACCAGGTATTCAAGGCTTTCTCATAACCCAATTTTCTTTCCAAAAGAAAAACCCAAACTCTTAATAAGTTAAGCTTAAATAATTTGTGGTTGAAACAGTAATGCAAAACCATATTTGCCAGGTTTCCAGTCCATTAATTCACACTACTTCTCCGAGAGAAATGTGAACTTGACAGAGTCCCTACTTTATACTGTGCAAGGCCTTCAGCTTCATTTTTCCCAAGTTGCCTGCTCTATAAAAAAGTGATAAGAATATCTCTAGCACAAGATGGAAAAATTAGAGCCTGAGTTTTGCCTTAGATATCTGTTATTTAACATAATTTATAAAGTCATCTCATAAAGGCCTGCCTACTTGGCTAAGAGAACATAAATGCAAAGTACAAGAAAACATGGGCAAAATTCTACCAGAAAACACAATGAATACACAAATTTGATGAGGTCACTCTCCTGTTCAGAAAACCCAAAGCTCCCTACTATCTGTGAAACAAATGAGAATTACTGTGTTCCACAATTTAAGCATTCCTTAATCTGGCTCTCCCCAATTTTAATTTTTTCTCCCACATTGTTTCCCTTCATTCAACTCTGCAATCTAGTTTGCAATCTAAACGTATCTGGAATTCCTCTTAAATTGTACGATATAACATCTCCAATCTTGTTTGTTCAGAGCTGATTTGATGATTTTCCATCATTAGATTGTGAGTTCTTTGTGTTTAGCACAGAGTCTGGCCCATAGCAATCAAGGTCTTAATAAAAAGTTTGTTCTTCAGTTGTTCCAGTTATGTCCAATGCTTTGTGACTCCTTTTGGAGTTTTTTTTTTTTTTATTTTTTGGCAAATATGCTGGAGTGGTTTGCAATTTCTTTCTCCAGCTTGTTTTACAGATGAGGCAATTAAAATAAACTGAGTTAAGTGACTTTCCCAAGATCCCTCAGCTAGTACTAGTAAGTGTCTGAAGCCAGATTTGAACTCAGGATAAGTCTTCCTGACTCCAGGCCTTGCACTCTACTATGTCTTTCAATAAATAAAAATTTTCTAAATGAAAATAAAGCTACTCTCATATTAATAATAATAGATAACATTTATATAGTCCTTTAAGTCTTGCATATTTTATTTAATTTGGCAAATAACCATAATTTTTAAAATTATTTAACTTATTGGCATAAATTTATACATATTTTATACCCATTTTGTCTTCATATTAATCCTGGAAGTAGGTACTATTATTACCCCCATATTACAGATGAAGAAACTGAGGAGACAGATTAAGTGATTTGTTCAGAGTAAAACACAGCTAGTTATATATCTTAGGAATTGAATTCAAATCTTCCTGATTTCAGGTCTTAGTGTCCTGACAATTCACTATGCCATCCTATTGCATGTAGAATGTAGCATACTTTAAGAAAAAATGAATCAAAGAATTCTAATTGAAACTAGCTTAAACAACTGTATTCCTTTAAAGTATCTTAATCATGATTTCCATTTTAAATTTGTACTTGTAAAAATTTAATTGAATAATCACTAGCTAAAATTTTTCTTTATTGACAATATTTGAGGAAAAATTAAATCTCACTTGTTATTGGTTACAGAATTATAATCTATTGGCATTTAACAATAATTTTAAGAATAGGGCTTTATTTCATATCTTGAATTAAAATTAATTTAGCAATGATTTTAGTAGAATATTTGTTCATTGTTACCATATTAGGCCCAAATATCTGAACAGTAAAACATTAAATAAAAGTAAAATATCATTTTAAACTCATTTTTATGTAAACAAATATATTTAAATATCTTTCATGAGCAGAGTATTAAGAGAAGATAAAATTCTTAGTTTAGATATAATTTGTTCAGAAGTCTCCAGTTTGGTAGATTTTAGTATTCAGGTTTTTCTTTTGCCTTCAGGTTTATTTTTGACTTACAAATGGTTTTCAAAAGCCAAGAAAAGGAAACAGGGCAACTATGTTCAGCTAAAAGTGAGAAAATACTGTAAATATATTATGACAAAGTCATTAGATTAGGCAGCAAGTTCAGGAAAGTAAAATACTTTTTCTGCCACAGTTTTTATTCAACAGTAAAATGAAAAACCAAAATGCTACACTCCACATCAGCCAGACTTCAGAATAGGGTTTTTTTTTTAATTATTATTATTTTTTTTTTTGGTAGGAGGTCAGGAGTAAAAGCTAGCAAAAAGATGCCTATTCACAACTTTGGAGATTTATGGTGACAAGATTATGCAAAGTACTAGAACTTGAGAGGGACAGTTCTTGAAACATCCTACTACAGAACCTGTTATTCCTCTATAATGCTAAGGGCTAGTACCCTTGGGATTTCATATGCAGATTGCCTGGTGAGCTGAACCTCATCAAATGAACATACACTTTCAGTTAAGGAAGAGGGAAGCCATATGGACTATCAAGAGAAAATTCTTAGCTAAGTACAAACACATTTATCAAAAATGTTTCCTACAAAGTGGGAATTTTTCTTCTTTTTTGTCTCTCATAGATATAGGAAAACCACACTGAAAGAACTCCCTTTAGGCACCCAATTATCTTGGAAGAAGAAGGAGGAGGAGGAGGAGGAGAAGGAGGAAGAGGAGGATGACAGAAAAAAAGATTTTTTTCTACAAATATAGATCTGCAACTCAGTCTTTGAACCTTCTCATTCTTCTAAACTTCACTTTTCCAAGTGGGTACCACCATATTTCTAGGCAACCAATTTCTCAACTTTAGTGTCATTCTTAATGCTTCAATTCCCAAGCACTAAAATTACTTATTTAGTTGTCTAAACTAGTCATTTTTACCACTATCACATCTCTGAAATGTGTTTCCTTCTTTCAACTCACATAACCATAAGCCCAGTTCACACTCCTAAAATGTTTTTATAAATGAAATGAGAGTACTAGGTTTTTCTTTAGTGACTTGCCCAGGGTCACACAACTAGGAAGTGTTAAATGTCTGAGGCCAGATTTGAACTCAGGTTCTCCTGACTTCAGGACTGGTGCTCTACCCAGTATGACTACCTAGCTGCCCTCGAGAGTATTAGATTAAAAAAAAAAAGTGGCAAAGAAATTAGAGCTTTGGAAGAGTTGAAAAGAGAATCAAAAGCTTAGCACTAAAAATATAAAATCTAACCCAAGAAACACTCCTTGAAAGTAAGGAGCCAAAGAAGCCAATGACTCTATGAAACAACAAGAAAAAAATAAAACAAAAAACAAATTGTAGAAAAAAAATTTGATATCATAGGGAAAAAGTGACCTGAAAGACAAATCGAAAAGAAACAATTTTTTTCAAAACTTGACCACCTAAAAATAAAGATGAAAAAAGAACCGAAAAATCATATTTCAAGAAATATTTAAAACCACAATAATTGTGCAGGCTTAGAACTAGAGGGCAAAGGAGAATTTATCAGTCTTCTCCTAAAAAAGGGAGAAAAAAACTTAAGAACATTATAGTTAAATCCTAAACTTGCAGGTCAAAGAAAAATACTTTGAGCAGCCAGAAGGAAAAAAAAATCTAGTAATCAAGATCACATGTGATTTAACAGTCAATGCTATGAAGGAATAAAGAAGACAAAGGATATAGACTTCCCTGCAAGAATAATCTGCATGGAAAAACTGAATATAACTCTATTGGGAGAAAAATGGACTTTTAATGAGAAGGAACACTTCCAAGCATATTTGATGACCAAATCTGTGTAGAGTGTCTGAAGTTCAAACACAGGAATTAAGTGAAATGTAAGGTAAACAAAAATAAACAATTATAAGGGATTAAAGAACATGGAACATAATATCAGACTTGGGGATAGGAGAACAATTTATGAATAAACAAGAGGTAAGGTCACAAAGTTAGGTGTCAAATAGATCATTGTGGATATATTAAATTAAAAAGATTTTGTACAAATAAAACAAATGTAAATAATTAGTGATTTATTTTTATGATAGAAAACTGTTATAAGAAATGATGAGCTGGCTGATTTTAGAAAAAACAAAGAAAGATTTGTATGAAATATGAAGAACAAAATAAGCAGAATCAAGAGAACATTGTATATAGTAATAGCTATGTTTTATGAATAAATTTGAGATAATAAGTTTTGACTATTATTAATACACAAATAAAATATAAAGAACACAGTAAGGTTGCACAGTGGATAGAGCACTGGCCCTGGAGGCAGGAGAACTTGTGTTCAAATCCAGACAGACATTTGACATTAAGAGTGTGATCATGGGGTGTAGTGGAGGAGGGGAGAGGGTGAAGAAAAAAGGAGGAGGAGAAGGAAGAAAAAGAGGAGGAAGAGGAGGAAAGGGGAAAGAATGAGGGAGAGGATAAAAGAGGAAGAAGAGAAGGAAGAGGAGCACAGAATTTTTGAGTACAAAAATACATTTCTCTCAACAGGGAAATGAGAAAGGGGAGATGGAAGAGGGAAAAACTAGAAGAGTGGGTAGATTAAAAGAGAGAGAAGTTCTAAACAAAACAAACTAATGATGCACAAAAATATTTATAAGTCTTTGAGGTAACAAAGATGGGAATCTGCGGTGGGGGAGTATCAAATGGGGAAGACTAAAAAAAGTTATGCTATATAAATGTGATGGAACATTGTTGTGATGTAAGAAATAACAAAAGGGACAGTGTCAAAAAAAATTGGGAAAATCTAAATGAACTGGTACAGAATAAAGTTAACAGAACTAGGGGAACAGTTTATAAAATGACAACAATATTATAGAAATAAATAACTAAGAAATTCTTAGGAATTTTGATTAGTATAAAAATCAAATATGATCATGAGAACAAAGAACTAATGAGGAAGCATGCTATCCACGTATTGATAGAGAACTGAAGGACAGATTATAGAATTAAATCTACATATATACATTTGGATATATATATACACATACATACATGTATGTGTACATATACACATACTTTTTTCCCCTTTCATACATGGCCAATGCATAAATTTAATTTGCTTAACTCCACATTTAATAAAAGGGGTTTTCTTCTATTCTCAATGGAGGTAGAGATAGAGAACAGCAGGGTTTTTTTTAATTAGAAAAGCTGGATACTAGAAAAAGATAAATATGTTGACTAAAGCAATGGGCTATCTATTTCATGTTACAATCTTGTCAATATACATATACTAATTGGCTGATTCATGGGATTCTATAGTCAATAACGAATAAAAGCTGTAAATAATCGAAAAGAGAATAGAAATACATAGTGGGAACAAATAAGGTGCAACAAATTATCAATAGAAAATTATCTGGGAGATGCAACATAAAAGATGATAACCAACCAGAAAAGGAAGTGGGTATATCATGTATAGAAAGTGAAAGAAAACAATAGGTTGTATTTTTCTAGTGTAATGTCAAGAGAGCTTAAAAAAAAAAAAAAGGAGGGAAGAAAAAGGGGATGTGATGAGAGCACATGTTAGACCCCCAAGAATGGACAAGAATCTCTCTCTCTCTCTCTCTCTCTCTCTCTCTCTCTCTCTCTCTCTCTCTCTCACACACACACACACACACACACACACACACACACACACACAAAGAATCGAAGACCCTCATGAATAGTATACCCTCATGAAGAAGCTGAGATACATGAAGATTTGGAAAGTGATTATTGAGGAATGTTAAGATGATTATTATTTTCGGGAAAGGTAGTTCTGTTTGGATAGTTGTGTAGGAAGAGTAGGTAAAAGTGAGATGCCTATGTCATTACTTCATGTTGAAATGAAGTGGGGGTTGAGGAAGCTCAAGAAGGGTGGGAAGTGAAGTAAAACCAAAACAAAGTATAGCTGGGTTGCCTCAGTGACAAAGAGATTAAAAACTAGAGGGGAGGGAGAACAGATTTTGAGCAAGGAAATCGGACTTCTTACAAGGAAAAAAAGGCACTAAAGTTAACAGAACTTGAGAATAACGTCCAATAATGTTCCTGCAGAGATTAACCTCTTAAGAGGCTCCAACAGTTCTTTGGTTGCTGGTTTTTATCTGTTGGGTTCTGTTTCGTTTTTAAACACCAGGTGTGAAGGACAAAGGAACACCAATGCATGACCACCCCAGCATACAACAATTTCAACACTAAAAGAATAGGGAGAAAGTAATACCAGTAGTATCTTTCCATGAAGTGAGAGCTGCATCTGTTTAATTTTATCTGTGGGTGAGTTGCTATTTTTTTTTAAAGTGGCTACTGTCAGAACATAGGGTGGTGGGTGGGGAATGAAGTGGGCTTCATTTTCTTGCCTAACATTTTAACAAAACAGTGCAAATGTTATCATCTTCCCCAGATGAAAGTGACTCAGTTTGAAATGTAGGCAGCTGTAGAACAGTCTCTCAAAGTTCTTTAATTAACTTAATCCACTTAAACATGATCCCTAAATAATTGAGTGCCTTGGAAACTAAACAGGAAAACTGTTGTTGTTAAAAATGTTTTAACCTTTATCATTTTCAGTTAGCAGTATAGATATAGGTTGAGTGGGAAAAAAAAAAACAGATCCAATCAGGGATAACCATATCAAATCACATCTCTTACTATCTGTGCGATGTTGGGCAAGTCACTTAACTGGTCTCAGTTTCCTCATCTGTAAAATGAGGTTTATACATGAGAGGTTTGTACCAATGACTTGTAATTTAATCTCACCAATCAACTTTAACTGCTCTCTCCAAAGTTACCAATGCTCTTTTAATCCCCAAATCTAATGGTCTTTTCACAAACCTCATCTTTCTTGACTTCTCTTTATCCTTAAACACTTTTAGATCACATTTTTCTTTTTTATATTTTCTTCCGACTCACTCCTTCATTTAACACTTGCCCAGTTCATGAAACAGTCAGGAGACCCCTGTCTTTGGCTATATGTTAGGAAGTAAGATGTGAGACTTGAAAGGGAGGAGGAGTTATAGGTTATGATTTTTGAATGTCAATCAGCATTTTGTATTTCATCCTAGAAGTAATAACAAACCACTGAAGTTTATTGAGTAGGCAACTGATAACATCAGATCTGATATTCCTTTGAGAAAATTACTTTAATGGCTGAATGGAAAGATGAAAATCTTGAGAGAAGAGATGATTCAGGAATGATCAATACTATCAAAGAATGCAGAGATCTAGGAGAATGAAGTTTGAGAAAAGGCTTTGAACCTGGCAGCTAAGCGACCATGAATAACTTTGGAGGGACCAGTTTTGGTAGAAGGATAAAGTAAGAAGTGAGACTGTAAACAAGGGATTAAGAAGAAAGTGGGGAGAAAAAGTAGAGACATCTACTGTGGAACATCTTTTCAAGAAATTTAGCTACAAAGAGTAGAAGAGATATAGGATAAGAGAGGACTTTTCTTAAAGATAGAGAAGACATGAGCATTTTTGTGGACAGTAGAAAATAAGTCAATAAAAAGGGAAAGATTGAAAAAGAGAATGACATACATGGAATTCCCAATCCCTATATTTTTGCCCACCTGCATTTTTGATTTTGATTGTACAATATTTCAGAGTCCGATTCTCTTTGTACAGCAAAATAATGGTTTGGACATGTATACTTATTTCGTATTTAATTTATACTTTAACATATTTAACATGTATTGGTCATCTTGCCATCTAGAGGAGGGGATGGGAGAAAGGAGGGGAAAAATTGGAACAAAAGGTTTGGCAATTGTCAATGCTGTAAAATTACCCATGCATATAACGTGTAAATAAAAAGCTATTAAATTTTTTTTTTAAAAGGGGAATGACAGAGGGGACAATCTATTGGAGGAGACAGGATGGAATGGGATCATTTAAATAAGTAGAGGGGCTAACCTTAGTAAGGAGGTAATGAGTGATGGAAGAAAAAGTTGCAGAAGAGAGCTGAGTGATAAGAGATGAAGAAGAGGGGAGAAGAGAGTTAATGGCCAATGGTGTCGATTATTTTTTTTTAAATGAGGGAAAGACCTCTGAGGGAGTGGGTGGGGTGGTGAAGAGGAACCATGGAAATTTGAAAGGAAGTTAGTGAAAAATTAAACTCCAATCCCTATTCAGGAGGTAAAATGAGAAAGAGTATAGTACTGATGGTCTAGTTGAAATTATGGAGTGGCTCAAAAAATGAGTATATTGGGTCTGTGATCCTGGAATCAGGAAAATTTGAGTTCAAATCCAATACTCAAATCCAATACCAAGCCCTGGTAATCCAGGGCTATTTAATTAAATTGTTTGTCTTAATTTCCTCATCTGTAAAATGAGGATATTAAGCACTTATCTACCTCCCAGGATTATTATGAAGATAAAATGAGACTTAATAAATTTTTGACCTTCCATTCTTTCTTCCTTCACAGCGACTGCCATTATTATATTAGGCCTTGATAGAATTTAACAACGTCAGAGGAAATCTATTTCAAAAACCATTAGCAATCTATACATATATAGATTTTTTTTTTTTAGTAATCAGTAGGTTAGCAAATTTGGAAAAACTCAAATTACTTTTTTCCCCTTTTGAAAGTTACACCAATATTTAAAATTGTAAGGAAACACCGCAAACTGCTCAAATGTTCAGGCCTCCAGGGCAGAAAATCTGTGTCAGTCTTACTTTGCTCTCTAAATATGGAAAGTTGTATCTATTCCTCAGTAACTGGAAAACATTCAGCATTATGACACCATCTTTAGCATATTTTTTGGTATTGCCATTTTTAATTTTAAAAATTTCAGTTGATCTTTTTATCCAAATAGATTTTATTTGATGATAAATAGTCACATTACACTGAAGTCAAATCAGGATGTACTTAGCAATCACTGACTATATGCCAAGTAGTGTTCAACTGAAAAGTGAAGATACAATGTTAGCAAAAGAGAAAGACAGTGCCTGACCTCAAGTATCTTATATTTTAATGGGGAGGGAATAAAAGGTAGACAAGTCTGAAAAATGAAGGATGTTGGTCTGGGCTCTTCCCTAAAATGGAGATTCTCAAAACAGCTCATTACTAGAAGTCATTAGTCAACTATTATTTATTAAATGTCTTTTATGTAGGCATGTACCTACTGTGTACTAAGTACTATGCAAAGCTGGCCATATAAAGAAAGGCAAAAATAAATGGATAAACCACAAAAAAACAAAAATAGTTCCTACCTTCTAGGAGTTCAAAATCTAATAGGGAAAAAACATGTAAATAATTATGTACAAACAAAATACATCCAGGATAAATTGGAAGTGATCTCACAGGGACACATTAAGATGAAGGAAGACTGAGAAAGGCTTCCTGCAGAATGTGGGACTTTAGCTGAAACTTTAAGCCAGCCAAGGGAGCCAGGGGACTGAGATGTGGAAGGAGAGCATCCCAAGACATGGCTGACAGCCAGTGAAAGTGCTCAGAGATGGGAGAGGAACTGTCCCTTTCAAGGAACAGCAAGCGGTTTTCAGCCAATGAGTTTTGTCCCTTTGACAGAATATCCCAAAGGTAGATGATTACAAACTGCCTCATCCCTATTTTATGCATAACTCATGTTTTTGTTTTTATTTTGTTTTGTTTTTTTTTTCCTTTTTTAGACTGAAGATCACCAATTGAAATAAGTTATTCCTTGCTTTAGTTTGGAACTAGTTTTTTGAGGGAGGAAGAAACTACACATAAGAAAATTGGAGAAAAGGGAAATATTGTCCCTTCTAAATCACTTATTTATAAAATGATCTTAAGCAAATGAAAAAGAAGTTAAAGGATACAAAAGTATTTCCCTCCAATAGAAAATGTGCTTCTTATTAAACTGAAATCCTTACTTTCTTCAAAGAAGTCAATATGAGTCAGAGTGAGTAGTTAGCAGAAACTAGAATTAGAACATATTCTGTGATCAAGCAGATATTTGTGAATTGGAAAACAAAGCCTATGCCTAACAATAATCTTAATTAATCTCTTCATTATACAATCAACTCACTTTCTAACAAATTAGGAAGGAAAGCATTAACATAGATAATAGAAAACATCAGTCACTGATGGATCAGTTATCCATTCAGAAATACAGCACAGTGTCTCATACATAAGTACTTAATATAATGCTTTTTTTCATAAATTTATTCATTCATTCCTCCCTCCATTCACTCGGGAAAGGAGAACTGTTGCTAATTTCTTTACGTCTGTTCTGTCTGTCTTTCCAGCTCCTCCACTTTGCCTTCATCTGAGCAGTTAGGTTAAGTACCTTGTCTTCCAATAGCAGGCTGCCACATTCAAAAATTCAGTTCAACAGTAAGTATAAACATGCAAGTCAGTCAATAAATATTTATTAACTACCTACTATGTACCAGATATTGGGTTAAGTAATGGGGATACAAAAAAAGGTAAAATTCCTGTCCTTGAAGAGATATTTTAATTAAGAAGATATTAAAGAAGCAAATATATATAAATTATATACAGGATGAATTGAAAATAATCAACAGAAAAATATTAATAATGATAAAAATGGCTAGCATTTTCATATCTTTCATGTACCATTACTATGCTAAATACTTTACAAATATTTTATCTTCAGATCTTCAAAACAATCTTGGGAGGTAATTATTATCCCCACTTTGCATTTCAAGAAACAGAGGCAAACAGGTTCAAGTGATTTCCCCAAGGTCAAACAACTAGTAGGTTCTGAGGCTGGATTTTAACTCAGATCTTCCTGACTGAAGGTGTAGTGTTCTAAACATTGAGCCACCTAGCTGCCTAATTAGAATTAAAAGGGATAAAGAAAAAATTCCTGCAGACAAAGGTGTCAAAAGCATACCTGAACCAGATTAAAGTGAAATTGGGAAAAAAATAACAAAAATAAATCAAGTACAATAAAACATAAGATTATATTTTAAAAGTGTCGATGGTGTGGCCTGCCTGCATTCTTATCAATAACTTAGTGTTTCTATTTAAGTATGATATAAGATGAGATTTTAGCTGGGATTTGAAGGAAGTCAGGGAAGTCATTGAGCAGAAATGAGAAGGGATTCCAAGGATGGTGGATAATCAAAGAAAAAAGGGTCTCATTGATACAAGACATATAGTTATGGTTTTGTTGTTCAACTATTTCAGTCATGGCCAACTCTTCATGACCCTATTTGGAGTTTTCTTGGCAACAACGCTGGAACAATTTGCTATGTCCTTCTCCAACTTAATGTAGAGATGAGGAAACTGAGGCAAACGTTAAATAACTTGCTCAGGGTCACACAACTAATAAGTATGTGAGTCTAGTTTTGAGCTCAAGAAAATGAGTCCCCCTTGGGCCTGGCACCTTATCCACTCTGCCATCTAGTTGTCCTAGCATAAAGTAAGGTGATTAATAAATGCCTTTAATTGCATAGTGACATAGTCACTACAAGTCATGAGCTTACATCAAATAGGAAAAACTAGGTAACTCTGAGGATCAAGAATGTATTTACAATAGAAAAAAATTGACTTCAAAGTCAGAGGATTTGAGTTGAAATTATATCTCTATTCTTAATGCCTGTATAACCTTGTTATTTAATTCTTCAGAATCCCAGTTTGCTTATAAAATAAAGGAATTGAACTGGAACCTCTGTGAAGCCCCATCCATCGCTATATGTAAGATCTGATGACAAGGGTTTTTGAAGAGAGTACATGAACTTTAAAAAATTTGAATTGCAATGCTGTATTTTTCCCCTCTGTAATCTTATATATTTTATTTTGTACATTTAATCTGCAAAAGAGTCTGTGAACCTCCCTAGAATGTCAATGAAGTACATCATATTAAAAAAAAAAAGTTTAAAAATCCTGAGCATATGACATAATGTTACTAAGCAAGAACAAGGCAAAATCAGTGTAACATGGGGACAGAAATGAAAGAGGGAGATATTAGGAAATCAGAGAAAGAATACCTAAAAGACTACTCTCAACTTTTGATTGGGTAGTAAGCCTATGTCTCATGCAGCCCCATAAAGGATCTATTAAGTTTTTAATAGGTCGACACAACACCTCATAAAAGTTAATTTTCAAGGTGTATGAAAGAGAGTTGATTGTATAATGATTTTGCAATGAGCAAAATAAGGGGAAAGAATAATGGAAAAACCTTTGTCTGATAAAGTGCCAGAGAATCAATAACTTTTTGGGTCAAACTTTGCTTCCTGAATACATGATGCAATATTTCTCAGTAAAAATAGGGAAACCATATAATGTGATTGCTATTCATGCTATTTGAAATCAGTCTTACGTACATCATTTTTCTACTATATTTTTACCTACTGCATTATTGCAAACTATTTCAGACTGTAAGGTAGATTGCATTTTCTCATAAGATCATGGTCATTTTAGGGTTTGCATTCATGATAACTTCATAAACTAAATGAATGACAGGTTTTGTCTTTGAGGATTTTCTTTTCTTTCTATTCTCTTTCTCTCTCTCTCTCTTTCTCACATACACACACACACACACACACACACACACAGGAATGTCCCCAAAATACAGATCTTAAAAACACTAAAGCCAGCACATAAATATTTCAAACATCCATGATTTCATTAATGTGAATTTTCCTCCCACCTATGCAGATGGTAATAATTCCTCTATAACTTAGATTATGTTAAAAATTCATCATTCAGGGGCAGCTAAGTGTTGCAGTGGATAGAGCACCAGCCCTGAAGTCAGGAGGACCTGAGTTAGACACTCCTCCTCCTGTTAGACACTTAACACTCCCTAGTTGTGTGACCCTGGACAAGCCACTTAACCCCAATTGCCTCAGGAGAAAAAAAATCATCATTTTGCTGCCAGTTTGGTGGTGTGTCTTTCTGAATTGAGATAAACTGATTAGCTCCTATGGCTTCCATTTATTGGGCAGTGGAAGAATTCAGTCCCAATCTGATCTCAGACAACTAATTACTATGTAATCTTGGGCAAGTCACTTAACTTCTTTTTACTTCAGTTTACTCATCTATAAAACAATTTCTCAGTGTTGCTATGAAAAATAAGATACTTGCAAAATGTTTTGCAAATTTTCAAACTCTATCTAAATGGTAATTATTAGTAAGATACAAAAGTGAGGAAAAAACAATTATAAGAACTTAACATTTTAAGCAGTAAAAGTATACACCAAGTTCTATAAAGTAAGGATAAATGTTCAGTAAAATTATGACTGAGACCTTTTAAGGATAAGATGTTTTGGTTAGCAGTTACTTTCCAAAACTTTAAGCAACAATTTAAAAATACTTAAATAACTGAAAACAGGCAATACCTTTTCTACAATGTATTGCAGCTTTTCTTGAATTTTTAAACTGAATATCCTAAATATAATGTTCATGGCCATTATTATGAAATCAATTCATAAACTATATACTAATACTATGCTGCCTTCAGAGCTTGGTGACTTACAAAGAATCATAGGATCACAGACTAGTAATAGTCAGAAGTACAATTAGAGATCATTTAGTCCTTTATTCTTCAAATAAAGAAAGTGAAGCTTAGAAAAGTGACTTGTTCAAAATTATAAAGATAACTTGCCCAGTTGTAGCAATCCCACTTCTTCCTCATTTAAGTTATTTTCTATTTTTAAAAATGATCAACTAGGAAACCAAATAATTAGGCTTGTTATAATTATATTACATAAAAGTACTTAGAATATGAACGAGAATCTGTAGAATCTATTGTGGGTAAAAGATCTCTGTGGGTATGTGGAGGGTGTTTTTTTCTTTATTATTTATGTAAATATAGCATTTATATTTTTATGGCATATGTGTATGTACACACATAAGCATGATGTTGAACAAAAAAAAAATCCAGCCTTGAAACTAATCATACAAAACCACTCCCACTTTGAAATGACCTTAATTTATACTGTACAATTCTTTTCCATATATAATTATTTGTATATAATCTCCCCAAATAGAAGGCAAACTCCTTGAAGACAGAAACCATTTGGTTTTTCTCCTTTTTATGTATTCATATTATACAGCATTAATGGCACTAGTAAGTACTTAATAAATATTTGTTGGTGACTAATTTAAAGTCATCTAAATATCAGGCCAAATAAAGACTATCAGGAAACTAGTGGTGTTGAGTTATTTTACTTAATGTTTTCTTGACAGTGATCACTATCTTTCATTAGGAAGGCAAAAAAATTAGCAATTCATTAATTTGGAATTTGATAAAGGAACTTAGAATAACTCAGAATTGCTATGACAAGTATTAACAGTATTTTTGATAACAAGTACTACTTCCTTCTGGTGAGAAAAAAGAATGATTAAAGAAGTTAAAATGAAGGTGTTATAATGAATTGTCTACTAAGTACTTAATGTTGATTGAATTAAATTGAATTTCATAGCTTTTAGATTTAGAGCTGAAAGACATTTTAGAGATTTTATTTATAGAGGAAAAGAGACTCTGAAACAATCCTAGTCATACCCATTAAGTAATAAGAGACAGGAATTGAATCCAGTTCCTCTCATCCTATATTGGAGGGTTCTTTCCATTAAGTCATATAATTGTGTAGTAGGAAATGAATGGAACAAGAGGGATTGCTTGTATTTGGATTTTAAATACATATTTA
Source organism: Antechinus flavipes (assembly GCF_016432865.1). NCBI lineage: Eukaryota > Metazoa > Chordata > Mammalia > Dasyuromorphia > Dasyuridae > Antechinus > Antechinus flavipes. The sequence goes on from NC_067401.1 coordinate 98,158,351, forward strand.
ATTGTAATGATTCATTCATTCCCAGAAAGTTGGCTCTGCTTTGGAAAGATAATGACAACATCAAATCTATTATAAAATTATTTCAGTTTCTATTTATAGCTAAGAAACATACTGTTTAAAGATTTACAATGCACTTAAAAGTATAAATTGGAGAGGGAGGGTACAGTAATCTCCTCATGTATTACCTCAGCATGATTTTCTTAATTTTTGAGAAACCACTGTATAAAATATATTTGGAAAACTTCATTTACAGCATCTTTTTCAAGTGTGCCAAGTAATTTTACCCTATTCTCCTTCACATAGTTCCTTAGTTGGGAGTCCAAATGTTATTCCAACTCTTCTGATTACAAATCCATGGTTCTTTTCCTATAGAACAGCTTCATTTAAAAACTACAATTACATCCCTGACCTTTCAACGAAAAGTTTATTCCAAGTAAACCACATGATCTTTCAAGTTCCTTCCTGAAATCCAACCTTGTTCTTTTAAAGGTAAACACTTTATGACAAATGGGTTTAGGTGTTGGTCTTGAAAATGATAAATGCCAACAATATTATTTTTTAATTATTATATAGTTGGTATTTGATATGACCCAGCAACTAATTTGATATGACCCAGTAACAATGAGCCTATCTAAATCATCCAGGATAGATTGTACTGTTATAAATACTGAAACTCTTGAGAGTTGATCCTTATTAGGAAAGGGGAATGGGAGTCAGTCTGAAATACTTTATATCACCCAGAAAGGGAATTCTAAATCCATATTCCAAATCCCTTTTGGATTTTTTGCTTGTATTCTTAAGGAATGTAACATCAGCCTAGACAGAATTTCCTCAAAGAATGAACTGATTTCTTTTGTCCCAAAATTCTAGCTTAGAAAGCATATCAAGTATTCAATGATATTCATATAATAAAAATAGAATATAGTATTTTTGTAGGTACCATGGTATAAGGTAAAATGAATTGGACTAGGATTATGGAGACCACCATATTCTTGATCTTTCATTCAGTGGCTATGTATTTATTTAATCTCTAATATTTTAATCTAAATTCAGTATTTTCATTTAAACCCATCTTCAGTATTTGTATCTATACCTAGCTCAAATGTTAAATTTTCCATGAAGTTTTCTCTAATTTTCCATTGTTAGCATTTTCTCTCAACCCCATATTTCATTTTTACTTAAAAAAACTTTGATTCATTCATATCTTACTACTTTGTATCACAATTATTTCTGTATATATGAATGAAAAGGTATTTATTAGAACTTAGAATAGAAATACAAATACAATTTAAAAAACGAAACAAGATAGTATCTCCTTTAAAGAAACTCACTTCTGAAAAGGGGATAACACATACAGCTTCAGGATATAAAGTATGTGAGTGTGTGTGTGTGTGTGTGTGTGTGTGTGTGTGTGTGTTGTGTGTTTGTGTGTGAGAGAGAGAGAGAGAGTGAGTATATGAGAGAGAGAGAGAGAGAGAGAGAGAGAGAGAGTGTATATATCAGAGATAGAGAGAGACAGAGAGAGACAGAGAGAGTGTGTGTATGTATGTGTGTGCACATGCATGTTTAGGTCCCTCTGCTTAAACCAGAAATAAATTCTATTAAGAACAGAAACTCTTCCCAGCTCCACTCCAGCACCTAACAGAGTATTCTGCTCCCAGCTGGTATTTAACAATGTTTGATTAATTAGATCCCTTAAAGTCTTTTCTATTGATAAATATTTTATGATTCTATAGTAGTTATATTCATGGAAGAAGAGTTAATTGACCAAAGGCTTGGTGGAAATAAAGTAGTATTATAATGGTGAGGCCGATGTTAAATTTAAACTTTAACAAAAGTTACATTCTAAAAAGTTACTATCTAAAGCAGATATTAACTTTGGGTACATGGATCCTCTCCTCGCAAGATTCCATGGATCATTTTGGGGATGGGAGGAGGGGGTTAACTCTGGATGGGAAATTTGTTTTAAGACATTATTTTGAAAAAGTGATGCACAGGCTTCACCGGACAAGGGGGAAGAACAGGAGAAGAAGGAGACAGAAGAGGAGGAGAGAAGTTAAAAACTCTAATCTTAAAGATTACAAATAAACAATAACAAAAATTTCAATAATAAAGTTTCCTTTTTAATGAAACACAAAGTAAGAGTGTGGCTAAGAATCACGCAGTACTTAGATTATCATAAGCCATCTAGAAATGGCTTTAGATTCCAACTTTAAATTGTGGGTTGCCAGCCCGTATGGGATCCTGTAATTAAATGTGGAAGTTGCAAAATTATGATTTGTTATCAGTAAATGTTTGATTTACATATCTATTTTTATACCTATATACCTGGAGTAGCATAAAAATTTCTCAGGCAAAAAGAGGCTGTGAGTGGAAAAAGTTTAAGAAGCCCTGCCTTAGACAAAGTTTTATATTGCAATTAATATCAGCTGTTCTGACTCCTTAAAATCTAGGGGAACAAAAAACAAAAGATATCTCTAATCAATTATTACTCTCAGTCATTTAATAATAATCAAAGTGCCCCTTTTTTTCTAGATTGGAAACTTCAGAACATTAGCATTTCTATAGTGGAAAGGCTTTGGTGCACTATTCTGGGCCTAGCAATTATCCTATGGGAGCATTGGTATCAAAATATGGAAGTTACTCTCTATGCTGTTAGTCCAGGAAGTTAAGGATATAGCCCAACTATCCTTAAATCCCCTTTAATCATATTATTGATCTTTCCATATTTAATTTACCAAAATCATTCTTGGAATTCTATGAAAAATGTTTTCCCAAATTAAAATCTAAGGACAATTTCAAGAGCAGAATGGCTGATTTTAATTGCAAAACGTCATTTAAATAAAATGTAATTCTAGGAGAGAGACAATGATCTGTATCTCCTAGACATATTTCAAAATTCCATTATTCATGATATACTTTGACCCTATCTGTTTGGCTTTGGATAAAAGGATGCTCTCAACAGAGGTTCTTAATCTGTTATCCATAACTTTAAATACATATGTACACATATGTATTTAGATATACATACATATAAACATATATTACATATAATGTTCAAAATAATTGATTTTCTTTGTAATCCTATTTGCTTTATTTATTTTATGTATTTAAACCTTATTTTGAAAAGGCTCTATAATCTTTACCAGATTACCAAAGCAGTCCATGATATATACATACACAAAGATTAAGAATTCTTGTTCCAGTATATTGTCTCTTCTGGCTAGGAGGGATTCAGCATTACTTAATCATGCAATCCTTTTCATTACCCAAGAAATTTCTGCCAGCCTGATTCCCTGGGCTAGTCTCTATGACCTTTCCTCCTTTCTTTTCACTAGAAGGTTTTTTTCACTTTTAAGCAATGTCCTTCCAGTAATCAAAAAATATCAGAATTAACTATGTATAGATAATATTTTTTTTGATTTTTAAAAATTGTACAGTTTCATTTTAACATTAAAAAAAGTCCTAACTATCTAAAAAGCTGTGTAACAAGTTTTTAAAAGAAATTTGCTCCTCAGTTCAATCCTGCATTGGTGATGTTACAAGCCAAGAAACTGTTCTTCTAGTTAACTTATCCTTAAGTGCTCCCTATAACTATTTCAGCAATGATTTTTTTTTGTACTGGAAAACACACTTAATCCAATCTGAATTCTTACAAAAGGGAATTTCTTTTTAAAGAGAGAGAGAGAGAGAGAGAGAGAGAGAGAGAGAGAGAGAGAGAGAGAGAGAGAGAGAGAGAGAGAGAATTAGATACAAAATTGGCAATTTTTACTCAGTATTTCCAAGTTTAGGAAAAGTATCTCCAAGTTCTGGAAAATATTACTCTATTAATCTTCAGATTGTAACTTTTTTGGTATCTAACCAAGTATAGAAAAGTGTAGAAAAATGCATGAAAGTAGTATACCAGTCATATAAAACCCCATGTTTATAAAGTGAAACTGTTTGCAAACTGACAAAAGGAGCTTCTAAACTAAGGCAGGAAGAGAAATGTTTCAAGTATTGTAAACTGAAAATCTTTTTTTTTTTTTTTAATTAGCCACACTTGAAATGCTAATGATACTATGAAAGTGCTGGAAATAATAATTGCCAGCATTGTTTCTTTATAAACTAGCTTTACTAAAACATTCTGATTCATTTATAAAGCTCCATAAAAGCCACTAAAACAAACATTTTTTTACACAGGGAAGTTTTCATTGATAACTCAGAATGAATGTATCCAAATGGAAAAGGATAGTATTTCTCAAGGGGACAACAGAGTAGGGTGGGATAAGGTCAAGAGCATCATCAAGTTATCTAAATCAAAGGGGGCAGAGGAGAGAAAGTGATGCAGGGAAAATGAATTAATAACTTTCTTAGATAACAAATCTATCTTGCTTTGGATTAGATTTGTTTATTTTTAAAGATTATCATCTGAGAAAAAATTCTGTCTCTACTTGCTTGATGATAACACTATATACTCGTCTGGTAAGTCATTCTGGTACTCTTGTATTTTTTTTTCAACTTATATTTTAAAAGTTATTCATTAATACATAAAAAAAATCTAAGATTTGTATTTCTTAAATGTCCTGATTTGAGTTGGACTAGGTGACCTCTGACACTCCTTCTAACCTTGCAATTTCAATTCTCTTTTAATTCAAAGCTTCTGAGGACAGAGATTTGGGTCAGGAGGCAATGAGTGTTAAGGGAGAGATCAATATTAATTAAGTTATCAAGTACTGGACTTAGTGATTCAACACTCTGCTGGGATTCAGTAGACCCAAGTTCTGAAGCTAATCATTAAGTAGCTTCCTGACCTTGGCCATGTCACAGTCCTTCAGTTACTTCATCAGCAAAGGGAAGAGATTAGAGGAGATGTCCTCTAAAATCCTTAGCAACTCTGGCATTCTCATTCTATACTTGCATAGAACACCAATGTTATTTCCTTAGTAAACTCTGTCCCTTTGAAAATACAGCATTTTTTCTTTCATTCAACAACTCTAAGAGTCATGGCTGGTCCACATCTTTCACCCAAAGAAGCATCTCCAGTTATGAGCCACTGGCCTAGTTGTGCAGTGCAGGGGATGGTTCAGAGTTTAAGGATAACCCAGAATATCCAATAGTAAAAACTGCTGAATCAGTTATATGTCCTCATTTTGAGAGATCACGAGCAATTAGATGCTCCCTCCCCTGTCTCTAACTTAGAAAAAAAAAATCTTTCCAGTCCTCTCAGAGGTCAACTGTAAAGGCAGTCTCCGGGAGAAAAGCCTCTGTCAGCCAAGAATGCTGTCTAACCCACTACTGAAATAATTCTAGACTTTACGCAAAATCAAAACATTTTTTTAAAATAGAATCATCAAGGATCACTAAATACTGCACTTCGTGATAGATAGGCCTTTTGCTTTTCTAGGTTGGGATAGAAAAGATGGTGAGATCACTCCCACTTCTAAAATCAATGAGTCTATGATTCTGCTTCTAGCCTTCCTGGGTTCAGGAAGCTGGAGGTTTTTTTTTGTTTGTTTGTTTGTTTGTTTTTTCACTCAACTGTCTGGCGTATGCAACCTTAAAAGAATGCAGCAGGAAGAAGCCCCAGCAAGCATCCAGCCAAAACATTTGTCTACAGTTTTCTCCATAGTAGTGAGGCAGTCACATCAAACTCCTGCTAATAAGAATCTTGGACAGAGCCCACAGATACCAAGCTTTCCTATGGTCTTTCTCAGCCCCACTCTGATACCCAGAACTCATTAAAGCTGAGATCGGTGTCCTGCCACGAGCAGGAGGTGAAGGAGGGAAGATGCGGGAAAGAGTAGAGGGCTAGGGCCAGGAGGAGGAATGGGGAGAGGAGGCAGGATGCTCACAAAGTGGGAGACTGTCAGAAAAGATGAGGGAATGGATGGAGGGATGTGTTTGTGTGTGTGTGTGTGTGTGTGTGTGTGAGAGAGAGAGAGAGAGAGAGAGAGAGAGAGAGAGAGAGAGAGAGAGAGGCCCCAGGGCCTCTTGGCAAAGGTACCAGTGCTTGAGGCTCACCCGCTGGGAAGGCGATAGGTGGCCCCGGCCTTCCTACCTGTGGTGGAGAGTACGGTGCTAGCGAAGAAGAGAGCGGAGGTGAAGTCCCAATTCCAATTTCCCGAGGCGTTGCTGAGCACCGAAACGCCGTAGTTGCTGGCCTCCAGCACCCGCACCAGGAACTGCTCCAGCTGCTGCTCCGACAGACACTTGTGTTCCTCCAGGAAGCGCTGCTTCAGCTTGCGCAGCTCCTGGCGCAGCAGGTCCTCGTAGGGCAACTCCACGGAGGAGAAGACCACTGCGCCGAACACCAGGTAGAGCAGGTAGCCCAGCACCAAGAAGGCGAAGCACCAGGCGGAGCGGTGTCTCTCTACCAGCCGCACGCAAGAGCTGCCGGCCAGGGACTGCAGCATCTTCCCCAGCGTGCCGCCGCCGCCGCCGCCGCTGCCGCGGCAGACCCCAAGAGAGCGCGAGCTTGACTGCCGGGAGCCCAGCGCACCAGCCCAAATACACACACACACACACACACACACACACACACACTCCCTCACGCGTGCACAACCACAAACATTCACGCACGCAAGCCCAGAGGATCTGCAGTGGGAGGCAGTGAATCCCTCAATGAACTCTGGGGTAGCCCTGGAGCTCACCCCGGACGCTTGTGGTCCCCCCTCAAGCGGCCCCTCTCCAGCTGCCACCCACACAGCCCGCCTCCCCTCGCCCCCGTCGCCCGTTTGCCAAGGCAGCGCCCAAAGTTTGAGAGGCTTAGATAAAGGTTCCCTCTCTCCTCGCCCCGCTTTCTTCGCCCTCCCCCTTCCACTCCCGGCTCCGGCTCCTTTGTGCACTTGGGTTCTCCTTGTGATTGGCTGGCTGGTATTTCTTTTTTTCCCCCTCCTCTCACTCGCTTGCTCGTTCGCTCTCCCTTTCCTGTTTCCTTTCAGTATAAAAAGCCCCAGATGATGTGGCGCTGACGTGGTTCCCCGGCTCAGGTAACCAGCAAGTCCAATGAGTCTGTAGGTCTGGAATTGAACTTCGCCAAAGCTGTAGCTATTTACTGGAAAGGGAAAGAGACAAGCTCTGACAATCCGCCTTACTTCCACCCTGTAAGATACACATACCCAACATCCCTGCCTTAAAGGTGTATAATGCTAGCCTACCTTTTTCGGGTTCTCTACCCAGCTTGTGGGATAATTAAATGAAACTGTATTTGATTAAACAATAGATAAGGACGGGGCTTTGTACCAAAGAATAGAGTGAGTTTATAAAAGTTGGGGGAAATATAACTTCTATGATACATCATCATCCTATTGTCTGTAACAACTCATTTCTAAATTAATTTTCTCTAAAATATGAATTGATCTATACACAGAAATTGTTTCTGCTGCTTGGGGGCGGGGAGAGAGATCTGTGATATTTTAACCTAGTACATTAGAACTGGACTGAAACTAAAACTAGAACTAGACATCATCTGAGTCCTGCCCTGTTACAAATCCTTTTACAGGTAAAGAATTCAGTACAAAAAGGAAAGTTTTTTCAAGTTCACCTTTCTAATTTCTCACCCTTTAAAAACTTTTTACATTTAATTATAATATAAGCTCCTTGGGAGCAGGGACGTTTTTTGCCCTTTCTTTCTGGCATTTCAGTACACCTCAGCAGTGCTTAGATATAAGTTGAAAGTCTGGCCTGAAAGAAGAGATATGAGAAGATATCTCCCCTAACTCTTTTGCAGAAATGGGAGATAGTTGTGAAACATTACATTTTTTTAGATTGTTTTTCAATTTTTTTATTAATTACATTGATTTGCTTCTTTTCTTCCTCTTTTTCTTTTAAAATATATTTGTTCTATGTGATGACTCTTGGGATGAGGAAGGGGGATTTAGGCCATATTAAAATAAAAGACATCAATCACATATTTTAAAAATTAATGATTGTTGACTGTATGACTGACAAAAAACACAGCAGATTTACATTGAACAAAAATCACAGTGTTTGAAAGAGAAATGTTTTAAATTTGAAGGCAAAGAGTAACCATTTAATTCCACACGTTAGAAAATAACTTTTTGGCAGACCTTGCTGACATGGAAGTTATAGTATTTTTTTTTTCTGTTTATACTGAGTCCTCTTGTGAGAGGGCATAATGTAGTTTTCAATTATTTGTCATCTCATTCTGACAAGGTTTTGGCAATTGGCAGCTGTTGGTCACAGGAATGTCTTTATAGGAGAATTAAAAAAATTTTTTTTAATTAAAAAACACTGAAAGATCGAAACTGCATTGAAATTTCACAGTGATTATGATTACATCTTTATCCAGATTAAATTCCCTGTGTTGTACTTTGTCTTCTAACTTAAGTAATTATCTTTGTGCAAGAGATCAAAGCTTTGTTCTCAGCACCTAGAAAATGAACAATATTCATATTGTTATAAAGCATATGTCATATGCATGAGGCAAGAGGAAGTTCTGCAACTTTCATTAGTAGAGAAGCCAGTTTGTCTAGTTGTACAAACACTTGCCACACTGTAGTCCTTTTTATTACTAAAGCTGTAATTATGTATTTAAAATCTAGAGTAGAATGCATTTCTGTCCAATGTTGCCTCTCTTTCCAATCTTGCACTACAGAGTCAGAAGCCAACCTGGGGATGTTTTCTGTGGTGGTTTTCTGTACAGATATAAATATCATTCTTGAAGCTAGGTCCATCTATTTCCCAATTATCAAAGAATAAATGGGTCTTTGTAAAACTTCTTAATAAGGGCCCAGAATTTCTACATATACCACTGACTCCCAGATTTTGCCTGAACCAATAGACTAAAGTCAAGTTGTCTCTACTCTTCTTAATCTCGACAGTTCTCCAAAGATTCACCTAACTTCAGGATTTGGAAATCAGAAAAATTGTAGTTTTTATTCCTGGAATGAAACTTGTACCCCACCTCTGTTTTCTACTTTGTTCCAATATCTCACCAAGTCCTGACCCTCCAAGACCCATACAAATCAATGTAAAGGATGATATAGCCTGTGGCAAGGCTGGAACTGATTCTCCTCATCTCTCAGCTCTATCTGTTATGCTACAGTTCTCTTTAACTGTCCTGACTCAGTTTCCTTGTACAAGTTTCCCTTGTCTCAGTCTTCCTAATTACTCCCCTAAGCTGTAAATCTCCCTCTGGTCTATGAAGGCTGAGGACCAATTGGTCTAAGGTTATAAATTGTTAGCCCAAGCAAGATAAACAAGAGAGTAGACCTCCTGATTATCTTCTGTCCTTGAGAATTTACAACATCCCTCTAAAATATTCCAAGATAGTTCACTAACATCTTTATCTCGGGGTATTCAGACATCCTGTCTCTGGGTTCCTTTTTGATTGCCAGCTGGGCTTTCCCGCTCTTTCCTACTCTTTCCCTCTTCTTTGTTTCTAAAAGGTATATAAAGGTTAGAGATTCTCCATTCATTGCTGGAGAATGGCGGCTGGCGGTGGATGCTGGACGCCGGATTCGTTGAGATGATAGTCTCCTCCAGACCTGGGACCAACATGAATTCCTTGGTCCCAGTATATCTTTATCTCTGTCTGACTGGATAATTTGAGACGAGAGTCCTGTCCAGTCAATCTTACTCTCCCATTAATAAAATATTAAAAACTCTCTAATCTCTCTCCTGCCTCAGTTTCTCTGGCATTACATATCAATTCCATAGCACTAATAAAAACAGGAAGAGAAAAACAGCAATGTTTAGAGAAGAGTGCCTAAGGTGCATAGTAAGGAAGAGAAGGGAAAGGTAACTAGGTTAGAGAAGACACAGATTAAAAGCTTTAGAGGAAAAAATATTTATGAATTGACCCCTTACATAGAAGATGAGAAAATAATTAAAGTCTAATAATCCAATTTATCCTTTACACTAATATAATTGGGAGTTGAATAGGCCTTTGATTCCGTCTGACTGTGTGCATATGCTTGCTTGGTGCCTAAGCACTTTGGGGTTAATAAATTCTTTAGTTGCATTTGGCTGGTGACTAAATGCTGAAAGGCATTTGGCATATGAGGAAACAATCCCTAGAACCACTGGCCCTGCAGACAGTACCAAATTGAAGTGAAATACCTATTCGACAATCTCACAATGAACTTTATGTTCTAATTAGATTTTAAGTATTGACCTCCACAGAAAAGTATAACAATAATTACAAGTTAAGTTAAATTTAATTCTTTCTCTTAATTATGTACTTAAAGTATTTTTGCATTTAGCATTCTTTTTATACATGGAGGAAATAAATATCTATTACCTGATTCATACTGTACACTGAGTACTTTTTTACTATCCATTTCAAGAGACAACCTATATATGAGCCAAAACATAAGGTTTAAACCAGTTATTCCCAGAGCATTTAGATGGGGATGAGCTAAAGAGATAGTGTGATAAAGAAACTGAGTCAGAGATGTTAATGGTCTTGTTCACACTTGCAAAGTGAGTCATTGTCAGAGTTTTTCCACCATTCCAGGCAAGCATTCTTTCCATTGTAACACCCCACCTTCCACCACTTAAATGTCCTTTCAGCAGATTTGTTTATTCCTTGAAGCATAGACATTTGGGTCTTTGCCTGAAGGTAAAGAAGTTGTACTTTCTCTTGTTAAAGTTGAGTCACTTCATTATTTCAAAACAACAACAAAAGAATTGAAAAGATATGTTGGGCAGTTTCCAAACAGAAAGCTGATAGGAAAAGGAAAAGAAGAGTGTTAAGAACCATCTTCCTTCATCAGGGAAAGATCCCTGATGTCCCCCTCTCTTATCCCTTAACTTTCCTATTGCCATACAGAAGGTATAATAAAGGTAGATTTCTGGTTGTGTGTCTCCTTCTTCAAAGATTCATTAATTTAAAAAAAATCAAAAAATGTTATTCTCTCTCATTTTTAGATTCCCAAAAGTCACTTTGTATTTCTACTTTAGACGCATAAACTTCTGGGTAATCTGAGTTGTGATAAGAAATTGAAACAAAAGGAACTGGTTAGCTGGGCTCATCTTTGCTTCTGTTGCTTCTTACTCCTTTTGAATATCAGATTGTTCATGTTAGTGGCTTGGAAAGATTTGCTGGTAATTCCAGGAAAGAAGCCAGGATGATTACTATGATGTCAAATGATTCATTTAATTCAATTCAACAAACATTTATTAAATGTAGAAATAATATCTACCAAGATTCTTGCCATTCAGATTATACTAGATTTTTTGTTCCTCCCCCCCCAAAAAGACAAATGAGCAATCCTTGACACTTGATTGATTCAGGGGCATAAAGCTATTGAGGCAGCTTCCCACTGATCTAAGCTTAAAAAGAGACCAACCCACTATGAACCTCTCAAGACTTGGTGGATGTCTCCCTGCCTTGTGAAAAACCAACTCTTACTGACCAGACTTTTTCTATATGGAGAAGATAAAGAGGGCTAGGTCTACCAGAACCAGTGCTGTATTCTAGTTAAGTGTCCTCCTTTCCAAGTTATAGTTAACCAAACTTTTCTAAGTAGTCTATGAGTGCCTCATTTCGTTCTAATTTCAAACCTGAACTGTCAAATCAACCCTGATTGAGGCCAGATCTACAAGTGTCTAATATATACAGAGCACTACTAAGTAAGAGATGCTTTCCTATATTACATAGAATCATTAGATTGTGAGCATCTTGAAAGAAGGGATAATTTTTTGGATTTTTAAAAATATCCCCAGAAGTTAGGACAGTGTCTGACACATATTGGACATTTAATAAATGCTTATTGACCAAGTGAGGATGTGATGGGGGTGAGGAGGGAAAGGAATTGAGGAGAGGTTTATGAAACAAATATAATTAACTATAATATATAAAAATATATTTTGGATGAATTAAAGAAGAGCCTAGCAATATACCATATGGTATCTGAAGGGGAAGATCAATAATGACTTGGAAAATGAAGGAAGATTTGGGGAAGACATTGTGTTTGAGATAGATGTGAAGAAGGAGTAGGAATTCAATAGGTGAAAAGGGTGAGAAAATAGAAAAAATTAATAGGGATCTCTGATTTGAGCTGTTATCAGCCCTGCCCTTTCAAATCTGGGGAAAGGGCAGACAGGCCTTAGAGGCACTCATGCATTGACTTTCTCAGTTTTACCCATCCATATAGAAAACCATCCTTTGAGTGAAAGGCTATTTGTTTACAAAACAGAATATTTAATAAACTACTGGATATGTATGTTACACACAGCAGCAGAAAAGACAAAAGGATGCAGTGTTTTGCTCATGATCTTTGCCACAGCAAACTGAATTCATTTGGGATTACAATTCCTGTTCTAAGCTAAAGACAATGCTTTTGCCCCATAGGAAATCTGATTAATTTTTCAAGGGTAGTGATTTCTAGTTTTTTTTAAATGGTTAGATGAACTCTGACCAAGAAAGATAAAGTTCTCAAAGCCTACTTTTTTTTTCCCTGTAAAGCAATTTTAAATTGATTCATCATTTCATTTTTGTTTCAATTTACTTCAGACTCAATTTGACTCTTATATTTGTATCAGTATTACTCCAGAAGGATGGCTGATGAACAAATTTTCTAGAGCATGGATATCAAAATCAAATTGAATGGAGGTCATTAAAATGTACATAAGAATTCTTGTGGATCACATATTAATTTAGAAAATTTTTTGTTTTATTATATTTTTATTTTAAAAATATTTTCCAATTATGTTTCAATCAAGTTTGGACTGCATTTGGGGGAGTGTTGAGTATCTCATGTAGCCCATTGACTGTGTATTTGGTCCAGAGAGAATAAAAGACAATACATGGAGGAGGTAGAGATGGTGAGAACATATTACAACTTCTCTTAATATTTATTTTCACCTAAATAAAAAAGAGAAAAATTAAAATTTAATATAGGGATTGACACTGGTACTCTCATTAAGTTGCATGTCACACTAACTCTCTATTTCTTCAGAATCTGTGAGAACTCAGAAAAATAAATCTGTGCTAATACTATGATAATTACCATAAAGACTAAATATGTTCAGAAGACAGGACAGGTTTGAACCTTCTGCACTTCCTGAAAGTTTTATCCATCTGAAAAGTCAGCTCCTTGAGATAGTTCACTTAATTCAGTTTTGCTTTCACAGTTCCTTAATAAACAATAATAGACCCTATTCTTATCCATCCCTTATTAGCACTTATTTTGAGCCCTATACTCAGAATTCTTCTTTTTGTTCCCAATTTTATCTCTCCAATACTATGCTCCAGGATGAGGAATTGGTCTTCTATGGTTCATGAGTCAGGATTGAACTGCATAGGATCAGCTTCATCAGCCCTACATGCAACCTCCTTATCTCTGAGGTATGTGGAGTTACTAAAACAGAGAACAGTATGTTCTTTTATTTGGATGTATTGACACCAAACAGCAGAAAAGTTGTGAATCATTTGGCTGTGGGAGATGAGGATTAGTGGAACTTCGGGATATGAATTAAAGTATGACACTGTTTTTCCTTGACTGACCTGCATTCTTCTTGGTCCTTAAAGAAACTGCTTAGAAAGTAAGCTCTGATGTTTCTTCAGTGACTGCACAATGAATTGTCTTTTGTGGTAACTGAAAGGATGGTAAGGGATTTAGAATGATAATTGTAATTGTCATTAAAAATAGTGTTCTGAAAGGTGTAATATTCAGAAATAGTAACTGCATGCAATTCATATATATTATATTCATATTTATAGTTCACAGTAAATTATATTTCTGCTTATTCACTTCTGTTAGTATAACTTCTCACAGGATTATCTTTAAATAAAAAGGATGGAAATAAATCATTCTTTGGGGTTCACCGTCACTTGTTTCCCCTATATATGTATATGTGCATGACAGGACAGGTTTGTATAGACATATAAGAGGTAAGTGTGAAATATACAAAAAATTTCAGAATTTAAATATTTTAACTATTTAAAAATTAAATTATTTTTAAAAGGAAAGGAAGATTGGAGGAAAATAATATTAACTAAACCAGAGTATTTAACCTCAAATCTATGACTATTTTTAAAAAAAATATTTTATATTTCAGTATAGTTAATTCCTTTGTGTATACTTACAAAGTACTACTTACTTTCATTTATGCATTTAAAAATATACAATTTTTAAAAAGGAGAGTCCATAGGTTTTACCTTACTGCTAAAGTGGTCTGTTAAGATTCAAAATAAAATGAAGATCTCCTGAACTAGAAGAATCCAGTATGGTTGTCTTCTTAGAGAAGGTCACACTTCTAGGAACTAAGAAGATGTTTTTAAGTTGCAAGTTAATTTTTTTCAAGATTAGAGTGAGATTATCTGTTTGAGAGTCAGGCATACAGACAGGCTTTCTTTCTTGGACTTTTTTTAGTTTCTTAGTCTTTTTTTAAAAAATGCCCAGTAGCATATCTCTGACTTTCCCCCTCACTATTTGGCTTTCCATTTTTCTGTGTTGTGATATATACCCTTTCTCCTGCATAGACCATTGATGCTAGGCAGATTTAGCTTCCTTATTTTGGAAAGCATAGGATTCCCCAACTGGATCCTGTCCAAGAGTAAATTTCACAGGGGAAATGATGAATTACAGCTAGATTTTTGAAATCATGTAAGAAATTTCTCTGGTTAATGCAATGATTCTTTGATTACCTTTCACTACTCTCCACCCCAGTTGCATCCCCTTCTTTCATGTCATCTTGTGCTGTGTGATTGGAGGGGGAGGCAGGCTGTGATGAAGTGAGTCACTGCTCTGTGAGTTGGGACAGGAACCATTAAAGTTATATCATGAATACACAATCCAGTGAGAATGTTGCTCTTGACCATATTTGGCAGAGCATGGGGAGGAAATGAGGGTGAAGAGGATGACTGGGAACTTGAAGTATTTGAGTTTTGTGATGTTATTTCATATGATATTTACTTTCTTTTTGTACCGTTTCTTCCTTAGTATTTTAGCCTGAAGAATTATGTTGAAAACATTCTAGTCCATGATCTTGCTGATCCTTTGACTCAAACAAGGCAATTTGATTGCAATCTTAATAAAAATACTATACACACACACACAAAAAAAAAAAACCCTGCATGTAATCATTTACAATCATTTTGTGAAGATTTTTTTTGTTTTAATTTATTCATTTGAACATATATTTTTCACATGATAACATTTCTTAATTGGGAAAAAAGAATTTATGGATGAAATACCATAGGTGAAAACAGAATAATTGCCCATATTTATAAAACCCCAAATCCTTTACAATATCAAAGTAAATTTATATAGAATGATAATAACATTTATATAGTACTTACTGTGTGTCAGGCATTATGCTAAGTGCTTCCTCACAACAATCCTGAGAGGTAGATGGTATTATTATCTCCATTTTACAGATGAGGAAATTGAAGTTAAGTGATTATCCAAAGTATATGAGGCCAGATTTGAATGCAGGTCTTCCTGACTCTAGGTTCAATGCTATCCAAGACATCATCTAGTTGTGCCATATATAAGGAAACTGATACTTGAAAAGTTTTAGTGCTTTTTTTCCTAAGGTGAAACAGCTAGTCAGAAGACCTGTTTGAATTTGGTTTCCCATCTCTTGTGTTTTGACAGACTCTGATAAGAGGGGAAGGGTGAGATAAACAAGCTTAGAGTACTTGTGGGCAACCTATCCCATTTTAACATATCCTTACTATTTCCCTAGTTAGCTTATCTTTTCCCTCACTGTTGAAAATTTCTGGTGTGTGACTTTAGGCCTGTGATAATTCATGAACGTAAGAACAGATTAACGTTAAATGAAGAAATGTACAATTTATCAGAAAGGATACACACCCCAAAATGTTATACATAATATATGTATGTATATGCACACACACATATGTAGACACACTTTAACTTATTAAGTAAAAACTAACATATTGCATTATCTAGGAATTCCAAAACCACATGCTAATTCCAGTTAAATACACTTAACATTATACTTCTAGAGATGCTTCCTTCATAGAAGAGACCATTTAGTCCAAAACCTTCATTTTATAAATAGGAAAACTGAAGTCCAGATCGCTTCTGTAAGGTGCCCAGTCACTTAGGCATTAAGTCTCAGAAGTGGATGCGAACGTAGTTCCTTTATTTCTATAATGAGCATTCTTTCTACTCTACCATGCTGCCTCCACTTGTGGCCCTATTTCATATAGCTGGATATATGAGATATTATGGGATAAAAGATTGAAATGGAATCACTGGATTCAAGTAGACGTAAATTGATAGATTTAAGACTGCAAGTTCATTTTTTGGTAGCCCCTATTCTACCTGAATCCTTTGTGATGATGGAGGCTGAAAATTCTGTTTTCTCAGATAAAACATGGCAATTGAATCATAGTGGAGTAGATTCCACCTAACTCCATGGCAGCAGTTATCTGGATGAGGCAACCCTTTGAGACATGTAGTGCAAAGATTATTATCCTCATTTTACAGACTCAGAGAAGTTACAGGGCTTGCCTAAAGCTAGCGTCAGAGGTTAAACTTAAACCCAGTCCTCATGACACTCAATCAACTATTCTTTCTCCCATAAAACTTTTGTCTCACTTTGAACAAAGGGTGAGAGCTACAGGAAGAGCAACTAAATAAAGAAAAATAGGCTAAGAATAGAAAGATCAATTGTAGGAATCCAATAAAAAAATTAACCTGAATCACTGAAGAATACTAGAGGAGACATGTCAAAGTAATATTGTTCAATTGTGTAGTCATATTATGTTTCATAATATTTACTGATAACTTGAAAAAAAAGCATCCTTTATAAATAATTACTTATTCAGTCTGCTACTTTTACTTGTACTTTATATCTTTGTACACATTAAATTCTTTTATCATAATGTTCAGATCAAATCATAGGTATATGATAGATCAATAAGAGGACTTAGTGGTCATCAAATCCTTCTAGAATAGATCAAATAAGTCACTTGTTCTCTGAACCTCTAATCATCAAAGTCAATTGGCTCCTCTGCAACTTATACTAAGAGAAAATTATCTAGGGCTCTTAAAGTAACTTGCCCAGAGTCATATTAGTTAAAGATGGGATATGAACTCAGGCTTTCCAGATTCCAAGGACAGGTCTCTATTATATACTGACTCTTCTCTTTTTTAAAGTAGATGATGTCCAAGACCCCTTCCAGCTCTAAATTAAAAATTTCCCCATTAGTTGGGAATAACTAATTGACATCAGGGAAGAGGGTCATTTATTAGCCAAATATCTTTATATAATTGGTGGAGGAAGTGAAAAATCAGTGTCATGATTTAGAAAATATAGGTAATGATGCACATTTTCTATTTGGATTTCTATGTATATACCTTAATGAAATATATCTTTCAGCTATGGTAATCATTAAAACCAAGTATCAAGACTAATTGAACTTAGAACCTGAAATTCAAATATCTATGACATAAAGTTTTAAAGAAACATTTTCAAAAAATAATGAAACATATTCAACCATATTGAACTCACTAACACATCATTATTAATATTTTACCAAGATCAAAACTTTTTTGTATCATTAAGAAATAAAATATTATTTAAAAAAATATTTCATCTGGAAAAAAAAGAAGAAAGGAAGAATATTTTGGAGAGTCTTTTTACCAGTGACTAAGAATTGGAAACTGAGGGGAAGCCTATCAATGGCTAAACAATTTATGATTATATGATTATGATTATAATGGAATGTTTTTGTGCCATGAGAAATGATGGGAAGGATTATTTCAGAAAAACCTGGAAAGACTTATATAAACTGACACAAAGTGAAGTGAGCAGAACCAATAGAACATTATACACAGTAACAATAATATTTTTTGATGTAGAATATGAGTAACTTGACTATTCTCAATAATACATGACCTAAGACATTTCCAAAAGATTCATGATGAAAAATACTATCCACCTCCAGAAAAAAATACTATTTTTCTCTTCCTTCCTTCCTTCCTTCTTTCCTTCCTCCCTTCCTTCTTTTCTTCTTTCCTTGCTTCTTTCCTTCCTTCCTTCCTTCCTTCGTTCATTCTTTCCTTCCTTCCTTTCTGTGTATTTTTGCACAAAATGACTAATATGGAAATGTTTTATTCAATTTCACATACATAACATATAAAATTGTTTACAATTTCAGGATAGAGAGAAGGGAAAGAAGAAGGGATAGAATTTGAAAATCAAAACTTAGGGAAAAAACCCAGTGAATGTTAAAAATTGTAATTTAGGGGGGAAATAAAATATTATTTTAAAATATTTCATGTGTTATGGCTTTTAAAATTTCCATTGCTATATTAACATTATAGGGAATAGGGACTCGACTTCTGATATCTTTATTATAGGGAACTATTGATAAATTTTCACTATTAATACTCTCTTGAAGACATAGAACCAATATATGTTAAAGATAGGAATTAAACTCATGCCTTGCAGGATTTAATGTCAACTCCCCAGCCATTATTTCAGACTGCTTATTTTGTTCAGCTTTTTTTTTATAATTGTTTGTACAGTAGTCAGTCAACGATTTTTTATTAAGCTCTGCTAAATGCTGAAGATGTAAAGAAAAACAAATACAAATCTTTCAGGGAGCTTACATTCTAATAAGAAAGAAACATTCAAATAAGTAGATACAGGCAAGCTCTATATGAAGTATATTGGAAGGTAATCTCAGAGAATGTGGCATTAGCAGCTGAAGAAATTCTTTTGTAGAAGGTGGAATTTGAGCTGAAACTTGGAAAAAGTCAGGGAAAAATCAGAAATTAGGGAGGAGAGGATTTTAGGGGGGTAACTGGTGGAAAGGTACAGAGATTAAAGAGGGATTGTTATGTCATAAGATCAAGTAGGTCAGTACCACTGAATTGTGGAATACAAGGATCCATATAGAGTTATAACACAGGAGGATGTTTTGTGAATGTCTCTTGCTAGGCTGCCTTAATAGTGTTTTAAAGTTTCAAGTCCATTACTTAGAGCCTTTATCAATAATTCAATCAAGTAAATATAGCTTCAAATCCCAGAGTAAAGTGTAAGACTGAGAATGTAAAAGGAGGGATAGCTTATAAAGAGCATTAAATGTCAAACACATGAGTTTTTATTTGATTTTGGAAGTACACAAAAGTAGGGAATGACATAGCTTTGTAGTAAAAGATTTGGCTTGAATTTTTAACTTTCTTATTTAGTCTCACTAAAAAGCCAAAGTTGTTTTTTTTTAAGTGAATTTATACTAAAGTAGATTTTTCTATTATTAATTGAATTGCTTGACTGCATATACAAGATAATGATCATGAGTATAAAGATCAGGTGATATGCAGAACTTTACTAAGATGATTAGAGTTTCATTTAAAACCTAGTTTGAGATATCACCACTTTTATTCATTAATGAAAAAAAGCAACAGCAATCATATTTATTTCACCACAGGAAGTGAAAAGAAATTAGTGAAAATGTTAACCTTAATTTTAAGGAAATTAAACTATTAATTGGTCACCATCAGTAGATCACATGCCTTTTTTTTTCTAGTAATAATTAATGTTTATATAACTTTTTCCAGTTTATTCAGTTCATAATATTTATTCAAAACCTGCTATGTGCAAGAGGGAGATAGGTAGATCAGAGGATAGAGTGCTAAATATGGAGTCAGTCTTCCTGAATTCAAAGCTGGTCTCGGACACTTAATAGCTGTATTATCTTGGGCAAATTACTTAACTCTGTGTGCCTGAATTTTGTTATTTATAAAATGAGTTACAGAAAGAAATGGCAAACCACTCCAATATCTTTGCCAAGAAAAGCCCAAATGGGGTCTCAAAGAGTAAGACACAACTTAAAACAACCAAACAATTACACTTTGTCATGTATAAGACTTGTCTCTCAATTGGGTTACAAGGGCAACTTAACAGGGCAACTAGGAGGTATGATGGCTAGAGTACCAGCCTGGAGTCAGATAGATCTGAGTTTAATCTAGACTCAAACACTAACTAACTGTGTGTCTCTGGGTAAGTCACAACTTCTGTTTGCCTCAACTTCCTTATCTGTAAAGTGAGTTAGAGAAAGAAATGGCAAAATAGTATTTTTAAGGGGCAGCTAAGTAGTACAGTAGATAGAGCACTGGGCTTGGAATCAGAACTCATTTTCCTGAGTTTAAATATGACTTCAGATACTTTCCATCTGTGTGACCCTAAGCAAGTCACTTAATCCTATTTGCCTCAATCTTCTCATCTGTAAAATGAATTGGAGAAGGAAATGGCAAACTTCTCCCAATAATTTTGAGAAGAAAACCCCAAATGATGTCATGAACAGACACTACTGACCAACAACAAAAATGTGTAAGACTTTGCTAGAGAAAAATGAAACTTTTTCTATCCCTAAATTTATATCCTATTAGGAGACAGAACATATACACAAATAATTTTAGAATGGAAAGAGCATTATCAATTGAGGATAACAAAGAAGAATTGATGGAGAAGATGATATAAGAACTGAGCTTTCAAAAATGGAGCAGAAATAAAATGTTTTGGGATTGAATTATGACTTGGGCAAGTGCATGAGGATGAGAAAGTATTATGATTTTGGTGATAAAAATAACAATGACTAAAAATAGGAAAAGAACAAAAGAGTAGTGATAAAAGAAAGAAAACATTAAGGGAAGAAGTGGTAAAAAGAAAAATAGACACTTGAGGAGTCAGGATAAAAAAGAAAGAGAAGGATACACAGAAGGAAAAAGGATAGAGGGAAATGCACAGTTAATAATCATAACTGTGAATGTGAATGGGATGAAATCACCCACAAAACAGAAATAGATAGCAGAATGTATTAGAAACCAGAATCCAACAATACATTGTTTACAAGAGACACTTGAAACAGACTCACTGAGTCAAATTAAGAGGGTGGAGTAGACTCTATTATGATTCATCTAAAGTAAAAAAGGTAGTGGAACAATCAAGCAGATTAAAAATAAAGAAATAAAGAAAAATAAAGAAAAAAAATAAATCTAATTAAAAGAACCAATCAGGAAAATTATATCTTTTTTTTTAATAAAAGGCACAATAAACAATGAATTATATAAAAATTATAATAACTTTCTCTGATAAGGGCTTCATTTTTCAAATATATGAGGAACTAAATCAAATTTATAAAATAAGAGCTATTTCCCAATTGAAAAATGGATATGACAAGGATATTTTTCAGAAGAAGAAATCAAAGCTATCTATGGTCATATAGAAATATTCTAAATCACTATTGATTAGAGAAATGAAAATTAAAATCACTTTAATTTATTACCTCATACATCACAAATAACAAATATTGAATGGGATATGAAAAAATAGGTACACTAATTAATTATTGGTGGAATTTGGAACTGGCCCAATCATTCTGAAGAATACTTTGGAACTATGTGCACAGGGCTAAAAAACTATGCATGTTCTTTAACCCACATTACCACTACAAAGTCTATATCCCAGAGATAAAAAAAGGACAAGAATCCACATGTACAATAATATTTTATAATAGCTCTTTTTGTGTGGCATAGATTTAGAAGTAGAATTAAAAATTGAGATACCCATCAACTGGCAAATAGCTGAACAACTTATAGTATATGATTATGATTAAACACTATTGTACTACAGGAAATGTTGAAGGGATTCAGAAAAACCTGGGAAAATCTATTTAACTTAATGAAGAGTGAAGTGCATAAAAATAGAAGATCAATATACACAATAACAACAATCTGTGATGATGCTCAACTAGCAACTCTGATGACTATAATAATCTAAGACAATTTGGAATAATTTTTCCAATTTCATTTTTCATAATGAAAATTGCTATCCACCTCCAGAGGTGATACAGAGGAAACAATGAACTCTGAGTACAAATTGAAGTGTAATTTTCTCACCTTCTTTATTTTTCTTGGATTATTTTTGGAAATGGTTTATATGATTTCACATGTATGATGAGTATCATAATGCTTCTGTTCTTAATGGGTACAGAAGAGGTGGAATGGAGGAAGAGAACTTGGAACTCATTTTAAAAAACTTAAATATAAAAACAAAAAATAACTTTTTTCCAAAAAGAAATGCTTTAATGGCTTTAAAAATATATGGGGAAAGAGGATATTCAAAGTCTAAAACCAATTGTTTATGATGTGTCAGGTTTAGAAATGAATTATTTTTGTTTGTTAATTATAGTTGTTTCTATATTGCTTCAGCTAGAAAAAAAAGTTAGCTAAAGTACTAGAAACATTTTTAAAAGAAAGGAATACTTATTAAATGCCTACTATGTGTGAGACACTATACAAACAGATCTCATTTTATCTTCACAACAACCCTGTAAGATAGGTACAATTGTTATTATTTTTACAACTAAGAAACCTGAGGCAGAGAGAAACTAAATAGTTAAATGTCCAAGACCAGATTTAAACTTGTACCTTCCTGACTCCAGATCTTGCATTCTATTCACTGTGCTAAATCATTGACATAGCACAAAAGACAACAGAAAGAGGGCCATTAAGCAAACATTGATAAGTAGGAAAGCTTTAAAAGTTACACTGTATTTCTCATATGCCTAAAAGGAAAATCAAATTATATGTAATAGATCCATAATTTCATGTATGAGTCTTTTTTGTTCTTTTGTATATTCAATTCTCATTTTATCTGGTGTTTAAATTTATTTGGTGTTAAAATTAATTTAAACTTTTAAAAGAGGTGGCAGTGACTGCTATTTACTAAAAGCCTGAGCTGGAGAGCAATTAGATGAATCTGGAATGTAGTCAAACTGGCTACAAAAATTTCATCTGGTTCCTCTGAGTTCTCCATTCCAGTCTGATTAAATATTTCACTGATTCCTATTATTAAGAAGTAAGTCATACTGATAATTTTCTTTTTTATATACAACCTTCTCACCATCCTTCTATTTTCATGTAACCTTATAATTCATCTACTCTGACCCTTTCATTTTACAAATTAGGAAACTGAGGCAGAGGGAGACTATCCATTGGTTATGACATGCTATTGCTATCTGACTAGCCCCTAATTTTCCCTTTTCTACCTCTATAGGTATAGACATTATTCATGTTTAACCAAGATCTGCAATGTTTGAATTCGACAAAGAGTAAAGGGAAGAATTGTTTCTAAGGTTTTCTTATTGAGCAGTGGTCATGAACTTTATCTGAGCTTCAGAGTCCTTGTAACAAGGTAGCAGAAAAATGTTTTGAGGAGAAGGAGGAAAGATCTCTCTGCACCTTGGTTCTAAAAATGGCTTGAGACTCATGCATAGCAGCAGCCCATACATTTCCCTTAAGTCACTGAATAGGATCATACACCCACATTCCACATATACCTTTCTCTCCACTTTCCATCTCATACTCAGGTTGCATATTTTGCTGCTTTTTTCTTTATTTGAAACTAGTTTCATTACTTGCATAAAAATATTTGTTGAGACAGTGATGGCCCAGTGTGATTTGTCCTGACTATACAAATTCTTGTATTTGTTTCATGCTTCTAAAATTGTAAAATAAAGCTTAATTTTTCATGTGGAACCATTAAATTTTAAGATATGGGAAATAATTATAAAGTTTTACAATCAGATATGCAAATTCACAAAATGCACCAGAATTATTCAAATTAAAATTTCAAGAAGGCTGATTATAATAAAGTTCAAAATTTAAAAGGTCAAAAACAAAACCCGGATAAGGCAGTTATTTAGAGAATAAATAGACAATACAAAGAAGCATAAATGTATTGTATTAAACTTTGAGGGGTTCACAGACTTGCTCTGGATGTGACACATACATAAAGAGGTTAAATAAATACAGTAGGTGGTCAAGTGACAAAATCTTAGGCTGCTCTGAGAGAGACATAGGTTCTGGAAATGGGAAATTGATAGTCCCACAGCACTCTACACTGGTCAGACTACATCTAAAGTACCATGGTCAGTTCTGGGCACCTCAGTGGAGGAGGAATTTTGATAAGCTGGAGAACTCCTAGAAGAGATCAATCAGGATGGTCAGAGGTCTCAAGTTCTTAGCATATGAGAATTGGTCAAAGGAAATGGGATGTTTAGCTTGGAGAGAATAACACTAAGGGCTGTCATATAGAAGAAGACCTAAGTTGTTTTGGACAAAGCCAGGAATCATAAATGCAAAATGCAAAGAAGCAATGAGGTATTGGGTCCTTCCCATTGTAGGCTAGTAAGAGGAAAGAGAAAACTACAAGACTACAGTGATTGGTAAGTTTAACTCAATAAACATTAATTCAGTGTTATCATGAGGGATGCATGATATTAAGTAACTGATTTCTGAAAGATTTGTTGTTTTAGGGACATTAATACATTGTTGGTGGAATTGTGAATACATACATACAACCATTCTGGAGAACTATGCTCAAAAAGTTATCAAACTGTGAATACTCTTTGATCCAGCAATGTTACTACTGGGCTTATATCCCAAAGAGATCTTAAAGAAGGAAAGGGATCTGTATGTGCAAGAATGTTTGTGGCAGCCCTCTTTGTAGTGGCCAGAAATTGGAAACTGAGTAGATGCCCATAAATTGGAAAATGGCTGAATAAATTGTGATATATGAATATTATGGAATATTATTGTTCGGTAAGAAATGACCAACAGGATGATTTCAGAAAGGTCTGGAGAGACTTACATGAACTGATGTTGAGTGAAACGAGCAGGGCCAGGAGATCATTATATACTTCAACAACAATACTATATGATCATCAGTTCTGATAGACCTGGCCATCTTCAGCAATGAGATAAACTAAATCAGTTCCAATGGAGCAGTAATGAACTGAAGCAGCTACACCCAGTGAAAGAACTGTGGGAGATGACTAAGAACCATTACATTGAATTCTCAATCCCTATATTTCTGCCTGCCTGCATTTTTGATTTCCTTCATAGGCTAATTGTACAATATTTCAGAGTCCGATTCTTTTTGTACAGCAAAATAACAGTTTAGTTATGTATACTTATTTTGTATTTAATTTATATTTTAATATATTTAACATGTATTGGTCATCCTGCCATCTAGTGGAGAGGGTGCGGGGAAGGAAGAGAAAAATTGGAACAAAAGGTTTGGCAATTGTCAATGCTGTAAAATTACCCATGCATATAACTTGTAAATAAAAAGTTGTTTAAAACAAAGATTTCTTGTTTTGTGGTTAGTTGTTGTCCTTCCTTCTTGAAGAGGACCAAATCTTTATCCTTACTGTGTTGGATAAAGACCATACTCTGACAAGAAAAAATTCTCCTTATCTTGCCTGGAATCAGTCCTTTCAGCTACTTTTTTGATACCTCCATCCTCTGAGGCTACCCATCGCCTTTAAATGCCTAGTCCCATTCATATCTTTTCTTTATGTGTTGTCTTTCTCTACTAGACTGTACATTTATTGGGGACAGGGACAGTCTTACTTATTTGTATTTCTATCCCCAGCACTTAGGAAAATGCCTCACCTATTTATAATACTACCATTTAAATCTTGGTGTTTTTTTTTTTTTTTCTTTAATTCATTATGTTTGCCTGACTAAGGAGAAAGAGGACTGCATAGTAGACCATGAAGTAGTTTTAAAATAGCTTTCATATGCCTTATAGGTTGGATTTGACATCCTTGAAGGATAGATGATTCCTATAAAACAGTATTTTGTCTGTTGCATTTGTCTGTACTGTGTTAGTCCCTTTCTTGTGCAAGTCCTGATGTGTTGTATAGGAAATGACGATTCTGGTGGGTGGAGGCAGGGGAGTGAAAAAGGAAGGGGAGGAGAGCTCAGCCCTCACTTGCTCTGTTAGTTGATTTCCTGTCGGACTTCCGGTTAAGATGGCGGAGAGGAGGCTCACAGCTGCATAAGCTCCACGCTTTCTCTCACTATCCATTTCATTACAAGCCTCTGAATCAATGCTTGACTGAAAAAAACCCACAAATAGTTACCAAGAGAAGCCATCCTTGAGATCCGCCAAGAAAGGTCTGTCTTTACTGGAGGGCTGGGGCGGTTTTAGATCGGGCGCAGGCGGCGGGCAGCGGCAGTTAGGGCACGGGAGCAGACTGGAGAGGGGGTGGAGAGTGATCGTAGCCGTCTCTGCGGGGAGAGCTTTGCTACAGGTGTGGATACTTTCCTCTGGCAGCAAGTCAACAGCCCAGCAGAGAAGCTAAAAACACCGGGGCTGAAGAATACAACCCCAAACAGCTGGAGTCTCTCAGGACCTGGCCGCCCCCCCCTTCCCCCCCTCAGTGACTCAGCACGCTGTGGGATCTCAGAGCGCAGGCGCAGCACAGTCCTGCTAGTGCCTCACTGCTGCCCCCTGCAGTCTGTAGAGGAAGCTCGATAACACACCCAGCCCCCCCCCCCAAAGAAAGACTCCAGTTTTTTCTGTTTTTCTTTGGTAGTTTGTCTCTGATTAATAGACAGAATGAGCAAGAAGCTGAAGAGGACTTTAACCCTTGACAGCTTCTATACAGATAGAGAGCAGACTCTAAATCCTGAGGAGACTAAAAACAGGCAGTCCCCAGGTGATTCCCCAAAGGAGGAGATCGTCTGTTCCTCAGCACAGATGAACCTCATAGAAGTGATTAAAAAGGCTCTCACAAGGGAGCTAGAAGAAAAATGGGGAAAGCAGAGTGAGGCTTGGGAAAAGGAGAGGGAGGCTTGGCAAAAGAGCCTGGAGAAAGTTAAAGAGAGAGTGGATAAAGAAGTAAAATCCTTGAAAAATAGGATTAGTGAACTGGAAACAGAAAACAGCTCTCTAAAAAACAAAATTGGCGAAATGGAAAAAAATTGCACAGAACAAAAGAACTCAATTGGACAATTAGAGAAAGATTTTTAAAAAGTGAGTGAAGAGAATACTTCACTGAAAATCAGAATTGAACAAGTGGAATTGAATGACTCGAGGAGCCAAGAAGAATCAGTCAAGCAAATCCAAAAAAATCAAACAATGGAGAAAAATGTGAAATACCTTCTGGGGAAGACAACAGACCTGGAAAACAGATCCAGGAGAGACAATCTGAGAATCATTGGACTCCCAGAAAAACATGATGAAAAAAAGAGCCTGGACACTGTCTTCCAGGAAATTATCAAAGAGAACTGCCCAGAAGTCATAGGAACAGAGGAAAAAATAAACATTGAAAGGATTCATCGATCACCCACTGAAAGGGATCCTAAAATCAAAACACCAAGGAATATAGTGGCCAAATGCCAGAACCCTCAGATGAAAGAAAAAATATTGCAAGCGGCTAGAAAAACCCAATTCAAGTATCAAGGAGCCACAATAAGGATCTCCCAGGATCTGGCAGCATCCACATTAAAAGATCGAAGGGCCTGGAATATGATATTCCGAAAGGCTAAGGAACTTGGTATGCAACCAAAAATAACTTACCCAGCGAGAATGAGCATCTTTTTCCAGGGAAGAAGATGGACATTCAACGAAGTAAGCGAATTTCATCTATTTCTGATGAAAAAACCAGAACTTAACAAAAAGTTTGATCTACAAATATAGAACTCAAGAGAAATCTAAAAAGGTAAAGATTAATCTTGAGAACTATATTTTGACTATATAGATGTATAAAGAATACATGTATACCTTGTTCTAGAAATTGATGTGGAAAGGACATTGTACCAGAAAAAGGTAAAGTGGGGGTAGTACATCTCATGAAGAGGCATAGGAAACCTATTATATCTGAGAGAAAGAATGGAGGGGGATGAATATAGTGGGTATCTTACTGCCTTCAGAATTGGCTTTAAGTGAAAAATCTTAAGACATATTCAATCTATGGTGAAACTTCTCCCATCTCATTGAAAAGTGAGAAGGGAAAAGTGGAAAGGGAAGGAATAAGCTAAGCGGAAGGGAATACGGGAACTGGGAGGGAAAGGGGTAAGATAGGGGGAGGAACTCTAAGGTGAGGGGAGGGACACTAAAAAGGGAGGGCTGAGAGAAGCAAGGGGTGCTCACAAGCTTAATACTTGGAAGGGGGGGAAAGGGGAAAGAAGGGAGGAAAGCATAAACCGGGGTTAACAAGATGGCAAGTAATACAGAATTGGTCATTCTAACCATAAACGTGAATGGGGTAAACTCCCCCATAAAGAGGAAGCGGTTAGCAGAATGGATTAAAAGCCAGAATCCTACAATATGTTGTTTACAGGAAACACACCTGAAGCGGGGAGATACATGCAGGTTAAAGGTAAAAGGTTGGAGCAAAATCTACTATGCTTCAGGTGAAGTCAAAAAAGCAGGGGTAGCCATCCTGATCTCAGATCAAGCTAAAGCAAAAATTGACCTAATTAAAAGAGATAAGGAAGGACACTATATCTTGCTAAAGGGTAGCATGGATAATGAAGCACTATCTATATTAAACATATATGCACCAAGTGGGATAGCATCTAAATTCTTAAAAGAGAAACTAAGAGAGCTGCAAGAAGAAATAGACAGTAAAACTATAATAGTGGGAGATCTTAACCTTGCACTCTCAGTAATAGTTGATTTCCTGTCGCAGCTGCCCATATTGCTATCGCAATCTTTCTTGCCTATATTTG
Organism: Antechinus flavipes; assembly: GCF_016432865.1. NCBI lineage: Eukaryota > Metazoa > Chordata > Mammalia > Dasyuromorphia > Dasyuridae > Antechinus > Antechinus flavipes. The sequence goes on from NC_067401.1 coordinate 98,186,814, forward strand.
CTATCGCAATCTTCATTCACCTCTTCACTTGAATAAAGACTGAAGATTTTTTCCCTTAACCTGAGTTCCTGACTCCGGCTGATTTAAAATACACGATCATTACACTTTCTGACAGCTCTTGCTAGGTGTCACCATTGCTATTCTTTGCCATATTCTATATCCTATTAACTCTCCCCTATGTGTGAAGCAGACAATTCTCCTTTTCAGCTTTAATTTTTATGCATTATACCTCGGTCTATAAATTAAGGTCTTTTTCTGACTTCATCTGTGCTGCCCCTTTCCCTAGCAGTTGGTCTATATGAAGAAATCATTCTAGATCTTTTGTATTTTCCAATTGTGCTTATAGTTCAAAACATACTTTTGGACTGGAATAACTCTCTTTTTTAGGAGTCCTTTTTTCTGTGCACATAAAATATAGAAATGTTCCCTTTTTTGCACTGCTCAAAAAATCTGTTTTTAGTACCATGTTGGTTTATGGCAAATCATTTTGATTTGCCTTTTCTCTTCTGGTATCTTGGTCTCAGTATATCTCTTTCACATAAGTCTATCTCTCTTTAAAACATAGGATTTGGAGGAAAGCAGTACTCTTTTTCCTACTTCCTTTTTTTCTCTTCTGTTATATTCCATGGCAGCTAGAACAGATTATTTAAATTATTTCAGAGCTGAAATGATTTCAAATTAGGAAGTTAAGAAGGGCAGAGCTAATTATGATAAATGCTTGTGAAGCTTTTATGTTCTCTAATACAAAATAATATAAAGTGTACTTTACATTACTTAATATAAAGTTTAAGAAAGAGGAAGGAATTAAAATGGATGAGGTTTCAGCTTCATTATTGGGATAATGATGTCATTGACAGAAAGAAGGAAATCAGGAAAGGAAATTATTTGCCAGGGTGTAAAAGGATGACTTTGTTTTTAGACATGTGAAATTGGCTACTTTTACAGATGTTCTTCCAATTATGTTTAATCTAAATCTATGTATTTAAAAGCTCAGGATATCAAAGTGATGTGGCTGATGTAAACATCAGAAGGTGGCAGATACCAGTTGTTAGGATTAGGTCATGTGAGGAATTCACGATGTCTGTCTTCTTTGGCAAAAGATAGGTTTATTTAGGGAAGGGGTTATAGAAAAAATGATGGGATATAATAGATACCAGGAATGGTAAGTATGAACTAGAGTGGAAGAGCATATGAAAAACAAGTTCCTTAATGGGAACTCACAATTACCCAGTAGAAAGAGAGTACCCCATGAGGTTGGGGAATGTCCTTAGCTAGCAGGCTAACTTCTGATAGGGATTTAGCACCTTAAAAGGGTTAGTTAGCTATAAGGGGGAGAAGTTGGACTGAGAAGCATAGTGGAGTTAAGAGACATACTGCTTGGCATGGGGGGGTATAAAGGGAAAGAAGCATGATTTAGAGTGCCAGAGGTAAACTGACCCAAAGGAGGACTGTTGTGAAGGCATGAGCCATAAGTTGTTTCATAGGGAAATTTTTAGTTTTAGGTATTTGTCATAATTTGGATTTGGCACTAATTACCTCCAGAGAGTAGAACCACAGAACTAAACTAATCTTCATTATTAGAGCCTTCCTCATGAAAAGGAATTTATAATACCAGTGAGTCCCATGGCACAACTCCAGTATCAATATTCTCTTCACCTATACTCATTTTTAGTGCTTCTGGATAGGTCTGTGAAATTTGATAATTGAATTTTTGATATTCTTTTTAAGAGAGAAAGAATTCATATATAGAATGATGGCTAGCAGTATAATAATTTCAATTTTACTGCCTATGCTTTTCATTGGTCAGACTTCTGATAATATTACATATCTCTGTTACTAGCCAAAAATGAACCTGAGGAAATTGCTCATCTCAATACCAATTTACTTTAACTTGACATTGTTGTTGTTGGGTTTTTTTTCATATTTTAAAAAAGAAACTCTATGTGGATCACAACTTAGCATTTTCACTCTTTTTGTTGCTGTTTGCTTGCATTTTATTTTCTTTTTAATTTTTTCCTTTTTGATCTATTTTTTCTTGTGCAGCAAAATAATTGTATAAATATGTATGTATATATTAGATTTAACATATTTTTACCATGTTTAACATATATTGGATTACTTGCCATCTAGGGGAGGAGATGGAGGGAAGAGGGGGGAGGGAATTGGAACACAAGGTTTTGTAAGGGTCAATGTTGAAAAATTATCCATGCATATGTTTTCTGAAATTTAGCTACAATGTTCCTTAGGGTTTTCTTTTTGAGGTCTCTTTCAGGAGGTGATTGGTGAATTATTTCAGTGGCTATTTTAACACTTTGGTTTTAGGACATTCAGGCAGTTTTCCTTGATGATGATGATTCCTGAAGGATGATGTCTTTTTTCATCATGGTTTTCAGGAAATCCAATAATCCTTAGATTGTCTCTCCTAGATCTATTTTTCTAGTTGTTTTTCTGATGAAGTATTTTAAATTTCCTTCTATTTTTTCAATTTATTTGGGCTTTGTTTGGCTGATTCTTGAAGTCTCATTAAGTCATTGACTTCCATTTGTTCCATTATAATTTTTAGTGAATTATTTTCTTCAGTTAGCTTTTTTATCTCCTTTTGCATTTTGTTCATTGCAATTTTTTTCCATTTTACAAATTCTATTTTTCAATGAATTGGTTTCTTTTTCATATCTATTTTTTAAGGAGTTATATGCTTTTTCCATTTCATCAAATCTATTTTAAGAAGTTTTTAAAGATAATTTCTATTTTTTTCTTTTCTATACTCTCTTGCAAAGATCTCATTTCCTTTCTCCATGTTTCTTCTAACTCTCTTTTAAGATCCTTTTTGAATTTTTTTGTTTGTTTTTGGTTTTTTGGTTTTTGGTTTTGTTTTATTTGGCTAAGGCAATTGGGTTTAAGTGACTTGCCCAGGGTCATATAGCTAGGAAGTGTTAAGTGTCTAAGACCAGATTTGACCTTAGGTTCTCTTGACTTCAGGGCTGGTGCTCTATCCACTCTGCCACCTAGCTGCCCCCCCCTTTTGAATTCTTCTAAGAGATCCTTGTGAAATGGGGACCAACTCATATCACCCATTGAGACTTCATCTGGAGCAGATTTTCTTTTAGGATCCTCAGGGTATGAAGTCTGTTCTCTTTCTCCATAAAAGCTGTCTTAATCTGCTGCTAATTTGAGGGAAGCTCAGAGGAGGGCAGAAAGATATATGTTTACTCTATACCATCTTGTCTCCATCCCCTTTTTGCATATGTTTTGAAAATTAAAAGCTTTGATAAAAAAATGCTTTGAAAATGAGATAGAGAGAGAAAGAGAGAGAGAGAGAGAGAGAGAGAAAGAGAGAGAGAGAGAGAGAGAGAGAGAAGGAGGGAGGAAGGAAGGAAGCAAGGAAGGAAGGAAGGAAGGAAGGAAGGAAGGAAGGAAGGAAGGAAGGAAGGAAGGAAGGAAGGAAGGAAGGAAGGAAGGAAGGAAGGAAGGAAGGAAGGAAGGAAGGAAGGAAGGAAGGAAAGAAACTCTAGACTGGCTCTATGAATGGTTAATCTGAATAATAAGTACTCTTCTCTTCCCAGGACTGAAGAGCAGATGCCTGTTCAGAAAAGGAAGTCTGCGACTATCATTATCACTTCCTTATTCCTGGAAGACAAATGTCTTTCAATGCAGCCTAATATTCTATTTGATATCTTGGCTGCAATTGTAAATTCTTGCCTCAGCTCATATTGGCATAAGCACAACTTCTCTTAACCTTTTTTTTTTCCCCAAGACCTTATATTTATCTATACTAAAGTTTATCTTCTTAGCTTCCTGAAATTTTCCAAATCTTTTTGGATCTGGATCATGTCATTCAGCTTTCTTTCCCAGGTTTAATATAATTTTAATGTAATGTAATGTAAACATTTAATGTAATATAATGTAACTATCATTTTTGATTTCTGGGTTCATATCTGTTGATGCTTGTCAAATTCATGATTTTTTTTGATTTAGAAGCATGTGATTGTGTTTCTTATCTGAAGAGGCAAAGGAGCTTCTACCACTGAGTCAGAAATAATGGTTGGAAATCAGTCGAATCAAATGATTGGAATATGAGCAGACATAAAAAGCCTATGAATTCCACCATCCCCTGTAGTTTATTAGACCTGCATACTCACTTCATAGCTTATTGTTAATAGTATCTGAATGGGGAAGGCATTGATTAATGGCCTACTGCCAGATCAAAATCAAACATAAAATTACAAAAATCCCTGGCACTAAGGATTAGAAGGAATCTCAACAGATTTCTAGCCTAACCCAAACATTAAAATAATTCAAATATTTAATAAGTAGTCTTTTAGTATCTCATAACATCCAGAGAAGGGAAACTCCCTATCATCTCCTGAGATAAACAATGGTTTTTTTGGCCAGCTCTAAGTGTTAAGTTTTTCCTGACATCAAGCCCAAATTTGCCTCTTTTCAATTTCTCTCCTTGGTTCTTGGCTTTCTTCCTTTGAGAACAAATGGAATAAATCCAATCCCCCTTCCCTATGACATCCTTCAAACACTTCAAAATAATTGTCATGTCCATTTTGAATATTCTTCAGGCTAACTGGAATTCCTCCAACCATTGCAATATGGATTCAAGCTCTTTACCATCCTGGTAGTGCTCTGTTGGATTCTTTCCAGCTTATCAGTAGCCTCCTGTGATGACAGAACACTACACCAGATGCTGGTTGTTCAGAAAAGGAAGCCTGAGACTGTCTCTATCACCTCTTTGTTCTTAGGAGTTAAATGTCTTTCAGTACAGCCCAGCATCCTATTTGATATATTGGCTATACTTTTATATTTTTGCCTCTTGGCTCATATGTGTAAGCACAGCTTCTCTGGACTTTTATTTTTTTTTCAAGACCTTATATTTATCTCTACTAAAGTTTATCTTAGCTTCCTGAAATTTTTCAGACCTTTTTGAATCTGGATCTTATCATTCAGTGTATTAGGTATCTCGCCCAGTTTTCTATGAGTAAAATATTACGTTTAGTTTCTAGGTTCATATTTGTTGATGCTCATTAAATTCATGATAATAAAAAAGAAAAAAAAATTAAAAGAAAATTGTGGTGTTTTTCTTCTTTAAAATAATGGTTCTCTCTGGGAGAAAGCAGGTATCTTGGGGAGGTTTTCTGGAGGCAGCCTTAGTTGTAGTTGAAAGTAATAATCACCCAAATACAGCCAGCTGATAAAAGTTCAAATCTTTTATTGCTTCCTCCAAAATAGTCCGGTTAGTTTTTCTTAGAGGCCTATCTTTCTGCTTGGTTCCAAGAGCTCCTTCTGAATGTCTCCAAATCCAAAGGTTTGTCCTTCAGCCTCCAGCCAGCCAAATGGAAAATGGAATGAATCTCTCTTGCCTCCTTCATTGGGGCTCGGCTAGCTTTCTGGAGAGCCTTTCAGACCAGCTAGGTCTCAGTGGGGGAAATGCAGGAGCCCAGCCACCACAGTGGTGTGAGATGAAGTGAATCTGGTTGCGCCTCGGAGAAAGGGCTTCTCCTGAACTGACTTGATGCTCCCCTGACTGGGCCTCTGTCTGCTTCTTATTTATGATCTCTTCTGAGAGAATGGGATTATGGGTTTCCTCCCAGAGTGCTCTCTGGCCCTAAGAGCTTCAAGGGAGGTGTGAATTCACAAAGTTACAAAGTTTACTTTGTGAATCTCCCATACTTGTGAACTACAATGAGTACTGGTGTGAACACAAGCATTGTATCAATTAGTTCTATTTAGTACCTTGTTTCAGGTTCTGGCCCAAAACATCTCCTTGTAAGATCAGATCAATGATACTGAACCATGCTAAATTAGATAATTATTGCCTCTATCAACTCTAATGGCTTAACAATTTGTAAAGATTCCAACAGAAAATTATAACCTTGCAACCAATACTTTCCAGTAAATACATGAAATTTGTCTAGGTAATCAAAATATTTTCCCTTTAAATAAATTCATGAAATATAAAACATAAATTATTAATGATAAACTATTTGGGGTTTGTTTGTTGTGAAATTGCATTGGCAGATTTGATATTCTAAAATTATGAGCCCCAAGGAATAAATACAAATTATTTGATCAGGCTCAAAAATAGATAAATAGATATAGATACCCTTATGTTTGCCTTTCATTTTTGGTCCATTGTAATTTTTGTCTATACTTAATCTGTGTTTTTACAAAGTAAAGGTCATTAAATTTTCTAGATCCTTTATGATAGTATCTTTCATGTTAGAAAAGGACAGAAATAAGAACTGTTAATAAAAATCTTTGTTATTGACATTTGCTCTTTGTGATCTAGGCCTGTAGTATAATATATTTTCATATTCCATTATTTAAGCTGTTCTAACTTTTGGATTACATTATTAATAATTTTTCCTGGAATAATTTTATAATTAAAAAAAGTTTAACAATTATCAATTGTATAATGTTCTATTAGGCCTAAAGATAATATAAAATTTAGATAAGGAATAAACCTTACCCTCATGGTATTTGATTACTATGTATGTGACATATACATAGATAAATAAAATATATAATCAAATTGCTAATTGCTTCAGAGAGATGCATGGTGATACTGAAATCAAGAGACATTATTACTTATAGTGGTGGGATCATGGAAGGCTTCAAAGAAGATATTATGATAGCCTTAAATCTTAAAGTAAAGGAAATTATTCAGCAGATGAAGCAGAGAGGGAAAACATCGCCTACATACGAAATAGGATGATCAAAGACATAAAAACTGGGAAATGTGGGCCAGAGAATAGTAGAGAGAATAATATAAAATGAGATAGATTATTTTTAAAAAAAGAGTGATGCTAGGTTGTCAATAATCTTGCATTCCATGGAGAGCAGCTTGAACATTAATTAGGAAGCAATAGAGAGTCAGTGAAGTTTTTTTTTCTTTTAATTTTTAAGCATAATACATTTTCTAATCATGTTACTGAATGATATTAATGAAATCTAATTCCATTAGTGATGTTTGTAAAAGCATTCTAAGTCTTTTTTAATGAACAATGAATCACTTGGATACTGACCAACTCATTAAAAAAATAAACAACTTACCTATGATTTCATTAATATAGTAAATTTTCATTCAGGAAATTCTACCGATGTGAATCAGCAACTGTAGCCAACTTTGTAGTCTTTCTAAGAATTTCCTGAGACACTGAGAAATTAAGTGTCTGTGGTCATAGCCAGCAGTATGTGTAAAAAGCAGGTTTGTTGTCATCTCCCTCTCCTAGGCAGGGATAAGTATACCAGTAGGAGCCCCTGGGATGTGTGTGCATGTGTATGGGGAGGAAATGAGAAGGATGCTGAGATCAAAGCTGAATGGAGCATTCCATTCATTGTCATAGAGATGTCATGCAGGAACCATTAGACAGTGACATGTTAGAATTGGATTCCAGGATTCTGGAAAAAGATTGACAGATAATTTTAGAAGAAAGTAAGGAGTAGCAGAATAACAAACAAGTTCAGAAAGGTTTTGGGGTCTGTTTGTTTAGAATTCTCCTTCTTGACATTCTATGGGATGTCCAACATCCATGTGTTTTGTCTCCCCAGATATTTTTATTTGTAGAAACTAGCAGGAGTTGCTGAAATGAGTGACTGATAAAAGTGTTTGAGTACATTAAAGAGGACAATGACTGATGAACTCTATAAGCACTCCTCAGAGACATTATCCTTCTTCCCCTGACTCTTTTCCAAGGTCCTTTTCTTCATTTTTCCCTTGGGAAAAAAGATAAATGGAAAGGATATTTCTGCTCCTATGGACAAAGACATTTGAACATAGCCTCTGTATGCTATATAGAGGTTACATATATAAGCAGATGACTGGAATGGAGTTTAAGATGGTGATGGCTGAGAGGCTTGTTCACTCTATGAACAATCTCACCCCTGGAAAGAGTCTGAAAGGAGAAATAAGAAGAGGACAGTGGCAACACATATAAGCACAAAAGAATCACAAAGACCATTTACTCTCTCTCTCTCTCTCTCTCTCTCTCTCTCTCTCTCTCTCTCTCTCTCTCTCTATATATATATATATATATATATATATATATGCAATATAAAAAGAGAAATCTTTATAGATTTTTCTGTGTTTACATATTAATACAAATCTACTTTGAACTGTCTAATGAAAATATATACAGAATGAACAAAAATGTTTCCCTTCTCCCTAGCAAAAAATAACAACTCTGCAACTTCTCATATCTCTTGCTGGAAATTAGAACTAAAAATGATTAATTCCCCTAACCTCACAAGGATTAGTGGCCATTCATTGATTTTATTTGAAAAGGGAGAACAAAAGTATGGTTAGGCACAGATCACTGAATGCAAAAGAAGCCATGACCAGGAATTTCTGATTCTAGGAGTTAGAGAAGTAGTATATTTCTCTGACTCCCTGGATGAGCAGAAGAATAATGACTCTGAAAGCTGTTTATGTCCTCACAAATAATTGTCCTTAATCAGTAAAATAAACATCTTCACTAGGTTCAGCAGTTAAAATATAGTCATTCATATTATTCACTCTAGAAGGAATAACTTGGGGAAATAAAACTCTAAGTATCTCCTCATGTAGTGGTAAGACAGAGGATGCTATCCCTAAATTTGTTTTTTTGCTCTCTTCTTTCTGGCATCTGCCAACATTCCCTGTGGACCTCTTCCCAGCAATCCTGGTTCCAGTATGCCATTGACTGATGGATGCTGAGTATCATCTCCTTGGCAATCTTGAGGTACTTGGAGAAGTCCTATTGTAAGAATTAGGAGTTTGCCCATACTTTTCATCTGGGTCACAATCATCATCTGCAGACACTTGTTGAGTTCTGCCTACAGGACAACACACATCTACCAGTCACCCATCCACTCATTTCAAAAAAATTCTTTTAATTGCATTGAAAAGTAGAAAGTTTCAGGCTTTGCCTCTAATTCATGCTGCAGTTTTGCTTTCTTCTACTAGATCATGATATTTTGGCTTTGGTCTCTTATATAGGCTTTGTTCTCTGGCTATTCCCTCAGACCAGGTTTGATTCTTTCTTATTTATTCTCAATCTCCTACTCACATTGGCTTATTTACTTAAAACCTATTTTTGGCTTGCTTGCTCTGCTTTTACCTAACTCCCTAGACCTACATGTTAGTTTTGTCTTCTGAATTTCTTATATTTTTGTGACCCTTCTTTCTATAATAATTTATTGCAATTAATTGTGTTCTCTTGGCCATATATCAGAACATCAACTGTGGCCTTTTCTCTGGCTTTCTACTGTTTTCTGTTATCTGCTGGTAAATGAATACACTCATGTTACCATGTGCACATGCACCTGAGTGTACACACACTCAGATCCTATGGTGCAATTCTTTTAGTCTCCCTAGACTCAGTTTCCCTAATCCTTTCGTCTCTTTTAGCATTCTTTTTATTCCTTGTATTCTTCCCTTCATATTCCTGACCTCTATGTAACCTTTTTCCTCCCAGAATGATCAGGGCCCCCAAACCATGGCTCTGTATGAAAGTCTTCTCTTGCATCATAATTTGTCTCCAAGTGGGTTTCTGTAGTTTCCTGCAAACTTGGGGCAAGAATACAGAATAGAGTATCAAAGACAAGGCCCTAAAAATGAGGAGTCAATCAGTGGGCTAGCCAAGCAATACTAAGACCACTAGTGCATATACTTAGAAAGTACCTTAAAGAACATCTAGTGCTACCATCCCATTTTATGAGGAAATTGCAGAGATAAGAGCCTTTGGGCCATTAGTAATTGTTTAAAATGATTGACTAAAAATTCCATTTGGAATCCCTTGTATTTGTACCTTATTGTCCATGTCAAGGAATCATAGACAAGTATAAGAATGTATACAGATTTTGTGAATCTTTTGTGTAAAAATAAATCAGGTTTGTGCCAATATTAGAAACATGATTGCAGGAAAACATGACATAGCCACAAAAATGGGAACTTAGAGAACAAAAGGAATTCATGTCCTTTTTTTCTACATCTTCTTATCTGATTCATCTATCATATCTGAATCCACTTTTCTCACAATACCAATCAATGCTGCTTTATCTTATTAAGATATGGAAGCAACAACAACATCAACAACAAAAAGTTATGTTTTAAAAATCAAAGAATTAAAAAAAAATTCTTCTCCAGCTTTTCTCCCCACCACCAACTCTACTATCTGACTAGACTGCCTGACTACTGTTCCTTGAGCATTAAGTTCCATTTCCCAACTCTATGCTTTTTGTACTGGTTGTACCTCCTGCCTGAAATGCTAAGTCTCCTCATCTCACCTTTCAGTTTCCCTTGCTTCTTTCAAGGTTCATCTTAAATCCTATTTTTTACAGGAGGCTTTTCTCAGTCTTCCCATCTGCTAATGCTTTTCTCTTCCAAACTGTCTTCATTTATTTTGCATATGCCTTGAATTGCTTGATTATTTAAATATATGTGCTAGGTAACAGTAATACAAAGACAAAGATCAAACAGTATCTGCCTTCAGTGAACTTCGGTTTTATTGGGAGAGACAATAAACATTCATACCTTTTTATATGTAGCAATAAATTATATAAAATATGCAATGCAAGGCACATATTGTCTCCCCATCATTTTCCTTTCTTTATATCTTCAGCCCTGACATGTAAGTACTTAATAAGAACTTCTTGATTGACTAATCAAAATGTTTTCTAATTTTTGATATTTGGTAAAAAAATTTATTAAAATCACTTATTTATGAATCTAAGATGATATTTTAAAAAAGTATATATGTCTTACAAAGTACTCTCCTAATCAGATATTGCACTCTCTATGTCTCTGCTCCTTTGAATTCCTTTATTCTTACATTTGAAGAAAACTTTAATAAAGAGACATCTCATTCTTTTCTCCACTATTTTCTCTTATGCATAGAGAAAATTGGTTTTGCATTAATGTCTGTTTATTTTGGGGAAGTTGGAGGAGAATGGACCAGTGATTTTATCAGTGTAGGGAATTCCTGGGATGGGAATTTGCTCTGCAATGCAGGTTAATTATCAACAATCAGTAAATGAGTCTAATATGTACCATTGTAGGACAATGTGGTAGGTACTAGAGATATACAGAAAAACAGATGAAGTCATCTTCATCCTCAAAACCTTAAATTCTGTTGAGAGAGACTGCATGTACATATATATGTGCACATATCTATTTTTTTATGTAATATTTATTTAAAAATATAATACTGTCACTGATTGGTTTATTGGTTGTCCTTCATTCTGTTTTTTTCCTTTTTCTTTTTATCTTTTTTTATCATAGCTTTTTATTTACAAGATATATGCATGGTTAATTTTACAGCATTGACAATTGCAAAACCTTTTGTTCCAACTTTTCCCCTCCTTTCCCCCACTCCTTCCCCCAGATGGCAGGTTGACCAATACATGTTAAAGATGTCAAAGCATAAGTTAATTACAATATATGTATACAGGACCATACATTTTGCTGTACAAAAAGAATTGCTGTACAAAAAAAAAGATTTTTTAAAAAATTTTAATAGCTTTTCATTTACAAGTTATATGCATGGATAATTTTACAGCATTGACAATTGCCAAACCTTTTGTTCCAATTTTTCTGCTCCTTCTCCTCACCCCTTCCTCTAGATGGCAGGATGACCAATACATGTTAAATATATTAAGTATAAATTAAATACAAAATAGGTATACATGTCCAAAACATTATTTTGCTGTACAAAAAGAATTGGGATTGTCCTTCATTCTTGAAGAAGACCAAAGTGACAGCACTATGTTGGACTCAAGGTACAATGTGCCTGATTGTGGTTGATCTGACCAATATAAGTTCAGAAGGCTCTACCACATGTTGGGTACAGATTTTCTATATGAATATTTGAAGTAGAAACACCTCTAAATTTGTACATTAGGAATGAGGTGAATAGGATCATAAAAAAAATCTTAAAGGAGAAAGTTTTTGGACTGAGGATACTAAGGATGCTTAATGCATTCTAAGCATGGTGGAACTCTTGCACAAACATATGAAAATAGGAACTCATATGTTTTACATATCTATAATATGAATTATATGTATTTCAATAAATAAACATTTATTAGGCACCAAATAATGTCCAAGAATTGTAGTGGAAATACAAAATAGCTAATATAAGGTAGAGATCATTTGAAATTAAACATTAAATAACTTGCCCAAACATCAATTAGCAAATATACATTAGAACCAAAATCTGAACCCAATCTTTCTCCTTGCTAATCTTCTGTGTTCCTTTATATGTAAGTATCATGACTGAAAACTGCGTACTAGCTAATGTCCAGAGTAAAGAAAGAAAAATCAGTGATTTGAGGGATGGAGAGTTGTTTCATCTGATTCTGGCAAAACTACCTTTGGATTACAAAGGAGAGATTTGATTACCATGTAACCCCTTATATGTGATGAAGTGTAAAATTCAAACATGGTTGTGAAATCCAGCTCTAGTTATTTACCAAGAAGCTAAGTATAGCTATCACTTTAAATGTTTATGTTTATGTTGAAGTAGAAACTTCTGTTTAAATGATTAGTGTAGTATACAGGAAGACTGGGGAGCCTGAAGATTTGGATTAGGATCAAAGAGCATTAGGATTCTGCTATTTCTTACCTAAAGGATATTGAACAAAGCTTCTGTTATCATCTGAGTCTCGATGCCTTCATCTTTAAAATGTTTTTATTAAGTTGTGTCTCACCCTTTGTGGCATCATTTAAGGGTTTTCTTGGCAAAGGTACTGGAATAGTTCACCATTTCCTTCAATAAATAGGGTTAAATTACTTGTCTGGAGTCATTGAGGTAGTAAATGCCTCAGTCTAGATTTGAATTCAGGTCCTCCTACTTGCAGATAGTCATTATAACATCAAGCTGCCTCTATAAAATGAGGGGATAAACTTATGTAGCAAGGAGCCAAATCATAGAATATTGCTAGATTTGTAGACTAAAAGGTTTGATTAAAGTCTTATCTCAAATCCTTATTAACTGTGTGATACTGGTCAAGTCATTTACCCTCTTTCTGCCTCAATTTCCTTATCCATGAAATGGGAATAATAATAGCACCTACTTCACAGGATTGTTGTAAGGATCAAATGATATAACATAGATATAGCAAACTTTAAAGAACTATATAAATCCTAGTTATTATTAGATAATTTCTGAGATAATTCCTGTCCCAGTTTTAAAGCCCATGAGTTCTATAATATTGATCTGAACATAGGTCTACACTATTGTGAGATACTCTTAGAATAAGATTTCTTTGCAAGATAAAAATAGGCCCTGAAAAAAAATACAGATTTTGGTTCGCCCTCAGGTTTTATAAAAGTTAGTTTTAGAGAGAAAAGTCAGACCTATATTTGTAATGATTTGCTGGATTAGGCAATAGAAGGCTATTTCTGAATTATGATTCATTGGTTGGACTGAAGTTTAACATTTTAATAACTGTAGGGAGAGATTTGCCTAGCAAATAAGTTTGAAGAATATTTAATCTACATAAGAGAACAAATTGTTCAGGTCCTTAGCTATGCCTATTTGCATATATGCCATATGCTAATTACAAGTGAAACTTTTTCAACTAAACAAATCTAACTTTCCATAGTACTTTGAAGAACTTTTTGTTACTAGATATTAAACAAAATTTAAATGTATTGAAAAAATATTCCAAAAGACTTTTCAATAAGTAAAATGGATTTTCACTAAAAATTATTGTAGCTTAATATCCCTTTTGTATAATTGTTTCTTATCTTCAGTGTTGGTCTTGGGGAAAGAGTTTTAAGTAATAACAGCTGCCACTAAAGATTTGAAGCAGATCATTTTTCCTCTTTGAGCCCGTTTTTTCATCTACTGTGTAAAATGTGATATTTGGATTAAATGAGTTGTAAAATTCTTTCCAAATCTATAGTGTTTTTCCCTGGAAAAGGAAGAAGTTGAAGTAGGCATTGAAGACTGAAAAAGGAAAGAGGCAAAAAAGAAGAAAGAATACTCTATTGTAAGGAAAATAAATATCCTCGATTAGATAACAAAAAACTCTAGCAATTTTAAAAAATTGCTCTGAAGAACAACAGCAACAACAACAAAAATCAAATGGATTGGGTACAGGATATTGTCATTTTTGAACTATGCTGTTTGTACTCCAGCCATACTTACCAACCTCTATATCCCCTCTTACTCATATCTTGAATTCTGATTCTAAGATCACTCTCAGCTCTTGTAGGTGAGTCTTTTGTCTTATATTATCCAGAATCAGGTCTCCATGTCACTTTCTGTACATTTTGAAACCATTCTGTCCCCTTCAAACTCTCTTTTAGATATTTACTTCCCCTATTAGAACATAAGTTCTTTGAGGACAGGAACCATCTAATTTACTTATATCTGTATCACTAGGGATTAGCATTGTGCCTAGAATACAATAATAACACTTATTATTAATTCATTCCATGCTCAAATATATAGAATGAAAGGCTAGGGATATGATAAAACTCATTAGATTACGGAAAATACCCCACCAAAACAATCTTTGGGAAAAGTATGCAAATGCCAGATATTAGACCAAGAATTATAACTTGAGCTTTACAATGAAGTCAAGAATTAAAATTGTATTTCTATCTTTTGCATATCTTATCTCATATGTTAAAATAAAATATCATATTAGATAATAATAGCAAATGTACTCTGAATCACTATTTGAGGTCCAGATTATATTATATTTGACTCTCATTGTTCTAGAATACCATAAAGGTTTTTAGAGAGTTTCCTCTCTGCCATTGGCTTGAGACTCTACTAGATGTATTTCTTTATTATTAGGTTTCATTAACTAGTACCCCAGTTCCATTTAACTACTTTTTATTGATTAGCCTTTACAAAAAGATATGTACTTCAAAGATAGAGCAAGAATCAATATGCAAACATTGCCCTTTCAAGCACACATTCTCCTCAAACATCTGTGTTTCTGAGATTTGGCTCTTTCTTAGCACAGTTCTTGTATAGCATTAATTCAGCAAACTTTTACCTCCAGATGTGGCCTAATTCCTAGGTGTATTTTTTCCTCAGCTATTGTTGGTCTGGATCCAAAAAATCACTCCTTGTTTCTAGTGGCATCAATATTGAACTTCCTATACTTGGTTTAGACTTTGACTCCCAGGTTCCTGTGGCTCATTCCTCTGACCTTTTGAAAGTTCCAAGGTTGGCAGACCCACTCCTATTATGTAGAGCATAAAAGAACAAATACAGAGGACTGTATCATTACTTGGGGCCACATGGCCTCAATAAGGGAGAAGCCTTCAATGTTTTTCTCTAGTACTTTTTAAGAGACCTTAAAGCTTGGTCTCTCACTAGATGCTATGAGCAAAGCAATCAAACTATGAATGGAATAGCAGAAAGGATTGGGACAAAAGAGATAGAAACTGACTTACGGATTTTTGAATGCTTCCCCAGGTAAAGATCCTCTCATTTTCCACCACCTGGCTACCTCACTGGAAACAATTCAAGAATGTTCATACATTCTACAGTCTTATAAGGTATATGTATGTGTGTGTGTGTGTGTGTGTGTGTTTGTGTGTGTGTGTATCCTTTATACTGTATCATGACTTTCCCATCTTTCCTGGGAGAGAAATGCTCTCCAAGGTATACTGTACATGTTCTAGATTCCCATTATATAACAATACTAAATTAAGCAAAATCATATTAAATACAATCAAATAAAGGATACTTAGAAGAAAAGGGAAGGTAGTATAAGAAGAAAAGATAGAAGGTCTTCCTAAAGAATTATTGTCATCACGTTTGAATTTCAATTGTTTTCCGTCAATGTTGTTTGTTAACATGTCTTCAACATGTCACTAATATGATTATTTCCTCCAAAGGTACAGATTACACCCTATCCACAACTTCTGCTATGTGCTTTTTATTTGATTCTTACTCTAAATCAGAGGGTACATTGAATTTGCTTTTGCTCCTTCCTTTTATGTGTCCCTATTATTATAGGTCCCCATATATATGGGGAAGCTGGTCAAAAGGAATGGATTAAGCAGAGACTGTCATGGGCAAGTAACAACAAAAAGGCTAATATAGCTAGATTGCAGAGTACATGGAGGAAGGTAGAATGTAAAAAGACTCAAAAGATAAGAAAGAGCCAGGTATGAAGGGCTTTTAAAGACAAAAAGATTTTATATTTGATCCTGGGAGTGATAAGTAACTACTGGAATTTATTGAGCAGGAAAGTAATAAAGTCAAACCACTATGCTTTTTGATAGACTGGAATGGGAAAAATTTTTCGGCAAGGAAATCCATCAGAAAACTGTTCCTATCATCTAGGCTTGAGGTTATAAGCATCTGAAGGAAGGTGGGGATAGTGAGAAAAGAGAGAAGGGACTGGATATGAGTGATGTGAAGGTAGGGATGATAAGAATTGACAACAGAGTAGATTTTTGGAGTGTGAGAGAAGTTAAAGATGATAAAGTTGTATGCCTGTGTAAAGACTGAGTTAGCACCCTAGATGCCTTAGAATCAACTGGAGTCAAGATAACCAAAAGTCCTTGGTCTTTATTCTTGGTCTTTAGGGGTAGAAGTGAAAGGGATGGACACAGGATTTTCATGACCTTTCTTCTCCTCCTCTACCGCCAAACTGACTCTGGCTTGTCTTATTCCACCCCCTAATCCCTCCCACAATTCTCTATATACACCAAAATATCGAATCAGCACAGAATAGTGAGAAGGGCCATTTTCCAAGCATATGCTAATAGAGTATTGTACAATCAGTAATTAGCTTTAAGTGCTTGGTTGACCAACCCCAGTGCATCAACTCAGTTTCAGCCCTTTACTTGCCTGGGTGACTGGGAGGAGGGTGTATCACTGATAGGAATAGGGAAGTTGGGAAGGGAAGATTATTTTTTGGGGGGGAAATAATATTTCTTAAGAGTGTTCTCCATGGGATATAATTGTAATAGAATACTAATGCTCTGTAAGAAATGATGAACTGGTTGCTTTAGGGAGAAAAAGCATGGAAATATGAACAGGACTAAAAGAATAGTGTATATAGTAATAGAATTATTTTTAGAATAATTGAATTATACTCAAATAAGCAGTATTTGAGAACCTATGAAGAAAGATGCTATCCATTTCTAGAGAAAGAATTATAAATAGAAATGTGTATAGTATGGTTTTGTGTATGTATATGAAGGAGAGAGAAAGAGAAAAGAGAGAGACAGAGACACAGACAGAGAGACAGACAAAGACAGAGACAGAGAGAGAGAGACAGAGACAGAGAGAGACAGAGTCAGAGAGAGACAGAGAGAGAGAGAGAACGAAAGAGAGAGAGAGAGCAAAAGAGAGGGAGGAAGGGAGGGAGGAAGGGAAAGAGAGAAACAGAGAAATGGTAATGGTATTCCTTAGTGCCAGAGAAGGAGGGAGGGAGGAAGATTTAAACTTAAAAATGTAACAAAAATAAATAAAATTTAAAAAAAAGTATGTTCCTTTGGTTTCCAGGAGCTCCAGAATGATAAGTACAGAAACAAGGTGAGATAGAGTCTACTGTGTGCCAGATGCTGTGCTAAATGTCTTAGAAATATTAGTTTGATCCTTACAACAATTCTGGTAGGTAAGTTCTATTATTAATCCCATTTTACAAAAGAGGAAACTGAGGCAGGATGAAATTAAACTACTTATCCAGTCACACAAATAGTCAGTAGCTAAGGATAGATTTGAATACCAAGTCTTCCAGACTACACGTCCCTATCTACTCTAGCACTTAGTTATCAATTTATTGAGAGTAAGAATGGTCATGCGATCTGAATGCATTCCTACACAAAATATTATCTATGATCATGGGAGCTTTGAGGCTATTTGCATATAATTAGAAACTCTTGTACAGAGTTATAATCGAGGTATTAGCAGGAGGTTTTATTATTTTGTTTTAGGATAAATGTAAAAGATAACATAAAACAATCTTGTATTCAGGAGAGTAGTCAGTTAATATGGACATGAACAATACAAAGAAGTTCTATTTCTAAGCTGTCTGACCGCTGCTAGGGAGATAGACTTGAGTTGTTTTAGGTGAGAGACCAAAGGCATTTTGATATAAGTGCTTTCATCTTTTCCCTTACTATTCTACAAAATGCCTATATTCATAAATTTTCTATTAAGTATTATTAATTCATATAATTAATTCAAAGTTTTAAGTGAACTCTTTGAGGACGGGAACTGGTTTTGCCTTTATATCTCCAGTGTAGGATAGTGCCTGGCACATAGGAAGAACTTAATAAATGCTTATTGACTGATTGATTTGCATTCTCAGAGAAAGAAAGACCTTTGTAATTAGAAAAAACAGGAAAGAGCATTATATTATATAGAATTATATACATAATAAAAGCCATAACCCCAAATCAAATACTATCCCCCAAAAGAAAAATCACAACAGTCATGTGTAATGGGTACTACAACAGAAATTTACAATCCTGCTGTAGCATTGGAAGAACTTTAGTGTATAAGAAGATCAAATTTTGTTTCAGGAAAAGCTTGGAATTATTGATAGCTCCCAAAGGCAATCAATCCAGTCAACTCTTTTCCTTTTGTTAGGTACTGGACCCTTTTATTTGCACATGTATGAATGCATGTATGTATATGTATATAAACATATATATATATTTATATTTACATATAGGCATATTACATATATGTATACATGTAATATGGAACAAATGTTCAAAGTTATCCACCAGACATATATAACAATATTGACAAAAGAAAATTTTTCATCCACTTAGCTTTCATTGTGTGATTTCTTAAATCATACTTGAGTGTGTCAAATTTGTTAAAAGATTCTAGCATAACCCCCAGGCTTAACACACTCAGCATAGTGCTATACACAAATAAGAGGATCAAAAGGAATTTCCTACAAGAAATTTCTGTTTAAACTCTGTATTGCATTGCTTAGTGTTGCCTATTTTAAATCACAAAGTACACCCTCAAACATCCTCAGCAACCAAACAAGTTATATAAGACTTCATTTTATCTCATTGTACCATATGACTATTTCAGATTATTTCTGGTCAAAGTGAGGTTCCTGTAATTTATGGGAAACCTATTCATTATGCCCTCATACATCTGAATAAATACAAGCAAAATACTTTTGTTTATGATGTGTGTTATACAAGAGTCAATGAAGTACAAATAATTGCTAAAAGATAAATTTCATTTCTGGAATCTGGATTATAGCACATTTACTTGAAATTCATGAAACTGTAATGATACTAAAGGATGAACTGTCTTAGTGTCTTTCTTTTAGTAGCCAAGTATTAATGTTGAGCAAAAGGTAAGATTTTGAGAATTTAAAAATCAGAAGAAACTCATTGCCAATTTCAAGATTATATGTTAGTGATATATCCTTTCTCTTCATATGTTGGTGGCAAACAACTTACTCACTTCAGAAAAAATGATACATCAAGACTTCCTGACTGAATTGTCTGTTTAGTCTTCTGATTTTATTGAGTCTTTAAGTTTTTCATTTTCTTTCCATTAACAATACATGGAAATGTTCTTAAGTCCTCCACCTATATCAATTACTTGGTAATGTAGTTTATTGAGACTACATTGCTGTGTCATTATTTTAAACTGGGCTGTTTATTGATGAACCATTTTTTTATTGTTATGAATATTGTAAACATCAAAAGGATTTTTTCTATAGGTAACTTTAGGTTAAATTATAATATGGTGCAGTTGTAGAAGTATCTTCTTAGGCTGCAGGTAATTTAAACTAAAGGAGCAAATATAATAAATCTCAAATAATAATAATAACTCACTTTTATATATCATGTTTTACAGAACCTCAAAAACAAACAAACAATAATCTTGTGTTGTAAGTAATTCTGGTATTATTAATCCTGCCCATTTCACAGAGCTGTCGTAAGGATCAAATAAGGTAATATTTGTAAAGCACTTAGCAGAGTAAATGGAAGGAATGAAAAACCCCCAAAACAGTAAAAAATGAATATTGTGACATTATAAAGAAAAAACTTATCTTAAGAGAAGAAATATGGAAAAAATACTTCTTTGCACTCCTTTGTAGGGGTAGGGATGGAAGGGAGGGGGTGCAGTTTCCATGGATGTAAAAGATTTTACATGGTGTTGATCTATTTCTGGTATGTTGATCAGTTGATCTGGTTAGTTTTTTTATTTCTTACTATTTTTTTTCTTTTTTAAAGTATTTGCCATAGATGACCATTTTCTAGAAGGAGGGCAAGAATAAATATAAAGGAAAATATAAGTGATATTTCCAAAAGCAAAATGAAATGAATCAAAAAGAAGTTGCTAATTTTTTTTTACTCTGACCTCTTCTGTCACCCTAATTGCCTTTGAATTCCCAGACCTCAACATGATCTCTAAGATTTTCCTAGGCATTAGACTTGACAGTCACTAGGTTTCTTCTGGGTTTTAGGAAAGTGGAACTGACTTTTAATAGTTAATATGTTCCATGCAGTGTAGACACTAAACTGGCTTTTGAAAGGTGGTATTGAAGATCCTGTCCCATAGAGTAATAGGAGTGAGAACTGATGTATGGTGTTTTGTTATATATCCTGTTGATAGGATATTGAATCTACTGAAGATGAAAGAACAGAGTCTATTCTCTTTTTTATTGAAGTTTTTTTTTTATTATTTTCAAAACATATGTAAGGATAATTTTTTTCAGCATTGACTCTTGAAAAACCTTGTGTTCCAATTTTCCCTCTTTCATCCCCACCCCCTCTCCAAGATGGCAAATAATCCAAAATATGTTAAACATGATAAAAATATATGTTAAATCCAATATAGGCATATATATGTATACAATTATCTTGCTGCACAAGAAAAATCAGATCAAAAAGTTAAAAAAAATAGAAAGAAATCACAAGTTCATTGAAACAGGCCTGAATCATGTCATTGTTAAAAGGAGCCATGTCCATCAGAACTGATCATTGTATAATCTTCTTGTTGCTGTGTACAATGATCTGATTCTGCTCATTTCACTCAACATCAGTTCATATTAGTCTCTCCAGGCCTTTCTGAAGTCATCCTCATGCTCATTTATTTGTTTGTTTGTTTACTGATTAATTGATTGATTTTTGTCTGGGGCAATTGGGGTTAAATGACTTGCCCAGAGTCACATAGCTAGAAAGTGTCAAATGTCTGAGACCAGATTTGAAGTCAGGTCCTCCTGACTTCAGGGCTGGTGCTCTATCCACTACACCACCTTGCATATAAGAAATGCTAATCATTTCTTATGGAACAGTAATATTATATAACATTCACATACCATAACTTGTTCAGCCATTCTCCAACTGACGGGCATTCACTCAATTTCCAATTTCTTGCCACTACAAAAAGGGCTGCCATAAATATTTTTGCACACGTGGGTCCTTTCCCTCCTTTAAGATCTTTTTGGGATACAGGCCCAATAGAAATACTGCTGTGTCAAAGGGTATGCACAGTTTGATAATATTTTGGGCATGGGAACTGAGTCTATTTTCAAAACTTTTTTCAGATGACAAGATAGGCTAAAGCTTCTGCTCTACTGGTATAGATTACAAGAACCCACTGTCACCTCTATAATTTCAGGAGGTATCAGGATAGGGCTTAATGGAGGTGTGAGGTAAGAAGCTTCAAAAACTATAATTCTATTCTATTTCTTTTTCTTAACAATGGAGTCACTGAGTGGAATATACTGATTATAGAGTAAATTATGTTAGACTTATAAAGTCCAGTACTTGTCATAGAACTTTATAAAGAAAATGTGTCCTTGGACCTTTAATTATGAATAAATTTGATTTCCCCACTAGCTATTGAAATGGAATATGAAGAAGACTAAAAAAGAAAAATACTAATTCTAATTATCTATCATCCCCTATGATGATACAAAAATTTATTTTAAAATGCTGCCATTTTTCAGATAAAGCAGACTTTCTTGGTGAATCCAAATCTCCTTATTCTAAGTGACAGAAATGAAAAAGAGAAGAGTATTTTCCTTAATAGGATGTTAATGAATAGTACCTTTATTTTCTCATGTTCATTTGCTAAAATAATTTGCATATTGGCTAGAGCCAAGAGATCTGGAACAAGGATCAGAGGGCTTTCTTCTATCTTTTGCTCAACTGTTCCCAAATTAGAGAATAAAGGAGGGAGGTATGTAATGAGAATTTCCCCCTCCCTTTTTTTTTTAGAGACACAATCAGGAAAAGGAATATATTTGAAGGCTGTATTGGCTAGGTCAACTTTGGAAAATTGTAAGTTATTAATTGCCAGCTCATTGCTTTCTAGTTGTTTGAAACGGGGAACAAAATTTTAATACCATTATTATGCCAACCTGACTAGGTGATGAGGCAGTAGAAAGAATGTTGAATTTGAAGTCACAAAACTCAAGTTCAATTCTAGATTGTTACTATGTATAGCATATGATCTATCAGCTACAATTTCCTCCTTTGTAAAATGTGGGGGCTGAACTAAATACCATGAAGTGCTCCTCTTGAGTCCAGATCTATAATTTTTCTTTAATAATAAGGTGGAATTCCCTTGGAAAGCAATTGTATTATACAGCAGATAGAGCGTTGGGCTTAGAGTCAGGAAAATTTATCTTTCTGAGTTCAAATCTACCTTCAAAAACTTATTAGATGTGTTACCCTGAGTAAGTCACTTAATCCTTTTTGCCTCTGTTTCCTTATCTATAAAATGAGCTGGAAATGGCAAACCCTTCAGTATCTTTCCCAAGAAAATCCCAAGGGAGGCTATGAAAAGTTAGATATTACTGAAAAATGACTGAACTGTGGGATCCCCTTAATTAAAAATCAGGCTGTCCCTCAAAAGAGGAAGATACCTCCACTGATCTCCAGTTCTGGCTAAACTTGTAATGCTAAAAATGTTGTCTCCCATTCTAAGGAATGAAGCGTTAAAGGATAAAAACAGAGTTCTCAATAGAAGAATTGCAAGCTACAAATGATAGAATGCTCCACATCACTAATAATAAGAAAATGAACATTAAAATAATCATAAAGTTATATGCATATCTAGAAAATTGGCAGTTAGCACAAAAGATGAAAATAATATCAAAAGAAATGTAGAAAATCGCACTAATGCATTGCTAGTAATGCTCATTTTGGAAGGCAATTTAGGATTAGATAAATAAAATGATTAAAGTGCACATGCTCTTTGACTGAGAGAAAACACTACTAGGGCATTGATACAAAATAAGGATGTCATCTATATGAAGAAAACCCCCATATATACCAAAATGTTTCTCTCATTTTTTTTTGTATTGACAAAGAACTAGAAACAAAGTAGGTACCTGTAATGGGCTGAGGCTTGAGTTCATGCACTAAGGTCCCAAGCACGTGAGGCTAAATAGTAATTGGACCATACTCTATTAATATATATGCTTGGAGAAAGAATGGCCCCCACCCACTCTTTGTGCAAGTCTTTGTGTTGTATAGGAAATGATGTTTTTGGTGGGTGGAGGCAGGGGAGTGGAAAAGGAAGCAGAAGGAGAGATTGCTGGCTGGTGTCTTGACACAGCTGCCCGAATTGCTATCGCGATGGCCCTTCATCTCCAATCCCCCTTTTCTAGCTGGCTTCCTGTCGCAGCTGCCCATATTGCTATCGCAATCCTTCTTGCCCATATTGCTATCGCAATCCTTCTTGCCCATATTGCTATCGCAATCCCCCCTCACCTCTACTGAGAATAAAGATTGAAGATTTTTCCCTTAACCTGAATTCCTGACTCCCAGCTGATTTTAAATATGCAGTCATCACAGGTACCCATAAATTGGGAATGACTAAACAAATTGGAACATGCATATAACAGGATATTACTCTTTTCTAAAAAAAATAATAATAATAATGACAAATACAATAAAAAGAAGCATTAAAAGAATTATATGAATTGATACATATTTAGATATGTTAAAAGAAGTTTTATATTTCTTCCATCTGACATGCTTCAATATATAAACACAGTTAACAAACCCCTCTTTCCAGAGAAACACGTTCTTATGTAGTGTGAACACCCCCATTTCCTTTTTTGATCTCTGAAAATAAATGACCAAAGAACCACAGAGGTTATATAACAACTGTTAATTCTGAAAATATCAAAGAGTTCACACAGAGTTGTAAACCAAATATTAATTTAGAAAAATAAAAATAAATAAATCAAGGAGCCATAGAGGTTATACATCAATTGTTAATAATGACAAATAAAATAAAATAAAACTAAACAATGCACAAAAAGCAAAAAAAAAAAAAAAGACAACTTTATTCTTTTGAAAGAAGAAAGTTAGACACATGTGCCAGAGTATCCTCTAAGACTAAGGAGATCCAAAGCAGTGAAGTTAAGCTTTTATGTAGTTATGACTAGAAAAACAAGCAGGTAGTGAGGCATAACAGCAACAATGAGACAAGTTTGTCTAGTGACAAAAAGTCTATTCATAAATATGCCAAAAGGGCTAAAAAAAATTGTGCACATCATTTGATTGTGTGTGTGTGTGTATATATATATATATATATCAAAGAGATCTTTAAAATGGGAGAAGGACCTATAAGGGCAAAAAATAGTTGTAGCAATTCTTTTTATTATGATGAAGAATTGGAAATAGAGGGGATCCCCATCAGTTGGAGAAGAGTGAACAAACTGTGGTATATTGCTCTACGAGAAATAATGAGTAGATATTTCCCAAAATCCTGGAAAGACATATAAGAACTGATGTTGAGTAAAATGAAGAGAACCAGGAAGGATCCTGTATACATTAACAGGATGGATGTTTAATAGATTTTGCTCTTTTCAACAACACAATGATCTAATACAGTTCCAAAAGACCCATAATGAGAAATGCTATCCATATCCACAGAAAGAACTATGGAATCTGAATGCAGATCTAAGTATACTAATTTTACTTTTTTTTTTCTTTCTTGTGGATTTTCCTTTTTGCTTTGATTTTTCCTTCAAAATATGACTAATGTGGAAATATGTTTACTATGATTGTAATTGTATTACTATATTAGTTTGATTGCCATTTTAGGATGGGGAAAGGACAGGGAGGGACGGTGGAAAAACAGAAATCAAAATCTTACAAAAATAAAGGTTGAATATTATACATACATGTAATTAAAAAAAACATTATTAAATGGGAGTGGGGAGACTCTATTCATATCAGGGCTTCATGACTAGAACATGATTCTTTTGGGTACTTGTTCAAGCTTAGGGAAAACCTGGGACTAGTTTGAGCTAACTTTGTGATTTAACTGCAGCAGAGTTTATTCAGAGAGTCAGTGCAAAAGATTGTTATGCTATTCTCTGGGCACAGTTTGCTTGCTGGGCCAAAGAAAGACAGAGAGACAGAGACAGAGACAGAAAGAAAGAGAGACAGAGACAGAGAGATAGAGACAGAGAGAAAGAGAGAGAGACAAAGAAAGAGACAGAGAAACAGAGGTACTAATTCTGACCTTGCCTCTCCTGCATCTATTTTCCAGGTCAGTTGTTTTTCCTTTGAGATACTTTATATTTTCTTCCATTTTCCTCATTCTTTTGAATTTGTTTCATTCTTGATGTCTCATAGAAACACTAGTTTTCTCTTGCCCAATTCTAACTTTTATTTTTAAGGTGTAGTTTTCCCCAGTTAGATTTTGTAATTTCTTTCCCATTTGGCCAATTATATTCTGTAAGGAGTGTTTTCTTCATTGGAATTTTTTATCTTCTTTTTCATCTGGCCAGTACTACTCTTTAAGCAATTTTCCAATTTGTTGATTCTTTGTTTTTCATAATTATTTTGTATCATTCCATTTCTTTGCACAATATTTCTTCTGCCTCTCTTATGTGATTTTTTTAAACTCCTTTTTGAGCTCTTCCATTAGTTTCTTTCTGAACTTGAATCTATTTCTCATTTTTCTTTGTAGTTTTGCTTATGGTTGTTTTCACATTGTTTTCCTCTTCTGTTTGTGTCTTGGTCTTTCTTGTCACCCTAATAACTCTCTTGGATCATATTTTTTCTGCTTTTTTTTATCTTCCTTTCCATCTTTTTCCTTTTCCTTTAAGTTTGAGCTCTGCTCCCTGGGTGGAAGAAGTACCATATCAGGCTTCTTGTGCTAGTTGCTGAAGGCTCTAGTTGTTTGCCTTGTGCTACACTGATGTTTTCCAAGGGCCCATAGGTGAATACTCAGGTCTGATTCTGCCCTGAGAAGATAGGATGGGGGTTGCTGGTGCTGCAGGAGTTTGAAAAGTTCTGGTTTGTTACCGGGTGCTGATCTGGGGTAATTGGTGTGTGCGTAGGCCTATTGAGGTACTTCTGTATTTCTCTAGGGCTACCCTGAAATACACGGTGGTCTAGGACTTGGAAGAAACCTGACTCCAATAAGGCTTGTTATGTAATCCATAGTGGTATAGTTTCTGGAGGATGTCTACCATCCCTCTAACTGAACTGAACATATACTGGCATAAGATAAATTTGATGGAATAACATAAAAACAAGGGAATGAGAAAAAGGAGTACACTGAGTGCAGAAAGAAGAAAGACATAGAATGGTATAAATTATTTCACATGAAGAGGTGCAAAAAACCTATTATATTGGAATGGAAGTTGGGAGGACGAGTAACAATCATTGTCTGACACATACTTTCATCAGCATTGGCTCAAAGAGGGAATAATATATAATATACACATAATATGATAATATAAAATAATAACAATCAGTTGAATATGGAAGTCTCTCTTACCTGACAGGGAAGCAGGAGGGGAGATTAAATAAAGAGGTGAGAACTGATAGAAGGAAAGTCAGACCAGGGGAAACAGCAGACAGCAGCAAATCCCTGATGAGGAGGGAAAGGATGGCCAGAGAACGGAGAAACAGAAGGGAGAATAGGATGAAGGTAAATACACACGTAGCGATCATAACTTGGGATATAAGTGAAATGAACTTTCCCATAAAACAGTAGCAAATAGCAGAGTGGATCAAAAATCAGAATCCTACAATATGATGTTTATAAGAAATACACTTCAATTAGAGAGACATACACAGAGTAAAGGTAAGAGGCTGGAGTAGACTATATTATGCCTCAGCTGGAGTAAAAAAAAAAAAAAGCAGGAATAGTAATTCTGATCATATACAAAACAAAAACAAAAAATAGATCTAATGAAATGAGTTAAGGAAGGGAACTACATTTTGCTAAAAGGTACCATAGACAAAGAAGCAATTTTAATATTAAACTTATATGCACCGTGTGATATAGCATCCAAATTCTTTTTTTTTTTTTTTTGGCTGAGGCAATTGGGGTTGAGTGACTTGCCCAGGATCACAAAGCTAGGAAATATTAAGTTTCTGAAGTCAGATTTAATCTCAGGTCTTCCTGAGCATCCAAATTCTTAAATGAGAAGTTAAATGAGTTACAAGAAGGAAAAAAAAACAGCAAAACTATACTTGGAAGGACTTCAACTGTCCCCTTTATGATCTTGATAAACCCAATTAAAAATAAACAAGAAAAACTAAGAAGGTTAAGAAAGCAAATTACAAGAGCAAGGAGTAGTACACCTGTCAGATCTGTGGGAAGGAAAAAAATCATCATGGCCAAACTAAATATAGAGAGCATTACAGAAAGCAAAATGTATACTTTTTATTAGATTAAATTAAAAAGTTTTGTGCAAACAAAACCAATGCAATTAAGATTATAAAGAAAACTGAAAGCTGGTAAACAATCTTTACAGTAAGTTTTCATTTCTCAAATATATATAGAACTTTGTCAAATTTATAAGAATACAAGCCATTCCCCAACTGATAAATGCCTAAAGGATATGAACAAGTAGTTTTTAGATGAAGACATAAAAGCTACTTCTAGGTATATGAGGAAGTGCTCTATATCACCTTTGATGAGATAAATGAAACTTAAAACTCAAACTTATCACTTCATACCTGTTAGCTTGATCAATGTGACAAAAAAAAGGAAAGCAATAAATATTTGAAAGGATATGGGGAAATTGGGATACTAATGCACTAGAGTTGTGCATTACAATCGTAAAGTGATCCAACCATTCTGGAGTACAATTTGGAACTATGTCCCATAGGTGATCAAACTGTGCATACCCTTTGATCTAGCAATATCACTAGTAGGTCTTGCATCCTAAAGAAATTATCCAAAGAGAAAAGGACCTACATATGAAAAAAATATTTGTAGAAGGTCTTTTTGTGGTGGCAAAATATTGGAAATTGAAGGGATGCTCATTAATTGTGTAATGGCTGAAAAAGCTGTGATATATAGACTAGAATGGAATATTATTGTACCATATGAAATGATGAACAGGAAGATTTCAGAAAAACCTTGAAAGACTTGGGTGAACTGCTGTAAAGTGAAGTGAGCAGAATCAGGGAAATATTGTACACAGTATCACCAACATTGTGAGATGATTAACTGTGACTGATTCCACTCTTCTCTTGATCCAAGAGAAGTACAAAGAATTCAGGAAAGCAAATGCTAGGTGGACTTCAGAAAATCCTGGAGAGATTAACATGAACTGATGTTGAGTGAAAAGAGCCCGAATATTATACACAGCAATGGCAACATTGTATGATGATCAATTCTGATGGATGTAGTTCTTTTCAACAGGAAGGTGATTCAGGCCAGTTCCAATGATCTTGTGGTGAAGAGACTCATCTGAACCCAGAGAGAAGACTATAGGGACTGAACACGGATCATAACATAGTATTTTCACTTTTTGTTGTAGGTTGCTTGCATTTTGTTTTCTTTCTCATTTTTTCCTTTTTTGATCTGATTTTTCTTTATGTAACATGATATTTGTGGAAATGTATATAAAAGAATTACACATGTTTAACATATATTGGATTACTTGCCTTCTAGGGGAAGGGATGGGAGAGAAAGAAAGGGAGAAAAAAATTGGAACATAAGATTTTGCAAGTATGAATGTTGAAAATTATTTATGCATTTGTTTTGAAAATTAAAATCATTAATAAAAAAACAAAAGAAAGAAAATGCTATCCATAATTACAAAGAACTGATGCACTCTGAATGGAGATCAAAGCACAATTTTTTTTCTGTTTTGTTTTTCCTTTTGATCCATTTCTTCTTTCACAACTTTGATTAATAATGAAATGTTTCACATAACAGTATATGTATAAACTATATTAAACCGCCTACCTAAATCAGAAGAAGGAAGGAGAGGAAGAGAAAAAAATAAAACTCAATAGCTTGTAAATGAGAATGCTAAAATTTTTTCTTGACATGTAACTGGGGGAAAAATACTATTTAAAAAAAAATTCTCCCACTGCATCCAGGGCCATCTCCAGTTATCCTGATCTACATCTTCTCATTGGACCTAGATAGCTCCAGAGGAGAGAGTAAGGCTGGTGACTTTGTATAGCCCTCCCTCCCTTAAATTTAATTAACTTATCAGTAATGGCATCACTTCTCCAATATTATGGTCTCCTTAGAGGTCCTTTAAAAATAATAATAATGTCTCTTGTAACCCCACCTTAATAGATAGGACTGTCTTTGCTGTTTCCACAATAAGCGAAGTGAGAGTAAGTGGGTGGTGGGGATGGACAGCAATACAAATAGGGTCAGGGAAAGGTGGAGGAACTACAGACAAATTGCTACCCATACTGCTACATAATATATGAGCTATCCCTGGTAGTTTGTGTCATTTATAAATTTATAAGCAGAACAGCTAGCAACTTAGACAAATAACTGATTTTTAAAATGTTAAATACAGTGAAGTCAAATATGGATCTCAGGAACATTCTACTACAGCTTTCCTTCCATGTCATCATTGAGTCATTAATTGAGCCTAAGCATTCAACCAATTTCAAAATAATAATAACTGTACTGTCAAGTAGACCACATCTCTTCATCTTATTTATAGTAATACAATGAGATAGTTTTCTTTTTTAAATTTTACTTTATTTTCACTTCCAATTGTGGTTGATCAGAGTTCCTAAGTCTTTTCAGAGCTGATAGTGTTACAATTTTGTTTTGTCGTAGAAATTTTCTCCTGGTTCTGTTCACATCATTCTTCATCAATTCAAACAAGTCTTCCCCAATGTTTTCTGAGTGTGTATGTTATTTCCTCTTTCAACCAATTCTGATGAGAGTAAGGTTCACACACTCCCTTTCTCTTCCCTTTCATCCCCTCTTTTATAAGAGCTTTTTCTTGCTATTTTGGCAGATAATTTATAGCATTCCACTACTCCTTTTCCCTTTCTCTCAGTACATTTCTCTCTCATTCCTTAAGAAGAAGGAAGAAGAAGAAGAAGAAGAAGAAGAAGAAGAAGAAGAAGAAGAAGAAGAAGAAGAAGAAGAAGAAGAAGGAGAAGAAGGAGAAGGAGAAGGAGAAGGAGAAGGAGAAGGAGAAGGAGAAGGAGAAGGAGAAGGAGAAGGAGAAGGAGAAGGAGAAGGAGAAGGAGAAGGAGAAGGAGAAGGAGAAGGAGAGAAGGAGAAGGAGAAGGAGAAGGAGAAGGAGAAGGAGAAGGAGAAGGAGAAGGAGAAGGAGAAGGAGGAGGAGAAGGAGGAGGAGAAGGAGGAGGAGAAGGAGAAGGAGGAAGAAAAGGAGGAGGAGGAGGAGGAGGAGGAGAAAGAAGAAAGAAGAATGTGAAATATCTTAAAAGAAAAACAACAGGGGCAGCTAAGTAATGTAGTATGCTTCCTGGCTGTGTGACCCTGGGCAGGTCAAAACTCCAATTGCCTCAGGGGAAAAAAAAAAGAAATTTTTAAAAAGGGAATAAAAACAACTGTAGAGAACACACTAAGAGAAAACATAAGAATAATTGGACTATTTGAAAGCTGGGGCCAAAAAAGAATCCTGACACAATAATGCAAGAATAATTAAAAAAAAAAGACAACTGTCCTAAAATAATAGAAAATGAGGGGAAAGTAGAAATAGGAAAAAAAATCCATCAAACACCACTTCAAAGAGATCCTACATGGAGAATGCTGTAGAACCCAACTTCCTAAACTCTGGTTTATAACATCACATGAGATCTAGTAACTGAATGTGGGGGTCACCAAATTGTGATTTATTTTTTGTAAATGTTTGATTTCATACTTACTCTATAAACCCATATACCCTGGGTCACATAAAAATTTCTCTGATGAAATGGGATCACAAGTGGAAAAAGTTTAAGAAGTCCTGCTATAGCATCTCTAGGGTAGTTATTATCAATATTTTGTCAAATAATAATAACTAACAAAAAACCTTCCTCACAGTAGGAAACTACCAGTGTTAAAACTCTCTATTCAAATTCTAATGAAAACTAAGGGTAACAAGCAGAATTTGATTTGATTTGTAGGTAAATCCTAAGCTATTATCTGAGAAACATAGAATCTAAGTTCTTCTTTTCTCCTGGGGTTTGGTCCTTCCTATCTTATGTCACACTGAACCTTTGATATTCATGGAAAAACTCACTTTATAAATGAGAAACTAAAAGTGGAAAAAGTTCAAATTAATTCAGCTAGTGAGTGAAAGAACCAGAGTCAAACCTCTGGCCTTCTGATTTCAAATTCAGTGTTATTTTTATTAGGTCATGCTCCCTCTATTATTCAGTCATTTCTAACTCTTCATGACCCCACGGGGAGTTTTCTTGGCAAAGATATTGGATTATTTTGTCATTTCTTATTCCAGCTTATTTTTTATTTTTATATTTTACCAACAAAGAACTGATATAGACAACATATGTGATTTGCTCAGAACAACAAATAGTCAGTATCTGAGGCCACATTTGAACTCAAGAAAATGTGTTTTCCTGATTTCAGTCATGGCACAGTATCCTCTATGACAGAACAAAATCTTTGAGTCTCTTCTGATGCCCAGAACAAAAATTTACTTCCCTACCTAAATCCTCAAGATAATTCATGCCTTAATTCAGAAGTGTGAGTCTGATGTATTTTACAACCAAAATACAATTGATCTCATTCCCCATTTCACATTCCAGTATTTGAGAGCTAACAGTACCCTCAAGAAGAGAAGAGATTTAAATCCAAGGAAACTTTTTCAGAATAAGAAATTTGATAAGACAACATCTCTTAGGTTAGTACTTCTCAAAGAAGCCAGCTAGCAGAGCAAGTGGGGCTGAGCTCTCCTCCCCTTCCTTTTTCACTCCCCTGCCTCCACCCACCAGAATCGTCATTTCCTATACAACACATCAGGACTTGCACAAAGAGTAGGCGGGGGCCATTCTTTCTCCAAGCTTATATATTAATAGAGAATGGTCCAATTACTATTTAGCCTCATGTGCTTGGGACCTCAGTGCATCAACTCAAGCCTCAGCCCATTACAAAGACCATATATGAATGCAAACTCATATTTATCTGAGAAAGTTTCCCCCCTTCCAGAAGAAACAGGATATAAGTACATATTGATAACAGTGATAGTCTTTCGTTGTTTATAAAATATTATTGATCCAGTTCCTTCTATCTGAAGAACAAAAAAGAAGAGTAATGAGGAAAGTATGATGAATCTGAGTTTGAATTCTGACACTTCACTTGCTGTTGAAATGACTTAAGACAAAATACTTTACTCCAAGTAAAATGAAGTTTTTCCTCCAAGCCTCTGTGTCAAATGAAGTTAGACTAATGTGGTTTGATGGGACAACCTTTGATATCCCTTCCAATTCTAGATCTCATGGCTTGTGATCCTATTTTATAAAGAATAGATCTGTTTTTTGTAAGGCAGGACTGTTTAAAGAGCTATTGTATAAGTTACTGTTATAAATTTGTCAGAGGTAGCAATAGGACAGGAGTTCTTAACATGTGCTATAAAATTTTATTTTGATAAACTATATTTCCTATATGTTGAAGAAGGAAAAAGAAAACCACTTCAGTATCTTCACCAAGAAAACCCCAAATGGGGTCTTGAAGAGTAGGATACAACTTGAAAAAAAAGAATACAATGATATTTCAATATAATTTGCATCCTTTGTAATTCTATATATCTTATTTTATTCATTTGGTAGCCCTATGTTACAATGATCACTGGGCCTGGAGTCAGGAAGACCTTAATTCAAAACTTCTTAGATGAAAAGATATGGTGTACAATTTAAACAACTTAATACTGAACTATTTAAATAAGAAATAGATCATTTAAATGGGTAACCAGGCAGTAGAAATGTTATTGATACTAATATTAATAAAAAAAATTTTACAAAAGTTTTATTTGATTTAAATAAGTTGCCATACTAGGGCAATTAAAAAACTTATTGATTGATTAAAAAATACTTATTAGATAATGCAATTTATTAGAATGTTTGAATAGATTAGTCTCAGACATAGGCATGGGAACTCTGCTATTTAAAAACATCTGTATATAACCCTCCATGCAATAAAATGAAAAAGTCTTCTCAAAATGCCAAATATTCTTACAAAAACTAAGTCAAGTAAGATCTTCTAGAAGACTAGCTTCTAAAGACAAGAAGATACATCTTCAAATATAAACTAGCCAATAGGACAAAGGAAAAATAGTCACTTTGGGATCTAAAAGAGAAGTAGTATAAACACAGCTAAAGAGCTTAAAAATACCTCATACTTGATTTATTTGACAAGCAAAGAGAGGAGCTAAAACTCATCTTAAAAATATTATAAGGAAGAATGATGAATGATTACAAGCAATATCACTTCATAAAACAGAGAGTAGTAGAAAGTAAAGCTAGCTTAAAAGATTGCTTGGCAAGAAATCCATCTAAGCAAAGTCATCCCAAGGGCATTTAAGGATAAAAAGGATACAATAAAAGAAAGAAAAATGGGAAAAGATATGAAAAGACTTTTTTCATTAAAAAAATGAACCATTATTTTCATCATGAAGGAAAGTAGAACTACCATACTTCAATTCTATTATCACTGTTCCAGATGAGCTCAAAAAAAAAAAAAAAAGATACAAATGTTACTAAAGAGAATAAAGACAGTTATATCAGTCAGCGTGTACACATGGATAATAGTGATAGTGTTTTGTTGTTTATAAAATATTATTGACCCAGTTCCTTTTATCTGAAGAACACGATAGAAGGGTACAGAGGAAAGAACGAAGTATCTGATTTTGAATTCTAACACTTCACTTACTTTTGAAATGAGTTGAGACAAAACATTTTTTTTGTGTAAACAGTAGAGTTCAATGATAAATAGGAGGTAAATAAATATGAATGCATTGAAAAATCAATTTAAAAGGAAAACCTGTTTACATTAACATGCTGAAAAAATTCTTGGACCCTTATTAAAACTGGAAAAGACAACAAAAATCAATAACAAATCTATATATTGTTTCCCACCTATACATTTTTTTTTTGTTGAGGCAATTGGGGTTAAGTAAATTGCCCAAGGTCACAGCCAGATCAGATATGAACTCAGGTCCTCCTAACTTCAGGGCTGGTACTCTATCCACTACATCAACAAACTAACCCTCCTATACAAAATTTTTTTTGGGAATTACTCACACACATTGAGAGCATCTTTCTTGAGGGTCTTTATAGAGAACCGTCAGGCTTTTGAAATCAGTATTCTAGAATGAATCATATCTTTACTATTCAGAGAGATGTAAAGAACACAAGATCTCATGATGCTTATTATTTGTTGATTGGGGGTGGGGGGAAGAATTTTATTCAGTGGAGTAAAATGCTGCTTTTCAGATGCTATTACCAAAGGATATCTCCAACAATGTGTCAAAATCATTAAGAATCACTTGAAAGCTGTAATGCAAATATCTTTCTTCAATAACCTCCTGATTAAAAAAAAATCAGGTGAGGCATAAAAAAGGAATATGTGTGCTTGCCAAATTTGTTCATCATGTGATGGGGATATTCAACAATATTCAAGCTGAAGAATAGCTCCTTAGAATTGATTAAATCCTTAAGATAATTCTATTTGCAAATGACATGTGTATTCATCAAATCTTATAAATATTGCAGAGCCCCTGAAACCACTTAAAAGTATTTGTTCGCAAGAAAAAAAAAGTGTATGAAGAAGGTCTATTGATTTTTTATAGTATTTGGTTTGAGGAACAACCTTCTTTAATGATTCTATATTTCTCCCAATAATAAAGGTCCATGTTTTCATCATCAGTGTTCTATCAATATTGTTATATCACTACAAGATGTAGAATATAATGATCTCAAAGAACTGAAGATAAATATTCCAGAGGGGGGAAAAAAATGTAGAGATAGGTGATGAGTGTGAACAAACTACAACATATAATGATGAAGAATTTTGGAAAAAAAGAGTAAAAGATGTCATAAAGGAAATGTGTGAGGGGGGAAATGGGCTAAATAACATGATGAGTGTAAATGATGGCAGTTGGATGGACTAAGTGTTCTATTGATATCTTCACCAGAGGAAAGTGAGGAGAAATTAGAAGAAATTGAAAACAACTTTCAGCATGTTGAGTTACCTCATTGTGGTGATTTTATAGGATCACCAAAATAAGAGTTGCTCAGGATGGACAGGAATGGATGAGTTGTAGCAGGTATAATTGAAAGGAGTATCTAAATGAATGAAAAATTTAAAATATGCAAAATCTGAGGTTCTGTTAAGAGTAAAAACTGGACAAATGTACAGTGGAAATCTAGGTATTGTTTTTATCATTTGTTACAATTTTACTAGATGCATGAATTTAGTTCATGCAGAGACCTGTGGTATTATCACAATTAAAAACTAAACTTTTTGTTGATAAGAATCACTTACTGAATACACAAAGTAATTAACTGAATAATATGTATTGTTGTCATTCATTCTTTTCAAAGATTGCTCCATGAATTGGATTTAAGTGAGGCAGAATTGAACAAAATTATCAGTCTGACTTTCTCTTCCAGAGTCATTAATATTGAAAATTAAGATGCCTGGCTAGGGCCTATGACATTTCAATAGATGACCTTGGTGTCTTTGATTTCTGATCAAGTTTTTTTAGCTATCTTCATAGCCATTGTAACAAATTGTTCTTATTTGCCCATTCTGCCAAAGAGGGAAAGAAAAAAATTAGGGCAAAAAATTAAAACTTAGGCTTTCCAAATCCAGATTCAGAGAAATGAAACTTTTATTAAGCACTTGCTATATGCCAGGCTTCTTGTTTGTCAAACAAGCTTAGTGAAATAAGATCATGCCATGAGGGATGTGATACCATGACATACAAGCAAACTGGATTTGAGTGGGGGTGACTTTTGTAAGGTCAGCTGCTTCATTGTCTACTTTGGAGCCATCTGGGTTCATCTGGGTTCACTGGCCAAATATAGATCAAGATTACTGGATATAGTGGGAGATCTTGACCTTTTAAAACCAATGTCTTTAAAAGGTCTTATTTTGACTAAGGCAACTACCCATTCAGTGATTAAGGTTAGGAAGAGAGAAATGAGGCAAAGAACGGCCTTTTTTACCTAGTCCAAAAAAAATGTAATTATATCTGAAGGGGAAGACCTTAAGGATTTCTGGCCAAAACAGAAATCACCCTGAGGCAATCAGGACCCAAACAAAGATCAAGTGGGATAGATCCAAGACCTATTGTAAGTCAATCAATTGGAGAGAAAGATAGAGACCTAGACAGACTGAAACAGAGACACAGAGGGAGGGGAAAAAAATGAAAAAAACAAAAAAATACAAAGTTGTATTGCACAATCCTACTCACTAAAGTTGTTGTCCTTTGTTCTGCAAGACCATGACATCAGACTGGCGATGCTATGACATACAAGGCTACTGGATTTGAGTGAGAGAGGGCTGTGCAAGATTGCCAGCCTCACTTTTTCCTCTGGAGACTTCTGAGTCCAGTGATTTGATATGGATGATAAGAGATGACCCACTGTGACAGGCGTTCTACTAAGCACAGGGATATAAAACAAGCATGTAAGATGATGACCCCTGCTCTCAAAGAAAATAAGAATGACAAAAATACAAGACAGGCTACCTGAATTGGAGCATGGTGAGGAGACTTTGGGAAGGTATGTGAAAATCTGGGCCCTGACAAGATAAAACAAAAAAATTCTTCTCTTGGAGCCAGATGAGTCATAGAGTTTTGTTGCTGTTCAGTTGTCTCAATTGTGTCCAAATGATGGGAATTAAATAAGATCCCATATCTTTGGTAGCAGGGAATGCCCTTAGGAACAACCCTGAATTATTATATGTAATCTGGAAGACAAGCTGCTTCCTGAGGTAAGCACGGAAGAGCACTGACAAGGTAATTTTGATTAGGCTTTTTGTTACTTTTAGGTGAACATTTATTACAGTCTCACTACTGGTTGAATTTGTAATGAAATTCACAGCATTGACAAAATCATCATAACTCTACAACTACTGTATCCAATAAGAAAGCCAAATTATGATGTCAACTACCAAAGTTATATTTTTCCTATAAAAGAACTACTGTACTGTACTTTTCCTGCTAACCTATTAGGACCCTAACTCCTTTTTAGGGTTAGCACACCAATCAAAGTCATAACCCCCTACTTACCATGCCTCATGATGTCTTTCTCCTTGTTACAACTAACTCTCTAAACCTTTTTTAGGTTAGCCTGCCTTATGGAGTCTAGGGTTCATTAAAGAACTCGCCATGCTTTAATGGTGTTTCTGATTAATTGTGAATCCTACAATTCCACAATTGTGAATTCTTGTCTTACGGTCCTTGTTAGTTGCTAAAATTCCTTTTCTTTCAAAAAATTCCTTATGGATTTAGTTCACTATTAGAACATAATGAAATCTTTGCTTCTTGATTTGGATAAGGTCTAAGCCTGCATATTCTTTTGGATGCCTTGCAAAATCAGCCTATAATATCAATCAATACCCCCAGACTTCAACATTATTACTTTGTGATCTCATTTTGGGTTTTCTAGACAAAAGTCCTTGAGTGATTTGCTATTTTCTTCTCCAACTCATTTTGTAGAAGAAGAAACTGATACAAATAGGATTAAAGGATTTGTATGGGGTCACACAGCTAATGAGTATCTAAGACCAAAGAGATTTGAACTCAGGCAGGTGAATCTTTCTAACTCCAAGCCTGACATTCTATCTACTGCACCACTTAGCTGACCCACATTTCTGGTAGAATTTGGCAAGGAGAACTAGTTCACTAAAACTTAAAGCCACAGTAGAATGGGGACCTTCTTCACAATTTCATTGCAGAAAAAAAGTGGTTTCAGTCATTCATAGACCAAAGCACAGGCCAGGAGAGTAATAAACACGTATCTCCTTAAGTCATATCATCTTGCAAGAACTGAAAACTTACAGATACCTCATAGAATTTTTGAAAATGCCTGCACAACACTCCTAAAGCTTGTGACATTGCACTCTTTACCCTGGAAACTGAGCCCTACTTTAACAAAGAGTTAAGAGTCAAGGAATAGGCTAGGAAAAAAGTGCAAATAACAGAAAAAGATTCTGACCATAGATTGTTACTATGGTGACAAGAAAGATCAAAACACACATCCAGAAGACGATAAAATCAAAACTTCTATGTTCAAAGCCTCCAAGAAAAAAAAATTGCTCTCAGACCGCAGAAGAGTTCAAAAGGGATTTTGAAAATCAAGTAAGAAAAATAGAGGAAAAATTGGAAAGAGAATTGAAAGTAATGCAAAAGAAAATACAAAAAGCCAATCAGGAGCAGAATGTCTTAAAAAGCAAAACTGGCTATCTGGAAAAGGATGTACAAGAAGTCACTGAGACAAGTAATTCTTTAAAAATTAGAATTGAACAAAAGAAAATTAGAATTGAGGATTGGATTATTTGGAGAATAGGAACAGAGAGAGAAGTCAATCACTCAGTTGATACTTTATTAAGCATTTTATTTGTGCCAAGTGTTAAAGGCACAAAAACAGTTAAAAGAAGATAGATAGGGGAATTGGTGTGTCAGGTGAGCCCAAGATGACTTTTAAAATTGAATTAGAAACAGAACAACAAACAGACAAAAATGGAGGAGACATATTTGCATATCTACATGTATTTTCTATGATAATGATAGTAGAACTGCTTCAGCAAAACTCCAACATCCAAGTTCCCAAAACTCATTTTATAGAGAAGTTTAAATGTCACCAACCAAACCAAAAATACAAAACAGAGCCATACTGGAGCAGCACAATTTTAAGAGAATCGAGGAATCACTTTTCATAAATCAAAAAGACAATAAAAAACCGACAACTTTTTTTGAAAGACAATATTACTATAGGAAAAAAGTGAAAGAGAAAATGGTAATAATTTTCAACTCATGCATTTACATTCCCAAACCAAAAATCTTTGTGAGAATTGGTTTCATCTTTTTTAGGAATATACTTCATGAAAAATAGAAAGAGTTGGGTTTTTACAAATGACATTTTGATGAAATTTTTTTTAAAGAATCACACAATTGACTGAAACATATAAAGAAGAAATAAGTTAAATATGACCTCAGATATTTACTAACTGTGGAACTGTGAGCAAGTCATTTAATCTTTGTTTGTCTCGGTTTCCTCCTCTATAAAATAGTGATAATAATAACATCTACCTCCCAGATCTGTTCTAGCACATTGCCTATAATATAATGAGCACTATATAAATATTAGCTATCATTATTGTTGTTGTCATTGTATTTGTATAATAAAACAAAGCCTTCAATGCTTTCTGTCAGACAAATGACTCCAATGTACACAGATTTTTAAAAATTCTTTTTTATTTACACTTGGGATCTGTCCCTCCCATTGCCATAACAAACTGAACATAAAAAAGAAAGAAAAAGAAAACCTCATCATAAACATGTATAATTATTGGCCATGGCTGAAAAAATATGTCTTTCTGAATTTTAAATTTATCTCTTCTTTGGCAGGAGGTGAGTAGCATGTTTCATCTTTAGTCTTCTGAACATATGGCTTTTCCTCCAGAGTTTATGTCAAGAACATATAAAATTCCTTGGTAGAAGTAGCAACCAAGATAAGTTTGACAATCTTTTTTTTTATAACTCAATGTTAAGTACTATGTTTGATTTAATTAAGTACTTTATCAATGCACATTGATTGAAATTAACTGTTCTCTCATCAGAATCCAAAAAAGTTATAAACCAGGAATAAGTATCTTCTCCATAAGTGTTTGTCACTTTCATGGAGAATGCTGATAGAGAAAAAAATGGAATAGGGATTGTCCAGAGGTATGGGGGTCCTCCAGGTTGTCTTATTTATTGATGATATTGTATCAAGTACCAGAAAATGTAAGTAATAGAGTGTTAAGTTTAACAATTGGCATAGTAAAGACAAATAAAAATGCCTGAGGAGACAAAGAATGCATATTGCCTAACTGTCTAAATATAATCAGAAGGTAATCCCACTGAGTTGGATCACCAGTATATCTATCATGGACAGACTTTACAAATAGATTACATATTGGGCCCAAAACTGAGTAGGAATAAGAGAGCAAGCTATGTTTTATTTATTTATATTATTTATTATATTATGTTCAAAGTTTCCAAGAGGCTTTGTTTTCAATGAGCCCAAACTTCTTGGGAAACAAACGTTTAGATCTTTACTGTAATTTAAAAGATTTAAAGGAAGGCCTCCAGGATATTTGTTAGACATTTTTTGGCATCTATGGAGGTCTTGGGCAAATAAAAAAAATGAAAAAGGTGTAGATGGGTTGCCATCAGCACCTTTGAAGGAAATATCCTTTTGGATTACTAATTCATTGAAATAATACAGTAATTCTGAAGAAAAGATCACTAATCAGACATAAGGAAAGGATTTTGTAGTGACAGAATTCTCACAATCCAAAAATCTGCTGGAATTCTCTTCCTGGCAAAAGCAGAACATCTGAAAAATGTGTGACTTTCTGTAATAAAATTTTATCTTTAAAAATTGGTAGAAGATTCATTGAAAGAAGTGATAAGAGGAATTATTATCCTGAACATGATTCTGATCCATGAAATTTAACACACTAGTGAAGTTGAAATAGCAGGAAGCTCAAGAGTAAGCAACCACTCCGTCATAGACTACTTAATAGAGATGGAGAGGGGAAATTCATGCAGTGTTATATGTATCCTAGATTTGGAGAGGAAAATATTAAGAGTTTGGAGAAAAGATAGCTAGGAAATCCTTGCCTAACATTTTGAAGTAGTTTCAGAATCAGAATTTTTCAATAAAGAATGACACAAGCAGAAATGTGTTTATGGGGGGTAAGGGGAAGGGGAAGAGAAATTCCTAACAAAATCATTGTGGCTACAAGGGAATTTATTGTCAGTACATTCTTAGACCACTATCCTTGCTCTGACTTCCACCCTCCCCAATATCACTCTATAGCAGAGATTTTTAAACTCTCTTATAGAAACTTTTTTTCCATAGCTTTCAATAAGATAGGTCTCTTTTATAATCCTATAATCCTATTTTCCATTTGATGACATTCTGAGATGTTTTATCATGCAGCCAAAGGAATCAATGACACAATAAAAATTCAGAACCCTAGTCCTCTAGTTAGCTTTTTATAGACCAGCATTACTCACTGAATCCACACAATAATTTACTAAATAATGAGGGGCACGTGTCTATGCTTCAACATACATTAAATAGTACTAGGCCTCCCTAAAGAAATTAGAGAGGAAAATAATACATATTTTTATCTACACCTACATCTACATCTATATTTCTACCATCTATCTAGATAATTATTTACCCATCTTCTTATATGGATATTTAAATATAACAGTTCTCTTCATGATAGCAAAGAAATTGAAAACTAAGTGGCTGACCTATTGAGGGATGGCTAATAATTAAATATTATTGTGCCATAAGAAATACTGAAATGGACAATTTTAGGGGAAACTGGGAAGATATTTATGAACACACTCAGAGTGAAGTGAATTTAAGTTGAACACTTTATATGATAATAATGATATTATAAAGAAAAAAATCTTCAAAAGACTGATCAAATGTAACGATAAATCACAATTCTAAAAGAACAAAGATGAAACAAGACATTCACCTTATAAAGATATATGTAGCTTATCTTTATAAAAATATATCGCAATCTATTGATGTGTATACGTATTTATGTTGTAAAATTTGTGCTTGCTTATATTCCTGAACTATATAAAAGGCCTCATTTTTCAAAACTCTGCCCTAAAATAAGGGATGAGTATTTGCACATAGGGATGCCTTTCCCTCCTTTAAAATCTCTTTGGAATATAAGCCCAGTAGAAACATTATTGGATCGAAGAGTATGCACAGTTTGATAGCCCTTTGAGCATAGTTCCAAATTGCTCTTCACAATGGTTGGATCAGTTCACAATTCCATCAACAATGCATTAATGTCTCAGTTTTTCCACATTCCCTCCAACATTTGTCATTATCTTTTCCTGTTGTTTTAGCCAATCTCAAAAATGTGTAGTGGTACCTCACACTTCTCTTAATTTGCATTTCTCTGACCAATAGTGATTTAGAACACCTTTTTATATAATTAGAAATGGTTTCAATTTCTTCATCTGAAAATTGTCAGTTCATATCCTTTGACCATTTATCAATTGGATAATGGCTTGAATTCTTATAAATTTGAGTTAATTCTCAATATAT
The DNA here is from genome assembly GCF_016432865.1 of Antechinus flavipes. Classification (NCBI taxonomy): domain Eukaryota; kingdom Metazoa; phylum Chordata; class Mammalia; order Dasyuromorphia; family Dasyuridae; genus Antechinus; species Antechinus flavipes. The sequence continues at coordinate 98,229,295 of NC_067401.1, forward strand.
TTTAGAAATGAAGCCTTTATCAGAACCCTTGAATGTAAAAATGTTTTCCCAATTTATTGTTTCTCTTCTAATTTTGTCTGCATTAGTTTTGTTTATATAAAACCTTTTAAATTTAATATAATCATAATTATTTATTTTGTGTTCAATAATGAGCTCCATCTTCTTTGGTCACAAATTCCTGCCTTCTCCACAGATCTGAAAGGTAAACATCCATATTCTTCTAATTTGCTTATAATATCACTCTTTATCTCTAAATCATGAACCCATTTTGACCTTATCACTTGGTATATGGTGTAGGTATGGGTCAATGCCTAGTTTCTGTCATACTAGTTTCCAATTTTCCCTGAAGTTTTTGTCAAATAGTGAATTCTTATCCCAAAAGCTGGGGCCTTTGGGTTTGTCAAACATTAGATTACTATAGTCAATGACTACTTTGTCCTGTGAACCTAACCTATTCCACTGACTGACTACATTGTTTCTTAGCCAGTGTTAAATGGTTTTGATGACTGCTGCTTTATAATATGGTTTTAGATATGGCACAGTTAGGCCACCTTCATTTGCATTTTTCATTAATTCCCTTGAAATTCTTGACCTTTTGTTCTTCCACATGAACTTTGTTATTATGTTTTTTAGAATTGTAAAATAATTTCTTTGATTGGTATGGCATTGAATAAGTAGAATAATTTAGATAATATAGTCATTTTTAAAATATTCGCTTTGTCTATCTATGAGCACTTGATTTTTTCCCAGTTTATTAGATCTGACTTTATTTGTGTGGAAAGTGTTTTGTAGTTGTACTTATATAGTTCCTGACTTTACCTTGGCAAATAGACTCGCAAATGTTTTATATTATTGACAATTATTTTAAATGGAATTTCTCTCTGTATCTCTTGCTGTTGGACTTTGTAATATATAAAAAATGTTGATGATTTATGTGGTTTTATTTTGTATCCTGCAATTTTGCTAAAGTTATTAATTGCTTATAGTAATTTTTTAGTTGATTCTCTAAGGTTCTCTAAGAATACCATCGTATCATCTACAAAGAGTGATAATTTAGTTTCCTCATTACGTACTCTAATTGTTTGAATCTCTTTTTCTTCACTTGTTGCTGAACCTAAAATTTCTTTCTCTTTCTTCCTTTCTTTTTTTTTTTTCTTGAGGCAATTGGAGTTAACTGACTCACTGATCATTTTAAGGAAAAGTCCATTTATTCTATAATCTCTAATGTTTTAAATAGGAATGGGTGTAAGATTTTATCAAATGTTTTTTCTGCATCTATTGAGATAATCACATGAGTTTTGTTAATTTGGTTATTGATATAGTCAATTATGCTAATAGTTTTCCTAATATTGACCCAGCCCTGAATTCCTGGAATAAATCCTACTTGGTCATGGTGTGTTATCTTAAGAATGACTTTTTGTAATATCTTTATTAATACTTTATTTAAGATCAATATTCATTAGGGAACCTGGTCTATAATTTTCTTTCTCTATTTGATTCTATTTGATTTAGGTATCAGCACCATATCTATGTGATAAGAGGAATTTGGTAGGACTCCTTCTTTCCCTATTTTTTTTTTCAAATATTTTGTATAGTACTGGAATCAATTGTTCTTTAAATGTCTGGTAGAATTCACATTTAAATCCATTTGGTCTTAGAGATTTTTTCTTAAGGGAATTGATTAATAGTTTATTCTATTTCTTTTTCTAAAATGGGACTATTTAACTAATTTGCTTCCTCTTCTGATAATCTGAGCAATGTATATTTTTCTAGTTACTCCTTCATTTCACTTAGATTATCATATTTATTATTATTATGATCATGCCCAACATGAATTGGGCAAAATAACTTCTAATTATTGATCTAATTTTCTCTTCAATGGTGGAAAATTCTCCCTTTTCATTTTTGTGATTAACAATTTCATTTGCTTTTTCCCTTTTTCTAATCACATTAACTAAAAGCTTATCTATTTTTGTTGTTTTTTCATAAAACTAATAAAACATTATTAATTCAATAGTTTTCTTGCTTTCAATTTTATTAATCTCTCCTTTTATTTTCAGAGTTTCAAGTGTGGTATTTAATTGGGTGTTTTAAATTTGTTCTTCTTCTAGGTTTTTTAGTTGCAAGCCCAATAAATTAAATTTCTCTTCATTTATTTTATGCAAGGAAGCATCTAGAAATATAAATTTTCCCCTAATAACCACTTTGGCTAAATCCTACAAATTTTGGTATGTTGTCTCATTATTGTCATTCTCTTAGATGAAGTTATTGATTGTGTCTATGATTTCTTTTTTCATCCATTCATTCTTTACGATTAGATTATTTAGTTTCCAACTAATTTTTACTCTATTTTCCCTTGGCCTTTTATTGCATGTAATTTTTATTGCATCATGAACTGAAAAAAAAAATGCATTTACTATTTCTGGCATTCTGCATTTGATTTTGAGGTCTTTTTGCACTAATATATGGTCAATTTTTGTATATCTTCCATGAACTTCCAAGAGAAGAGTGTACTCCTTTCTGTCTCCATTCAATTTTCTCCAAAGATCTATCATACCTAACTTTTCTAAAATTCTATTTACCTCCTTAAGTTTTTTAAATTTATTTTGTGGTTTGATTTATCTAGTTCTGAGAGAGCAAGGTTGAAATACCCCACTAATATAATTTTGTTGTCTATTTCTTCTTGCAGATCTCTTACTTTTCTAGGAATTTGGATATTATAGCACTTGGCTCATATATGTTTAGTATTGATATTGCTTCATTATCTATGGTACCCTTTAGCAAGATAAAGTTTCCTTCCTCATCTCTTTTAATTAGATCTATTTTTGCTTTTGCTTGATCTGAGATCAGAATCACTATCCCTGCTTTTTTAGTGCACTATTTTCTTCAGTTATCTTTTTTAATTCCTTTTATATTTGTTCAATTGAATTTTTAAATGAGTTGTTATGTTCTATGTTTTTTTTTTCCATTTGATAAATTCTGTTTTTCAAGGAGTAGTTTTCTTTTTCCATTTCACTAAATCTATTTTGTAAGGAGTTTTCTTCAGATAATTTCTATGTTTCCTTTTCTAAATACTCTTGCAAAGTTTTCATTTCCTTTCCTCATTTTTTTCTAACTCTCTTTTAAGATTCTTTTTGAATTCTTCTAAGAGAATCTTGTGAGATGGGAACCAGTTCTTATCAACCTCTGGGATTTCATCTGGAGATGATCTGCTTTTCATGTCCTCAGGGTCTGAAATCTGTTCTTCTCTTTCTCCATAAAAACTATCTATAGTCAGAGTTCTTTTTGCTTTTTTGCTCATTCTTTTAAAGGTTGAGGTCTTTTAGGGCATAGGGGAGATTGTCCAAGGTTCCTCTACAGGTGACAGTAGCTGTGCTGAGTCAATGCTGACTAACTTTAGGTGCTGGGTGGGCATGGCCAGGTCCCAATATTCTGGGATTTATGGGATCACTATTTGCCTTTTGTATTTGTGTTGGATGTCTTACAGCTAATCTGCTGACCTACTATCTTGCAACTAGGACAGAGTAGCCAACATTGCTGTAGATTTCTCCTGGTAGATTCTCTGGCTCCTGGAGCCTCTGAGTCTCTGCACTGCCTGCACTTGGTCTGCCTCCTTCTGTGCCTGATTGAAACAGACCCTTTCTGAAGATCTTCCACATTATCTTCTGCTGGAAAATTGTTACACTACAAATATTTGTGGGTTCTGTCACTCTAAAACTAGTCCAGATGCTTAATTTTGCTATTAATTTGTGGGCTATGGGGAGAGCTCAGAAAAAGATGTGTCTCCTCTTCACCATCTTGGCTCCACCCTCTGGAAATATGTTTAATATAATTATAAATGTATAACCTATATCAGATTACTTGCCATCTTGGGGAGATGGGAGGAGATAAAAGTAAGGAGTAAAAAAATTGAAAATCAAAATCTAATAAAAGTAAATGCTGAAAATTATCCTCACATATACTTGGAAAAAATAAAATACCATTACATGAAAAAAGATCCCCAGGTCATTAGTGCTCTTGAAATTATTTTTATATGTCTATGTAATTATGATTTACTTAATTACATGTGTATATAATATATTATCTTAGTAGTATATATAGACTCCCTGAAGACAGAGACTTTTTTGTGTATGCTTGTTTGTGATCTCAGTGCTTTGCGTAATAGTAGGTCCTTAATGAATTGTTTTTTAATGAATAAATGACCATGTGACAATCCCTGAAGCCACCCATAGTCCAGACCAGATCCTTTTGTATTCTCTTCCAAGAGGCCAAGATTGACCAAACCAATGTGTAAATACATGATCAATACTGTAACAAAATGAGATATCTTTAAATTATTAAATGGTTAATAAAAGAAAATTTGTAAAGACATAACATACAGTATTTAGACTAGATAAACAAAGCCTCTCCCATTTCAATACAAAAATGTTTTTGGGTAGCAGAGTAAGTTTTAGTGACTTGTTCAGTTTTGGGAGATCCAGCAGAGTGAAAGGCCTTTTCTCTAGTTGAGTGAACTTTTATGCCCTCAAATGATCAGGAAAACATATTACCTTACCTTGAAAATGCCAGGAAGCTATGTCAATAGTGATACGTCTTGACCCTTACTCCCCAAGTTAATAAAGTCAATAAAGGAATTCTTGCCTTGGGTAAAGACCTAAGCAAATCTATGTGGCAGTTGTTATATGAATACTGGTAGATAGTGATCCCATCACATTCCTCAGCCCATTATAATGCATGTAATCTTTAAATCTTCCTAAAAGAGAAGAGGAAAAGTACCTCAAAATTAGGGACCCCTATACTGAAAAGGTACAGAAATTGGAAAGGGTGTATTGTTTCTACTGAGTAGATACTTTTTGCCTTTTGTCAACTAGGACTACAAAAATCTACTGAAGGGACCTAGATGAGCACAACTTGAAATGTTAATCAACCTCGTTTTCCCAACTCAAGAACCAGCCAGCTATGAAATGGTAATCATTGTGAGTATTGATGAATAAAATAAAATTAAAGCCATTTAAAACTGGTAGTGGTGATGATAGTGAGTGTGTGTGTGTGTGTGTGTGTGCATTCAATATTATTTCTCTAGTCTAGTATTGTCTTTGGAGGTGGGAAGTACTGATATCCATTTTTGCAAAGACTGAGTATCATGACTTCATGTCACTCAGGTTTTGAGATATTAGCTTCTCATCACCCTCAAAAAACGTTTTACATATTTAATGTATTAGACTACTTGCTGTCTAGGGAAGGAGGGGGGAGAAGGAAGGGAAATTTTCGAACAGAAGGTTTTGCAAGGGTCAATATTGAAAAATTATCCATGCATATATTTTTTAAATAAAAAGCTTTAATTTTAAAAAAAACCAATGTTTAGTATCAATTTAGTAGATAAAAGTCTCTTCTCTAGCTACTGAGACAAATGATTATTTAGACTCCTATTTTACTCCAATCAATATTAATCAACTTAGTGTGATTCTATTTGGATAGTGATTGCTAGCAATTATTAGTATTATACTTGTTTATCAATGTAATTTAACTGATCAACTAATAATATTAAAATAAGAATTATATTTCATAGATATAAAGTTAGATAGACCATTTCTTATAATAAGTTCAAAATCTTAAAATACAAACTATAAGTTTATTGGCTTGTTATGAAGTTTACTCGCTTAACCACAGGAAGCTATCTAGAGGTTCTCCACTCTTGTTTTTGTCATGTCATTATGACCAAACCCAGTATAGCAGATATGATTCAGTGATATTCTATCACCCAACATGGGGAGGTTTATGTGAATACTTAATCAATAATTTATTTTGTTTGCCTGCCTATGGCCTGCTTATCTACCACCTTGACAATTCATGTAAATATTTTGAAATCTGTTTATCAATCCAACCCATGGGTTTGTTTGTCTGCTTGGTAGGACCTCCTAGAGAGTCAATGGCAAAGTTGATAAACCAATATGAGACTCTGTATTTTACTTTCCCTCTTCTGTATCATCTGGGTATCAAGTACAATAAAAGTAAGGTCTTGAAGGAAAGCGGCATTTCAGATCATGAGGAAGATCTGAAGTTCCATCCATTAAAGGAAGACAGGTTCTCTTTAATAAGAGATTATTGGCTCAGAGTTCTGCCTCAGTGGCTTTTATGACAGGTTGGACAATTTTGGACCCCATAGTAGAGTGCCTCAAGGATGAAGTTTTTCCTATGGGTTGTTCAGCATTCTTTAATCAGTGATCTAGAAAAAGACATTATCATTGTCAAATTTTCAATTTTATAAAGAGGATAAATTGATAATAATCAGCAGAAGGAAGGGGCTAACATCAAGGAAAATCAGGGAAGATTTATTGTAGAAGGTGGATGATTTTATTTGGAATTTGAAGGAAACGAGGAAGACCAGGAAATGGAAATGAGCAAAGAGATAATTTCAGAGATGGCAGTCAGTCAATGACCCTAGATCCTAAAAAGTCTTTAAAAAGTCTCTGGATATAGTCTCCCACTAATCCAGGGCCAGCTGTAGTCATCCTGATCTATAGCTGACTACTAGAACCAGATAATTCCCAGGGAGAAAGTGAGGCTGGTGACCTTGCACAATCCTCCCTCCATTAAATTGAATTCACTTTCATGTCACAGAACCATGCCCTTGATGTCAAGGTCCTCTTTGAAAAGGCCACATTTATTTATTCTGCTTTTTGTCCAACATTTCTTCCTAGCATTTAATAATACTCAGTGTTGAGATATTCAACTATTTTATAGTACAAAAACTAGCTAGTTTGGAAAGGTAAATTTATGTGTATAAAATTTTGTTTTGTGGAACTTTGGAATCCAATAAAATTTTGTTCTTAGGTCTCTAAACTGGTAAAATAGTTATATATACCCAAAAATTCATGAAAGGATAGAGTTTTCTATCATTTTCTTCTCTTTAGCTTTCTATCTATAATAAATCAATCATTTATCATCTACCTGTCTATTTGTCTGTCTTTCTATTTCTCTATGTCTGTCTGTCTATCTATCTATCCATCTATCTCTGTCTCTTTGTCTGTCTGAAACACTTTCTCTACATACAGGATTGTCCCAGATTATGTTTCAAATCTTTAGTTCTTTTCCTTTGCTATTCCCATTTTTGTCATAGATCTCTTATGTTATATAATACTTCCTCTGAATTAATAAAATACATCAGGAAGATAGCAACACACACAATACTGAAAGCACATTATAAGCAGAAAATTAAATTTAAAACTTCTCATTTTACCTTGAAATCATCTTTCTTGCTCTTAAGTATGAAAAAATAAGGGATCTATTTGAAATATGACCACAGTTAAATGAAGAGGAAATTGTGTTGCCTACTAAGATTTACAAATAAGAACATACTCATATCAAAACATAACATCCTGTCTCCAATCTCTATTGGCTACAAACCTAGAAAAATTCAGACTAATAGAATCTTATGTCAATGTCTTTTTAAGCACAACCCTTTTTTTTTACCTGGGAAGTTATAAAAATAAGCCCAAATCATCATTGATGTTACCATATAAGAATTTTTTTCTTATGTCAACAGCAAAAGTTGTACTATTTTCTGGGCTTATTGTATTTCTACATACTTTAAATTATAGATTAAAAACTAATTTGGGGAAGAAAAGGGTTGGAAAGGATTACATTTAAAGATTGCCCCCTCCAACTCCCATCACAATTTAAACTATTCTTTTCAAGGCTTAAATGGTACAAAAGTTTGAATGGCATGTTTTATTAGGATACATTGAATTTGTTTGTTTTCTCAAAGGTGATATACTATGATCATTCCATTTCAACTGAAAAAAAATTGATGAAAAGTTGTGATCTCTTTAGAAATTCTGAAAGGGGGCTGAGCCAAGATAGCAAAGTACAGACAGCAACTCAACTGAACTCTCTCAAAATAATCCATGCAAACAGCTTTAAAATGATGACTTGAATCAATTAAAGTGGCAGAACTAACAAAATGTCAGGGTGAGACATTTTTCTGTCCAAGACAACAGGAGCTTAGTAGGAAAGATCAAGTTAGAAACCAGCCCAGAGCTCAGCACGTTCAATGGCAATAAAAAGATCAGACATTAGATGGGATTGTCCCAGAAGCAGCTTTGAGAATTTTCAGTCCAGAAATGTTAAGAGTGTCAGAAAAGTGATCAGAATTGGGCTTTTTATGGCACTGGGCACAAGACCTTGTCTCATTGCTTGTATTTTCAGATCACAGTTAAAAAATAGAAAAGCATGCTGTCATTAGTCATAAGGAGGCAGGGCTCCTGGTTATAGTTCTAAGGCAGAAAGAAGAAGTAGCAGTTGAGGCTTGACAAAAAGCAGGTAACCTGATTATAGATTCAGAGCAAAGAGGAGTACTAGCACTTGCCACTCCGTGAAAGCAAGTTCTCTTCCTAAGTAAAGACCAGAACACAAGCCAGGAGAACAGTAATCACATATTTCTTTGGATAATACCACTTTGAAAAAACCAAAAGCTTAAATGTATCCACAACTAGTTCCAAAAACAGCAATACAAAAGCCCTGAAATTTGGAATAGCATCCCATCCACTCTGGCAGAACAGCCCAGCTTTAAAATGAAATGAAAAGTCAATAAATAGGCTGACAAATATAATAAAGATACAAACTTAGAAAAAAGACATTTATAAGCAAAATCTCAAAGAAAAATATAAATAGGACACAAGTCCCACAAAAATTCTTACCTTCAATAAAGGGTGATAGAAACATGGGTTAAAAATTAATTGAGAACTAAATGATATAATCCCAAAGAATAAGTGGGTCAAAAGAATAAATTATAGAAAAAATAAATAATTTTATTAAAGAGAATGATAACAATGAGACAACATATCAGAATTTATGGGATGTAGCCAAAGCACTACTTAGAGGAAAAATTATATCTAAATGCTTACATCAATAAAATAGAGATAGAGCAGATCAATGGATTCAGGGTGGATTTTTTTAAAAACAAGAAGAACAAATTAAAGATCCCCAATTAAATAGTTAAACAGAAACTCTAAAAATCAATTATTAATAACATTAAAAAACTGAACTAGTAAATAAAATTAAGAGCTGGTTTTAAGAAAAAAAAAAAACCACAAGACAGGTAACCATTAGTTAATAAAGAAAAATAAAAGCATATCTAGCAGTATTAGATCTTAAACTGTATAACAAAGCGATAATCATGAAAACAATCTGATACTGGACAAGAAAAACTGATTGATTAGTGGAATATATTAGGTACACAACACATAGTAGAATATGATCAGAGTAATCTAATATTTGATAAACATAAGTATCCAAGCTTTAGGGACAAGAACTCATTATCTGAGAAAATGCTGGAAAAACTAGAAAGCAGTTTGGTAGAAACCAGGTATAGATCAACAGCTCGCAATGTTATACCAAGAAAAGGTCAAAATGGACATAAGATTTAACAAAATTGGTGATATCATAAGAAAATTAGGAAAGTATGGAAAATTATATTTGTTAGATCACTAAATAAGGAAAGTGTTTATAACCTAATAAGAGATAGAGAAGATCACAGGAAATAAAACAGATAATTCTGATTACATGAAGTTAAAAAGATTTTACACTAACAAAACCACTGCAGCCAAAATTAAAAAGAAAGCAAAAAACTGAGGAAACCTTTTATAGTAAGTTTCTTTAATAAAGGTCTCATATCAAGTATGCAGCAAGTTTAGTCAAATTTGTAAAATTATAAATCATTTACTCAAGTGATATATGGCCAAAGGATATGAACAGGTAGTTTTCTAAAGAAGAAATCAATGCTATCTATATAAAATATTCTAAATCACTAGTGATTAGAGAAATGAAAGTTAGAACAACTCTGAGGTACACCTCACACCTATCAGATTGGCTAATATGAAAGAAAAGGAAAATGACAAATGTTAGAAGACATATGAAAAAAAATTGAGATAATAATGTATTGTGGGAGGATTTGTAAACTAGTCAACCATAATTTGTAACTAAACCCAAAGGGCAGCAAAATTGTGCATTCTTTTGATCCAGGAATAGTACTACTACTAAATCTGTAACCCAAAGAGAACAAAGAAAAAGACCTATTTCTTTTTTATGGTAATAAAGAATTGGAAATTGAAAGGATACCCATCAATTGTAGTATATATTTATGATGAAATACTGTTGTGCTATAAGAAATGATAAGGATGGTTGCAGAACATACAGGGAAGACTTAAATGCATTCATGTAAAATAAAGAGAGCAGAACTAGGAGAATATTGTCCTTCGTAAGAGCAATATTGTAAGGATGATCAATTATGAAAGGCTTAGCTACTCTGATTGGTTCAATGATCCAAGACAAACCCAAAGGACTCATGATGAAAAATACTATCCTTCTCCAAAGACAGAACTAATTAATTCAAAATGCAAATTGAAGTAACTTTGTTCACTTTCTTTTTTCATTTTGTCTGTGTTTCTTTTGCAACATGGTTAATATAGACACGTTTTATATTATTTCACAAGTACAATTGATAACAAATTGCTTGTTTTCTCAACAAAGGGGTAAGGGAATGGAATTAAGGAGAAAATTTAAAATTTTAAAAGTTTTTAAATGTCAATTTTTTGCATGAAATTGGGAACTATTTAATGAAATAAATAGAAATATATTTTTAAAAGAAATTCAGTAGATTATACTTGCAGACAATTTAGGATTTCTAGCCTAGCATCTTTCATACATAAATATTAGATTTATACTAAACTACCTTGAAAGAACAGAATGACTACAGTTAATTTACCTCATTTAACTCATTTATCAAAAATTTTGCTGTCTATACAATGAGTACTAGTTAACATGATTTTCTATCTTCAACTTCCTTATCTGTACAATAAAACATTTGGACTAAATGTCTTCTAAGCTCCCTTCAAGCTCTATGTATAGAAATACCTTACTTTTTTTTTTCACTACAAAAGGAAAAACAATTTACCCTCAAAGGATTTTCAATCAAGCTGTGGAATAAGATTAAGAAAAAAATATTTAGAATAAGTCAAAACAACATTAAATATAGTGTGAACCGTTTCTCAAATTCTCTGTGATAATTTTTGATGTTTTCAGATTCATTTCACCTAAAAATAACAATTCTATTTTTTAGCATACTACCTATATCCTAAAAACCACAATAGGAATTTTTAAGCTCACGATTTCCTTTTGCCTCTCTAAGTAACTATTTCCTTACAAAATATTTGCAAATCTTTGGTTAAATTTATTGTTATTTATTATCAGAAAAATCCGGTTTCCTTAGGAAATTGTTACTATAGCTAATCAACACATATTTATTGATCATCTACTATGTTCTAGATATTATTTAAGATACAAAAGCAGGATCAAAAAAATTCAAACCAAATAAAAATAGTCTGTATTCTTAAGAAGAAGATAGTCTAAGGGAGGGAAGAGAGCATATACAAACAAATTACATACAGTCTAAATTGAAGATAATTACAGAAAAATACTAATATTAATAAGGATAAGGAAATTTAGCAGAAACTTGAAGGAAACCAGATAGTGGAAAATGGAGATGATGAGGGGGAACAAAACACAAAAATGAAAAAAAAAAAAACTCCAGTCATGAGGATTCAGGAGATGAAATGTCTTGTGTGAGGAACAGCAAGAAGATCAGTATCACTGGATCACAGAATACAGAAGGGATTGTAGTATCTTTTCTATAATATGTCATTGGCTTAGCCCCCATCAGCTATATTTTCTCCATTGTTAAGCATCAGTTGTGAAGTTTGGGCTAGCTCCTTGGAGATCTCAGGGTCAGCCAGTCAGGATAAACAAAAGTCCTTGGTCTTTAGGGGGAGGAGTGAAGGAGATGGACAAAACTGCTGGGAGATCCTTTGCCAAGGATCTAGAGTTCAGTATCTCCATACTTTTCTCCTCTCCATCCTGCAACCAAGTGAGTCTGCTTGTCTCACTCCACCCTCTAATCCCTCCTACAATTATCTGTATACACCAAAAGATCAAGCCAGCAGGGAATAGTGAGAAGGGCCATTTTTCTAAGCATATGCTAATAGAGTTATTGTAATAGTTAATTAGCTTTAAGTGCTCTGTTGTCTGATTCCAGTGTACTTTTTCAGAGTTTCAGTACTTTACCGTTAGTGACTAGCACCTCAATTCCACAAACTATCACATATAGTTGTCAACATTTATAGAAACTTAAAGTTTTACAAAGAACTTACCAATGTTGATGATCTCACATCAACCTTGAGAAATAGGCACTATTAAATCATATTAAAATAATGTGATTTTCCCAAAGTCACACATTTGGTAAGTGTCTAAAGAAGGGTCTCTATCCAATGCTTCCTATATACTACACCATGAGGTTTCTCTCAAATGGTGGCACCTTAAAGACAGACACAGTATTATTTTCATGTTTTTTTTTTTTTTTGCATCCTTAGCACCTAACAGAAGACCTTGCACAGGTTGTGCTTAACAAGTGTTTATTGAATGACTGAATATAAAAATTAGTTACCATTATCATTATTAGTTATTGTTATTATTCCTTTAGATTGGCATAGGGAAAGTTTCTTTCAAAAAGAGAAGCAAATGGAAGGCAACTAGATAAATCAATATTATTTTTTAATGTTTTGTTTTTCTGTTCTGAGGGGATGGTGAAGAGGGAAGAGAAAAAGGACGATAGTTTCAATACATAACATCTGAAAGATTATTAATAATGAGAAGAGATTTTTGATACATTTTATTATTATAAATGATGGCTAGAAACGTGTTATTGTTCTCAACAGAATTCTGTGTCAAGGTTATAGCTTTGAGGTATTCAGGAGTTGAAGGGGAGGACATCCAGCTTGCAACATTGGCCTTATTTCCTCCCTTTCTTTTCCACTGGAGTTGTACTAGGAGTATTCCCCCACCTTGTGGCCCCATTTTGCTGTCAGTTAGCTCCATGGCCAACTTAGTGAGAGCAGCTAAGTGTGGTAAAATGGTTTGAAATAGAAAAGAAAATTCTCTCAAGCTAACTTTTAACATTCAAAAAGGCCTGATGTGATACAAAAATAAAAGTGGTTAATTTCATGCAGAGCATTCAAACAAACATTTTTTCAAAGGAGGCCATTTATTGAGGAACTCTGGTTTATAGAAGTTGTCTATGTAAATTAATATTTTGCCTAAATTTTGGTGTAAGCTCCATTTCTTCTCTAGTTTGATGCTTACCTCTGCCCAACTTTACCATATACTAATACCTCACTTCTCTGTGTACTTATTGGATTCATCACCAATACCTTCTCATTTTTTAAAATTTATTTTTTATTAAAGCTTTTTATTTTCAAAACATATGTATGGATAATTTTTCAACATTGATCCTTGCAAAACTTTGTGTTCCAAATTTTTCCCATCTTCCCTCCACCCCAACAGATGGCAAGTAATCCAATATATGTTAAATATATATATATATATATATATATATATATTATATATATATATATATATATGGGGGGTGTCTGTGCGTGTATTAAATCCAATATATGTTACATGTTTATATAAATATCTTGCTGCACAAGAAAAATCAGATCAAAAAGGGAAAAAAATGAGAAATAAACAAAATGCAATCAAGTAACAACAAAAAGAATGAAAATGCTACCTTGTGATCCACACTCAATTCCCACAGTCCTCTCTCTCTGTGTAGATGGCTCTCATCATCACAAGGTCATTGGAACTGGCCTCAGTCATCTCATTGTTAAAAAGATTCACGTCCATTTGAATTGATCATTGTATAATCTTGCTCTTTCTGTATACAATAATCTCCTGGTTCTGCTCATTTCACTTAGCATCAGTTCATGTAAGTCTCTCCAGACCTCTCTGGAATCATCCTGCTGCTCATTTCTTATACAACAATAATATTCCATAACATTCATATACCATAACTTAGCCATTCTCCAATTAATGGGCAACCACTCAGTTTCCAGTTTCTTGTCACTACCAGAAGGGCTGCCAGAAACATTTTTGCACATGTGGGTCCCTTTCTCTCCTTTAAGATCTCTTTGGGATTTATATCCAGTAGAAACATTGCTGGGTCAAAGAGTATGAACAGTTTGTTAGCTCTTTGGGCATAGTTCGAAATATTGCTCTCCAAAATGGTTGGATCAGTTCATAATTCCACCACCAATGTATTAGTGTCCCAGTTTTTCCACATCCCCTCCAACATTCGTCATTGTCTTTTCCTGTCACCTTAGCCAATCTCCTAGGTGAGATAGTGATATCTCAGAGTTGTCTTAATTTGCATTTCTCTGATAATACCTTCTGACTTAATGCTTATTATAAGCACTCTTTCCACATTGCCAGGGTGGGAGTTAAGGGAGTGTTAGGGGCACTCCCTCCATAATCTGGAAAATACAAGTAAAATTTTTGGCTTTCCCTTCACATCAAGGAAGAAATCTGAATTATTATGGCATTTTTAAAAGATAAAACTATATTTTATAACACTATACATATATTTTATGCATTTCTGCATTTGTAAAAATTTTTTGTGTTGTCTGCTGACATTGTCATCTATGGCTTCTGTAAAATTCTCCCCAAATTCCTTTCAAAACCAGTCCATTATCATGTTCCTAAATTGCACACTTTCAAGACTGAAAATCCTTGATTCCTTCAAGATATTCATAGCAAATTTTAGTTTAGTGGAGAGATGGATAAAATGGGAGTTCAGAATGTGAGTGCCTTACTCAAATCCAGTTCATAGGCAAGTCAAGACATAACTCTTCTGATGTCATTAGTCCTTTTCCATAATGCAGGATGAATAACAACAATGTGATCTTTTTTAATTCTTTGTCCAAGTAGCTAAGTGGTGTTGGGCAAATTATGTAACTTCTCTGAGACAGATAGAGATTAGATAGATAGTAGACAGATAATAGAGATTCTATATAAATAAATGATAGATGATAAAGAGATAATGCATAAATAAATAATAGAGGGATATTAGGTAGATGATAGAGATAAACAACAACAGAGACAGACAGATGGATAGACACAGATACATAGATACATAGATAAATAGAGATAGAGTCAAAATAAGAGTCTTAGGATCAGTTCGAACAGTCTCAGGATGAGCCAAATATTTGCAGTATGAGTATTTATAAGATACCTTGGAAATTGGCAAATACTACAAAGCACACAGGTTTTTTTCTTGATTGTCTAGACTTAAGAAAGTGATGAAGACAATGATAATAATGCAAATCAAACATAAAAGCGTATCAGGAATATGGATTTTGGGGGAAGAGCAATTTAATAAACAGTGACTAGTACAGTATTAGAAAGAGCATTTATTAATCACTTCTTATGTGCTAAATACTGAGCTAAAAATTGGAAATACCCATACAAACAAGCTAAAAAAAATCCTTGGCTTGCAGAGTTTATATTCTAATGATGAAACATGAAATACAAAAAAGTTCTGTGAAAGGAGGAGGTGGGAGAATCCAGAAGTGAAATCTAAGGTTCCAGTGGAAAAGGGATGAGTGTATTGGCCACAGATTAGTAGCATAGTGAGAAGATGTCTGGAAAGTAATACAGAGGCCTTATTCTTGGCATGATAAGGTAAAAGTTCACCCATTAGGGGCTCAATGTTCTTTTCTACAACATGAGGAGGAAGGAGAGGAATCAAGCTAGATTATTTCTAATGTCCTTTGTATTTTATTATTCTATGATACAATGCAATAGGTTATTACTGGCTAAAAATGAATGACACCAAGTGTAGGGTTTTAGAAAAGGGAGGGATTAGTGTGGGCTGAAGTTGTCATGGTAGGTTGAAGATAGGATTTGGATCTGAACCCTTAAGGACTGGTGGGTTGTGAATAGGTAGGAGGAAGGGAGGGAAGAGGACATTCCAGGCAGAGAAAACTGCATGAGTAAAAGATGATAGAAATAGCAGGGTGCATTTGGGAAACCGTTAAAGCAGGCTGGTTCGAGTAAAAATTTTAATATAGAAAATAAGGGTGGAAAGGAAGGGTACGGCCAGATTACAAATGCTCTTGAATAGTAGTCTTAAGAATTTACACTTAACTTGAAGATAGTGGGGAACCACTAACTCTCTTTGAACATGACATGCTTTAAGTGCTATTTGTTGAATGTGGAAAAGCAGAGAGTCAACTCAAGAACTGCTTGTTCAGTTTCTCTTCTGTGCAGGGGGGCAAAAGTACTGTGAACACTGGGAATTATAAAGCTAATAGAACAATGAGTGGTATCTCCAAAGAGTTTACAATATTGTTGATTGTATGCAGAGGAAGAGTGGCATAGAAATACTGCTACTCAAAACAGAACAATACAAATGAAGAGCAGAGAGAGAAAGAGACAGAGAGACAGAGTGACAGAGACAGAAAGAGAGAGGAATGAAGGGAGGAATGAAAGATGGAGAGATAGAGGGAGAGGAAAAAGAAGGGGGAAATGAAGAGGGAGAGGAAGAAGGAGAAGGAAAGAAAGAGGGACAGAAACACAAAAAGAGACACACAAAGAGAAATGGAGAGAAAGAAGGAGACACAGAGAGAGAAAGAGACAGAGAGTGACAGAGAGAGACAGAGAGAAACAGAATGAGAGAGAAATGGAGGGAGGAATGGAGAGATGGAGAGATGGAGAGAGGGAGAGATGGAGGGAGAGGGAGAAGAAGGGGGAAAGGAAGAGGGAGAGGAAAAAGGAGAAGGAAAGGAAGAAGGAGATGGAAAGGGAAAGGGACAGAAACACGAAAGACACACAAAGAGAAATGGAGTGAGAAAGAGAGACGGAGACAGAGACGGAGACAGAGAGAAATAGATATTTATTAAGTACCTATTTATATATCCAGGCCCTGGAAATGTGCTGAAAATAGAAAAAAGAGGGAAAGGACAATTTGTGCCCTCAAAGATTTTCCAATCTAATGGCAAAAACAACATCCAAGCAAATATATACAAAATAAGCTATAAATAAGATAATGAAAAGATGAAAGACAATGCAATTAAAAATAGTTGAGGAAGGACGAGAGATGATAGGCTGAAAATTCTTAGTTCTAGAGAGAGATCCATACAGAGAAAAACAGAGACAATGACAGAGACAGTCAGAGATAGTGACAGAGAGACAAAGACACACAAATAGACACTGAGACATAGACAAAGACAGAAATACCCACCTTCTAAGGGACTAATGAGAGTTAATATTTCTATGGTACTTTAAATTTTGCAAAGCACTTTATATACTTTACCACATTTAATCCTCACAATAGTTCTGTGAGGTATGGGCTATTATTGTTATTCCACATTTTGAAGTAAGGAAATTGAGTTTCAGGGAAGTTAAGTACATAAGTAATAATTATCCAAGCCAAGATTTGAACCAGGACTTCCTGACTTCAAAACCACCCTATCCACTACATCATTGATGTCAAATTGAAATAGAAACAGGACCCATTGAAACATCCAAAATGATCCCCAATGGCCTCATGTTGACTTAGTTAAAATGTAAGATTATTTGTATTTAATTTTGTTAAATATTTCACAATTGCATTTTAGTCTGGAACTAACTGTTCCTGGAACTGTTGTAGACTATGCATTTTACATCTATGCATTATATCACTTTGCCTCTTGTGAAAGATTCAGTTCTACAAATATATATCAACCCCCCACTATGTATATGATACTATGTTAGGGGCTTTAAATACAAAACTAAAATAAAATGGCCTCTGTGCACAAAAACATTGTACTGGACTTCAGGAAAGAAGTAGAATTTGAGCATTATCTTTTAGGGGGGAAATTATTTCAGCAGAAGAGAAAGGAATAAAAAATATATTTCAAAGGAAAAAAAGGATAGCTCTATTCTTAACCTTAGATATGTCATTTTATCGGAAGAAATCCAGAAATTCCCAGAATTTTGTTTAGAGTCAAAGAATTAATCCAAACCAAATTTGCTAATATATGGAGCAAAATGAAGGTCTTAACAAGAACTTGTTCAGCTTGATTACAATCAATTTTTAAAAGAGATTCGTGACTTCCAGAAGTTTTAGTGGTCGAAGTGTAAAAGCATTAAGCCAGGAGATAAATGCAAAAATGGAAGTACCTGGAGAGAGTAGAGATAAATAAAGGGAAGATTTAATGAGCAAACAGATAGACATAAATGATAAACAGATAGTTAGATAAATAATAGACAGACAGATTGATAGAGCATTTATTAAATGCTTACTATGTTTCAGAAATATAGAATTGCTCTCTAATAGTTGGGGAAAGGAGAGGGGGCAGTACAGGGAATACTGGATTCACAAACTTGATATTGGTTTAGACTCCTTCCACAGTCTTCTGGAAACACTTTTTCTCTTGAATCAACCATTTAGCTGAGTGGGTTCCCAAGCAAAATTTGAAACAAAGATCTGGTGTTTTCCCAGCTTAATTGGAGGGGATTTTATGTGACAACGTATAGAACCCTAGTTCTAATTATGCTTTGAAGTTTCACCCTGGATGTGAGCAAGCAAACAATTCTTTTTTTTTAATAACTTTTTATTGATAGAACTCATGCCAGGATAATTTTTTACAGCATTATCCCTTGCATTCACTTCTGTTCCGATTTTTCCCCTCCCTCCCTCCATCCCCTCCCCTAGATGGCAAGCAATCCTTTACATGTTGAATAGATTACAGTATATCCTAGATACAATATATGTGTGCAGAACCGAACAATTTTCTTGTTGCACAGGGAGAATTGAATTCAGAAAGTATAAATAACCCGGGAAGAAAAACAAAAATGCAAGCAGTTTATATTCATTTCCCAGTGTTCTTTCTTTGGGTGTAGCTGCTTCTGTCCATCCTTGATCAATTGAAACTGAATTAGCTCTCTTTATCAAAGAGATCCACTTCCATCAGAATACATCCTCATACAGTATCGTTGTTGAGGTATATAATGATCTCCTGGTTCTGCTCATTTCACTCAGCATCAGTTCATGTAAGTCTCTCCAAGCCTCTCTGTATTCATCCTGCTGGTCATTTCTTACAGAACAATAATATTCCATAACATTCATATACCACAATTTACTCAACCATTCTCCAATTGATGGGCATCCTTTCATTTTCCAACTTTTAGCCACTACAAACAGGGCTGCCACTACAACAAGCAAACAATTTTTGCCTCAACAATTGTTTTATACAATAAATGAAGACTAGTTTACTAGAAAGAATACTAGATGAGAGAGCAGGAGACCTGGGATTTAAAGATATGTGATGTACTTATTTTTTGTTGTTTAGGCTTAAAACTTTTGGGGGATTTTCTTGGCAAGAATACTAGTTTGCCATTTTCTTCTCCAGCTCATTTTAAAGATGATGAAATTGATGTAAATAGTGTTAAGTAACTAGGCCAGGGTTACAGAGCTAATATGTACCTGAGGCCAGATTTGAAGTCAACCCAACTCCAGGTATGGTGCTCTATCTATTGCCCACCTAGCTGCCCAATGTGTATTATTAGCTAGTTTGGGGCCTCCTGGGTAAGTCACTTAAATTTTTTGTCTATTTCTTTATAAAATGGAGACAATAAATACCTTCACTATCCACAGTCTCTTGTTTTGTGCTGTGGAAAAGAAAGTAGTACATGTACATGTAAAGGACAGTATTAAAACTGCTTGAAGGACACAAAGGTTTTTCTAGAATAAAAAAGAATTACTATACATAAAGAAATTCTCCATGGACTCAGATAGGAAACACTCAACTAACCAAGTTTCCATTCATTTTCATTTATTCATTACATTTCATTTTGTTCATTCATTCATTCATTCATTTCTCATTGAAAGTCACAGCTAGAAAAAAATAACAATAATAATTGAAAGCGATAGACCATGGGGTCCTGAAGACTCACTCACAACTGAACAACAACAAAAAATATTATCCACAATGCAGTATTTAGTGATTGACAAAACATTTTCCTTCTAATAACCCTGTGAGTATGAAAACCAAACCAATAAGATTGGTGGCAGACATCACAAATTGTTGAAGAAACTTGAATAGAATTCCATCTCTCTGTGGAGGATGGAAATAGAGCAAACAGGTTGATCATGTCATTGACAAACATGAATTTCATCTTCATAAAGTTGGACAATTTAAAATATGATTCTTCTTCATCTGGTAACAAAAAAAAAACCAAATGGATAGAGCACTGGGTCTGAAGTCATGAAGACCCGAGTTCAAATTTGGCTTTGGACACTTTCAAACTGTGTGACAATGGGCAATCATTAAACCATCAGTTTTTTTCATATGTAGAATGAGCTGGAGAAGGAAATGACAAATCACTTTAGTTATCTTTGCCAAGAAAACTCCAAATGGAATCATGAAGAGTCAGACAATTGAAATGACTAAATAACAACACTATGGCAACATTATAAGTTAATGTATGTGAATAATAGAATGATAGAATAATCAGTAAGGACTTACTAAATAACACCATGAATTATTTTAGGCTCTCAGGAAATGGACCTCCCCCCCCCAAAAAAAAAGATCAATCCCTTATTTCCCAGGTTTAAATTGAAGAGATAGCATATATAAAAACAATACATGTATAACTTGAATGCAAAGTAATTTTGGGGGTTGGGTAGGGACTTTTGGCAAATTCAGAAAAACTTCAGATAAAAATATTGCTTGTGCAAACTTGAAGGAAATAGGAAGCAAAAAAAATATGTATATATATACATTCCACGCCTAGAAGACAAAAGTAAAACATTAGAAAGGAACTCAGGGACTGTCTGGTCCAACCCTCTTGCTTTACAGATAAAGAACCTGTAGCATTGAGAGATTAGTGATTTGGCCATTGTCACAGAGGTAGCAAGTAGCAGGGATACCATTTGACCCAAGACTCCCTTACCTTATATCCAGTTCTCTTTTTATTTTGTTTTATTTTGTTTTGTTTTCAGTACCATAAGTTGCAAATTGTCCATTCTAGATGACACAAACTCTTTGCAGGAATTAGGTAGCTCTGAATATTCTCATTACTTATTTTGGATTTCTATTCCTTATTTGTGTATTTGGGATCTATCCTTCCCTAAACAGCATTATCCTTGGTAAGGTGAGATGAAAGCAAAATTAGAGTTGAGTAATTCAGCTTTTAGGGCAGCTAGGTGATAAAATAAATAGAACTCTGGGATAACAAGACCTAAATTCAAATGTGATCTCAAACACTTACTAGCTATGTAATCCTAGATGGATTACTTTGCCTCAGTTCCTCATCTGTAAAATGACTTGGAGAAGAAAATACTAAAACACTTCAGTATCTTGGTCAAGAAAACTCCAAATGGGGTCACAAAAAATTGAAGACAATTGAATTAATTGAACAACAATTCTGTTTTTGTTTTGCTTTTATATATCACAAGTAGATGTATGGAGATCAGAAAATCCTTTTATAACTCACTTTATCTTCTTGCTCTCTACATTGTTATAAGATTTTTTAAATTGTTTTTTACCATTTATAAAAAGTTTTCTCCTATGTTAGATTTTTGCCATTTTAATACTATTTTTTTCTAAAAAGAAGCAGATAGATTGTTAGATAGATAGATAGAGAGATGATAAATAGATAGATAGATGTAATATTCTATTCTAAAATATAATGTTATCTGGGAGCAGGTTTCTTGGAGGGGCTTCTGGGAGCAACCTTAGTTTCAATTCAGTGTAATAATCACCTCAAATGCAGCCAGGAGTTAAAATCCAAAACCTTTATTGTCTCTTCCAAAATCTTATCTCCTTCACTTGGGGCTCGGCTAGTTTTCTGGAGGCCTTTTGGATCTTGGTTTCAGTGTTCTCCACAAGACAACCTGCCACTACTTCTCTGTCTTCCTTCGTTCTGCCCAACTGCCATATCTGGTTTGTGAAACTCCTCAGCTGAATCCTGGCTTGTGAATCTCCCGGAGTCAATCCTGGTTGAGGCTCCTAGCTTATATATGCTCTCTTAAAGGTGTGAATCTTGTGGAATTATAGTAAGTACTAAGTACATCTAGAGAACTGTTAAACACCCTGCTAAACAACCATTGTCTCTATGAATTCCACTGACTTAGCCCCTTGTAAGTTTCTAACAGATAGATGATAGAAAGTTTGCAGTTTTTTATTATCACAAAGTATTGTTGCTATGAATATATGTGCAATCATATGTGTATATATATCCCAGTTTTCACATGCAATGTATTGGGAATATGTGTGTGTGTGTGTGTGTGTGTGTATACCTATATATCTATATATCTACATAGATATATAGATATATATAATCACATATAATACAAAAGGGTATATTACTTTTTAATGTATATAGTTACAGTATTAGAACCTTTTAATCAAAGAGTATAACAACTTTATAGCTCTTGTTGAATAATAATAAATCATTTTCCAAAATTGCCCATTTTATAACTCTACTAGTGATGCATCAGCTTTACCATTTTTTATAACCTCTTCAATTTGAAATTTTCTTATTTTTTACTATATTTGTTAGTTTAATAGATAAGAGTTGATATCTCAAGATTGTTTTAATTTGACCTTTTCTTATTTACTCCTGATTTTGGACATTTTTTAAGGTTCTTTTATATTATTTCTTCTTTTGGAAATTCTTGTTTTGCCACTGAGAATTATTTATTTTTTAAAATTTTCAATAGTATTTTACTAATACATGTAAGTACATGTAAATGTATTTCTAAATACATGTAAAAACAATATTCAACATTCTTTTTTCTAATACTTGGTGTTCCAAAATTTTCTCTCTCCTTCTTTTACCTTTTCTCTCACCAAGAATGTAAGTAATCTGATATAGGTAAAATATGTACAATTCTTTCAAATATATTTTCATATTTGTAATGCCTTGCACAAGAAAAATCAGATAGAAAGTAGCAGGGAGCAAAACCACGAGAAACAAACAAACAATAAGTGAAAATAGTATGCTTTAATCTATATTCAGTCTCCATTGTTCTCTCTCTGGATGCAGATGGGATTTGCCATCTCAACTCTATTGGAATTGCCTTGAAGAGAATCATTTCTTTATCTCTTAGATTTATTTCCTGAGCCAACTTTTTAAAAATCTTGTCTTTTTTTTTTTTGCATATCTCCTGTTTTATCTGCTTTTCCTATCATCCCTTCTGATGTTTTATCTCTTCTCTGTTATACACACACACACACACACACACACACACACACACACACACACACACGAGAGAGAGAGAGAGAGAGAGAGAGAGAGAGAGAGAGAGAGAGAGAGAGAGAGAGAGAGAGAGAGAGAGAGAAAGAGAGAATCAGCACCTGGCTGAAGTGAAATAAAAATTAGAAGCGCATTACTCTAAAGTCATTGCTAATCTTCCCTATATAAATATGACATGATAAAAAAACACTATTTATGTGCTTGGATAGATTTTTTTTTAAATTTTGCTACAGCTACCAGACTATACTTGATTTCAATTTACCAATATAAGGGCAGGAGATGAATGCTAAAAACAACACTATTGATATTGATTTACTTTTCCACCCACAACTGCAAGCTACACAAAGGGTTCCAAGCTAATTATAGCTTGTGGCAATCTGACTCAACAGAAATCCCATCAGTTTTGCAAGTTAGCGCCCAACCCACAGAATACCATATTTTGGAGCAGAATATTCGTGTTGGAGAATCAGTCATAAGCATGGGTTGAAATGGGTGGGGAAAAAGTAGTAAAAAATAAATTCTACTGGGAACAAATGAAAGAAAGAATTAGAAGATGAGGACTGTGATCATACTTACCCTTTTCTTTTCTTGATTTTCCTATTATTACTTCCATTATTAATTTGATATATCTCTTCACAGCCCAAAAAGAAAGAATAAAGGGAGACAGGTGACCCAAGAAACAGGAACCAAATATATAGACAGAAAAACAAATATAAGAGTATTTGGCTCTTGTATTTGGCTTTTAAAACTCATAACTTGCCTCTTGTTATGCTTCTACTCTTATTAAACATTCTTCTCTTTCATGTACTCTGCAATTCAGAGATCCTAGGCACCTTACTGTCCCTCATGAAAGACCACTATCTTCCAAATCAGCTTAGTTTTACTGATCTCCCCCATCCCTAGAATTCTCTTTCTTCTTTTCTCTGATTCTTAGATTTTTTTCTTCTGGCCTCCTTCAAGTCCCAGCCAAAGTCTTATCTTCTGCAAGAAGTTATTCCTAGTCTCCCAGTCTTTCCTTCTCTCTTAGAAGAATTCCTATCTAACTTAATTTAATTCTTAAAATGCACACATGTGCATATGCATGTGCATGTTGCCTCCTCTGTTAGACTGTGAACTCATTGACAGGAGTGTAGTGGAGCCAGCTCTTAGCTGCTCAGGAGATCCAGTTATTAAATTTTATGGGAGCTTTAAGACTTTAGAAAGTGGTAAATGTTACAAATCAGAACTTTGTCCATTTTTTTGTTGTTGTTGATTGTATTAATTCAAGAATATTATAGAGAAAATGTTAAAAATAAAGATTCAACTTCAAAGTGAGTTTTTGCAAATTGGTTATTAAATATTACTAGCATGCCTTGGGAAGCAGAGATCTTTTTTCTCCTACTTTATAATTTCAGTACAGTAGGTGCTTAATAAATGCTTGTTGACTTGAAAAGGAATAAGTTAACTTTCAATCTAATTGTGAAGAAGCTATAGATAAAGTAAAAATACACAATTATTTTTACATGTTATATGTACACAAACTCTTCTAAAATTTGGAATATCATATATATATATATATGTACATGCACATATGCGTGTATGTATATTTGTATACTGACATATTTCATATATATCAGTATACATATTACATATTTCATATATCTATATAAAACAATATACATGAATGTTAATAATAATAAAATTAATTAGTTTATAGAGTCCTTATTTTGTGTCAGGTACTGTGCTAAGTGCTTTATAATTATTGTCTCATTTGATCTTCAAAGCAACCTTGGGAAGTAGATACTATTATTTAAGCCACTAAAACAGATAAGAAAAACAGAGATTAAGTGACTTAATTGCCCAGGATGACGAAATTAGTAAATGTCTTAGGTCAGATTTGAATTCAGGTTTTCTGAACTCTAGTCCCAGCTTTATCTACTGAACTACCCAACTGCCATTTAAAACCCTTTACCAAGTCAATCTACACAGAAAAAAAAAAAAAAAAAGGTGAATCTTGTGTTCTCCATTGTTACTTCATCTAATCATTTTGCTAAAATAAAACCGAATTCAACACAGGTTGATAAAGTCTTCTCATGTCCAGACTTTTAATCTAGTTCTGAGGCTTTTTCACACTTCTCAGCTACTACACTATTTTATTTCTGTATCACTAACTTGGTGTTTATTAATAAATGTTCCTTTGGAACATTTAATTCATTTCAATCAAAGAAACATTTATTAAGCATGTGATATCCACCAATATATACCTGTGCTAATGGTGAGATAAAAAGACAAACAGTTCCTATATTGTTGCCTGGCATTGTTATTTAACTCGTTATTGATAACTTTTCAAGTGTTTATATTTTATCCTCCCTCCTAGCTTAACTGTTAGTTAACTAAGGGTAGAAACAATAACATATACTTAACTAAATGGCTGACACATGGTAAGTCCTTAATAAATGCTTGTTGACTTAACTTTACTTTTATGTTTGTATTTCCTACAATGAATGGCAGAATGCTGAATACAAGGTAGATAATCAACTAATATTTGTTTTATGAATGAATCATGAACTAGCAACACTCACAAAGTATATTAGAGACCTAAGTCACATCAATTTTTGAAAAACAACAAAATACTTGGGTTTTATTGTGATGGGTACTAGATATGTGGTCCAGATCGGAGATTTACTCAAGTATTTTATTTTATAATGGCCCCATCTCCCCAATCCATACTTGTTCTCATAATAGATTCCTTTTCTGCTTCTGGAATTCATTATCTATTTCCTCCTTCTGCCTGAGTAGTCTGTTTAATTCTCCTATCAAAATGTTATTATTGTTTCTTGGAATCCTTGAACATGCCTTGAAATTTTTGAGTTTTGGTTTGGTTTGGTTTTTTTTGCTATTACACATTTGTGACTTTCCCTTGGAAATTCTCTCTCCAGCAACCTCCAGGTCAACCTTTCCAAATCTTGACTAAAACATAGCACAAAACTATCTTTGCCATGAAATCTTTCTTAATGAAATCACAGAATTAAAGAATTTCCTCCTCTAAACTACTTTTATATATCACCCACTTAAGCTCCACCTACACACAAATATCATCATCACAGAAACCTCAATACACTGAAAGTCTCATTCCATCTAATCTTTCCAAACTGTCATGATCATTGCAGTCATTTCTTTTAGGTAAAGATTACTTTGATCCAAATGGCAAAGAAAAACTTTAAGATGTAGTCTAAATAAAGAAACTAGAATGGTAGATCAGTGCTTGGAACCTGTAAACTTAAGATTTTGTCATAGATTTAGAGTGATTAATCAATTAAGCAGCAAATCAATATGGAACATAATATGTGCAAGCATTGTGTTAAGCATTTTTTTTTATTAAAGCTATTTATTTCCAAAACTTACACTTGGATAATTTTCAACATTCCCCCTTATCAAAATCTTGTGTTCCAAATTTTTTCCATTCCTTCTCCCCTCATCCCCTAGATGGCACGTAATATGATATATGTTAAACAAGTACAATTCTTCTATACGTATTTCACAATTATCATGCTGCAAAAGGAAAATCAGATCAAAAAGGAAAAAAAATGAGAAAGAAAACAAAATGCAATCAAACAACAACAAAAAGAATGAAAATACTATATTGTGATCCACACTCAGTTTTCACAGTCCTCTCTCTGGGTGCAGATGGCTCTCTTCATCACAAGACCATTGGAACTAGCTTGAATCATCTCCTTAATGAAATGAGCCACATCCATCAGAATTGATCGTCATATAATCTTGCTCTTGCTGTGTACAATAATCTTCTGTTTCTTCTCATTTCCCTTAGCATCAGTTCATGTAAGTCTCTCCAGGCTCCTCTAGAATCATCCTGCTAGTCATTTCTTACACAGCAATAATATTCCATAACAATCATATGCCATAATTTATTCTGCCATTCTCTAGTTGATGGGTATCCACTCAGTTTCCAGTTTCTTGCCACTACAAAAAGGGCTGCCACAAACATTTTAGCACATGTGGGTCCCTTTCCCTCCTTTATGATTTCTTTGGAATACAGGCCTAGTAGAAACCTGCTAGATCAAAGAGTATGCACATTTTCATAGCCCTTTGGATATAATTCCAAATTGCTCTCCAGAATGGTTGAATCAATTTACAACTCCATCAAGAATGTTTATGTTAGTGTCCCAGTTTTCCTGCATCCCTTGCAATATTCATCATTATCTTTTTCTGTCATTTTAGCCAATCTGAGAGGTATGCAGTGGTACCTCAGAGTTATCTTAATTTGCATTTCTCTGATCAATAGTGATTTAGAACACCTTTTCATATGACTAGAAATGGTTTCAATTTCTTCATCTAAAAATTGTCTATAGATATCCTTTGACCATTTATCAAATGGAGAATGCTTGAATTCTTATAAATTTGAATCAATTCTCTATATATTTTAGAAATGGGGCCTTTATGACAATTCTTAAATGTAATTTTTCTCCTATTTCTTTCTTTCTTCTAATCTTTATTTCTTTCTTCTAATCTTGTCTGTATTGGTTTTGTTTGTACAAAAGTTCTTTAACTTAATATAATCAAAAATATCCATTTTGTATTTCATAATGTACTCCAGGTATTCTTTAGCCACAAATTCCCTCCTTCTCCACAGATCTAAGAGATAAATTATCTTTTGTTCTTCTAATTTGCTTATAGCATTACTCTTTATGTCTAAATCATGAACCCATTTTAACCTTATCTTGATATAGGCTATTAGATGTGGGTCAATGTCTAGTTTCTGCCATACTAATTTACAATTTTTCCAGTAATTTTTGTCACATAGTGTATGATCTCAGAAGCTGTGGAAATATTAGTGTATACTATATTTGCTTCCTTTACTTCTCTCTTATTTATTCTGTGAGTCTATGTATCTAGTTCTGAGAGAACAAGGATGAGATCCCTCACTTTTTGTAGCTCTTTTAATTTTTCCTCTAGGAATTTAGATGTTTTATCACTTGGTGCTTATATATTTAGTTTTGATATTACTTCATCATCTACACTACTATTTAGCAAGATGTAGTTTCCGTCCCTATCTCTTTTAATTAGATTTTTGTTTTAATTTGATGTGATATCAGAATTGCTATCCCTACTTTTTCACTTCAGCTGAAGCATAGTTCTGCTCTAGCTTTTTACCTTTACTCTGAATGTATCACTCTGTTTTAAATGTGTTTCTTATAAACAACATATTGTAGGATTCTGGCTTTTAAGTCACTCTGCTATCCATTTTCATTTTTATAGGAAAGTTCATTCCATTCACATTCACAGATAAAATTACTAAATCTGTATTTCTGCCACTTTCTTTTCCCCAGGTTATACTTTTTTCTTTCTTTCCCCCTTTCCCTTCTTGTAATGTTCTTTGGTTTGATTTTCTTGGGGGTCTCTGGGAGCAGCCTTCATTTCAGTTGAGTAAGCACCACAAGGGTAGCCAGGGGTTAAAGTCCAAAAGTCTTTATTGTCTCCTGGCTTGGGGCTGGGCAACTTTCTTAGAGGCCTTCCGGAGTCTTGATTTCAGTGGAGAAAATGCAGGAAGAGAGTCTGCCACCAGGAGCCTGACCAAAGATCAAATATATCTCTCTCCTTGGTTCTGAGAACTTGAGCTCCTGCCCCTAGTCCTTTGTCTTCTTTGCCTCTGCCTCTGAAGGCTTTCTGAGTCCCAAATTAAATGCTCTACACTGAGAATAAACCAATCATTATATCACTAGGAAACCATTATTTGTTGTAAGATTAAATCAATGCTACTGAACTTGGAGAACTATTAAGCACCATGCTAAACTAGATAACCATTATCTCATCAATTCCACTTAGTTATTACCTTCTAAGCATCCTTGTTTCAAGTTCAGAGTTCTGGCCTATAACACCTCCTTTCCAATATTTTGCTTCTGACTACTACCTTCCTCACAGAGCCCTCCCCTTTAACAGCCCTCCCCTTTTCTTATAACTTTTTACTTTCTACTTCTGTTTCCCTTCTGTTAATCTCCCCCTTTCCTTTTCCCTTTCCCCTCCTACTTCCCTATAGAGTGAGACAAGTTTCTCTGTGAAATTAAATATGTCTAATATTTTCTCTTGAAGCCAAATCTAATGGGAATAAGTTTCACACAGTACCAAATAAGACCTTCCTAAGTAATAGAACTCTCATCATTTATAAATGCTAAAGGCAAGTTTGTGAGGGAGAGTTCATTCAATGTCCTCATGCTAACTGATAATTAGCTGCTGGCTGCCTGGCGCTCAGAAGGAAGGGCAGAGCATAACTTTTATCAGCATCAAACTTCACAGTGCTTTTGTTCAAAGTACAACTCCTTTTCTTCTGATTCTACTGCTTGGGGGAAGAGTATCCTGGGTAGTGGGTGGTGCATCCTCTACCTTCCATATGTCTTTGTGTGATTATAGAAGGTGGGCAGGAGATATTTAGAATCCTTCTGCCATCTCTCCCCTAGAGGTGCCAATTGAAATAGAGAAAGTGTGAACATATTGTATTGCCTTTGGATAGCCTGGTATAAAAAGTGAATAGAATTTCCAAAGATAATCTAAAATTAACTACTTCAGGTTGAAAAGAATGTATTTTCCTCTATACATCATATTTCATATTTTGTTGTTTTCTTCCCAGTTTATAATCAGGGAAACCTTTGTTTCTAAATGCCTATTTATATACTGTGGGAATAATTTATGATTATCTTTGAAAAAATCACTATAGTTCCAAGATTCTGCCCCTTTTCTATCTTTCTTATTAGAGTAAATATCACCTTTGTATATTGCCTTTGACATCTACCTTTTCACAGCTGCTACACCTAAGACATTTTCACTAGTCATTGAGAGGAAGAAGAAATATGCTGCTTGATTTTTTTTTATTTTTAAAACAATATCATATCATTCTGTACTTCAAAGGAATGTAAAGCTTGATTATAGAGATAGTGTTTCAGAGTTGAACTATTTCCAACAGCAACTCATACTTCCATAAGAAGTAGAAGAGAAGGACTGTTAGATCTCAGGAAGATATACCTGAAAACTATGAAGACTTCTTTATTTCTGTTAATGGGTGTCAGCTTTTCCAGAAACTTTTCTTGATCCCTTTAGCTGAAAATTATTTCTTCCTCCTAAAATTT
The DNA here is from genome assembly GCF_016432865.1 of Antechinus flavipes. Taxonomy (NCBI): domain Eukaryota; kingdom Metazoa; phylum Chordata; class Mammalia; order Dasyuromorphia; family Dasyuridae; genus Antechinus; species Antechinus flavipes. The sequence goes on from NC_067401.1 coordinate 98,259,546, forward strand.
TTAATTTTAGAAATATGTTAGACAATATAAATATAAATTGTCTACATCTCTCCTCTGCCTTTATTATAATATTCCTAGTACCATGTACTTACCTTATCCATAAGATAATAACCTCCTTGAGGGCAAGCATTATATTGTCTTTCATCTTACTATCATCAGTACCTTGTATCTAGTTGACAACTTAAAAGTTTGTTGAAATGAATCCTCCCTCAAGAAATATACCTAAAATTATAAGCATTACATCATCCTCACTATTTCTATAGAGACTACTACATCACCTCAGAGGGATGATAATGCTGAATCAACTTCTCTTTTCTTTTCCCTTCTCTTATTTCTTCTCTTTATTTTTTTCTTATTTCTGTATTAAATAGAGAACTTTAGCCTCAAATTACTAGGTGGATATTTACTTTACTTCCAAGAAATTTTATTTTTTTTAGAAGTTATATTGTAACAACACAAAAGAGATATAAAGGTAAAAAGGACTAGGGCACAATTACTTGAAAGAGAATGATATGAAAAAATCAACAACTTTCCTCCTATCATACTGATTAATTAAGGTCAGATTTATCAGCTCTTTTTCATTAGTTACGAATGTGGAATATCATTAATTCAAATCCTGGGAGGCAATGATTATTTTAGAAATGAGACTAGTCAAAAAAAAAAAGAAAAAAAGAAAAAGAAAAAAAAAGAAAAAGAAAGAAATGAGACTAGTCAGAGACATTAATAGGAATAAAAGCAGTATGGGGTAATAGATAGAATATTTGACCTGAGGTCAAGAAGATCTATATTCACATTTTACCAAAGAAGTATATTTTATGCCTGGGTAAACCAATTTACTTTCTAATCTTCATCTACTAAAATGAAAATAATAATATCTATTGTAAAGGGCTAAAACTCTTAAAAGTTGTGCTTGTATCAAACAACAGAGCACTTAAGGCTAATTACCTATTGGACAATGATTCTATTAGCATATGTTTGGAAAAATGGCCCTTCTCACTGTTAGGTGCTGGCTCAATATTTAGTGTATACAGATAATTATAGGTAAGGATAATGGGTGGGTTGAGAGAAGTGAGAGGACTTCTCAGCAGGACCAGGAGAAGGGAGTTTGGCAGGGAGCTTGTGATAGTTTGTCTCCTTCACTTCTCCCCCTGAAGACCAAGGACTTTTGCTTATTCTGATTCTGGCTATTCCTAAGGCCTTCAGGGAACTAGTCCAGACTTTACAATTGCTACCTTATGGAACTATAGAATTTCAGCTAGATGTGATTTCAGTAGCCATTTGGAGCAATTAATAGCCAAAATGTGCTCCTTCCACATCAGTACCTGGAAAATAGTAGGCACTTAATAAATTATTACATGAATGACTGATATGCTCAAGAAGTGCTCATCCAACCTTTGCTTTAAAGACCACCAATGAAGAACCCACCAACTTCCAGAGAATTATTTTCTCCTCCTTCAAACCTATATATATATATATATTTTTTTTTCTAACTTTCAATAATTGTACTTGGTTATGAGTTCTTGAACCAAAGAAGCTCATAATAATAAAATTGGTACATTGAACTAAGAAAATAAAAAAAAAAATGAATCAACAAACCAGAAATAGCATGATTATTGAATTTCATCTATTCTCTTATCACATCAGAAAAAAAATTATATTTTTAATCAATTACAATACAATTCAAATATCATATATCACTAAAGAATAATGGATGGGTTCATTGTGATTCATTAAAAGGTAATTCTTGAGTACTTAACCATTTATCTAACTTGGATGTGAAAAACACATAATCCTAGGAAAAGTGAACACATAACAAAGGAAGCCACCATTCTCTTATATTTATTTGAATCCTTTCTTTGAGGAATAACAATACATCTCCTCTTTCTTTTTATTACCTCAAAGTCAAATAAAACAAGGCCAGTAGATCAATAAATGTCATCTTTTCCTCCTGCTAAAATCACAGAGCAAGAAAACATATTTAGCCTTCCAGATATTTGAATCCAATGCACATTGCCATGTTCTGTTCCCCATTGTACTAAAATCCAAAGAAGGTAAAATTCATAAAATGCCAAGTTCCATATTGAGAAATTATTTTTCCCTGGCTTCCTTTCCCCCCTACTTGTTACTTATTTTTAATGATTTCAGATTTTTATTCACTCAAAAAAAAGTTTAAAACAAAAATTTAAATTCAAGGGAGCATATTTAGTCACTAAAATGATATTATATAAGACTTTTAAATAAAAAAGCTACTATACTTAGTAAAGGGATATGTGGCTAGGTATAAAAAATATAAAGTTCAGGTCCTTTATACATGATATTTAATTCTAAGTCTTTACTATACCTTTGACTTTTTTTCTTCAATTAACATGGATATAGCATTTTAATACTGTTTTGTCTTCCTATCACTGGAAGTAAGCCTTTGATCAATTTATTAACATTAAGTTTCTTGTGTAACATCTATTAGCAATGTTTGTATCAATACATACAATTATATTCACATATGTATATGTACCCCCATGCATTTACATGTACATGTGTGTATACTTATTTTTATACAAATATCTAAACATTATGGAAGCAACTAATGGCTCAGTGGATAGAATATTGGGCCTGGAGTTAGGAAGACCTGAGTTCAAATGAGACCTCAGGCCCTTATTAATTGTTTTACCATGGCAAGTCATTTAATCTGTTTATCTTCTTCCTTTGGAAGAGGAACTGACAAACCACTTTAGTACCCTTCTCAAGAAAACTCCATGGACATTTTAATCCATAAAGTCATGAAGAGTCAAATACAACTGAATGATATGAGATTCACAAATTTAGAAATATTTCTACTCCAAATATTCATGTGGGATATTTGTGCCTGACCTGTAGTAGAGCCTTCCAATCTTATACTGGTCTGATCAGTCAGAGCTGGACATACTGTACCTTGACTATGACATAGTCCTGTCATTTTGGTTACCTTCATACATAAAGGACAACAACCAGCCTCAGACGTATTTCTTTCCTACTACTTCTGCCATTCACCTGTACACCAGGGCTTCTTAAACTTTTTTTTCCAATCATGAATCCTTCTCACTTGAATTTTTACACAATCCCAAGTATATATGTATATAAAATATGTATATCAATCAAATATATAGATATTAAATCATAATTTTGCAACTCCCAGTTCAGTTATGAGACCCCATATGGAGCCACAACCCATAGTTTAAGAAGCTTTGCTGTAGCCCACGACCTTTTATCCTTCTTGTTATAGAAAATAATATAATAATAATCAGAAACTTCTCTTTCTCTAAGTTGGAAAAACCTAACAGAAATACATATAAAAGAGAAAATACAGAATTAAACAATCTGTTGGTTTAGAACTGATTAAGACCTGAAATACTTATGGGGATCTTACAAATGAGAGCTTTAAAGAATCTACACATGACTCAAGATCATTTTTACAAAAAAGACTGTATCCTAGCATCCAGAGAAATTCTAAATTAATATGAAAATCTGAAATACTGAATACATCTTTTAGACTATAGTTTAATAAAAAATTAATATTAATGCAGAGAACATGAGCAAAAGATCAGAACCATGGAGATAATAATTAATAACCATGTGAAAGGCAATAATAATGAATAGGAAATCTACCACTATTTCTGGGACACAGTAAAGCAAGGAAAAATATTTACCTGATAAAATATTTGCACAATAGAAAAAAAGGATTATTAAATTGAATGTATTATTAAAAATCAGAAAAAACAACAAATAAGCACATAGGACTATAGAGAAACAAAGGAACTCTAAAAACAAGGAGAAATAGATAAGTTGGAAAAAAATCCATATTTTGATAAACAAAACTAAAAGATGGTTCTTTTACCAGAGTAACACAATTGATTAACATAGCTCTAGCAATAATAATAGTGTAAGAAAAGGAAATTAAGGGACCAACTAGGCAAATAGGCAATTTAACTGTCCCTATGTGCTATTAGCATGATAGCATACTTACAAAATTTTAGAGTATCAGAAAAAAAAAACTAATTAAAACCATTCATTATCTCTGTTAAATAGTAATGCAGAATAAAATCACAAAAATCAGCAGTATTTCTCGATAGCAATAATAAAATCCAAAAGGGAATAATAGAAAGAGAATTCCCACTCAAAATAAATGTAAAATGCATAAAATGCCCCAGGAGTCAATCTTCTGAGGAACATTAAAAATCTGTATAGATAAAATAACAAAATATACCTTAACGAATTTTTTTTAAATAACTTTAAAAACTAGTGGGATAGTCAGTGCTTCTGCTTGGACCAATGCCAAAGTAATAAACACATTCTAATTAAAATTCAAGGAAATACTTTACAAAAATAGACAAAACAAAGAGATTCATTTGGGATCATAGGAGAATACTAAGAGAAAAAATAAAAAGAAGAAAATACAAAGAGGAATAGTTCTTCTTGACCTAATGTTATATTTTTAAGTAGTTTTCCTAAAAATCTATTAGGTACCAGTTAAAAAGGAACTCAATTACCCAGGATGTGATAAATTTGAAAGCACAGATTGTATGGGGAAGAACTGTGATTTTATAAGAATTGATGGTAATACTAGAAAGCAGTAACACAAAAAATAGATTTAGACCAAGATTTTACACCATGTACATAATTCTGACAATAAGTATAACAATATTTAGAATTTATATAACATTTTATATAGGTAAAGATATCGTCTCATTTTTATTTGATTTTCATAATAATCTTGTGAGATTGATGGTTTTTATTTCTCTGAGGGAAAAAAATGAGCTTGACAAAGGTTAAGTAAAATGTCCAAGATCATAGAGCTAGTAAGGATTTGAGGTAGGATTTAAATTCAGGTCTTCCCAACTCTCCAAAGCAGTACTCTGTCCATTGTATCACATAGTAAAATAAACTTTAAAATGGATTTATTAACTAAACAATAAAGGTCATGCAAATGTAATGACCACGTATTTAAAATCAGCCAGAGTCAGGAATTAGGTTAAGGAAAAAAATCTTCAATCTTTATTGAAGTGAAGAAGTGAAAAAAGATTGCGATAGGAAGCCAGCTAGCAGAGAGAGACCTGAGTTGAAAGGCCGTCGCAATGGCAATGCGAGCAGTCTCTCCTTCCCCTTCCTTTTCCACTCCCCTGCCTCCACCCACCAAAATCATCATTTCCTATACAACACATCAGGACTTGCACAAAGAGTGGGAGGGGGCCATTCTTTCTCCAAGCTTATATATTAATAGAGTATGGTCCAATTACTATTTAGCCTCATGTGCTTGGGACCTTAGTGCATCAACTCGAGCTTCAGCCCATTACATGCAAATTATTTTAATTAAAGAGAAGCAGTTCAGATGACTTTCAAAGTTGTGGCTAGGGTGTGAATTTTTAACCAAAGTTAAATTCTTAAAAGTTAAAAGGCGGGAAGGGGAAGATTCTAGGAAAATGGTGGAGTAGGTTAGTAAATTTCAAACTCTCCTTATTTCTCCCACAAATACAACAAATTTGCGCCTCAGGGTAAATATCGACTTGTAAAAAATCAAGAAGATGTGGGGCATAACCAGGATTCTCCAGTATAACCTGAGATTTGAAGAAGGGCCCCAACCTAGGGATTGACCTTTCTATAGGGCAAACACCTCTAGCCTGGACTCAGCAGAAATGTCGAGTAAACCCCTAGGGCTAGCTAAGTGTGAGTGAAGCCTCAGCAGGAACTATAGAGACTTTCACCTCCTGGACTGTTTGTGGAGTCCAGATTTGAGTCCTAGAAGACTCAGTAAACCTTAACTGATTGGGAATGCCAGGCTCAATTGTGCTGCTGAGAAATAGTCCTGGATGAGAAGGAACCAGCACCTGGTAAGTACAAAAATTGTGGGGCAGGAATACTACTAGCTGTGGGCACTTGCAGAAGAGTAGAGAGCTGAAGGGAAGCTTGAGGCATCATTCCCCCACCCCATGATTAGAGACGCTTACACTAAAACCTTATTAAAAAAAAACAAATGAACCAGCAAAGAAGAAAGAACCCCATCATTGAAACATATTATGGGAACAAGTCAGAGATTTAGCTTCAAAGGACACTTTAATACCAAAAAAAAAATTTCTATCCCAAAGAGTAACATGAAATTGTTCCCTGCCCAGAGAGAATTTATAGAACTCAAAAAAGAATTCAAAAATCAAATGAGAAACATTGAAGAAAAATTAAAGAAAAAAATGAAAACCATCCAAGAAAAACAAGAAGTTTACGGAAAAAAAAAAGTTAACCAACTAGCAAAAGAGGGACAGATTCTCAAAGATGAAAACAATGCTTTGAAAATTAGAATAGAGCAAGAGAAAGCAAAGAGATAGCAAGAGAAGCTATGAGAGACCAAAAATAACCAAACAGATTATAAATAATGAGAAAATAGAAGAGAATGTGAAGAGAAAATATAAAAATAATTGGACTGCCAGAAAGTTCTGACCAAAAAGAGAACTTGATACAATAATGCAGGAAATAATGTTATTGACAAATTTTGAAACTCCCAGATCAAAGAGAAAATTTTGCAAGAAACAATTAAAAAAAAAACAATTCAAAAATGCAGGAGCTAAAATTAGAATTGTTCAAGACTTGTCAGCAGCTACAATAAAAGACTGAAGGTCCTGGAATCATATTTACTGACAATCAAAAAAACTAAGCCTGCAGCAAAAGTATCATATCTAGCTAAATTATCTATAATCCTGAATGAGAAAAAATGGATATTCAACAAATTCGCAGATTTTCAGGACTTTCTATCAATTAAACCTGAACTTAATAGGAAATTTAACATATAAAAGCTAGTGTGAAAGATCAAGTTTAAGAAACTTAATATGGACAAACTTTTTAAACATGGATAAATTATGTCTTTTATGTGTATGTATAAATGTATGTATTTAAGATTCACATCAACAATAAGGTAGCTTAAAAGAAAGATTGGCAGAATTAAGGTATAAATAACAATAATGTTATACAAATGAAGTGCAGAGGAAGAATAGATAAAGAAGCATTAGAAGGGGAGAGGAGGGTTTGTAGTTCTAAAAACTGACTCACATTGGAAATGGGTTCAATAGACAACACTATATATACAAGGTAGAGCATACTCTAAAATCTATAAAGAAATAAGGGAGGGAAAGAATGGGCAGGTGGGGAAGCAAAGAGTGAGGGAAGAAGACAAGGGAGGGATGGGGAGAAGTTAAGTAATAGCAAGTCAAGTTATAGAACAAAATTTAATTAAATTGGCAGAAAGGATTGGAAAGATGTGTGTGTTTGTGGGATGGGTGTGGGTGTGAGTGGATCTATATATCTATCTACATATCTATAAATGTATACTATATCTTTTCTTAAGTGTAGCTTGCTTGGGAATGGGGGGGATGAAAGGAAGGGAAAAGAATAAAGTAAATAAGGTAAGAAACAAAGAACATTTTACAAGGAAGTAAAGAAAAAAAATGGTCATTCATGAATATAATTTCTTCTACTAATATATATTTTCTTGCTCTAGTAATTTGTTGTTATATATTTTGAATTCCCCCTTATGTTCTGCTGGACATATGACAATGTTCTCTTTTGTTTTGCTTTATTTTATTTTGTATTTCTCTTCTGTTTTCTTTTTCTTCTTTCTCTGTTATTTCAAATTTAAAAAAGAAAGGAAAAGGACAGAGAAAAAAGATAAAAGGTAATTCATATTAAATGAAAAAAATTTTAAAAACATTTTACAAATAAGATTAATTGAGCAAAAATATGTAAAAAAAAAGCATTAATATCGAAATATCTGATAAAGGAACAGATATATAACAGTATGCAGCTAGTAGAAATATGTAAGACCAAAACACAATTCTCAGAAGATAAGGGTATGAAAATATAGTTCTCAAAAGTTTTTCTAACTGTGATTTGTAAGTGATTAACTGTGAAACAATGATACAAATCACTAATAATAGGAGAAATGCAAATCAAATCAACTCTTACCTTTTACCTCATCCCAGGCAAATTGAAATAGATGACAAAAGTTTTATATAATAAATTTTGGAGTGATTGTGGAACAATGGGTATAATAATGCACCCTTTGTTGAGTTGTAAATTTGTTCAACCATTTTATAATCCAAATTGGAATTATGCTTAAAAAAAAATGATTACAAGCCCCATGTTCTTGTATCTTGTATCTTGTAAAGGAAAAGCTTGTTACCTAGATTTTCCACATTTAGCCATATAATCCAAGAGGGTCAATAATTAAAAGAAAGGCCTGAAATAAACCAAAATATTTACAACAAATTTTATATAAACAAACAAAAAAATGGAACCAAAATTGATGTCCCTGTATTGAATAGTCATTAAAAAAATACTTTTAGCATGGTTGTGTTGAAACACTATTGTATTGTAAGATACAATGAATATAATAAAGATAAAGAAAGTTGGGAAGATGTACATGAAAACAAAATGAAAAAGAACCTTGAAAACAATATACACAATGAACACAACAAAATGTAGATAGCAGATATCTCAGCAGAGGGCAAAGTATGGCCGAGAAGGCCACTTTTTTTCCTTCCCAAAATAAACAAAAAATAATAATAATACTAGGTACCAAATACCAGACCTCTACTTCCTAAGGGAGATTTAGGTGAACTCTTCCCTTTGGCCTCTGCCTTCTCCTTTCTTTTATCACCTACCTTTTCTCCTGTTAGGAGAACAAGGAAGGTAGAGTTGCTTAGTCTCAAGATGTTGGGTGTCACAGTGAATAGTATCACAAAAGACCCAAGTTCAAATTCAGCCTCAGAAATTTATTAACTGTTTGACCTAGGAATTTTATTACTATCTTTAAGTGTCTAATTTTCAACTTTACCTCTCCTGCCTCAATCTCTCTACTGATTTCTAATATATCCCCAACTGCTTTTCAGATACACAAATTGTATATCAGTAGACATTTTGATTTGGAAGTCTAGTTGACATTGTCATATCTACATATCTAACATATATAAAACTGAATTCATTATCTTTTCCCTTAAACTCTTCCCCACTCCTACTTCCCCTACTCCCCCTATACCAATCTACCAGTCACTCAGACTTAAAACCTAGGAGTCAACCTGGATTCTTCACTATCTCTCATTCTGCCACATACAAACTGTTGCCAAACTTGTCTTTTTTTTTTTTTTAACCTTTGCAGCATCCCTCCCATATGCCCTCATTTGGTCTCTGATACTGTCATCACTGCAGGGGTCCTCAAACTTTTTAACTAGGGGGCCAGTTCACTGTCCCTCAGACTGTTGGAGGGCCAGACTATAGTGAAAACAAAAACTTTGTTTTGTGGGCCTTTAAATAAAGAAACTTCATAGCCCTGGGTGAGAGGGATAATCGTCCTCAGCTACAGTTTGAGGACCCCTGCGAGCAATCCCACATGATTTACATTATTACAATAGTATTATTATTACAATTATTACAATATTAATTACATTATTATTACAATTATTACAATATTAATTACATTATTATTACAATTATTACAATAGCCTGATGGTAAGTTCATCTTCCTCAAGTTTCTCTCCATTTCAATCCATTCTTCATTCAAATGGTTTTCCTGAAATGCAAGTCCAATCATATCATCCCCTCCTACTCAATAAACTCCAATGACATTCAATTGAAAAATACAAAATACTCTGGCATTCAAAGCCCTTCATAACCCAGCCTTCACTTCTCTTTCCAGTCTTGCTCTGAGACTTTTGTTCTTTGATGCAGTGACACTGCCTGATTCTTTTATGAATAAGATAATCTATCTCTTGCCTCCAGAGATTCTCCTCTGGCTCATACCTGAAATGCTCTCCCTTCTCGACTCTGACCACTCTGGCTTCCTTTAAGTCAAAACTAAAAATCTACCACCTACAGGATGCTTTGCTCTGCCCCTCCTATTTCCATTACATTTTTTTTCTCTTCTTATTTCTTGTTAATAACTTGCTTCATGTATATTTGTTTGCATTTTGTTTCCCCATTACATTGCAAGCTCCACAAGGATAGCGACTGTTTTTTTTGCCTCTTTTTGCATCCCCAGCATTTAGCACAGTGCCTAGCATATAGCAGGAGCTTAATAAGGGTTTATTGAATTTATTGTATTTAATTGACCCAGAACAATCCAATTAACTTCTGTTTGCCTCAGTTTTCTCAATTATGAAATCTGGATGAGATGTAAAATACTTCCTAGAGCTGTTGTGAGGAAAAATTAATTAATATTTATAAAGCTATGGAGTATTCCATAGTAAATATTTATTGCTTATTTCCTTCCATCTTTTAGGCAGCCATAATGTGATATGCAGCCCAACCTCCTCTAGACAATTGCTTGCTTAGTGCTGGGGCAAAAACTAAAGAAGATTTCAATTTAAAATCTGACTTTGTGAAGTGTACATAAATGCAAAAAACTTATTGATAAAATTTTTAAAATAGCTATTAGCCCCTAGGCAACCTCTAGCTGCTGTTCTGAAAACTGAGTTGCTGGTTGAATTCTAAATAGTCAAAAGCACAGCAATCTAGTTTTTTATAAATCCCCAAGTCCCAACTAACAAACAAGAAATAGAGATTACAGATGATGAACTAACTTTAATTATATTGAAGTACCCAGGCGAGAGAAAAACAGGGCAGCCAAAATAATGAAGTTTCAACAGCATTTATTACTGGCCAGGACTGATCCCCCAACACCAAGACTGGCAGGGTCAGTAATGAGTGGCCTCAGGGCCATATATTTATAGAAAGAAGAGAGAGAGAGACATCAAAATGTTTCTTGATACTTTTGTCATAATAAAGGAATTTCTATTCTAAACAGGAAGCAAAAAGTTATCACTCTGAGAGGGTCATTCCCATACAGCAATAAGCAGTATTTCTTTAAACTTATCAGGTTGTCAAGGTGTCAGGTTTTTCAGGACAGCACATCTGGGTTGTTAAAAATACCATCTGCATTAGGGAGTGAAGAACTAGTAATAGACTTCTAACTACAAAAATTCAAGATTATGTTTCTCACAGTCCCATTTGGAGTGCTTTTCCACTTCAATATAACATCAAAATACTTTTGGCGTAAAACAATGAAACTAAAATCAGAAAAGCAAAATTTTATTTTCTTTTATTATGAGGCAATTATTGGTAAGTGACTTTCTGAGAGTTGCATAGGTCGTTAAAATCTGAGACCCGATTTAAACTCAGAAAGATGAGTCTTTGTCACTCCAGACCAGGCACTTTATACAATATGCCATCTACCAACCCCTAAATTCATTAATTTAATGAAATTATTTCTCTTCTTCCTATCTCCATCTGAATTGAGGGAGGAAAAAGTAGAACAAACAAACAAAAAATTTGTAACAAGTATGTATCATTGATCAAAACAAATTCTAGCATAGACCATTTTCAAAAATGTACATTTCAATATGGACCCTGAATCCATTATTCCTTTTTTTTTTTTTTTTGTGGCAAGGGGTGTTTTTCATTTTAATCCTCTGAAATCATGATTGGTCATTGTTTGTTTGTAAGTTTCAAAGTTGCCTTTATAATGTTATTGTTACTATATAAATTGTTTCATTTGGTTCTTCTTACTTCACTATGAATCAATACATAAGTATCTTGTCTATCTCTGAAATTATCCCTTTCATCATTTCTTACAACAAAATAGTTTCTTGTTATATTCATATGCTAAAATTTCTTCAGCCACTTCACAGTTGATAGGAACTCCCTATGTTTCCAGTTCATTGCCATCTCTCTCTCTCTCTCTCTCTCTCTCTCTCTCTCTCTCTCTCTCTCTCACACACACACACACACACACACACAAAGTCTGCAAAAAAAATTTGTTTCAATATTGCAATATCTGCAATAAATATTCTTGTACATATAAGTCCTTTTTTGCTTTGGTTTCTTTGGAGTAGAGATATAGTAGGGAGTCAAAGGGATAACATAGTTTGCTATCTTTTAAGGCAAAGTATCAAATTGCTTTCTAGTATAACTAGAACAACTGACATCTATACCAATAGTATATTAAAATGCCTATCTTTTTATACTCTCTTCAAAACTCGTCATTTTGGGATCAACTTCAACAATATGAAGTGTACAAGGATGAACCTTAGAGTTTTTATATCTCTAATTATTAGTGATTTAGATCATTTTTATACAGTTGTTGATAAATGGATTTCTTTCTTGGAAAATTTCTTGTTCATAGCATTTGACTATTAAATTAAGACTCTATTTGAATCAATTCCTTATATAGCTTGGAAATAAGTCCCTTGTCAAAGAAACATGATACAAAAATATTTTTTAAAAAAATTGGGGGGGAGATTAACTAAATGGTACAGTGGATAAAGTGCTAGATGTTGAATCATGAAGACTCATTTTCCTGAGTTTAAATCTGATTTCAGATATTTATTAGTTGTGTGGCCCTGGGAAAATCACTTAACTGTTTGCCTCAGTTTCTTCATCTGTAAAATGAGCTGAAGAAAGAAATGGCAAACCTCTTGAGTATCTTTACCAAGAAAATCCCAAGGGGAGATCATAAAAAGTCAGACATAGATGGTTGATAATTTAAAATTTTTAAAATAATTTGTTTACTTAAAAAATCACTGACTTCCCTCTTCTTTAGCAATAACCAGAAGACAATTAATTTTTTTTTTTAGAGTTTTTTTTTTTCCTTAGAGTTTTGTAGAGGGCTAAAACTCTTGAGTTGATGCACGGAGGTCAGGACAGCCCAGTACTTGAGGCTAACTACTGATTGGACAATAATCTGTGGGCATATGCTTGGAAAAATGGCCCTTCCCACTATCCTGTGCTGACTCTATGATTGGTGTATACAGAGGATTGTAGGAGGTACTAGGAGGTGGAGTAAGACTAGCCAGGGTCACTTTTGCAGTGGATGCGGAAGAAGGCGGTTGCGGAGATTCTGCTTCCATCCCCTTCACTTCTACCCCTAAAGACCAAGAATAAAGACTAAGGACTTTTGCTTACCCTGACTCCTGCTGATTCTGAGGTATCCAGGTGCTAGCATGATCATCACAGAGTTTGATCTAAACAGAAAGAAAAAAACAGATTGTATCTGTGGCTTTATTCCTCTTACATAGACATAGTTAGAACTGAGCTTAGGATAGACAAAGAAAGCAGGAGTTATAAAGTCAAAGATTATAAAGGGGATGGTGTAATTACATAGTGATCAGGTCATCTCTGGGCTGGGCTATTTTTCAGAACTGGAAATTGATATGAATCAGTTTGAGTTGGTTATCTGGCTATGCAGGGGAATTTTTGGTTTCAGTTGTACCAATACTTCAAGGGCTTTTGATGGGCAAATACTGCAAGGAATTTATGATACACCCAATTTAAGGAACATTAGGTTTTATCTGATTCCCAGGTCAGATGATCAAATCCCAGGCTTTTTCTGGACTTTGGAACTCAAGAAAAATCAAGATTATTAGTTAAGTTAACAATCATTCCCTTTTCACAATCCTCATCTCAAGGAAAAATATTGTTGAATACAAAGAGTCAAAAAGAGTCAGCAAAGCACTTAGGAGTGAATAAGTCCAACCATTTTTGAATGACAATAGAGCAGAGATGGAAACAGAGAGGGGAAAACCAGTTCACCTTGGTTATGGCAATTTCTTGAAAGTGGCATTATTTAGCAAGTCCCTGTTACATTTGTCCTACAAGTAGAGGAGCTAGTGAAAGAAATTAAGACTCCTACTGATTTAATATAATAATGATTTTATGTTCCCTGATTTCAGGGGGGCTTCCAATAAGTCAGTAATCCTAAATCTTCTGGCTTTAGAGTCTGACTCAGAAAATTCCCATGTCCAACCTATCTGATTCTGAATAGACCACTCCTCAGTCAGATAGCTTCTGGTCTCAGGATAGTCCCTCAAACTCCTGGAACAATAGTGAATAGACCACTCTCAATTTATTGCTGACTGATTATCATGTCAGTGATAATTAAATTCTGGTGACCACTCCTCATTTCATTGATGACTAATTATCTAGTCAGTGATGTTCTTGTCAGTGATGACCAAATTCTGGGGACTATTCCTCTAGCCATAGAATTAGCATGTCAATGATAGAAACCCAGATAATGGGGTCTCCTCTCTCTTAGGACTTTGCTAATTATTTTTGGAATTCAGACCACTTGTAATGGCATTACAATTACAATAAACTTTGCCCCTTGACTAGGATATGGATTCAATCCTGCAAATTCTTTTGAAACACCCTGTGATATTAGTCTGTGATCTTAAACTTTTGGAGTCCCTTTCCAACATCAACATTGCCATGTCAATGTTGAGGTAAATTCTCATGTTCCATCTCTCTTGCCAAGCGCTTCCAACTTCCAGAGCTAAAACGATCTCGTCAATTCAAATCCACCATGTGCAATGTTATATCTATTCTTGGTCTAGAAAAAAGTTAATAAGTCACAGGACCCTGAGTGAGAATTTAAACCTGTGTAAATGTAAATGGGAGAAAACAACCAACAAACTAATCAAAACCATATATTGTAAAATTATAATGAACAAATTTAACTCCAAAGAAGAAATAGAAGAAAGTATTTGCTTCTCTTTTTGGCAACTGTGCAGGACTATGAGTGTTGAGCATTTCATATAATGCCATACTTGCCAATATGTTGGTTAGTTTTCTTTAAAAGATTTTTTTTCTTTCACACTTTTTAAATGAAACAGGAATGGTTATGTAAAAAAAAAAATCTATAAGATTCATCCAAAAATGACTGAGAAATTTTTAACTTCCTTGATCATCTCATTCCTTATAAGATTAAGGAAGCAATGAAGTAGATTTTTTATTTGAAACACTAATAAAGAGTAACTGAAGGCCAAAGTTGAATTGATGAGAAACTTGCTAGGAATTAGCCATTCACTCCAATCTTTAACTGCACTTTAGGAACTGAAAGGAAATTTCACAAACAGAATCAAACAGACCCCTAATTCACAAGACAATGGGCTTTTTATCAAATCTTATTTGAGTTCAGAGAAAGGAAAGCCCAGCATCTAAACCAAAATAGCCTGGAGTGCCACCATCCTAAGGGAAAGGAGGCAAAAAGGAAATTCTATAACCAGGATACAATTAAGCCCAGAGAAAAGTTTGAGGGCAACAAAAGATGCCAAGGAAGGTCAACAAAAAACACACCTCAAACTATGCTAAGGGCAAGAAAATCAAAGAAAAGCTAGAGCTACTGCTCAGTGTGGTGAAAAAATTATCATGGAAAATAAGGTTAAAACTACTCAAGATGATGGAAAACAAGAGAGGATAGAACTAATCATTTCCTGCAGGCTGTACATTTTATAAATGAAATGTTTACCAGGGAGTTGAAATTGGAGATAATTGAACAACTGGTAAAATATTACCTAGTTGCCCTGAATAAGATTAGTGGGATTAAAGATGACTATGAGAACAGTGTAAGATAATAGCTAAAAAGGACAATTTCCATTTTATGTTGAATCAAAACAATCATAGCATCTGGAATGAAGAATGTTACAGTAGTTTTGCCTTCTGCCCTGGCCAGACAATATTTAAAATGTTATGTTCAGTTCTTTATGCCACAACTTAGGAAATACATTGAAAAAACTGGAATTCTTCCAGAAGGAAGTGACATCTCAATACCACATCAAACTGTTTAAGTCAGAGAAAAGAAGACTTAGTTGAGGCATGATTTCTGTCTTCAAATATGTGACAAATCTATCTTGTGGAAGAGGATTAGACACATTTTAGTTAGTCTTAGCAAAAACTAGAACTCAGCTAAAGAGGTGATGATTTCAGCTTGATATAAGGAAATAATTTGGAAGAAGTAGGGCTCCCATAATACCTTAAGTAGCTAGTTGTTGAGGATTTGGGGTAGGTACTTCTACTGAATATGAGTTGGAAAAAATGATCACTGTCATCCTTTTCAATCCAGAGACTGTCATTCTAATATTCTCCATAGAGTTTTGACTGTGGGTCACAGTGTTGATTAGAGGAGTGGGGAATAAGACTTGGAGGCAAGGACAATGTCAGAATTTCCAAGGTCTCAAATGAAAAAGCCAACGAATTTGGACATTATTCATCAGGCAAGGAGAATACATTGGAGATTTTTGAGAAGGGAAATGATCTATGGAAGATACTCTAGAATAAACTTTTCCTCTAGTTCCTCATATTTTTGTTACCTATTCTGTTTAAATGTAAAGTTGGTCCCTTTTTTAATGAATGAATATCAGACTACAATTATATTTATCTGCTAAATCTCAAATAACTCCAATCTAGAATGTCTGGGTTCATAATAAACCTCTAAGAATTACTTCACTAATTGTTCTCAAAGAGGAAGGTAGTTTTTAATTTACACTTCATAGTTCAGTCACTTCCTATCAAATTTTGGTTATACAAAAGGCTGTCATAAATAGCTAATAGACTTATTTATGAAAGAAAGAATAAATGAAAATTTAAGATGTTATACAGATAGGAATATGCTAAAAAATAAAAAAGGAAATGAACTCTCTATGTTGGATTGAGATAATATTTTTACTCAAATTATGAGATAGGGAATAATTTTATCAAAGGAAGAGTATTCCTGTAATATGTGGGTATATGCATTCAGAAAGTCAAGGGACTTATTGGGGCAGGACTCTTAGATAAGGCATGATTCTAGGACTCCAGTTTACCATTGAAAGCCCATGCCCCAACTCTTTCTCTTGGGGCTCTCTTTCAAAGTGTGTCCCCAGTAAACTAAAATATGTTCCTTCAATTCATGTAACAACATGAATCAGCATTCTCTTAGCCAATCAGGAGTTACCTCCCCTTAAAAAGTAGGAAGCATAGCACCTTTAGGACATCATCTATTGATAGGATGGAGGTGTTAAAAAAACATATGTGTGTGTGTGTGTGTGTGTGTGTGTGTGTGCACATCACCTGATGCAATATAGACTCCTTGAGAGTAAAAAATGTTTTGATTTTGTGTTCGTATGCTCAATGCCTAGCATAGAGGTTGGTATGTAATTGGTGACTAATAAATGCTTTTTAATTTATTGATAGATTTACAGAGATTATTTTGTACCATTTTATCTTAAGAGCAATTTAGAATATGATATGAAGAATTAGAAATATTTATTGAAAATGATTTAGTCACTGCACTGCCTGATTTACTTTTATTTTCTGTAATATACAATAGATCATAGGACAAAATCTGTTTAAAGTTGACATTATTTTATAGTTAATGAGTGAGATGAGGGAGAGGCAGACATTCTTCTAGAGTTTGATCCAGCTATAGTTTCCATGGACTCAGACCCAGTTCATAGAAGAGGAATTTTTAAGGTTATTCTTAAAGAAACTCTGGACTTTAGAATGGAGTTTTGTATCATTTTAGTGACAGGAATAATGGCAAATTATGCTGATTTAAATTTTCCATTTAACCTCAAAACTTGTTGGGAAAAATTATATGGGGAAATCCCAAAGTCTTAGTATAGCTTTATAATAGCTTGGAACTATTAAATTTTAAAATTAATCTTTAATAGCTTAAAATTGTGTTAAAATTTTTGGAACATTCTGCATTTTTAAAAAATAGAGCCTACATTATATTTTGCATGCTTATCATCTTGATCAATTCAATGAACCTACCTCCCCTCTCCCAACTTTGTGAATCAGTGTATGTAAAACATTGTTTGCAAGAGTGTGAAGCTTTATTAGTAATTCTGTCAGGAGGACCTGTGTTCACTAAAATCCAAATACATGTCCCCAAAAGTGAATGTGCATAATTATTTTCATTGACACCCACCATTAATTAGCTTCATTGAGAGCAATAGAATGAGTTTTGAATCCAAACTGCAATATTTAACAGTTGTGTGATGGTAAGCCACTGATTCAACTTTATTGAATCTTGGTTTCTTCATCTCAAAAATGGATAGAGAGATAAATAATATTTCTAAAAACCTACCTTACAGGTTTATCATGAGAAAAGTACTTTGTAAAGCTCTTATGAAAGTATGAGCTTCTAATATTATTTTTTAAAGTTTTGCTGATGTGTTTTATTTTCATATTATATTTATCGATTAGTTTTACTTCCTAAGAAGTCTCTCATGACAAAATAAACATTAAAGTAAAACTAAACATAAAGTAAATTCATGTGAAAGTAAATGCATCTTATACCCCTCTCCTCACTTATCCATTTTTTAATTAACAGAAATTTACTTTTTCTCCCTTCCATTTCCCACCACTATTGGGGGAGAAAAAAGATAATAAAAAGAAATATCTTGTAATAAGTATACATAGCCAAGTAAAATAAATTTCCTCAATGACTGCATTCAGAAATATTGTGTTTTATTCTTACCCTAAACCCATCATGTTTCTGTTATGGATAGTATATCTCATTATTCGTCCTCTGGTATCATAACTTTTAATGTATTGATCTTAATTTTTACAACTTTCAAAGTTGTCTACACAGTGCTGTTACTATTATATAAATTATTCTTCTAATTCTGCTCATTTTATGTTTCATTAACTTATAAAAGCCCTATATTTCTTCATTTTAATAATACTGATGTTGAAGCATAAGTTATTGTTCTGGTTCTGCTTTCTTCAGTTTAAATCACTTGATATTATCTTTCCATGCTTTAAGAAATCATATTTCTTTATTTCTTACTGCACAATAATATTCTATCATACTCACTTTATTCAGCCATACTTTATCAATTGAGCTTTTGCTACTATTAAATAATCTCATGATTAGAAAGATCTATTAGACAGAAGAGATGATACAAAAGTATAGACAAAAACATAATATGCACAACTTTATGAATAAAATTAAATTCAAACTTTAATTCTTTATAAAGAGCAGCAAATCCATTGCTATCAGGAATTTGAAAACAAGAGCATGAAGTCTGAGAAAAGGAAACCAGGATGAGGTTTATACTTTTCAGGTTGTTTAACTAAATTTTGTTTTTCTCCAGTTACATGCAAAAACAATTTTTAACATTAATTTAAAAGAATGTGATTTCCAAATTTTATCTTTCCCTCTCATCTGTCCCCTCCTTGAGATGATAAATATATTGATATAAATTATATACATTCAATTCTGCAAAACATATTGCCATATTAGGCATGTTGTGAAAGAAAACATGGACCTAAAAGGAAAAACAAAGTGAAAAAAACTATAAAAAGTGAAAAATAGTGTGCTTCAATTTGCATTCAGATTCCATTAATTTTTTTTCTCTAGAGTTTGATAGCATTGTTCATTATGAGTCCTTTGGGATTATCTTGGATTATTGTATTGCTGAGAGTAGCTAAATCATTCATAGTTTCTTAGTGTGTACAATGTTCTCCTGGTTCTGCTCAATTCACTTTGCATTCATTGATATAAAAAATTCTAGGTTCTTCTGAAAGAAACCTATTCATTATTTCTCATATCACAGGGATATTCCATGCCAATAATATACCACCTCCTGTTCAGCCATTCCCCAATTGGCAACCATCCCCTCAGTTGCTCCCTGCCTTAACCACTGAATGGTACAGCCTTGGTCAAACTGAGACCTGTTGAATACCTTAACTTAAAAAGTCCCCATTTCATTCACGAGCATGTCCAGTTCTCCTGATCTATATCTGGCCACTGGACCCAAATGGCTCTGGAGGGGAAAGTGAGGTACAGCCCTCCATCACTCAAATCCAATTCACTTGCATGTCATGGCATCCCCTTGCTGATGTCATGGTTCTGTTCGAGAATGAGGGACAAACAACAGCAAAGGTCATCCTCCCAATTTCTAATTCTTTGTCACTACAAAAAAACCTGCTATATATATATATTTGTATACAGTTAAGTCCTTTGTGGCCTGCCCCCACCATCTCCCTTTTAAAAAAATCTCTCTGTGATACTGACTTCGTACAGGTATATTTTTCTGCTGATCAAATGGGGTCATGCATAAATTGATATGTCACGTCATGCTATTGGAGAACTCTTTCAATTCCCAGAGTCTGGTATTCTATATATCTATTATCTATGTCTCTCTGTCTGTCAATTTTCTCTCTGTGTCTCTCTCTCACTCTATCTCCCTTTCTCCCAGCATTCATGCATACACACACACTCATACACACACACACACACACACACACACACACACACACACACACACACACACATCTGCAGTAACCCTTTCTTTTCCTACTTTCCATACTTTGATATGTCCACAAAATATTTCTCTCCATTTCCAACTTGAAAATCAGTACAAATTATTACATAATATAAATAACAGTAAGATCTAGAAATTCACTAGTTATTTGGCAAATTACCTCAGGTATCAAGGAAGAGAGCAGTTATTAAAATTTTCACTTCATATAGATCAAGTTGCTCATTTTACTAAAAACAAACAAACAAAACCCAACCATTCACTTTGGAAATTTACTAAATCTAAAAAGGTTAGCAGTCAAGGAATAGATTCATATTTTTTCAGCATTGTTACTAACTCTTGCTGAGCAAAACAATGATGATTTTTTGAAA
Source organism: Antechinus flavipes (assembly GCF_016432865.1). NCBI lineage: Eukaryota > Metazoa > Chordata > Mammalia > Dasyuromorphia > Dasyuridae > Antechinus > Antechinus flavipes. Next base: position 98,280,013 of record NC_067401.1, read on the forward strand.
CTTAACTAATGATCCACAATGTTATACTGTGTACAAAAATTTGGATAAATTATCTTAATCATAAGAACTTTTCTTTTAATGTTTTTGTACCTCTAATATTGTTTCAGTTTTCAACCTACATAATCTATTAATGTAGGATTGGAGAAATTTTTTTTCTCCAACATTTAAGAAATTTAATAAATAAGAATAGGCTGGGTTCTGTGGTCGGAGAGGAAATGAATAGAACTTATATCTAAAATATTGATGCATCCACTGTATGTCATAAATTTTTCTGTAGTACAGAATTTGCAGTCCCAAAATCCAATCAATGAAAATGTTCGTGCACCTTAATACACAGGATACACACACAGAGAGAATGAGAGAGAGAGAGAGAAAGAAAGACAGAGAGAGACAGAGAGAAACAGAGTCAAAAACAGAGACAGACACAGAGAGAGAATGGCTGGGCTATTTTTAGGTATAGAATGTTAGCACTGGAAGGGACCTTAGAAATCATTTAATCCAATTATCTCTTTGGACATGTGAGAAAACAGAATACCTAACTTCTTTGAGCTTTTGTATTATACATATCTTTTCTCTTCAAAAGTTAGATAGTTTGCCCAAAGATACCTTACTAGTTAGTAGCAAAGCTGAGTCAGTAATCCTAGCCTGACTCATGACTTTTCATCTACTGCCATATCTATAGCAAACATATATTCCAAAATATATCTGAACACTCAGCCCATGTGTCCCCTAATGAATTCTCACCTTCCACTACAGTTGGCTTCTCATGTTGGTAATGGCTTTACCCCAGTGATTTTCTCTCATGGTTTTTGCATCCCTAGTGCTCAGTATAGTATCTGACACATGGTGAGTTTTTTTGGTTGTTTATTTTTTGGAATATGGCATTTGAATTTGTTCTTGACAATGTTCAGGAGATTTTACAACAAATATGGAAGCACATTAAAAGTGACCTAAACTTATAATAAGGAGTTTAGAGAGAGAGTGAGCCTGGAGCTCTCTGCTAATTGTGTCTTAAGTGTTTTTGAGGTATTTGCAAAGTGAAATGTTCTGAGGAATGTGGTTAAGTTCTTAGTAAACTTTAGATAGAGAAGAATGAAGAGATAGTGATGACTGATGAAAACAAGAATTGTGCTCCCCAACAAAATAGAGACATTTGGTTAAGGGGTAAGTGTAAAGAAGATAATGAGCTCTATTTTGAACATATTGAATTTGGAATTTGTACAAGACACCCACATGATACAGTCCACAAACAACTGATAATGTGCAACTGCTGCTCAGAAAAAAGATAGGTGATGTGGAACTTTTTGTTGTTGTTCAGTCATTTCAGCCATGTCCAGATCTTCATGACCCCTTTTGGGTTAGTCTTTGTTTGTTTGTTTGTTTGTTTTGTTGAAAAAGATATGGAGTGCTTTACCATTTCCACCTCCAACACATTTTACTGATGAGCAGTAACCAAGGTTAAGTGACTTGGTCAAGATCACCCAACTTGTAAGTATCAAAGACCAGATTTGAACTCAGGAAGATGGAGAAGTCTTCTTGGTCCCAGATCCAAACCCAAACCCAATCAATGAAAATGCTCATGTGCGTGTGTGTGCGCATGCACACACACACACACACACACACACACACACACACATTGAGAGACAGAGACAGAGACAGATGGAGAGAGACAGAAACAGAGACAGAGAGAGACAGAAAGAGAGAAATAAAAAGAGACAGAGATAGAAAGAGAGAGACAGTAAAAGACAGAGAGAAAGAGTGGTCCACTGCACTACCTAGCTGCCAACATGAGACTGGACCAATATAGGAAATTACTAAGTGAGAAAAATTTCTTTGTGAATGCACATCAGTACTTTCTCGATAACTTATAATTTTAGAGAGTTACCTAGAGCACTGACAGGTTGACTTGCCCAGGATGACATAGCTTTCATATGTTGAAGCAGAACTCAAGACCAGGTCTTCCTTGCATCCAGGATAATTCTGCTGTGTCTTCTCTCCTATAGGAAAGTTAAGGTCTGCAAATATATACAAACAATCATCAAACCACTGGGAGCTGATGAAAGCTCTTAGAGAGAGAATGAAGAAGAGAAAAGAGCCATGGGATTGATCCAGTCAGAGATCTTAAATAGATGTCAGACATGTAGGAAGAGAACTAGGAGAAAACTTTGTGTCTATGGCAAAAGAATATATGAGAGGAGACATTGTCAACAATATCAAAAATTATAGGGAAGATTTATCAATGAAGAGCAATAATAACTTTTGGGAAAGAAGTTTTCATTGAGCTGTGAGGTCAGAAACTAGTTACCAAGGATGAAGAAATAAGAGGTGAATAAGTTGAGTCAGAGATTCAGTGACCTTTTCTAATTGGCTTTTGAAGAAGAGAGAAGATATGTATAATACAATAGCTCAAAGTAATAACAGAGCCAAATTTTTTAAGTTTTACCAATGATAATTAACATAGATTTTCCCATTCTACCATTTCTTTTGTAATTCTGTTTCTATTTACTTTATTCAAGTAATCATTTTGAAATTGTAACTAAAATCCATTTATTTAACAGGTATATATACTTAACATAATATAATATAATATAATATATATTTAACAGTATATATATACTCTCCATTTTTTTTCTAAGAAATCTTCCTTTACAATAATTGTGAAAGATGTGATCTTAGTTTCTTTTACATAGAGTGTGTGTGTGTGTGTGTGTGTGTGTGTGTGTGTGTGTGTGTGTATGGGTGAGAGAGAGAGAAGGATGTTGTAAATGCTAGTCTAGGGCCATCACCAGTTATCTAAACTTTTGTCTTCCATTGGATTTCAATGACTTTGGAAGAAAGAGTGAAACAAATGACTGCTCAATTTTGCCTAAATTGAAATCTAGTTCATGTTCACCTGAGATGTCACTGGTCCTCTTTGAAAAAAAAGGATGAACAACAACTTCCACAAGTCACCAAACTATTTCTCTACCCTCAAGGAATTTACAGTATAATAGGGGAGACAACATGCAAATAAGTATATGCAAAGCAAGTTACATGCAAGGAAAATAGGAAATAATTAACAGAAGGAAGGCACTGTAGTTAAGTGGGATTGGGAAAGCTTACCAGGAAGTGGGAGAGGTCAGTAGTCAGAGTGAAGCAGGAGCATTCCAGCCAGAGAGTATGCCTGTAACAAAAAGATGGAGTTTTATTCATAGAACAGGCAGGAGACCAGTATCACTGGCTCAAAGAGTACGTGTTCTGGAGTGACATGTAAGAAAACTGGAAGAGTAGGAGAACTAGGTTTGAAGGGTTTTGAATGTTCAATGAAATATTTTGTCTTTTCTCCTAAAGGAAATGGGAAACTACTGGAGTTTATTGAATCAGTGTAGGAGGGAATGTATGTGACATGATTTGATTGGACTTGCATTTTAGGAAAATCACTTTAATAGCTGAATGGAGAATGGATTTAAGTGGGGAGAGACTTGAGGCTTCTGACCTACCAGCAGGTTATTGCAGTAATCCAGGTATGAGATAATGAGGGTTTGCACCATAGTGGTGAATGTCAGAGAGAAGGCTTATTCAGGAGATGTTACAAAGTTAAAGTTGACAAGCCTTGACAGCATTTTGGTTGTGGGGGATGAGAGAGATTGTTTGGTAGGTTTAATAAATTATTTTCTATCTCCACTTAAAAAAAACAAATTTTGTAGCTTGGTCTTTTAGATGAGGTCTATCCATGGTTCAGGCTCAGAATTGGACTGAAAGAAGGTACTTATGATCATCCAAGATTTAACAAAAATAAGTTTTCCTAATAATCATGTAGAAAAAATATTCAGCAAAGACACAACCTTGATTCACCTGAGTACAGCTTCTCTGTCTTTGCATTTACTATGGTAGTTTATGGATATCTGCCAAACCTAAAGACCCTTGGCCTCCTTTCTTGCTCAATAGCTATATAACAACACTAATGGTGTGAATCTTATTATTAGACCAATTAAGTGTACAGGATAGCTTTATTACCTTCGGAGAAAATACTAGTTTACTCTGTGTTCTCATGACACATATATATAAGGAGTTTATTCTAAAAGTTGTTGACTAAAAATGTTGTGATCATGGAGTGGCAGGATCCCAGCCAGAGATGAGGTGGGAAGTGTTCTTAATTCTATAGTGAATTAGTGAATTCATTTTTTTTTCTTTAAGAACTATATTGTGATAGGTTTTTTCATTTATCCTTTTATTATCACTTGTATTGTTTACATTTATTGTTGTTATTTGTAATTTGGGGCTTGAATTATTTGGTGAAGTGAGGTAGCTACTATATGGGCAGCTAAGATATAGTGGATAGATCACTGGGATTGAAATATTGAAGACTCATCTTCCTAAGTATTAACCCAGCTTTAGACACTAACTATCTGTGTGGCCTTGGGCAAGTCACTTAACCCTATTTGGTTCAGTTCCTCATCTGTAAAATGAGCTGGAAAGGAAATAGCAAAACACCCCAGTATCTTATTAAGAAAATCCCAAATAACGTCATGAAGAATTGGAAATTACTAAAACAATTGAACCACAAAGATATTACGAATGTTAATATCCTTGTTTTATGGTTGAGAAGACAGGTTCCAAAGGAGAGTGTGACTTGTCATTCAGAGTCCCACTGTTACTCTCAGAGATGCTATTTGAATCTAGATTTTTCTGCTCCAAGGAACATGAGCCACTAATAATCCACGAGTGAGGCAAGTAGGACAGAAGTAATGGCAGAGAAGAGGAAAAGAATATGTATCTGCGATTTATTGGCACAATTTGCTTAAGAAGCATGGAAACATTCAACCCAGTTCACATTTATTTAGTAGCTCCCAGTCACTGGACTATTTGTTGGTGATACAAATCAAATTTAGATCAGTCTCTGTCTTAATGAGTGTCCATTCTACTAAGAAGAAATGATAAGTACAAAGTAAATATAAAAGAATGATTTTTTTAATTGAGTCAAGTATTCCATGTTCCAAGCACTTTGCTAATATGCTAAGCATAGTACAAAATAAATTTGTGTGATTAAGTTGAGAAGTGGGGGTGGCTGATGGGAAAATGCTAACAATTCAGGGGAACAGGAAAGTTTCCTAAAGGAGGTAGTAATTGATCTGAGCTTTGAATAGAGCTAGAAGTTCTAAGAGATGGGAGTGAGGAAGGAAAATATTCTTGGCATGGAGGGAGAACAGATTGTGCAAAGATTCCAGTGTGGGTTCATTAAGAAGGGAACAGAAAAAAGGTCAGTTTGACAGGAGTATAGAGAAAATGTGAGATACTTATATGGATAAAGCTCCAAGCCTGGGGTCAGGGACACTTCAGTACATATCTAGTCTCAGCAACTGAAGTGTCCCTAACCCAGGCTTGGGGCTTTATCCCCTGTGCCATATAATTGCAAATTTTTCTTGCATTATTTAACCTTTCTTTCTTCATTACTTAACCTTTATTTGCCTAAATTTCCTCAAATTACAGATGAGGATAATAAAAGACCTATATTCCTGCTCCCAATCAGGGTTATTGTGAGGATAATGAGATAATAATTATAAAGTGCCTGGCACATAGTAAACATTATAAATAAATGTTGATTATCCTTATTTTCAGTTATATCAAACTCTCCTTGATGCCATTTCAGATTTTCCTGGCAGATGTGTTGGAGGTGTTTGCCATTTCCTCTCCAGCTCATTTTACAGTTGAAGAAACTGAGGCAAACTAGGTCCCAGAGCTAGTAAGTGTCTGAGGCTGGATTTGAACTCAGGAAGATGAGTTTTCATTAACTTCAGAACTGGCACTCTATCCATTGTACCACCAAGCTGCTTGCTATTATTATTTTTTTTTCTTTATTTATTTTATTTTTATTTTTTAACTTTTTAATAACTTTTTATTGATAGAACGCATACCAGGGTAATTTTTTACAGCATTATCCCTTGCATTCACTTCTGTTCCGATTTTTCCCCTCCCTCCCTCCACCCCTTCCCCCAGATGGCAAGAGTCCTTTACATGTTGAATGGGTTGCAGTATATCCTAGATACAATATATGTGTGCAGAACCGAACAGTTTTCTTGTTGCACAGGGAGAATTGAATTCAGAAGGTATAAATAACCCGGAAGAAAAACAAAAATGCAAGCAGTTTATATTCATTTCCCAGTGTTCTTTCTCTGGGTGTTTGCTATTATTTTTAGCTATTATTAAATAAGTCTGAAAAGATAAATTGGGAATAGATTTATGGTGGTTTTAAATGTCCAATTTATTATTTTGTACTTTATTTTAAAGGCAGTAGAGAGCCACGAAAGACTTTTTGATCAGGTGAAGTCCATGATCAGATAATAGCTCTGAGGTGAAGAGAAAAGAAAGACAGAGAGATCAGTTGATATTGCAGTAGTCCAGGTTATAGGTTATTAGGGCCTGAACTAGGTGATTGTGTGAGTGGAGAAGAGACAGATGTAAGACATATTGGGGACATAGAATCCAGTGCCTGACCTCCAACACTCCCTGCTTAAAAGAAGGAAATACAGAAGCTACAAATAATCTCCATGTTAACTGCTGTTTGTCTTCCCCTAAAGACTCAAAAACTAACTGGATATGAGAGGTGATCTGTATCTGAATCTGATAGATATGTGAAATTAAGGTGAAGAATGATATCTAAGGGAAGTTAAACTTCAGAGAGAATTGATTAACTTGTAAATGTAAGCCTGAAAAAGGGGTCCCTGTCTATCAGTTTCATTGAGGGATCTGCCTTTGATTAGATGGCCTTATTCTTTCCTACACCTGCAGATTATCCTTCACTCCCCCTAAGCATGCAAACCCTGTGAAGAAATATGCATCTGACAGTTCTGGTTTATTGCTTCATGTCTTTGATTTTGGAGAGTCCTCCCCCACCTCTACCACGGTATCTTTTGCTGTCCTTAACAGTGAGAGATGCCTTGCTATAAATGTGAATAATGATGATGAATCATCATGCTTTGTGGGCTGACAATGAATTCATGCTACCAACCTGACAAATCCCACCCCGTGTTTATGTTTCAGAGGGATGGCAAGAGCTTACAAACACAGTAATTAAGATCCAGGCTGGTGGCAACTTTTAAACTTCCTTCTTCTCACAAAAAAAGGAACTGAGGGAAGAGTATTAGTATAAATTGTTTGTTTTCTTTTTTCTAAAGGGAGAATAGTACAGCATTAAGACAGAAACAAGCATTTATTGAGCCTCTCCTATGTGCCAGTTTCTACTCTAAATACTTTACAAATATTATCTCATTTGACCTTCACAACAAGCCTGATAAATAGGTGCCATTATTATTCCCATTTTATAGATGAACACATTGAGATAGCCAGAAGTTAAGTGACTTGTCTAGAATCACACAGCTAGTAAGTAATTAAAGCCTAAGGACTTAGGCCCATAATCTACCTCTGAAACACACTAGCTGTGTGATCAATGGCAAATTACTTAGCCTCTCTATACTCCAGGAAATTCCTAAAAATTATAAATTAGAGATGCATTGTTAATCCATATCACTTGACAGGATGGAGGAAAGTGTACATTTCCATGGTGGAAGTTTCCTGCATCAGGGAGATCACAGGTCTAAAACACCTTCCCCATTCCCATCCTCAAAATTACTTTTCTAAAATGAGGAAAGACTTAATAATATTTTTTCATAGAGATCCTTGTAGGTTACAGTGATTCTCATTTAGGGTCTCTATAAGCAGTGGTTCTCAAACCTTTGTTCTCAGTATCTTCATGTTGTTAAAAAAAATTATCAAGGATTTTTCAAAGAGTTTTTGTTCACATAGGTTATATTTATAGCTATTTACTGTATTAGAAATAAAAAATAATTTTGAATTTGTAGACCCTCTGAAAGGGTTTCAGAGATCCCAACAATTCTTTGGACTACACTTTGAGGACCACTGTTCTAAAGCTTAGTACAGTAAGCATCAGCATCTACAAACAACTGCTTGCCTTCCAAAGAAATTCCTTTTTGGGGTTCTGATAAACATTATATATTGTTTGATTTTCAGGCAGTAGTTATTATATTATTATTTCACTTTAGAAAGGTTAAATGACTTTCAGAAAGACATATAGATCTTAAATGACTTGTAAGAAGTTGAGCTCAGATTCATATAAGTCCAATAGTTTTTTTTACTGTGCTACATAGAGCTAACAAACCTTTAAAAAAATTATTCTCAGTTTAATAAAGAAACTATGTATGGGGAGGGAAGGATTGGAGATTGAGTATGGGGGTGAGAGGGAATAGTCTAAAAAATCCAGTGTGAGCTCAGTGAGAATTTAGATTTTGAAAATGCTGACATAAGAGAGGAGCAAGAAAAGGTACCAGGATGACTGGTAAGAGTGACATGGAACTATGAGGATAGAGACAAATCTTCTCAAGGTCACCTGAGGCTAGGCTGGTGATGAATGTAAAGGATAACTAATAAGACCTTAAGGGAAAAGAGGAAAAAACTATACTGGAGAAAAGAAAATAAAGAAGAGATTAGACTATTGCTCAGAATAAAAGTTTATAAAAGTAGGTGATAATACATAGTCTAGGACTGTTGTTTTTGTTGTTGTTTGTTATTTATTTTTGAAGAGGACCATGGACATCATGGATAATGTCTTGATGTGGGTGCAAATTGAATTTCACTGTTACAGTGTGTACAAAGTCATCAGTCTCACTCTCTCTTCCAGAGTCATAAAATTTACTGGCAAGACAAAAGTCAGTGGATTACTTTGATGCCTTCAACATTTGACCAAGTTCTAAATGTTCCATAGATCTTTCCAGAATGGGCTGAAGTAAAAGTACTCACTCAACTTTTTTTATTTCTGCCTTCTTTGTCAAAGAGAATGAACTCTAAAACACAGAATAGTAATAGAAAACAAAATGAAATTGAAGATAAAGAGAATATTTATTTGCCCTCCCTGAGTTCAAATCAGGTTCAGAGAACTTATAGAAGTGATTACTGAACTATGGTTAATTATCTTTGAAAAATTATTGCTACGAAAGCAAGTTTTATGGAATAAATAAAAAATAGGTATTCTGATTTAAGTAAAAGGAGGAAAAAAATCTGCAAAATATAGACCGGTAGACTTGACTTCAACTTCTGGCAAATTTCTAGAAAGTGTTAATAAAGGGATGGTTTGAAAGCATTTAGGAAATAAAGCAGCACTCATTAAAAATCAACGCAACTTCATGTCAGATTAACATTTGCCTTTTGGACAGAATATTGAAAAAGAAGATTATACATATACATAATTGGAGTTCCTGTATATTGCCAAAACATTTGACAAAAATCATTCATTCTTGTAGATATCATGAAAAAAAAATGTAGGCTAGAAAACAGTAGAGTTAGGAAAATTCTGAAATAATCAAATAACTGACTGGACCCTGTGAGCTATCATTAAAGTGTTGAGAAAATAAAGAGAAGTCTTTAGAGCAGTCCACTCAGGGAGAAGCCTTGACCATATGCTGTGTCAAGAATGGAAAAGATCCCACCATAGTGAAACATATATATTTATGCATAAACACACATTTCTATATATGTATATTATATTTGTATGTGTATACACATACCCCCACATAAACATGTGTGCATGAATGTATATATATGAATACATATGTATATATGTATGTATACCTTATAGTATCATATCTATACAAATACCAATATGTGTGATAGCTTGTCTAGTCAGTTGTAAGCTCTATGAGAAGAGAGAGAGAGAGAGAGAGAGAGAGAGAGAGAGAGAGAGAGAAAGAGAGAGAGATGAAAAAGAGAGAAGAGAGACAGAGACATAGAAATATAGCTATATGTATATATGTACATACATAGATAGAGGTATGTATATATGTCTATGTGAACACAAGTTCCATTTTCTATTACTGACGTACTATGAGACTTTAGAAAAACATATTCACCTTCTTTATCCTATTTTATTTTCTGACAATTATTAAAAGAGGATCAGAATGATATAATGGAAATAACACTGAATTCAGCGTCAGAAGAGGTAAAAGTCAAAATTTTGCTTTCCTATGAATGTGATTTAGGTAAACCAAGGAGTTTCTCTGGACTTCAGTTTCCTTTCCTCTAACTCTGTAAAATAAAGAGGCTGAAGCAGATGATGTCTAACATGACTTCTAGCTCTAAATTCTATCATTTTATGATTTGAGATGTGTATAGAACCTAATTTATTATATTCGCAAAGTGTTCTGAACTCCTTAGGAGAATTTCATTTCAAATGTCAAGTATTATTATCATATGATATGAACAGAGATCATACTGACTCTAAAGTTGATTCCTAAAAAAGGGAAAAGGATCTATCTGTACAAAAATATTTGTAGAAGCTCCTATTGTGATGGCAAAGAATTGGAAATTGAGATGCCCATCAATTTGGAAATGGCTAAATGTATGATTCTAATAGAATATAATTCTATTCAAATACTTGTGTGCTGTAAGAAATGGTGAGCAGGCTAATTTCACAAAAAAAAAATTGCAAAGACTTACATTTATTGATGCAAAATAAAGTGAGCAGAAACAGAACTTGTGACAACACCAAATAATCAATAAGTAAGCATTTATTTACTATCTACATTCATCAGGCATGAACTAGACTACAGTGTCAAAGAAGAAACAGCCAGAGTCTCAGAAAGCTAACATTCTATTGTCAGCAGGTAACAACCACTAAACTTGCTCTTGATTATATGTGATGCGAAATCAGGAGTTGTGAGGTCTGGGTTCTGATCCTAGCTCTGCTCCTCAAAAATGGAATTCAAGCAAGTCATTTAACCTCTATGTCCCAGAAAAACAAACAAACAAACAAAACCTGGACTAGAGTGTGTCCCAAAAGTCTTAGTGCAGTTTTAAGTGTTAATAATCTCAGAAGAATAAATGCTATAATTTTTAAAAAATCATTTGAAATCTTAGTTAAATTTGTTGTATATTTATTTACTCTTGTGGAGTTTTTAAAACTAAAATTTTAATAAGATTAGGCAAATTGTTTTTGTGTTTTGATGGGCACCAGGTTTGGGGAAGAAACTTTCTTAGACTGTTTAATAGTAAAGGATGTCCTCTTGCTTGACCACCTATGACATCTGATCTATCTCCATTAAACTTTTTCTTCTGGAATCATGTCTTTATGTGCACATACAAACTTTGTTCTTTGGATGCTCTTAAAATTATATTTATAAATGTAATCCTTTCAGTCATTTAGCAACAGTTGATGAAACTTTTTTTAAAAGTTCAAAAATCAACTAGTGATATAAATTATGAGAGTAGTTATATTGAATTACAATAATAAAAATCAACAATAAAATTATAAATGATTAACCCTTTAAATATTGTTTTTGTAGATTTTTAGCATTTATCCTTCTAAAATTATTAAAATTTCACTAAGACTTTGGGACACCCAACATAAATTAAGAATAAATGATTAATACACATTGGAGGAAATTTCCTTACTGAAAATTCTTTTTATGCATGAAGTTACAAGTCTAGGGGTAGGGAGAAAGTCAATCCTTCTGGTTCTGACCAATGATTTAAATACTTTGATCTTTAGTCTCCTCATTTGTGAAGTTAGAGATTGGACAAGATGCCTTTTAGATCTCTTCCAGCTATAAATCAATGATTCTTTGTAGAAGGCACTGAACTATTCTTATATATATTGGTCTTACAATCATGAAAAATGACATTGATTCCTGTCAGCAAATAGTATGCAGTTTAATGAGGGATCCAAAGTGGACATATATAAGTATGATTGACTGTGATAAGTGCAAAGGAGTCATTAATTTGCCCTAAATAGTTTACTTTTCAGTCTAGTCCTGTATAAATAGAATAGCAGAAGTGGGGCCCCTGAAATGTATGATGAAAATGGAGATAAAGAAGCATTAATGAAAGTACCCGAGTAAAAACTTTAAAATTGTGTGTGTTTGTGTGTGTGTGTGTGTGTGTGTGTGTTTATGTGTGTGTAATAAATAAGACTAGGAAAATATGAAAAAAAACAATCTTTGGGGAAATATGTAACAGGTATGTGTCTTTTAATTTATTCAAAAAATCAAAGCGATAAATACCACATTCAAAAGCATCAAACATAAATGCTATAACAAGATATCACCATTTTTAAAGTGATAAAATAGCACTTTGATGAGAATACAACAGGAATAAGGAGAAATACTGGGAGATATGAAAGGGGATCAATATCCTTGTTGATAGAAAAAAAAAATAGATTGCCTAATTCTGGTAAGTTTCTAACCAAGAAGACTGTCCCCCAAATTGAAAAGCATGAAAGAAACAGGTGATTTATTTTCTAAAAATAAGCTGTTAAATCTCGCTAATTCCCAAATGTAATTAGATCGCTTCATGCTCTCTTCTTGCTTGCTATCACTATTTCCTGAGCTGGATTTTGTTGCTTTTTTTAAAAGAAAAAACTACTGTTAGAGAGAAATAAGAATCATTTGTAACTGCATCCTTATTTTCAAGTCAAAAATGTTTTAAAGATACAGATCATGAAGTGGGAGGGGGTAGATGTTAGGTGATGCCAGTTTTTTTTTTTTTTTTAATCCTTAGCTCAACCATTCATTGGCTCATCAACATAAGATCAATATCAGAGAAGTGAAGTAGAGAAATGGGGAACATTTCTGGATAATGAAGGACAAAATAATAATTCAGGCAAAGCTGAAAGAAATGAGCTAGATGTACAGGGGAATTTATTTGAAAGATAAAATGGGGCGTTCAGTTTTGAATATGCTGAGTTTGAAGTGAGCAGGGAACATCAAGTACAGATGTCTCCTAGTAATAAGAATTGACATTTATTAAAATGTTTGATGGTCTATAAAATGCTTTGCATATGTAAGTTTTATTAAATCTCTGGGCTCACTTCATTTGCAGTTTGGGTCCCCAGAACAAAGCTATTTACTGCTCCATATCTTCTCCATATTCAAGATGTACTCCTAAAGGGCTAGGATATTCTACTACTGTTATTCTAGGGCCCTCTTCCAGGATGTTTCCTCTTCCTCAACTAATGTCTCATCATTACCAATGACTAGTGATGTCTGCTCCAATATCATTTGCTAGTACTATTAGTAGCTACAGAGAATTATTGAATCAGTTGAAATTTTTTCAGTATCACTGATAAGCAATCAACATTAATTAGGTTTTATAGGATGTTTACTGAGAAGATACAGCAAAAATAGAAGAATAAACACATTCCCTGAAGTGGGACATACTTTCTTTTCTATCACCCTCACTTCCAGGAAGAATCGGCTCAAACTAAAAGTAGTTGTCATAAATATGCTCTCAAGTTCACTTCTGAATGTAGCACACCCAATGGATGAGTCATTTTCTAGCTGGCAGGACACAATATCTCAGCTACAAGGTTGATTCTTTATTGGCCTGGGTCATACAGGTTTCTCCTCAGAAATGTACTAGCTTCTCACTTGTCTCAGTTATATGGATTATGATCATCTCTGCCATGGTCTTCCCTCCATGAACCTCTGCAGATTTGTCTAATCTTTGAAAGCTTATGTGGCTATTCTATTTGCAATATTTCTTCATTTAAGATAAAGAAAGAATACAGACTTCATAAAAAAAGAAAGAAAGAAAGAAAAAATGACAGTTAAAGTAGTTGCTCCTTTCTCCATCCAGAGGCTTACAGTAATTCGTTTTCCTTTTCCTTACTCAAAAGGAGAGAGAAAAGGAGAGACAGAGAGAGAAAGAGAGAGGGGGGGAGAAAGAGAGAGGGAGAAAAAGAGAAAAAGGAAGAGAGAGGAAGAGAGAGGAAGGGAAGGAGAGGGAGAAAAGGAGAGGGAGAGAGGAAGGAAGAAAGAGAGAGAGAAAAAGAGGGAGAGGGAGAGAGAGAGGGAGATACAAAGACAGGCAGGCAAGCACAGAGAATCAGAGAGACAGAGAAAGAGATAGAGAGAGAGAGAAAATATTGGGTTTCAGTTTGGGGACCAATTAAAAGGCTTTTATTCACCACTTAGAATACAGGCAGGAAACAGTCACAGTACACCTATTCTGCAACAAAGGACAAGGTCTTGCTTTCTATACATATACTGTATATTTTGACAGACAGGGTCCCATTGATCAGTTTCTCCAATATATAATCCCATTGGAATCATTAAGGTAGGTACATGTATTCATGTTACTTTGCAAATAAGGAAACTTTGGCTCAGAGAGATTAAGGTTCTTGCTCCTTACCACAAAGCTAGTGTCAGAGATGGACTTTGACCCCAGGCAATTTTCTAAGGCTCTAAGATTTAAAACAAGTACAATCTGTTTTAGTAGAGGAAGCATTCCCTATCCCAATGAAATAACAAATCCATTTAAAAAATAATCAATCACTCTATTAGAAAATAATTGTAACAAGAATGTGCAATGATCAACTATGAAAGGCTTGGTTCTTTTCAATGGTTCAGTGATCCAAAGCAATTTCAACAGACTTTGGACAGAAAATGCCATCTGCATCCAGAAAGAGAACTAAGGAGACTAGATGTAAATCATCACATGCTATGTTCACTTTTTTTTTCCTATTCTTTTTTTTATATGCCCCATGTTTTTTGGCCTTTGCTCTGATTTTTCTCTCCCAGCATGATCCATAAAGCAATGTATATTAAAACACAAATAAATTTACTAGGAAAAAGGAAAATAATTGTGTAACTGATTTCAGAAAACCAGTCTCACAGTGGTTAGAGCATTGATCTTGGAGGCAATAAGATATTTGAATATGGAAAATCATTTTCTCTCAAAGCTCTAGGCAATTCTAGGACAGTACTTGCAGAATTAAATGCTGCCCTCAATTGGTAGGGAAAATTTCCCTCTGCAGGTGCCCTATAGCAATGAGATCCCGGGCCTAGTCTTTATCTTATGTGGAGTTTTTTTGAATGTCTTTTTGGATAAGTACTCTGTGTCAAAATAAACATCAATTAAGAAAATAATGGTTGTTTTGGAGCAGTGGTTCTCAAAATATGGTCTAGAGAATCCTGGGGATCTCTGAAATTCTTTTAGAAGGTCTACAAATTCAAAAATAGTTTTCATTTCCAATATGGTAAATGTCTATAAATATAATCCAGATAAACAAAAACGCTTTGGAGTGATCCTCAATAATTTTTAATAGGATAAAGACACTGAAAACAAAAGTTTGAGAACCACTGTTTTGGAGGAACAGGAGATCCATAATGTTATGGGAAATAATGGGAAAGATAAGAATAAAGAAGAAATTCTACAGAGCAGCAATCATCAAAACTATCTGGTAGTGTTTAACTTTTTAAAAAATAGATAAATGGAACATAAAAAAACAATGAAGAATCAGAAATAATGGAATTTAATAATCCATTGTTCAAAATTTCTTAGGAAAGAACTATTTTAAATATAATAACTGCTGAGAAAACTAGAAATGATCCAAGAAGAAATTAGGCTTAAACATTTTATATCATATATTCTATAATACATTTTAAAATAAATATATAACCTGAAAGTTAAATATCATATTATAAAAATAAAAAAAGAAACAGAACTTATACTTTTTGCTGCAATGGGCAGGAAATTATTATTATTATTATTATTAGTAGTAGTAGTAGTAGTATTTTTGCTGAGGTAATTGGAGTTAAGTAACTTGCCCAGGATCACACAGCTGATCACACAGCTAGGATATATTAAGTATTTTAGGCTCCTGACTTCAGAGCCAGTACTCTATCCACTGTGCCATCTAACTGCCCCAGGAAATGGATTCTTAATTAAAGAAGGGACAGAGATGATAACAAAACCCAAAATTTATAACTTTAATTAAATAATTTTTAAGCTTTTGCACAAGTCAAACTGAAGCATTTAGAATAAGAAGTCATCATTGACTAGAAAAATGCCTGTGATATCAAATATCTATAACAAGGATTTTTTATCTAAGATATATAGAAAAATGACAGAAAGAAAGCATTATATATTGTGATAACACCAGCAGCAGGCCTAGGAAGCATCAGTGACAGAGGGAGCAGAAACAGCTTTGAGAGTTCTCAACTCAGACACAAAGGGGTTGGACATCTAGTCAGAAAGAGATTATGGGGACCCTTTGCTGGCACTGGCTGCAGAACTCTGTTGCATTGTCCATATGAAGTTTCAGATTGCTGCTCCAAGCCAAAAAAGAGCACTAATGTTCTCCTTGTGCAAGACACAAGAGCAACTTGTCAGACTTTCAGTGTGCAAAAGCATGTTTGTGGCCTGTCAAAGGGAACAGGGATCCTTGCCTCAGTTTTAAGGGGAAAAAAAGCATATGCAGTTAAGGTTACAGAAGAGCAGGGGATCTGATCACAATCCCACAGCTAAGAAAATCCCTAGCATTTGTAGCTTCTGGGCAGCAAGGTCCCTTGCTGGATAAAGAATAGAGCATAGGAAAGGAAAGCACTAACCACACCTCTTCTTGGATCATATCACCTTGAAAGAAGCAAAAACTTATAGAACTCCAGAAATAACTTTAAAAACAGCAACATAAAAAATCTGAACTTTAGGATAATGACCTCTCCATGCTGGGAGCAGAGGCCAACTTTCACATAAAGTTAAAAGTCAAGAAATAGGCTAGAAAAAATGAACAAATAATAAAAAAGAATCAGATTAGAAAAGGCTACTATGGTGACAAGGAATATCAATAAATTCAAACCAAGATGTCTATGTTCAAAATGTTACAAGCAAAGTCGCAAAAAAAAACCTTGTAAATTGGCCATAGACCCAGTAAGAATTCCAAGAAGCACTCAAAAAAGGATGTTTTTTAAAAAATCAAATAACAAAGTCAGAGTGATAATTAAGAAAAGAAAAGAGAGTGTTGTAAGAAAATTATAAAAAGAGTCAACAGCTTGATAAAAGGGGAACAAAATACCGAAAAACAAAATTGGCCAAATGGTGTAAAGAAAGTTAAAACATTCACTGAAGAGAATTCCTTCAAAAGTAGAACTGATCAAATTGGGGGTGGGACTGATGTCATGGGAGCCACCTGCTAGTGACTGCTGGGATTAATTCTGACCAGCAGAATAGATCATGAAAGAACAATAATGATACAAGGAGACTGAGAGGCAATAGCAGTGAAGGTCTCTTGACCTCTTATCTCTAATTTATTTCATCTCTACACAGAATATATATTTTCTAAGCACAGCAAGGTTATTATTGAGAAAAGCATACATTTTTTCTCAATCAACATGTGCGTCAGTAAAAATGACCTACATACAGATATTTCTGACCCTTTGGGTTATGCTGGTGTTTCCTTGGGCCTGTTAGCTCTATTTCAAAGAGTAAAATAAACATAGTACTTACAAAACATTCCTTAAGTCTGTCTAATGTGCTGTGATTCACAGCTGTGGTAGGCTGGAGACCCAACCTACCCTAACTGGCAGTCACTCCTGACCTTATTACAGGCTTTCTGGGTTTCCACACTTAGTATGGTCCTCAACAGGACATAATATAAAAGCTTGTTGAAAAAATAATTCCTTAAAAATTAGAATTGAGCAAGTGCTATCTAATGACTTCATAAGACACCAAGAAACAATAAAACAAAGTAAAAAAAATAGGAAAATAGAGGAAATGTGAAACATTTTATTAGAAAAATAATTGACCTGGAAAACAGATTGAGGAGAGATAATTTTAGAATCATTAAACTATCTGAAAGCCAAAATAAAAAAAAAAGCCTAGACATCATATTTCAAGAAATTATCAAGGAAAAAAATGTCAATGTCATAGAATCAAAGAGTAAAATAGAAATGGAAAGTATCCTCCAAAACCCTCCTAAAAGAGATCTCAAAACAAATATTCCCAGGAATATTATAAACAAATTCCAGAAGTCCTAAGTCAAGGAGAAAATATTGCAAGTAGCCAGAAAGAAACAGCTCAGATATTGTGGAGCCACAGTCATGTTCATACAAAATTTAGTAGCTTCATATTAAAGAAGGAGAAGACTTAGAATATTATAAGCAAGTTAAAATAACTCTGGCATATGACTTCACACCTATCAGTGTAGCTAAAATAACAAAAAAGGAAAATGACAAATTTTGGAGGGGATGTGTTCATGTGGAATTTGAAATTCCTGCTGGAAGTTTAGATAAAAATATCCCATAGACAATTATTGAAATGGAATTATATAGCTCAGGAGAAAGACAGCACAGAATACAAAATGAGTATATAATTTGGGGCATTATCTTCATAAGGATGATAGTTGAAACCATGTAAGTTGATGACATTGTTGAATGAGAGTATACATAGAAAAAATAGCCCAGATTAAATCCTGCTTAGGAGATATGGTATGCATATTAAACAAGCAAAGAAAGCTAAGTCAGATAAGGAGAAGGAAAACAATGAGAGCATTATCTTAAAAGTCCAGGGAAAGGGTATTCTGAGATCTTTAGGTATAATTTAAAGATTCATTTTTTTTAAGTTTGACATTATGTTATAAGGCACAATGACACTCCATTACATTACTATGGTCTTTGTTAAGCACCTACTAAGTGTCAGAAATTGAGCCAAGTACTGGAAATACAAAAAAGGCAAAAATAGTTCCTGCCTCTGAGGAACTTAAAATCGAATGGGAGTGACAACAGGCAAGCAATTATATACAAATAAGATATATAGTGGGTAACTGGAGATAATCTCAGATAGAATATAGTAACATTATAGGAGACCTGGAAAGGCTGCTTTCTAAAGATGAGATTTTAGCTAAAGCTTCAAGACAGTCAAGAGACTTAGAAGCAGGAGATAAAGAGAAAGAGAATTCCAGAATTTTTCTCTATCTACCACTGAGGTGGGATAAATGAAGAATCAGAAAGAAATAACAATCCAGTGTTACTAGACTGTTGAATATATGGGGGGGAGTAAGGTATAAGAAGGCTTGAAAGGTAGGGAATGATTAAGTTATGGATGATTTTTAAAAACCAAACATGAGATTTTATATTTGATCTTGGATAATAGTTTTAGTAAAGGAGGGGTGTGTGAGATAGTCAGACTTGGGTTTTAGGAAAAATAACTTTGGCAGCTGAGTAGAAATAAGATGTGGAAAAATTGAAACCCTAATGCCTTGTTGCTAGAATTGAGAACTAGTCCAAACATTTGGCAAGCATGTCAATATAGTGACTTTGCACTATGATTTTGCACAATTCTGTCTCACCTAATCTAACTCACATCTTAAGACATCCTTGATTTCATTGGTCCTTTCTGGGAACAAAGGAAGAACAATAACACCATAACTAGGTCTATATTCCCAAGAGATTAAAAAATAAAAAAGTAAAGGACCTGTATGTTAAAAAAAATATTTATAAAAGCTTTTTTTGTAGTGACAAAGAACTGGACATTGAGAGGATGCCCATCACTTGGGGAATGGCTAAACAAGTAGTGGTATATGATTGTGATAGAATACTATTGTAAGAATAATGTTTTGAGAAACAATGAACAGGGTGATTTCAGAAAAAATACTGGTATATACTTATTTCAGCAGATGCAGTATGAAGTGAACAGAATGAAGAGATTATTGCACATAGTAACAGCAATATTGTAATAATGATCAATTGTGAAAGATTTAGCTACTCTAATCAATACAATAAATCAAGATAATTCTGAAATATTTATGACAAAAATTCTATCCACCTTCAGAGAAAGACCTGATGGAGTCTGAGTACATATTGAAGCATACTTTTTTCACTTTTTTTTTTTGCTTTTAAAAAATACAGAAATATTTTACATGATTTTACATGTAGAAAGAATTGTAGAAAGTCAATTACATCAAAGCATAGTTGACAGAGGTATGAATGAATAAAACCATTCTGGAAAGCAATTTTGAATTTTGAAAATAAAATGGATAAAATATCCATATGCATTGACCCACAGATTCCATTACTAAGTATATATTCCAAAGAAGATCATTGATCCAAAAAAGGATCAAAACACACTAAAATATTTATAATGGCACAAAGGAAAACAAAGTAGATACCTATCATTGTGGAATGTCTAAACAATCTCCAACTGAGTTTTGGATATCTGAAATTGGATGTACCATAGACATATTAAACTCATCATGTCCAAGGAGAACTCATCTTTCCTTCCTTCCCAAAGATTTCTTATTTTACTAATTTCTCAATTATTATCAAGGATGCTGCTCTCTGGCTTAGAGAGACTTATGGGAATTCATGCTAAGTGAAATGAGCAGAACCAGATCATTACACACTTCAACAACAATACTATATGATGATCCATTCTGATGGACGTGGCCATCTTCAACAATGAGATGAACCAAATCAGTTCCAATAGAGCAGTAATGAATTGAACCAGCTATACCCAGCGAAAGAGCTCTGGGAGATGAGTGTGGACCACAGCATAACATTTCCACTCTTTCTGTTATTGTTTGCCGCATTTTTGTTTCTTCTCAGTTTATTTTTACCTTTTTTTTCGAAATCTGATTTTTCCTGTGTACCAAGACATCCGTAGAAATATGTATACATATACTGTATTTAACATATACTCTAACATATTTAACTTTTTTTTATAGTTCTACCTCCTATTTTATTTTATTTTTTTATTTTATAATAACTTTTTATTGACAGAACCCATGCCAGGGTAATTTTTTACAACATTATCCCTTGGAAAGGGACCTGTATGTGCTAAAATGTTTGTGGCAGCCCTGTTTGTAGTGGCTAGAAACTGGAAATTGAATGGATGCCCATCAATTGGAGAATGGCTGGGTAAATTGTGGTATATGAATGTTATGGAATATTATTGTTCTGTAAAAAATGACCAGCAGGATGAATACAGAGAGGCTTGGAGAGACTTATATGAACTGATGCTAAGTGAAATGAGCAGAACCAGGAGATCACTTTACACTTCGACAACGATACTGTATGAGGATGTATTCTGATGGAAGTGGATTTCTTTGACAAAGACTCAGTTTCAATTGATAAATGATGGACAGAAGCAGCTACACCCAAAGAAAGAACACTGGGAAATGAATGTGAACTATTTGCATTTTTGTTTTTCTTTCCGAGTTGTTTTTACCTTCTGAATCCAATTCTCCCTGTGCAATAAGAGAACTGCTCGGTTCTGCACACATATATTATATCTAGGATATACTGCAACATATTTAACATATAGAGGACTGCTTGCCATCTAGGGGAGGGGGTGGAGGAAGGGAGGGGAAAAATCGGAACAGAAGCGAGTGCAAGGGATAATGTTGTAAAAAAATTACCCTGGCATGGATTCTGTCAATATAAAGTTATTATAAAATAAAATAAAATATTAAAAAAAAAACATTATCCCTTGCACTTACTTCTGTTCCGATTTTTCCCCTCCCTCCCTCCACTCCCTCCCCTAGATGGCAAGCAGTCCTCTATATGTTAAATATGTTGCATTATATCTTAGATACAATATATGTATACAGAAGCGAACAGTTCTCTTGTTGCACAGGAAGAATTGGATTCAGAAGGTAAAAATAACCCGGGAAGAAAAACAAAAATGCAAATAATTTACATTCATTTCGTAGTGTTCTTTCTTTGGATGTAGCTGCTTCTGTCCATCCTTGATTAATTGAAACTGAGTTAGGTCTCTTTGTCAAAGAAATCCACTTCCATCAGAATACATCCTCAAACAGTATCATTGTTTTTTTTTTTTTTAATTTTTATTTAATAATTACTTTATATTGACACTCATTTCTGTTCCGATTTTTTTCCCTCCCTCCCTCCACCCCCTCCCCTAGATGGCAAGCAGTCCTTTATATGTTGGATATGTTGCAGTATATCCTAGATACAATATATGTTTGCAGAACCGAACAGTTCTCTTGTTGCATAGGGAGAATTGGATTCAGAAGGTATAAATAACCCGGGAAGAAAAACAAAAATGCAGATAGTTCACATTCATTTCCCAGTGTTCTTTCTTTGGGTGTAGCTGCTTCTGTCCATCATTTATCAATTGAAACTCAGGTCTCTTTGTCAAAGAAATCCACTTCCATCAAAATATGTCCTCATACAATATCGTTGTCGAAGTGTATAATGATCTCCTGGTTCTGCTCATTTCACTTAGCATCAGTTCATGTAAGTCTCGCCAGTCCTCTCTGTATTCATCCTGCTGGTCATTTCTTACAGAACAATAATATTCCATAACATTCATATACCACAATTTACCCAGCCATTCTCCAATTGATGGGCATCCATTCAATTTCCAGTTTCTAGCCACTACAAACAAGGCTACCACAAACATTTTAGCACATACAGGTTCCTTTCCCTTCTTTAGTATTTCTTTGGGGTATAAGCCCAGTAGTAGCACTGCTGGATCAAAGGGTATGCACAGTTTGATAACTTTGGGGGCATAATTCCAGATTGCTCTCCAGAATGGTTGGATTCGTTCACAACTCCACCAACAATGCATCAGTGTCCCAGTTTTCCCGCATCCCCTCTAACATTCTTCATTATTTTTTCCTGTCACCTTAGCCAATCTGACAGGTGTGTAGTGATATCTCAGAGTTGTCTTAATTTGCATTTCTCTGGACTGGCAAGACTTAAATGAACTGATGCTAAGTGAAATGAGCAGAACCAGGAGATCATTATACACTTCGACAACGATATTGTATGAGGACATATTTTGATGGAAGTGGATTTCTTTGACAAAGAGACCTGAGTTTCAATTGATAAATGATGGACAAAAGCAGCTACACCCAAAGAAAGAACACTGGGAAACGAATGTGAACTATCTGCATTTTTGTTTTTCTTCCCGGGTTATTTATACCTTCTGAATCCAATTTTCCCTATGCAACAAGAGAACTGTTTGGTTCTGCAAACATATATTGTATCTAGGATATACTGCAACATATCCAACATATAAAGGACTGCTTGCCATCTAGGGGAGGGGGGTGGAGGGAGGGAGGGAAAAAAAATCGGAACAGAAACGAGTGTCAATATAAAGTAATTATTAAATAAAAATTTTTTTAAAAATTTGCATTTCTCTGATCAATAATGATTTGGAACATTCTTTCATATGAGTGGTAATAGTTTCAATTTCATCATCTGAAAATTGTCTGTTCATATCCTTTGACCATTTATCAATTAGAGAATGGCTTGATTTCTTATAAATTGAGTCAATTCTCTATATATTTTGGAAATGAGGCCTTTATCAGAACCTTTAACTGTGAAGATGTTTTCCTAGTTTGTTGTTTCCCTTCTAATCTTGTTTGCATTAGTTTTGTTTGTACAAAGGCTTTTTAATTTGATATATTCAAAATGTTCTATTTTGTGATCAGTAATGGTCTCTAGTTAATCTTTGGTCACAAATTTCTTTCTCCTCCACAAGTCTGAGAGATAAACTATCCTATAATATATTTAACTTGTATGGAACTACCTGCCATCTAGAGGAGGGGATGGAGGGAAGGAGGGGAAAAGTTGGAACAGAAGTTTTTGCAAGGGTCAGTGTTGAAAAATTACCCATGCATATGTTTTGTCAATAGAAAGCTATAATAATAAAAAAGGTGCTGTTCTCTGACCCTGGCTTCCATCCTAAGTATCATTCTTAACTCTCTTCTCTTTATCACCACCATCCTCCTTACCCCAAACCCTACCCTATATTTGATTAGTTGTAAGCTTGGTCAGTTTTATTTTTGGAGCATCTTCTATAAATTTCTTCCTTTTCTTTTCTGAGAAGATCACTCTCCTGATACAGGTCTATATCACTTCATACCTGGACTACTGCAATAGTTTTCTGATTGGTCTCCTTTTCTCAAGTCTTTCCCCACTCCAGTGCATCTTCTCTCTACTGAGCTAACAAAGAGATTATCCTAAAACCCAAATTTGATCATGTCACATTCACACACACACACACACACACACCTCCCCTACAATAAACTCTAGTAGTTCTTTATTACTTCCAAGGTCTAACAGAAAATCTTCTCTTTGACTTTGTAAAGTCATGTATAACTCAGTCTCTTTCTCCCTTTCAAGCCTTCTTATACCTTATTCCCCTCTATATATTCAACAATTCAATACCACAGAATTGTTGTTCCTTTCTGTTCTATCCCACCACAGTGAGAGACAGAGAAAAATTCATATCTGGAATTCTTTTCCTCCTTATCTCCAACTTCTAATTTTCCTGGCTTCTGTTAAACTTTAGCTAAAATTTCACTTTCTGAAAGCAGCCTTTCCTGGTCTCCTATAATGCTACTGCATTCTGTTTGAGATTATCTCCAATTTATCCTTTATATATCTGGTTTGTGTATGGTTAGGCTCTTGTCACTCCATTCAACATTTTTTTGCTATTTTTTTTCATTCCTAGTAATTAGGTCAATTCCTGGCAAAGAAGGAGTGCTTAATAAATCTTTGTTAACTGACTTCATGACTACAGTGATGCAATGGAATATCATTATACCTTAAGATATAGTGTCAAATTAAAAGAATTCAGGGCCCTTAAACTGTATCTAAGGATTCCTGAGTACTCTTTCCATGAATTTTTGAGATAATGCTCTCTCATTGCTTTCCTTCTCCTTTTCTGACTTAGCTTCCTTTGCAGACTTATCATACATGCCATGCTTGTATTAAATCGCAAACAGGATTTAATCTGGGCCCTTTTTCCTGTGTATACTGTTTTTCAACACTGTCATCAACTTTCATAGATTCAAGTGTCATCTTTTTTCAGATAATTGCCAAAATTATATATTCCGTGTTAGTGTTTCTCCTGAGCTATATAGTTCCACATCAATAATTGTCTATTTGACATCTTTATCTAAACTTCCAGCAGGCATTTCAAACTCAACATGATCAAAACTGAAGTCATTATCTACACCTACATCCTCCTTCTCCAAACCTACTTTCATCCAAAAATCCTTATTTCTGTTGAGGTATCACCATCATTTATGACACTTAATTTGACATTCTTGGTATTGTCCTTGACTCTTTCTGCTAACTTCTCATAATAAACTGCCAAATCTTATAGAATCTATCTCCATAGAACATTTTACATCCATTATCTTTTCTGCACTTATATGAACCCTAGTTTATTCCTTTTATCACTTCTTGCCAGAACTATTGTTACATCCATTTCATTAAATGCTAAACTTTCAATATCTCTTCCTTTTAGTTGTGTGGGACAGAGCCCCCTACCCAAATTAAAATCAGAGACTCTCAAGATAAAAGGCAAAAAAAGATTTATTACAATCTTACGAAAAAGGGCAACTCCCAACAGACAAGATGTCAGTAGAGCAATGCAAAGTCTGAACTGCAAACACAGAATTATATAGACCTTAACACGGAAGACCCCATCCCATTTCTGACCTTTTCTCCCATTGGCTGGCAAGAGACTAAATATAGATCCTAGAACACACTTTAGGTACTTAAATTCTAATGAAAAGGTGGGGATGGGGGAAGAGACGAAAGGGAAATATTTATCTAAGATAATTCAGCTCACCTTATTAAGGCCACATTATTATGAGAGATCTTCACTTAGTTTACCCCATTCACACTCTTCTTTCTTCTCATCTTCCAGACTAATCTTCTTAAATCTTCCTCTGTTTAAAAACCTCCTGACTCCTTTGTGCCCTTAGGATCAAATGCAAACTTACCTCACAAAATAGTCAGTAATAAATGCTTATTTAGAGTAATTATATCTTTATTTTAGAAAAATCAAAATTTGTGGTTCTCAAACATATTTTTCTTGTGTGTGTGTGTGTGTGTGTGTATAAGCTTTGAGGTTTCACATACAATCTTTTTATGTTCTGCTTTGTATATGGAAATGTTCATTAAAATCAAAATAAGAAAAAGCAATAAAAAATAATACATGATACAATTTTTAAAAATACTTATTGATTATTGAATTGGAAACTACTAGATGAATTATAGAGATGAGCTTCTCTTTTTTTTAAGTATACACAGACTTCTATAAGACAGAGGTTATATTTATGTCTTATATTGTCAGAAAATAATTTCATATATATACATATAGATACATAGATCTACAAAGAAATCTTATTTCATAAGTTTACTAACTATACAGATAGGATTGAGATATGTATAGATGTATTATACACATATATGTGTATATGTATATATATACACACTTTTTTTAGTTTCAATGATTGAGATCAAGTTCCCCAAGAAGTCAAGAGGCCCAAAGCCAGAATAGCAAAAAAGAAAAAACAGTGCTGGGAGGGGGGAGGAGAGGATAGAAATAATAAAAAAGTACTATCCCATATAATGAGACATCAGAGAAGACAAATAGCTGAAGACCTTGTTCAGAGGAAAAAAAAAATAAAAGTAAAACAAAGAAAATTCTTGCCAGGCTACAAAAAAAGAAAAGATTATCTAACTAGTGTCCATTGCTCCTGGGAATTTCCAAAATGAAGAACCTGCATTTAAGGAGGGTGCCTAGGCCAGCTATCTCTTCATTTCCCATCTGTCCATATTCCGCTGGACTTCTTTATCATGTCCCCAAATTGGGTCCTTCACTCACCACCCCCATCCCCTCATCCATCAGCTTTTCAGCTTTCTTTTGTCTTTTGTCTTCTGTTAGATTGTAATTTCCTTGAGGGCATAGACATAGTCTGACTTAATAAATGTTTATTGACTGAATGAGAAGAGAAAGAGAGAAAAAGAGTGAGAGAGAAAAAGAGGAAAAATATATACTCTTCTCCAGCTAGCCATTAAATCAAAATTTAGTTCTACTTCTTCATTCCTTACTACACAAAGACTGTTATAGATTAGAAACACCATAAATCTACAAAAGATTTCAGAACTGGGATTCCCTCAGCTCCAGTAAGAGTATGAACACATCAAAGATGTGTTATCTTCATCTTAAATATGAGATCATTTATTGTTACCCACACTGGACCTTTTTTTTTTTTTTTTTTAAATAACACCTCTCAAAAACAAGACTCAACTGGCACATTCGGCCTTCCAACAATGGGAAAATCACTGCTTTGTGAGTAACTCCTGTTGCATTTTTGGACAGCTCTAATTATTAGCATATGTTATAGAATGATTGTCTCATGCAGCTGATTGCTATCTCAAAGAAGTTTTAATTGTTAAGATGATTAAATAGCAGTAGCCACATATCAAAAACAATATTTGCTTCTATACAAAAAGTACAACTTAAAATTTGTGTTTGAAGCACAGCTTTTCTTATTTTAGTGGTTGCAGTCATTGATTCCATCATAAAAGTCAAGCTATTTTGCAGTATAATATTCAATGTTTATGTGACATGTACTTGCTACATTATGCTGAACTATGCAGTTCTTTGTCCTTTTTTGTAATCATAGCAACAAGACAAACTTACATATATATTTGTAATACCTCACTTTTAATGAGTGTCACAGAAAAATTATGAATAAAGCTTGCTTTCCTTTAATATGTTCATGAAGGCATTCTTTCAGAGAAAATTATCATTATAATATATGAAATTTGACTGTTCACAATTATTTAATCTGTAATGGGGGGGCAGATTTTTCTGGCATTAATGTATGTGAATTTATGTTGGGAAAATGGAATAGCACATAGATAGCCATAAGCTTCTAAAAAGACCTTCACTGCTATAGATAATTTTTTTATAAGGAGTTCCCTGTACTAATAAAATCACAGATATAGTCCATCCTACTCAATTTCTAGACAGTATCCTTCCTTATGGTCACCTGCATAGAACCTGCACCTATAAGTGGTTGTCAACCTTTCCTACTTTAGAACTAATTCTGTTATACATGTTGATAACCCTCACACTCTTTTGATGAAAAATTTCCATCTCAAATTTCATAGACATATGTGAAATGGCAGATGTTACATCCTTCTGCCATTTTGTGATGTTACCAGGATGATCAGGAGGAAAAGAATTATACTTTCCAAGCTATAATCATGAACTTTAGGCTATGGAAAGGGCTGTAGAGATCCAAACTATTAGATACACTGTCCATGCAGGCTCTCAACATTCCAGGTGCAGATAGAATCAGAATAAAATGAAACTGGGAAATTTTAACAAAATAAATAAAAATGACTCCACTTTTCTGTGTCCTAGCTGATCATTATTAAAGCGATTAGACAAGGTGACTTCTAGGATCCCTTCCAGCTCTAAATCTATGGTTCTATGATTATAAAGGAAAACGGGTGTAATTGTTCAGTTGTTTTATTAACATGACTGATTCTTCATGATCCCCTTTGGAGTTTTCTTGGTAAAAATACTAGAGTAATTATTTCCTTCTCCATTCACTTCACAGATGAGGAAACTGAGGTACAAATGGTTAAATTTCTTGCCCAGATTCACATAACTAATAAATATATGAGGCCAGACTCGAACTCACCAAGAGGAGTCTTCCTGACCATAGGTGCAGTGCTCTATCCATTGCACCATCTAGCTGCCCATAAAAGCAGATTCAAACTACAGCTTCATTTTTTTATATTAAATGTGTATTCCAGAGTTCAGTATCTTGTAAATTTTTAAACTGGATTTACAATTTCATAGATATAGGGTACAGTCAAATGTTTGTCATCTATAGGGTTCTTCCAATGAGGAATTCTTTTTACATGATAGATCCCAGCCTATTCTACAATTTAGTGAGATGCCTGGGGCTACTAGGAGGTTAAATGAATTGCCCAGGAACACATACAAATTAGAGACAGTACTTGGACATAGATCTTTCTGTATCATAGCCCAGTTCTTCATTCCTCAGGATATCTCTATAATTCAAATATATATGCAGCTAGATTCATGATATAATTCATGGATAAAGTCATGAGTATCAATTGATTTTGAAAAGCTGCACTGGGGACAGCTAGGTGGTGCAGTGGTGAGAAAGAGAGGGAGAAAGGAAGGAAGGGAGGAAGAAGGAAGGAAGGGAGGGAGGAAAGGAAAGAGGGAAGAAGGGAGGAAGGGAGGGAGGAAAAAAAGGAGGAAGGGAAGGAAAGAGGAAAGGAAGGAGGGAGGGAGGAAGGGAAGGAGGGAAGGAGGGAGGAAAAGAAGGGAGGCAGGGAAGGAGAGAAGGAAGGAAAGAAGAAAGGAGGGAGGAAAGGAGGGGGAGGGAGGAAGGGAGGGAGGAAAGGAGGAAGGAAGCTGCCCTGTTTGGAGCATTTTGTCATGGCACACTTCTCCCTGGTGGCAACACTGTGAATTTGCAAGAACAAGTTTTGAGATGTAAATAAACTCAGTAGTGAGCTGTAGTTGGAAATTAGCCATTAGTGGCAGTCTTGTGATCATAGCCTTGAGGAGAAAGAGGACTAACAAGGTCAGGAGAACATGTTATTGATACACCCAAGATCAATGAAGAATATAGCCTTTATTACATTTTTAGGGAATGTTCTAGTATAAGGAAATTATTAGTATTATATGCTAGATATTAGAGTGATGTCATAAAAAAGAACATTGGATTTGAAATCAAAGGATCCAAGTTCAAATCACAAATCTATCACTTGCTACCTATGTGACTTTGGAAATAATTTAGCCTTTATTAGCCTCATTTTCCTCATCTGTAAAATGAGAGCCCTGGTGTACTAAGTCATAGAATCTAAACTCCATAAGCCCTACATGAATAAAAAGCATGAGCTGGTGTATATCCAAATCTGATAAAAATCTAGAAGATAAGAGGTGAATTTTCAAAATAGATCCCCTTCGAAAGAAGAATAAATTATGGACAACAACAAAAGAGTGGAAACAATGGCAAACTAATGGACCCCTTATCACTTGAAAATAAGGCAATTAGATAATCAGTAAGGATGTATTCATTGATTAAATGATGAAGAGAGAAGAAGGTAACAGCACTGCTTTGGGACATGGAAGTAGAGAATTAGTAGAAAAACTTTTGAGAGACTTTGAGGAAAAGTAGCAAAACCAATTCTGAATGTATATGAGGTAATTAGAAAATGTAAAACCAAGATGTGTTGAGAATGAAAGAGCATGTTATATTACATTGCAGTAACCGGGGGAAATATTAAATGAGCTGAGAATGGTGATTTGTGACTTTGGGAATTTAATAAATGTATGAAATTTTATCAGTGAATTTCATCTAGCATCATCAAAGAAGATAGATCTGCCTCAGAATTTATATGAGCAAGGATAATTATTTTTCCAGGGAAATGACTAGATGAATCAGAAGAAAGGCAAAAACAGCAAGAAAAAAATGGCATTCACAATTGCACAAAAAGCAATATTCTAAGAGTTAGGAGGGGTCAATTTTGTTCCTATCCCTGTCTTTCTTACTCTCTGTGTGACCTTAACCTCTCGCTTCCATTTCTTCATCTGTAAAATGGCTCAGTTGGAATAAATGACTTCCAAAGTCCCATTCTAACATTCTAGGGATTTGTGAGACAATGTGAGCTGAAAAATATATTCGGAAATGGATGAGGAATTATTTCAAATTTCTATTTGTAAAAAATATATACATATATATGTGTGTATATATACATATATGTAAAAATATATTGTAAAAATATATCTTGTATTTTTTTTTTTTAGTGATTTACACTTTTTAAAATGCTGTCAAATTCATTTCCCCCCACTGTATGTTAGACTCAATATCATCTTTACTCAGGAAATTGAGATGTGGGGAGGTTAGATAATTTGGTTAGGGTTACACGAGTATTTTATGGCAGAACAAGGACAAGAATAAAACCTAAGTCTCTGGACTCTCAAAACAGCACTGTTCACATAACTGTGTCAGTCATTTTTTTTTTTTTTGCTGTTTCTGTTATTTCCCATTCATCTAGCCATTTCCCTGGCTGAATAATTATCCCTGTTCATTTAAATTCTCAGACAGGGACTATATCCTTTGATTAAACTAGCTGAAATACACTCATGTTTTGGAAAGAGAATTTTTTTTTTTAATTTGGCAATTGAATAGCAGATTAAATCTGGAAAACTTGGCCTATAATTGCAAAATGATAGAAAAAAATTTTAAATTATTACATATACTTATTAGTTGTGTAACTTTGGAGAAATAACAATCTCTGCCTCAGTTTTTTTCAGCTGTAAGATAGAAATGATAATAGTACCATCCCCAAGATTATTATGGAAATCAAATGACATTAGATTTGTAAAAGACTTAGCACAGTGACTATCATGTGGTAGTTGCTATATGAATGCTATTATCATCATTATCATTATTATCTTATTTGGCTAGCTGATTCAAATTTAAATTGGTCAAATGATGGGTCAATTAATCTTCATGGATCCCAAAATTTGGAGAGCAAGCTTTCTACAAAATTTACTTAGTGTATAGCCTAGTTAGCTTTTATAAGTATGTGAATTGAAAGCTGATAGATAATTTATGAATTCTTTTCATTCTTTGAGTTGCTTACTCTATATAATATCTTTTTCAGCTATACTATCTCTTGATTTTCCTGACTTAGATAATTTTATTTTTAATTCAAATTTTTTGACTTAGGCAATTTTTAATTCTACTCAATAAATAGAATGAAGAGAGAGATTTTTTTTAAATCACCCTATAAAACAGAAGCCACACTTGCCCAGGAGTTTGAAAAGAATTAAATCAAGAAAAACAATAATTTATTGCCCATGAGTAATTTATCATAATGTGTTTGTAAGGAAGAATTTCCATTTCAAGTGTCTTTGCCATCATCTTAAATAGTCAAGATGTATATTTCTTTTTCTTTTTCTTTTTTTTTTTTTTGGAGTCTTTGAACTCCAACTCTAGTAGATATTACTATGAAAACATTTGATTCCTGATATCCCTAAAGCTGTATTGATGGAATTTTTTCATTGCTATCAAAAATAGTTTTCCTAGTAAATCTTGCAATAAGAGGATTATCTGACTAATTATTTTCGAGCTGGAAAGGTACCACAGGACCTTGGAATTTAGAGAGGTCATAGGGTAGTCATTTAGCATATATCACTGCTTCCAACATGTGCTGTACATAAATTATTCAACAGAAATAGTTATTTAATTCATTTTTCAAAATTTTCGGGGGAGTGAATTTTCTATCCTTGTAAGAATATTGATATTCTTTTTTGATTGATATTGATTGATTGAAATTGATTTTATTCATGCACCACTAAGTGAAACTTGAAAAATTATCTTAAAGAAAAAAAATTTAAGACAAAAAGGATATGGTAGATTACAATTTAGAGAGTAACAAAATTTCAGTGTTAGAAGGGATCTCTGTGCTCATGCAGCCTAGCTATTGTTTTTTTTAAAAATTTGTTTTCCCCAGTTCCATGTAAAAAAGAAAAAAACATATTTTTCTGTTTGTACATTTGTGTGTGTGTTTACATATTTTCTTATGATTCATATTAGGGGAGAAAAATCAGAATAGAGGGGAAAAACCATGAGAGAAGAAAAACAGAAGAAAAAGGAAAAAAGTGAACATAGAATATATTGATTTGCATTCAGCATTCATAGTTCTCTCTTTTTTTTTTTTCCATTTTCCATCCAAAATTTGTTGGAATTGCCTTGGATCACTGAATCACTGAGAAGAATCAAGTCTGTCATAGCTGATCATCACACAATCTTGATGTTGTTGTATACAGTGTTTTCTTGGTTCTTCTTGCTTTACTCAGTATTAGGTCATGTAACTTTCTAGGCTTTTCTAAAATCAGCCTGTTCATCATTTTTATAGAACAATAATATTTCATTACTTTCATATACCACAACTTATTCAGCTATTCCCCAATTGATGGGCATCTACTCATTGTCTAATTCCTTGCCACCCAAAAAGTGGCTACAAACATTTTTGCACATCTGGGTCCTTTTTCCTTCTTTTATGATTTCTGTGGGATATAGACCTACTGGTTAACCTAGCCATTCTTGAAAAGAAATTTGCTCTACAATATACCTCACAACTTGTTATTCAGCTTCTACTTGAAAATCTCAAGTGGAGGAGTAATGGAACTCACTACTTCCCAAGGCAGCCCCTTCTGTTTCCATGTTGCCCAAATATAATTATTTCTTCTATCAGATCTGTTTTTGCTCCTATTAAACTATTATCAGCAAGTGCTCCTAAATCTATTCCTTGAAGCCAAGTAGAAAAATTTAATATTTTATTCAAATGATAACTATTCAACTATCTGAAGTCAGTACCCCCTGCAGTTTCTCTTTTTCAGGCTAAATACGTCAAGTTCTTTCAAGAAATTCTAATACAGTATAAACTCAAATGTCTTTTCTTTCCTAGTTGTTCTCCTCAACATGTATTTCAGTTTATCAATGGCCTTTGTGAAACATGCCCAGATGAAGAAAAATTCTCCAGACATACTCTGACTAGGAAAGAATTTAATAAATCAATAACCTTCTAATTTCTTGAGGTTGTGCCTTTCAATGTAATACTTCATCATGATCACATACCAGAACTTGTTAAGGCATTCCCCAATTGACAGGCATCCATGCAGTTTCCAGTTCTTTGAGGTAGCTGCTATTTTTATCTTAAAGCATATGATTAAATAGCAAAAAGGGATTTTCCATTAGATTGTAAGCTTCTTGAAAGCAAAGGTTAGCTTTTACTAATTTTTACATCCCCAATCATTAACACATAGTGGCTGGAACATTATAGGCATTTAATAGATGTTTACTGATTTGTTGATGTCAAATTCAATATGAATTTATTGCATAATACTGGCAATCAAAAAATTAGTCTAAGACTAGACTATATTGATCTTTAATTTCCAGCAATTGCCTCAAAAATCTGATCTTAGAAAAACATGAATAAACTTGCGCAAAATAATGAAAAGGGAAAAAAGCAGAAGCAAGAGAACATTGTATGTAGTACTAGGGATATTGTTTTTAAAACAAATTTGAGCAAATAAATCATTTTGTCTATTTCAGATTTGACATCTGAAGGAAGACATGATCTACATCTAGAGAATGAAATAATCAATAGAAGCATGTGTAGAATGGTTTTAAATGTATACATATTTGTGTCCAATAGTAGCCATCTCTAGGAAAAGAGGAAAGGAGAACAAAAAAGGAAAAATAAAGTTCCACAATAACTTCAT
Source organism: Antechinus flavipes (assembly GCF_016432865.1). Lineage (NCBI taxonomy): Eukaryota > Metazoa > Chordata > Mammalia > Dasyuromorphia > Dasyuridae > Antechinus > Antechinus flavipes. Next base: position 98,313,898 of record NC_067401.1, read on the forward strand.
TATATATTTAAAAGGAAGTTGCACATAATAGATTTGTAATTTCATGTGTAACCATCTTTTTTCCTATTCCACTATGTTATAGAAATGCTTGTTTTGTTTCTTGGCTCATAATAAAATAAATAAAACTTAAAAAAGAAACCTCTGAGGAGTGGCCCTCAAAATCCTCAAGTCTACTCAGCCCCTTGGCACCCTCTTTTCCTAAGATGCAAGTAAAATAAAGACTGTTACCACAAGCCTACTGAGTGAGAGAATTGAGTGGATTAGGACAGTAAGTGGTTAATTGTTGGACTTTAGCAAACACTGACTATCTTTTGACTCAATTCTGGAGCTAATTGCTTTTCTATTCTATTATGAGTCTAGTCCAATTTCTTTTTTGTCAGAAAATGTTATCTAGTTGTGGGAATGGGGGCAGGGATGTTATTGTATTGTTTGAACCTATCCTGTACATTTTAGAAATTACCTCCTCCTGCTAGATTATGCTGAATAGAAACGCAGTCAGTCCACGCAGAGGATCTGATGTGATCTGATGCAAGGAGTTTTCTCCCAATTACCCATAATGTCTTCTCTGAAAATGGGTCTCATATTGATCAGTTATTATTTCCATGTTCCTTCAATTGTTCATAAATACTTGGGGTGAGATAGACACCTCCTTTTCTGATTTCAGGAAATTACACCTGTTCACTCTCCCTCTTCCAAATCTAATCTTTAGAGATAAAGATTACCTAATATATATTTTTCTTTCCAATTAATTGGCCTTATTTGATTATTTTTAATGTACAAAAGTCTGGCTTTCCTGTCTTCACAATCTAGACCAAGCTGAGAATGTCTGGTCCTTGTTTGTTGAATGATTGTTATGCATTACTTAATAAATTGAAATGCTCAGAAATTCAAACTTTTGTTTCCTCAATAATTTCAATTTTTACCTACCACATGACTCATGACCGCAAAGGTTCTTTGCATTAATTTCTCTTAGTTTTCACTCTTAATGTTCATCTAAGCCTGTAAGTCCTGCCTAAATGCCTAATATAAAGAAAAAAAAATCTTCAAACTACCCCCTCCTCTCCCCTGCATTACACTGCATGATTTGGAACAAATCACCTGACTCCTTTGAGAATGAAAGTTCAGATTCTCCAGAAAAATCATATCTCTGACTGTTAAGCCAACTACTTATCATCTCTACTTTTGTCTATACCACTTCTCCAATTTCCCCATTGAACTGTATATAATAGTAATAAGTAATAAAGAACTATAACCACTAAAAGAGATGTGCTGACCTGATGTATTTCTCATACTGGAACAAGTTCTAAATGAGAAATACCCCAGCTTGCCCAGTTTGTATTAGTGAAATTATTTTTTTTCATCCATTTGCAATTTATTGAATTCTACCTTATTTGATTCAGCCCAATGTTCCAGCCTGATAGTATCTATGTGAATCCTGACTGAAAGAGAACAACAGAAACTAATGGATCAGGAATGGCTAGTTATAGTGAACACTTACCAATCAAACACCACTTAGTCAGATATGAGAGATTGGAAGTAGAGGCTGGAGTGCTGGAACATGATATGAGAATGGACAAGACTAAGAATGATTATTCAAGGTAATCTAGATAGAAAGCATCAAAAGCAGAATCTGAACCTAGATATAATGATTTCAAAGTCAATGCATACTTCTGCCTAGAATATTTCAACTCATAATTATCTCTTTTCCCTGGACTTCTGTGACATGAATAGGAATCAATATTGCTTTTTAAAAACTGAAGGCAACATATGGAAATATGTTTAAAAGTATTATACATGTATAACCTATATCAAATTGCTTGTTGTTTTGAGAAGGGTGGAAATAAAGAAGAAAGGGGAAAAATTTGGAACTCAAAGGCTTATAAAAATGAATGTTGAAAACTATCTTTGCATATATTTGGAAAAATATTGTTGAGAAAAAAGTGAAGGCACATTAAAACTTTAACTTTTTGAGTGGTGAAACTAAAATAATAATCAATAATGCATCATTAATAAATAAAATATAGCTCTTATCTCCATGCCTACAGAGGAGCAGACTTGATGTCTATTACTAAATGTCATTAACTAGCTGAGTGACTTGAAAACAAATTCATTTAATTTCTTTGGGATTGTTTTATTTATGCGCTTAAGGAAAAAAATATTCTCAATAAGTCATTATACTACAGTGAGAAAAGACAGAAAATCTGAATTCTAATACTAGTTTTTCCATATTAAAATAGTATTATGTGACTGTCAGTGAATCATTTAACTTCTTGCTATCTCAGTTTCCCCTATTTCTAAAATGATAATAATACTTATGACTCTCTACCACATAGTTATAAAAATCAAATGCAATAATGTTTTATGAAGGGCTTTGACAATATATGTATGATGTAACACAAATGCAAGTTTTTTCATATGGATTTTCCAATATATTATTATTCTTCTTCCTACAAGCTCATTCAACATATGTGCTCTCTGAAATAGTACAGCTCATAATCCACCCATTCTTATCAACTCTTGTTTATATTCTCTTGCAAATCCTGATCAGAAAAGAGCTTCTTCCAGATCTCTTAATATTTCTGTGGCAGTCAGTGTAGTATCTCAGCCGACCATTTGTTATTTCTTGCTCTCATTTCATAACTAAACCATTTCCTTTTCCAATCACATATACATGATTGTACCACTTTGTGTACACATCTCTTCATTCCTAATATATTAGTGCCCCCTACACAACTCTCCATTACCTGTTTTGATTCCTCCAAGATTTGTAAACTTAAAACATCACCAGAACACTGTTATTTTAAAAAAAATTAGGTTTTCATTTTGGGAGTCTTTAAAAACACAGCAAAGAGTTCCCCCCAAAAAAAATCTAGACCAATTTCTTCCTCCTATCTAAGTCCCTTCCAGTTTCCATTTTTCATATCTGTCCAAGATACCACAGACTTAGAACTGAGAGGGACCCTTACAGGCAATCTTGTGTAACTCCCTTGGTTTTTACACAAGGAAACTCAGGCCCATAAATATCAAGTGACTTGCCTAAGATCACACAGCTAGAATGTGACCGGGGTGGAGTTGAACACAGGCCTGGTTCCAAAGTCAATGTTCTTTCCATTACACCATTCTGTTTCATCCCATGATGAATCAACTCTGTGAAGATTAACAAAATATCAGAGCTTTGACCTTTCCTTTTCTCAAATATCTCTTTATTTCCGTTCAGACTCTAATCACTTGGGACCTTTTTGGTTACTCTGTCATGCCTCCTGCCGGCTATCTTTCCCCTCCCCTCCTCACTTTTCAGTACTCTGTGTGTGTGTGTGTGTGTGTGTGTGTGTGTGTGTGTGTTTCTCCATTAGTTTGTAAGCTCCATGAGAACAAGAGCTATTTTTTTCCATGTGTATCCCCTGCACTTAGTATGGTCCATGACAATAGTAAGTGCTTAATAAATGTTTATTAAATATTGGCTATTTCTTAATCCAACTGATTTTTCATTCATGGGTAGACTGGACTCTTTTGAGTTATAGTGGATCTATCAGAGGAGGTTGCTCAATATTCCAGGGCATGAGTCAATCAACAAAATATATTTCACAAATAAGAGCAAACACCATTAATTACAAAATGAAAAAATAAACATGAAAGTCATTTAAAAAATTAAAAACTATATGTGCATATATACATTTTTGTGTAAAATATTAATTTCTTTTGAATGTGGTCTCATCATAGAGCAGGGCTTCTTAAACTTTTTCCACTTATGACTCCTTTTCACCTTAGAAATTTTTACATGACCAAGGCATTCAAATATATAAAATAGGTGAGCAAGTTAAACATTTACTGACAATAAATCATAATTTTATGACTCTCATAATCTATGGGGTCATGACTCATACTTTAAGAAACTTTGCCATAAAGCCAACTGTAATCTCAGTGACTTTGTCTTCATATTCCTATTTGCTTATCCTGTCCTCTGCACCTCTATATGTCTCTCTTTAAACTTTTTCATCTCCATATAGGGAACGATGTTCTTGTACTGAAATGTATAGACAATAATAATTATTGGTGAGGCAGTCAGAGAGTTACTAATTTAGTCAATTATGTTTGTGTTGATATTTCTCAGTATCAACAGATTTGATAACCATTCCCACCAATACTGTGGTTGAGTGCCAGAAACCATGTCCTTGGAAACAAAGAGCTAAAGAAGAATGTGACTACCTGCATGTAAACTCTGAAGCTAAGACCTTATCGTGAACAAACAATACATCCTAAATTCCTGAGACAAGATGATGTGTGTCCCAGGAAATTGGCCTTATCAGCCCAGGAACTAGATAACGATTATGCCCCAGGATGTCTGCCACACATGTGGTGTGACATTCTTCTCTTTGCAACCCCCCACTCAGAAATCACATAAAACTAGACCCTCTTCATTCAATAAACTGAGACTTTGCTCCACCTCAGCTCGTCTCCCTCCTCATTTCTAACCCCATCCTTTTTCAGGCAATAGCCTTACAGGCAAATGTCCACCTCGAGACCCTCACTTTGATGACCTGCTGGACGGGTCAGTTGAGTTATAGTTATCTAATTGGGGGGAAAGCTGGGAGGAGGATAGAGAACAAGGCCTTAAGGATAAAAGACTGAAAGATTACAACACCCTTGATAGATTGAGCCTCAAATAAGGATATATCTGATATATTAGGACTATTGAAATGTCAACATGATCTTTATTAAACTGGAAACATGATGCATTCCTTTTGAATCTTCTGTTTTGTTATCTTGAGTATAAACCTAGGATTGGAGAGAGGAAAAGGTGTCAGGATATAAAAGGGATAAGGAGAGGGAAGATTTCAGGACTCATGAGATGGAGAGCTCCTAATAAGGATAAATTAAATAAATTATACATTTGTAAACAAAAGCATCATCATTGCTGGAAAAGGTACAATTTTCTAATTTGCAAATTGTTGATGAACATTAAGGAAGACATGCAGTACATTCAATAAGCAACCATTTTCCTCTTCTGGAGGTTTTTTTGCTAAATACAAAATTAAATTTTCCTTTGTAAGCATATCACTTAATATTTATGAGAAATTTATGTCTACATAAACAATATGGATTTTTATGAATTAAAAAGACAAGAATTTTACATTTTTGCCAATGTGTAACACTTCATAAGTGGATTTAATTTAAATCGATAAGTAAAAGAAATCAATAAAAGATGTAAGAGAATGTCTAATGATCCTAGACATTTAGATCAGGGATTATGACTGCTCTTCCTATAACATTACAGTGTTTTTAGTTGAGAACAGAGATGAAGTGGCACATCAGTTTAAAATCTATAAAGAACAAATCTGGCAACTTAGTCTATACTTATAGACTAATAAAGGCAAAATATTCTTGTTGATTAGAAGGAGAGTAAATCTCTGAATTTACCATTTGCAGGATGAGATGATTATTGTTTAATAGTTGGGATTACTAAAATAGCCTTGTAGTTGGTTACTACGTGTCACAAATAGTAAATAATCTTCCTGAGGAACAGGTTTGGCTGCCCCATGATCAAAAACCTCTTGTGAGTCCTTCAGTCCTCCAAAATAAAATACAAATTCCTTGGCCTGACATTTAATGTTTTCTATAGTCTGAGGACTATACATAATACAGAATTCTATTCATACTACTTCCTTTCCAAAACCTATGTTCCATCAAAACTAGATTTCTAACCATTCCCTGATTTCAGGACCCAAGTTCATCCCTCTGTTCAATTGTCAACATCTTCATTACTGTTGTATTTCTTGGCAAAAATGGAGACAACAGCATGTTATCTTGACTCACCCATAAAAAATTATAGAACATTTAGAATATAGCTGGGGAAATATTTATACATGAACTCTTCAATGATTAGGAGACAAATGGAATTGACCTGGTTACAGAGAAGATAAAAATTTGCTTTCTAGCCATTTGTAAAGATTGTATCATCTGTCAAGAGGAGGTAGCTACTGAACCAAGAAAAATAGATAAAAGAAAGGGAAAGAAGTGAACAAAATTAAAATTGTGCCAAAGATCATGATTCTTTGGGCAAATTAATTAGTCAATGAGGGGCAGAAGGAGAAAGAGAGGAAGAAGAAAGAGAAGGAAGAGGAAGAGAAGGAAAAGGAAGAGGACAAGAAGGAAGAAGGGAAAAGAAGGAGGAGGAGGGAAAAAAGGAGGAGGAGAAAAAGAAGGAGGAGGAGGAGGAGGAGAAAGAAGAAAGGAAAAGGGAAGAAGAGGTGGAAGAAGAAGAGGAAGAAAGATGACAATGAAGAGGACAAAGATGACAGGAGGTCAAGTTTGAAGGTCAGGACAAGACAATGAGGAGGAGAAATAAAGAAATGTCTTCTGCTTTTCATTATAATGTGCCTTCAGTTATAACTCCCTCCCTTTGGTGAACTAGTGCAACTTTACACTGTTAGACTTAAATCTCTTGCCATTTTATTCTATTGTTGATCATACTGTATATTCTAATTAATTGCTCCCAACATTCTTTCCCTTCATTTTTAATCACATGATAGCTAATGAAGCTAGAAAAAAGCATGTAACTATAACTACTAAATCTACTACATAATCTCAGTTGGTCCTTTACTGCAGTAAGGCAATCCTTTTACAATTCCCTAATCAGTTCATTATTGTATTAACTATAGCATCTTTTCCAAACCTCTTCATTCTTCCTCAAGCCTCTTATAGCTCATTCTCTTTCCATCTTTTTAAACTGATTTCTCATATTTTACTCATATTTCACAGGAGAAGCTTCACTTATGTGCAGAATTCAATCTCTTCTATCCCCCCTTTCATCATCTCACATCACTGAGATGGTTTCCCGGACTCTTTCTCCATCACTATGTTATGTAAAGAAGTTTCCCTTCTTCTTGTCAAGGAAAACCCTACTACATGCATCGTTGATCCCATCCTGTACTATTTTTTTTCCAGCAGATTGTCCTTTTATTATCTTCAAATTTCCTAAGCTTCAATCTCATATCTTCTGACTGACTTCCTGCTCCTTAAAAAAAATATAGCAATGCATTCTCCATTCTAAAAAAAAAAAAAAAAAAAAAAAAAAAGAAAAAAAAGAAAAAGAAAGGAAAACAAGCCTCAGTTGATCCAACCATTTCTGCCAGCTATTTTTTTGTAATTCTGCTGCTCTTTTCTACTAAAATCCTTGGGAAAGCTCCCTAAAAACAATGTTTCCATTTTCTCTTCTTTCCCTTTCTTATAAACCTTCTGCAATCTAGCTTATGACCTCATTAGTCAACCACTCTCTCTAAAGCTGTCAATGACCTCTAAATTGCCAGATATATTGGCTCATTTTCTGTTCTCATCCTTCTTAATGAGTGTGAGAGTGTGTGTGTGTGTGTGTGTGTGTGTGTGTGTGTGTGTGTGTGTTGTGTGTGTATAAACCTTTGATTCTATGGATCTTTGCCTTCTTTTGGATACTCCCTCTTCATTAGGTCATCATGACACTTCTGTTGTTTTCCTCCTTGTGTAACTCCCCCTTAGTATCCTTTGTTAAATCTTTCTCCAGATTATTCCTGCTAATGATGAACATCTCTATGGCTCTATCCTGGGTTTTGTATTCTCCCTATATAATAGCTCTCTTATCAGCTCCTGTGGGTTCAATAATCATATCTATATAATTAATTCTTTCATCTTTTTCTCCAAATAAAACTTAAGGTTATCCTAATCTCAAGTTTTATGTTGGACCAATTATTGGAAATCATAAACAGACAATTCTCAGACGAAGAAATTGAAACTATTTATAGACATATGAAAATATGCTCCAAATCATTATTAATCAGAGAAATGCAAATTAAGACAACTCTGAGATACCACTACACACCTGTCAGATTGACTAGAATGACAGGGAAAGATAACGTGGAATGTTGGAGGGGATGTGGGAAAACAGGGACATTGATACATTGTTGGTGGAATTGTGAACACATCCAGCCATTCTGGAGAGCAATTTGGAACTATGCTCAAAAAGTTATCAAACTGTGCATACTCTTTGATCCAGCAGTGTTTCTACCGGGCTTATACCCCAAAGAGATACTAAAGAAAGGAAAGGGACCTGTATGTGCCAAAATGTTTGTGGCAGCCCTATTTGTAGTGGCTAGAAGCTGGAAAATGAAAGGATGTCCATCAATTGGAGAATGGTTGAGTAAATTGTGGTATATGAATGTTATGGAATATTATTGTTCTGTAAGGAATGACCAGCAGGATGAATACAAAGAGGACTGGCAAGACTTACAGGAACTGATGCTAAATGAAACGAGCAGAATCAGAAGATCATTATATACCTCAACACCGATACTATTTGAGGATATATTCTGATGGAAGTGGATCTCTTCGATAAAGAGAATTAATTCAGATCAAAGATGGACAGAAGCAGCTACACCCAAAGAAAGAACACTGGGAAATGAATATAAACTGCTTGCATTTTTGTTTTTCTTCCCGGGTTATTTCTACCTTCTGAATTCAATTCTCCCTGTGCAACAAGAAAACTGTTCAGTTCTGCACACATATATTGTATCTAGGATATACTGTAACCTATTCAACATGTAAAGGACTGCTTGCCATCTAGGGGAGGGGGTGGAGGGAGAGAGGGGAAAAATGGGAACAGAAGTGAATGCAAGGGATAATGCTGTAAAAAAAAAATTACCCTGGCATGGGTTCTATCGATAAAAAGTTATTTTAAAAAAATTCACAATAAAATAATTAGATATCAATGTAAAAAAAAAAAAAACAACTTGGTTCCTTCCTAACTTTCCAAACTCCCTATATTTTATACCTTTCCATGGATTCTATAATTTTTTTTTCACTTCTCCACTTTTTTTTCTCTTGGTTCAGTAGTTAGATCCTCTCAACAAATGATGATACCAGCTTAAGTAAAAGTAAGAAGTTCTTTCCTCTTTCTAAACAGGAAAATTTATCTGATATTTATAGAACAGTTCTGGTGTCAATTTTTCCCTAGTTGTAGGGAAGTTTCTGAATCATATTGTGTTCTCCATGTGCTCCAGAATTCTACAAGTTTTCATATGCAGATGAGGAATTGATGTCTCAAAAGAATCAGATTTAACTTGGTAAATTCTTCTCTTAGAATTGAGAGAGACCTGTGGCCCCAGACAAGTGAATTGTAAAGGGTCACCCATTTATTTATACCAGCAACTACAAATTGGAGAGTTCTCTGACTCAGCCTTCAGCAGAAGGAAGAAAATACTTGGGCAGAACCAGACTTAGAGAGAGGATTCTGTTTGTGACCCTTAAAGTCAGAATTAATGCAGAAGAATTGCAGCAATGTTATGGGAGAGCAAAAAATCTGTTCCATATCTATTCCAATTACTAATTATTCAGATATTATAGGTCTGATGGGAAGGGAGGATTCCTCTCTAGCAGCTCTAAGAATATCTTATTTTTCTAACAAGTCCTTCAGTAGTACCATAAACATAAATAAACATATAATGGGACTCACGAATAGGTTAGAAGGTACTTGTGTAACTATGCCCCATGCATTTCCTCCTTGGAAAGTAGAAGGATTCTAAACCTTAACATACTGTCATATGATTGAATATATAGGTTTCTGAGGTGGGACTCACTGGAAAGAGGAATATTGTAAATCCTTTATGTTGATTTTATATTTCTTTTGGAGTAGATTAAAGGCTATTCTATACCCAATATATTGCTATATTATGGATTTGTGTGGGATCTAAGAACTTTTTGATACATAACTATGGAGTCCTTAATATAAACTCTAAGAGAAATTTAGCATTTTCCCCAAGTATGTAATTTCTTTTTTAATCTATCATTGTTGGAGGAGTTGATTTCCAAGATCCCTAGCAGCTTTAAAGAGTGCTCTGTTCCCTCCAACTATTTTGTACTAGGGTAATCCTAACAAATTTTAATATTTTAATAATTAATATTTTAATAAGCAAAGCATAAGTTGAGGATTAAATCCATTGCTCCCTAATCAAAAAATTCTTTTCTCGGTCAAATAGAGAAAATTTTAATTTTCCTCAAAACTAAGGCAGCTACATTCATGAATCCCTTAAAATAATCTGTATAAAGTATTTTATATATTTAAAGACTTTATATTGTACATTTAAAGAATTGTTAGTTGTCTCATTGTTAGAAGTACTGCCTTCCACCAAAACAAACACATATACCTTATATTTCTCCTAAGTTGCTCACTTGATTTTTATTTCCATTGTTCTACCATCTTTAGCCAACCAATTATTCAATATAAGCAAGATGAGAATTATCCAACTGCTCTAAATTGTGATTTCCTCTTTCACATAAGACTGACACATATCCATGATTAATCTAATCCTCAAGGTTTGGGTTAGGAAAAGGAGCCCTGTGGAAAAGGTCTTGCCTAGCTGCAGCTGAGGTCAGTCACAGTTTTGCAGAAGAGATCAAGTAAAAAAAGAAAAATTAGGCCAGGTTGGGATTTAGGTATGTTCAGAGAAGTAGAGATTAGACAAATATGATTGAGAAACAGGAAGACAGTGAACAATTAGGAAATCAAAAGGAGGAGAGTTCCAAGGAATGATTATATGACTGAATCTCACAACTCATTGTTTACTTCTTTTGATTGTGACTGAATTTTCTACCCCATTAACGTTTATATATATACATACATACATATATATATAATGTATATATATATATATATATATATATATATATATATATATATATATATATATATAGTCATGAGTAGAGTTTTCCAAGCCTCCTTACATAATTACATTATTAGGCTTCTATAAAAGTAACCAGGTCTCTTCAGTGCTCATTGATGCAGTAAAGAAATGTAAAGACTTTCAGATGAACATAATAATTCTTTGGGGACATAACACCTAGTGTTGTGGGGAAATCACCTTTCTGCCTTTTTATAACTATCACTTTCTCCTCTATACATCTTATTTCTTCCTTTAGAATGCAAATTCTTTGAGGACAGAGACTTGTCTCTTTTTTTATTTGCATTCCCAGATTATAGTTCTCTTCCAGAGGCTCTAAATGTTGTGGGGCTTGATGTAATCAGCACAATGTGATGCACAAATAGGAGAATCATGAGCATCTTATCATGCGTAGGGAGTCCCTTTTCAACTTGGACACTCTGCTTTGGATCTGTGGTCAAAACTTTTGTTAGCATACAGTTACCCATTTTGTGCCCAGAGGGTCAATGAACAAGAATATTTCTATTGTTATATTTGCCAAGGACTCTTGACTGATGGTTTCACATGAAATAAGAGGCATTTTAAAATTGTAAAAGTCAAAAAATCTCACAAAGGAATTGTATGATAGAATGAGAAAATGGATTGGTTATATAGTACAGACATAGAATGACAGGAGGACAGTCAGTATATCACTGCTATTCATTCATATGACATCAGGAGAAAATGGAGGAAGCTTTCAGGATATCTGATGGACTAGTCAACTTATGAGAGATCATAGACAATAGTCTCATAGGATAGGGCAAGTATGAATTACAATCGCATCATTGAAGAGAACTTCTACCTAGCCAAAATCAAGATAAATTTGAGCACTCTCTCACTTAACATAATGCCTTGCAACATAAATGCTTAATAAATGCTTTTTCATTCATCATTTCCTTCTTTTCTACTATGATCCTGAGCAAGTAACAACCTAGACAATTCACTGTTAGACTCAGTTTCCTCAATTGTAAAATGAGAGTTGTAATAGGACCTAGCTCCCTAGGTTGTTATAAGGATAAAATGCAATAAAATCTGTAAAGTATTTAGTACAGTATGTGGCACATAGTGTCAAGGCCCAGAGGCCCTAAATAAATGCCTCTTCTCTTTCCCTTCATTCGTTTTTTTCTTTATTACCAGCCCAATCATTCCTGAAATATGTACTCATGTAGATTCCTCTCTGATTACTGCCTCTCATGGAAACAAGATTGAATGTTTCAAACTACGATTTCTGTTTTTCACACCCCCTAAAGCATACAGTCTCACAGATATCACCCTGAAATTCTTCCCAGATTTTCCTCAAACCTCTTCTATGCCTTTCTTCTCCTCACTGAATTTCTGCAGAATAGAAGAGATTCCCAGATGATTATATATGATGATATATTACTTTCCCTCTTGAGTAATGCCCTATCTTCAATCTTGTTGCCCTTTCTGTTTAGATTAATAACAACTCACATTTATACAGCATTTCAATGTTTTCAGAGTTCTTTATTTATTACTATGGAAAGAGACAAGTAATTTCAACTGGACCAGATACATGAGGAAATCTGTAATGTTCACTACAATATAAAAGATAGTCATGATCCTTTGTCTCTGAAAGAGAAAGATTCCAAAAGAATGGGGGGAAAGTCAGATGCTATTAATACCAAGAAAAGGTGGCTAAGAAGATACCCATAGATATCTTTTACATTATATTGTCTGCATTACAGACACTGTGTACTTCCTGCCAGATGTGGCTCAAATCCTACCTGCTACAGGAGATCTTTCCCAATCTCTGTCCTATTAGTCTGCTCCCCAGCTATTAGTCGCTTCCTTTCTGTCTACTTAATATGTTTTTATGTATCTACTTAATTACCTGTTGTCTCTCCCAATAGAATCTGTGCTTCTCAATGACAGAGACCATATGTCTGTGAATATTCCTTTCTTCATATTCCACTCCATAGAATGTTTAGTGCTGGTAGATAGTAATAATGACTTGTTGCCTGATTTCCTGCCAGGGCTGCTGCTGCTGCTGTTGTGGTTGTTATTGCTGTTGTTATTAAAACTTGACAGCATAGGGGCAGCTAGATAGTATAGTGGATAGAGTATTGGCCCTGAAATCAGAAGAACTTGTGTTCAAATCTGGCCTCAAACACTTAATATTGACTACGCTGTATGACCCTGGGCAAGTCACTTAATCCCAGTTGCCTCAGCAAAAACATAAATAAATAAACTTGACAGCACTTACAATGATTCCAAGCTTCTCTCTGATACTAGTTATATTATTTGATTTTTTTTTAAAGATCAGTGGACTTTCAGATGAATCAAAATTGTAGATAATTTCAAGTAATCATCAAATGGATATATTTTCAAACAATGGGCTATATTCATTTTTCCATATTTTCAGACCTGCCTGCTCTTTGAATTTCTCTGATTCCATATTAAATAAGTGTCCCAATTTTTAAATCATCATCACATTCAGATGCAAATTAGCATAATGATAAATTGTGAAATGTCATGATTAGCCTCCTATTTGGAAACACATGATATTCTATAGTCCTTGGTTTCTTTATGGGAATTTTATTTATACAGATAAACTTATTCACCAATGCACAAATTTATCTAACATTCCCAAAGCTGTAGGATGTTAATTAATTCAGGGAGTCACAAATAAGATTGATAAAGCTTATCAATTAATTATCAATTAATATCCTTTCATCAGGGTTCTTTTCTGCCTCAGTTATTTCTCCCAGATTACCCAGACTCAATTTTTACTACAACTTAAAAAATTTGGCTTTCTTACTAATATGTCCTCCATAAATTTAAGCATAGCTAAATAAGTGAAGTACAATATAGATTTCAAGTCATGATTTAATAAGTTTTTGATTATCCATGCTATTGAAGGAAAGCAGAGATAATTTTTTTAAAGCTCACGTATTAAGAACATTCTATAAACACTGTTCTAGTAGTTAAGGACACCATAATGACAAACATGGTTCCTGCCTAGAGAGAGTTTGCAATCTTGAAGAGATGATACATGCATTCTACCTTACTCAAAGAAAACATATAATATGAATAAGATAATGCATACAAAGAAAAGTCCAAAACACTATAAGAAATTCGAGGAAACAGAAAGAGATCAATTTGACCAGGGGGTGTGACAGCTCATTTCTTGGAAGAGTTTGGGTTGCATTGTGAGTGAAAGAAAAGGAACAATTCAATTTGCAAAGATAATGAAAATGGTAGTCTATTACAAACATAAAATATTAGAATGGGTAAAAATGGATATAAGGAAAAAGCAGGAGAACAGGGGTGGAAGTTGGAGTAATGGGATACTTATAAGGGTGTAGCATGAAATAGTACTTTAAAGACAGGTTAGATCCTAATTAGGGTCTTAAATGCCAGGTGAAAGAATTTAAGCTTTTCTCTCTAAAAACTGGAGGGGCACCGAAGCTTTTTTGGGCACCATTAAATTTTTTTAAAATTATCTCTAAAAATTAACTTTATAAAAGTAGTCAGAAGAAAAACATTCGCAAAACTCAAACACACTTTAGGCACAATCCATTAAATTGTATGCTTCTCAAAGGCAGAGACTATCTTTTACCTCTTTTTCTATCTCCAGCTTTTACCATAGCACCTGGAACATAACAGGTGCTTAATACATGTTTATTAATATTATCAACTGATTGATAATCTTTAATATAATATAATCAAAAGTACTCTGGGTTGAGAGTCAAGAGACACAAGTTTTTGTCCTTGATCTACCAGCAAATAAATTCTATGAGCTTGTATCTGCTCTTCATCTTCCTGTTCTGCAAAATTAGGTCAAATCTTTCTTAGGGTCTTTTCTGTGCCTATTGATCTAAGATTTAGCTTATGGTCCTAATGCCCTCTGCTTTACACGCAGAGGTCCTCAGGCCCAGTTATGTAGGACATAAATGCATAAAAAAAGAAGAGGCTAATAATTCAAGAGATACAACATTTTATATAGCTCCAGAGACAGTCTTAAATGGTAGATATAGAGGCATCCTCAGAGTCTGAGATCCAGGCTTAAATCCTGATTCTCATATATATAAACTATAGTTCTTAGGCAAATCCTTTAACTTTTAATGCCTCTGGACACTCTATTAAACTGTAAGTTGCAGAATAGGTGCTGATCTTAGCACTAAACTTGGAGATGGAAAGGATGGAGAAGTCATTTAGTCCAATGTGCATTTTATAAATCAAGAACCTGAGGTCCAAAGAAGTTATTGGCCCAAGATCACAAAGATTGTAAATGACAATGGCAGAACATGAGTCCAGGTGTTCTAACTTGAGGACTAGGAAGTGTGTTCCTTCTAATTTCTTCACTATTCCAATGAAATTGCAGAGCCATCATTGTCATCGTCATCATGTATGAAATTTGTATAGAGTAGGTTTCATCTCAGTCATCAGTTGAGTTTAAGAACTTTTAAAACAAACAAAAGATGAGAATGTCTGGTGCTGAGAGAACTAAGATGAGCTAAATTTAGGGATCTATAAATAGAATGGGTTTGGTTGGAGATCAACTTACTCCACAAGGAACCTGCCCTCCCTTGAATTCTGATTCTGAATGTTGTGAAATCAGCTGCATAACTTGCTGGAACAAGCTTGATGGCAGACTGCTACAGTGACAATGACCAAATCTGTCATAAGTAGCTCCAGGAAACTGAAGCACTCACTGATTGTCTGGCATACCAGCAGTTTCATCTTGTGCTGGTAAGTAATTCTTGCTTTATTCAACTGGCAAATGGAATTTTGGCATTATATTTCTTCAGCCCTAATCCAAGTCATACTGCTGGTCATAGTCATTCTATCATGCTTCTTTCTTCTGAGTGAGTATTTTTTATCAAATATGATCCTCAGTTTCCTCATCTGAAATCAATATTATGCACTGAACTCATATCACAGATTAGAAACAGCAACAAAATGGTTTAAAACCTAAAGTGTGATGTCATTAAAATAATAAACGTTTAGTTAATAACTGAATCACATGATCATGGGATCATGGAACTCAAAATACCCTGAGACATAGGCTACTACAATCTTGTCATTTTACAGGTGAGGAAAGAGAGATAGAGATATCAATGATTCATTCAAAATCATAGAGTGAGTGACCCTCAGAATTTGAATTCATATCCTCTGAAGTCAGTCCTCCAAATCCAGAACTCTTTTCACAACATCCTTCTAAATAAGCAAATTTTTGGTTGTCTTCAAAGAAAATGTGGTCAAAGTAGAAATGATTCATTTCAGCTATCTTATTAGCCATTAGTCCTTGTGAGCAGCGACTATCCTTTGCCAGAACTTAGTACAATGTCAGACACACAGTAGCCATTTAATAAATCTTTAAGAATTGATAGATTAACTCCCTTAAAAGGCGAGTTTTTGTTATAAGGTCAAATACAGAATAACAACATCAGAGATAATGTTTACTAACTATGAAAGGATTGATTTCAGAGTCAGAAAGACCTTAAGTAAGGTTCTGACTTTTATGTATTGTCTACATGAGCCCACGCAAGTCATTTAACCGCTCAGTGATTATGTCCAGGACTAATATAATCCCTACATTCACAAAAGTTGTAAGTTCCTCATATCATCACATGCGTGTGTGGTTAGATGGTACTGGGTACACTGCAAGGACCAATATTCTATATACACATAACCTCAAAATGGGGGGAAATGCTGGTCCCCTTTAAAGGAAAGCTAAGAAAAAAGTCAGGACCAGATGAACTGAAACTTGCTTTTAAAAACTAATAAAGGAAAACTCAAGTTTATAAGTCAGACATATTAGAAGATGATTTGTTTATTGTTCTCATTGTTCAGTCACTTCTGACTCTTTGGGTCCCATTTGGGGTTTTTTTGGCAAAAAGACTGACATGGTTTGCCATTTCCTTCTATACCTCATTTTATAAATGAGGAAACTGAGGCAGAACTAAACCATAGCTCATTTTATAGATGAGGAAACTGAGGCGGAGGTAAATGACTTGCCCAGGGTCACACATCTTGTTAAAAAAAAAAGATTCCTCACAAGCAAAAGGATACTTCTCTTTTTGGTTTCTGGTTTCTTGAAACATATAATATCAAGGTTCTTGAAAACCGCTAAAAAGACATTCTCTTTTAAACATTACTCCCTCTTTATCTCACTCACCTATTTCCCTAATAGGACCCTATTTACCTCTCTATCAGGTCTGCTAGATCTTTACTTCTCTATCAGGATTAAGGAAGTCAGCCTACAAAAGCTGACTTCTCAGTTCTGGTAATAATAAATTTCAAATAAGATTCAATTTATATACCAAAAGAAGTGATTGCAGAACTTGTCAGGAATACACCTTTTTCATTAATCAACAATCTAAAGATTATATTTTAACATGAAAATTCATTATTTTTTCAGCAATATCCTACCCATCAATGAAAATTGCAATATCTCTATGCCTTAGCAGATAATTTAACAGGTTACTGAAATACAAAATGTTCATTTCCTTGTACCTATCTATAAAGATATAATACTAGAAATGACCTTAGCAACTATTGATTTCAACTCCCTTAATTTACAGGTGAGGAAACTGAAATACAGCTAAGGTAAATGATTTGCCCAGAATTACACAGGTAACAAGTATATGACTAAGGTCTTCCTGACTTCAAGCCCAGTGCTTTATCCACTGTACCACATTGCTTCTCATCAATGGCAATGATGAGTTATCTAGCCATTGCTTAAAGCATTTCAAAATAATGCATCCTGTCAAGAATTTTGTATGACTATATTCTTTCATTGTGTAACATTACCTTGCCACATTCACTTTGATGAGGACAGCCCCAAAACTCTCTTTCATTCTCTCTCAGATTTTGGGGGGGGAAATCTTGGGAAACTCCCTCAGAGAAGCTGTCCTTTGAGAGACCTGCCCCAGGAAATCAAGATAAAGTGGTTGCATTCTGTTATCTGGGTAGGACTAGTTGAGTCCAGGACCACTCCTACTTAGTCTGAGCTGGAGACTGAGATTTCTATCCAACTCTACTGAGTTGGAGATTAATCCAGGGACACTCACTCAATTCCAATATTCTCTATTCTGATTCCAACTCAAACTATTCTCAACCTCCACCAAGAACTACCCATATAACAAGCTTCCTTCAACCCAACTCCTTGCAGAGGACCTAATAATGCCAAGGAACCTTTCTCTCCCCTTGGTATGCTTGCAACCCCCTGCTGGCTGAAAAGACATTCTCTTTTAAACATTACTCCTTCTTTATCTCTCTCACCTATTTCCCTAATAGGACCCTATTTACCTCTCTGTTAGGTCTGCTAGATCTTTACTTCTCTATCAGAATTAAGGAAGTCAGCCTACAAAAGCTGACTTCTCACTTCTAATAATAAACTTCTTTTGCCAGTTTATCTTTTCAGATTTGTAAATTTGTTTATAAAGGACCTGTGCCAACTGGAAGAGGGTTCCCACAACTCTCTGCCCTGTACCGAACCTCATCATTTTTGACTCCCTGATGGGGAATTGAGGGGAACTGACCCTCATCAACTTTTAGATATAAAAAATTGAATATTATGTAATTATTACTGAAAACATTCATGATTTTGAGCTGAGATAAATATTTTTAAAATATGCACCACAGTACTTTGCTCCCTATTGGTTGTGATGCTGACAACTATATTCTGGGGAAGGACTTTCTGAGAAAGTCTATTAATCAACATAGCCAAAGGCGTTAACTAGCCCTTTAACTCACTGGATGAGAACTTGGGCTCCAAAGCCTATTTTTCACTGAAGACAGCTCATTATAAAAATGACTTGACCTTAATTCCTTACAATTCTTTCCCCATTTAACTAGAGTAGTTTCTAAATTTTCCATTAGCTGCTTTATTTCAAAACTACTATAGTCTGAGTTTGTTCATATCTCAAGTAAGTTTCTATGAATTACACCACTAAGTAAAACTCATTTGTAATAGGAAGTTATCAATTATCAGTATTTTTATTAAAGTTCATGTGAAAGATTGTTCTGAATCAATAAAAGAAATGCAAATCCAAACAACTTTGTAGTTTCATCTTATAGCCAATAAATTGTCAAAGTTGATTTTTAAAAAAGGAATAATCAGTGTTGGAAAGGATGTGGAAAGAAAGAAACTATTAGGAGAGTTATGAATTGGTCTATTCATTCTGGAAAGCAATTTAGAATTACTTCTAAGAAAATGACTAAAATGTCCATATTCCTTGATTTAAAAATACCACTCCTAAACATATATCCCAAAGAAATCAAAGATCTCATACACCCTAGAATATTTATAGTGACATTTTTTGATGAGCAAAAGATTAGGAACAATGTAAATTGATGTGACTTACTTTCTTCTCTTGTCAGGAAGAAGCTATTATCTGATAATTTTGTTATCAAATAATTCCCAGACTATCTCAGTAGGAATTCTTTATCAACCCCCATTGTCCATCCTCCAACTTCTGGTATCTTTTAACTACTTTTGAGATGTTAATTAGCATATCTTTAGACAGGTGTGGAATCTGGTCTGTCAGGTTCATTCCTTTGAGCTCCTGGCCTCCCTCTCCCTCTGAATTCCCACACTTACTTCTCTGGTCTCCCTGAGAAAAAAAATACAAAACCCAAGGCTGTATTTCCCCTATAAAAGATCTGCTTATGATTAAGATCTATAGTGATAAAGTAACTCTCTCTCCCTCCTCATAGTACCTTCCTTACTAGTCTACCAAACTCTTCCATGGATCTAACCTGCCAGTCAATGGCTTACTCCCACTTCATGGAGAATTTCTTTTCTTCTGGTTAATTGGGAGTTTCTGAAGGAACTTATTTTTTTCTTTGCTAACTATATGCTCTCTCGACTCTATTTCATATTTGCCACCCCTGATTCCTATTTTACCTCCTATCTTTGTCAGTAACTTATTGTTTTAAATAAACCTTTCTTTTGGCAAAGAGAATGGCCATTGTGAATTAGTCACATGTTTATTTCAAATTAGATATTGCATCTCATCATAAATATTCAGTTAGAGATAGATAAATAAATTGTGGCATGTGGATGTTCTGGAATATTACTGGGCTGTAAGAAAAGATGAATATAAATATTACAGGGAGCCAAGGCAAAAGTTATATATATATATATAATATATATATATATATATATATATATATATATATATATATATATATATATCAGTGCAGAATGAAATAGTATTCATTGGAGGGATAAAAAGGCTTCAGGGAGATGAGAGTGTTAATGGGCTGTAGAAGGAAGCAAAGATAAGGCACAGACATCTTATTATATTGAAAATTATCCGAAGAATTAGAGATTTCCCTAGATCACAATGATGGGATACAGTTTCTAGGGGAACTGTAGCAGTAGCTCTAACACCTCAGGATCTTGACAGGGCCTAGTCCATAAACAGAGCTGGCTATCAGATAACAATCAGTTGGGCAGTAATAATAAATTTTCTGAAATAATGAGGTGCATATCAAACTACTCTTTAACTCCACCTCTAAGACCACTCCTCATTTCTACTTCTAAGCCATAAAATTAGCCTAACAGTGACATGAAGCACTTATATCTCTTTTTCCTATAAATTTATCTTCTTGTTTCTGGTTCTTTGGTAAATTATTTTGGAACTTAGCCCTCTTCAATTGGCATTATAATTACAATAAACTTTGCTTCTTATGGGTATGGGTTCAAGCCTGCAAATTCTTTTGAGATGCCTCACAACGCCTTTGATCACAATCTTTTGGGGTCTCCTTCTGAACCTCAACTTTTGGTGAACTGTACGGACAGAGTCTGGCATCCTCTGGGTTCATTCCCTCCTTGTCAAGGTAAGCCCCCTATTTTTTGTCCCTCAGTCCTACATTGGGACAACTTAAGCAAGTTAGCTAATTAAAATTGTAGAACTGCTAAAATAACATCTTAGCAGATTCTCAAGGTTTTTAGAGTGATGATTAAGGAGTTTGGCAAATAATCATTTTAAGATTGTGAGAAAAAAAAATCCTGTAGATAATTCCAGGAATTTACCCCATTCTGAAAGAATGGAGTAAAAAAATAGGTAAATAGCAACTTTTTGTTAACCCTTCTTTGACTTATATCATGTCCAAAATTCCCTTCTGCTCCCTTAGGACAGTACCCCAGAAGGTATTAAGGGACTCTCTCCACAATCCTGATCACTCATCATGGTCCACTCCCTGGAGTCTTGAGTACATCTCAGTTGTGGGGATTGCTAGCAAGATCAATATAGCTAAAGTCCCTCTGTTTGCTAACTCCTCTCATCTCAGATCAGAAAAGGGGATGCTAAAGCAATTCTGCTTCACCTATGGAAATAGGGAAAGCAGCAACAGCCATGGGGACCTCCACACAACCTTGCCTAAACACTTCCCTAACTCAGCTTGGGAAATGGGGATGGAGTTGGGATCAGGTCCCATGGTCAACATTCCCTGAGCCCTGGAACCTGAAACTACCATCAAAGGAATATTCTGGAATCAGTCACCCTGGCTTCCAGCAGGTTCTGTCCAGCAATTGTCTGGGAAGAATTGGGGTACCCCTGGAACCACTTAGCCTGGCAGGGTACAATGAGAAAGCCAATCAGCCTCAGTATTTGGTAAGCCCACCATTCTCTGTTTCAGTTGCCGATATGTATTACGTATGTAATTTATGGCAAATTGTTTTATCTCTGCCCAGTTTTCTGATTTGTAAAGAGAAATAGTAATGGTTGTTATGAAGATCACATGATTATAAAAGTGCTTAGCATAAAACAAATGCTATATGTATGTTAACTGCTATATTGTATATAATTGCTTCATATCTGATAACTTTACATGAATTTTTAAATGGGGCCAATATAAAATGCCAATGTTGAGATCAATAATTTTTGTGTTTGTGTCAAGTAATTTGGAAGCAAATTCAACTAAACTGAGGCCTCCTCAGGACTAAAAGGATAGTGCAGAGAGGAGAGTTTCTTTCTTTTTCTTCCCCTTTCCCTCCTTTCCTGACTGCTACAGGGATACATGGATAAAAGGGTGAGAGGGAGAGAAAGAAAATATATTCAGTTCAGTGAAATTTGCTATTTGAGTTATAATACTAAAAGCAGTTTTAAAGGAATTCTAATCAAAGCCCACTAAAGAGATATGTAATCTATTTGCACTGACTGTTAGTTTGGGGACTTTAGGAAAACAGAAAAGCAATTCTCTGCTACTTGAAAAACTTTGGCAACAAACAGCTTGCTTTTGAGTTATCTAGAGTTAGACTTCTGAGGAGCCTATCAGTAAAAATTGGCGACTTAACCCTTTCTTGGCTCATAAAAGAGAAATGGTTCATATGAACTGGAAAATAATCAAATGGCAATTCAGTTTGTTTGGAATATTTAATTAGAATTTAGTGAATCTCATTAGCTATAGTCAAATCAACTTTAAAATCTGCTCTATCTCAACTTTAAGAATTATTGTGGAGGGACTTCCGGTTAAGATGGTGGAGAGGAGGCTCACAGCTACATAAGCTCCATGCTTTCTCTCACTATCCACTTCATTACAAGCCTCTGAATTAATGCTTGACTGAAAAAAAAACCACATATAGTTACCAAGAGAAGCCATCCTTGAGATTCTCCAAGAAAGGTCTGTCTTTACTGGAGGGCTGGGACGGTTTTAGATCGGGCGCAGGCTGAGGGCAGCGGCAGTGAGAGCACGGGAGCAGACTGGAGAGGGGGTGGGGAGTAATCGCAGCCGTCTCTGCGGGGAGAGCTTCGCTACAGGTTTGGATACTTTGCTCCGGCAGCAAGTCAGCAGCCCAGCAGAGAAGCAAAAAACACCGGGGCTGAAGAATACAACCCCAAACAGCTGGAGTCTCTCGGGACCTGGCCACCCCCCCCCCCTTTCTTCCCCCACAGTGACTCAGCACGCTCTGGGACCTCAGAGCACAGGCGCAGCACAGTCCTGCTAGTGCCTCACTGCTGCCCCCTGCAGTCTGGAGAGGAAGCTCAGTAACACACCCAGCCCCTTCTCCAAAGAAAGACTCCAGTTTTTTCTGTTTTTCTTTGCTAGTTTGTCTCTGATTATTAGACAGAATGAGCAAGAAACTGAAGAGGACTTTAACCCTTGACAGCTTCTATACAGATAGAGAGCAGACTCTAAATCCTGAGGAGACTAAAAACAGACAGTCCCCAGGTGAATCCCCAAAGGAGGAGATCATCTGTTCCTCAGCACAGATGAACCTCATAGAAGTAATTTAAAAAGCTCTCACAAGGGAGCTAGAAGAAAAATGGGAAAAGCAGAGTGAGGCTTGGCAAAAGGAGAGGGAAGCTTGGGAAAAGGAGAGGGAGGCTTGGCAAAAGAGCCTGGAGAAGTCAGTTAAAGAGAGAGTGGATAAAGAAGTAAAATCCTTGAAAAATAGGATTGGTGAACTGGAAAACAAAATTGGCGAAATGGAAAAAAATTCCACAGAACAAAAGAACTCAATTGGACAATTAGAAAAAGATCTTAAAAAAGTGAGTGAAGAAAATACTTCACTGAAAATCAGGGTCGAACAAATGGAATTGAATGACTCGAGGAGACAAGAAGAATCAGTCAAGCAAATCCAAAAAAATCAAACAATGGAAAAGAATGTGAAATACCTTCTGGGGAAGACAACAGACCTGGAAAACAGATCCAGGAGAGACAATCTGAGAATCATTGGACTCCCAGAAAAGAATGATGAAAAAAAGAGCCTGGACACTATTTTCCAGGAAATTATCAAAGAGAACTGCCCAGAAGTCATAGGAACAGAGGAAAAAATAAACATTGAAAGGATTCATCGATCACCCACTGAAAGGGATCCTAAAATCAAAACACCAAGGAATATAGTGGCCAAATTCCAGAACCCTCAGATGAAGGAAAAAATATTGCAAGCGGCTAGAAAAACCCAATTCAAGTATCAAGGAGCCACAATAAGGATCACCCAGGATCTGGCAGCATCCACATTAAAAGATCGAAGGGCCTGGAATATGATATTCCAAAAGGCTAAGGAACTTGGTATGCAACCAAAAATAACTTACCCAGCGAGAATGAGCATCTTTTTCCAGGGAAGAAGATGGACATTCAACGAAGTAAGCGAATTTCATCTATTTCTGATGAAAAAAACCAGAACTTAACAAAAAGTTTGATCTACAAATATAGAACTCAAGAGAAATCTAAAAAGGTAAAGATTAATCTTGGGAACTATATTTTGACTATATAGATGTATAAAGAATACATGTATACCTTGTTCTAGAAATTGATGTGGAAAGGACATTGTACCAGAAAAAGGGTAAAGTGGGGGTAGTACATCTCATGAAGAGGCATAGGAAACCTATTATATCTGAGAGAAAGAATGGAGGGGGATGAATATAGTGGGTATCTTACTGCCTTCAGAATTGGCTTTAAGTGAAAAATCTTAAGACATATTCAATCTATGGTGAAACTTCTCCCACCTCATTGAAAAGTGAGAAGGGAAAAGTGAAAAGGGAAGGAATAAGCTAAGTGGAAGGGAATACGGGAACTGGGAGGGAAAGGGGTAAGATAGGGGGAGGAACTCTAAGGCGGGGGGAGGGATACTAAAAAGGGAAGGCTGTGAGAAGCAAGTGGTGCTCACAAGCTTAATACTGGGAAGGGGGGAAAGGGGAAAGAAGGGAGAAAAGCATAAACCGGGGTTAACAAGATGGCAAGTAATACAGAATTGGTCATTCTAACCATAAATGTGAACGGGGTAAACTCCCCCATAAAGAGGAAGCGGTTAGCAGAATGGATTAAAAGCCAGAATCCTACAATATGTTGTTTACAGGAAACACACCTGAAGCGGGGAGATACATGCAGGTTAAAGGTAAAAGGTTGGAGCAAAATCTACTATGCTTCAGGTGAAGTCAAAAAAGCAGGGGTAGCCATCCTGATCTCAGATCAAGCTAAAGCAAAAATTGATCTAATTAAAAGAGATAAGGAAGGACACTATATCTTGCTAAAGGGTAGCATGGATAATGAAGCACTATCTATATTAAACATATATGCACCAAGTGGGGTAGCATCTAAATTCTTAAAAGAGAAACTAAGAGAGCTGCAAGAAGAAATAGACAGTAAAACTATAATAGTGGGAGATCTTAACCTTGCACTCTCAGAATTAGATAAATCAAACCACAAAATAAATAAGAAAGAAGTCAAAGAGGTAAATAGAATACTAGAAAAGTTAGATATGATAGATCTCTGGAGAAAATGTAATGGAGACAGAAAGGAATACACTTTCTTTTCAGCAGTTCATGGAACCTATACAAAAATTGACCATATATTAGGACATAAAAACCTCAAACTCAAATGCAGTAAGGCAGAAATAGTAAATGCATCCTTTTCAGACCACGATGCAATGAAAATTACATTCAACAAAAAACCAGGGGGAAGTAGACCAAAAAATAATTGGAAACTAAATAATCTCATACTAAAGAATGATTGGGTGAAACAGCAAATCATAGACATAATTAATAACTTCACCCAAGAAAACGATAATAATGAGACATCATACCAAAATGTATGGGATGCAGCCAAAGCGGTAATAAGGGGAAATTTCATATCTCTAGAGGCCTATTTGTATAAAATAGAGAAAGAGAAGGTCAATGAATTGGGTTTGCAACTAAAAATGCTAGAAAAAGAACAAATTAAAAACCCCCAGTCAAACACTAAACTTGAAATTCTAAAAATAAAAGGAGAGATCAATAAAATTGAAAGTAAAAAAACTATTGAATTGATTAATAAAACTAAGAGTTGGTTCTATGAAAAAACCAACAAAATAGACAAACCCTTAGTAAATCTGATTTAAAAAAGGAAAGAGGAAAATCAAATTGTTAGTCTTAAAAATGAAAAGGGAGAACTCACCACTAACGAAGAGGAAATTAGAGCAATAATTAGGAGTTACTTTGCCCAACTTTATGCCAATAAATTCGACAACTTAAATGAAATAGAAAAATACCTCCAAAAATATAGCTTGCCCAAACTAACAGAGGAAGAAGTAAATATCCTAAACAGTCCCATCTCAGAAAAAGAAATAGAACAAACTATCAATCAACTCCCTAAGAAAAAATCCCCAGGACCAGATGGATTTACATGTGAATTCTACCAAACATTTAAAGAACAATTAACTCCAATGCTAAATAAACTATTTGAAAAAATAGGGATTGAAGGAGTCCTACCAAACTCCTTTTATGACACAGACATGGTACTGATACCTAAACCAGGTAGGCTGAAAACAGAGAAAGAAAATTATAGACCAATCTCCCTAATGAATATTGATGCTAAAATCTTAAATAAAATATTAGCAAAAAGATTACAGAAAATCATCCCCAGGATAATACACTATGACCAAGTAGGATTTATACCAGGAATGCAGGGCTGGTTCAATATTAGGAAAACTATTAGCATAATTGACTATATCAATAACCAAACAAACAAAAACCATATGATCATCTCAATAGATGCAGAAAAAGCATTAGATAAAATCCAACATCCATTCCTAATAAAAACACTTGAGAGCATAGGAATAAATGGACTTTTCCTTAGAATAGTCAGGAGCATATATTTAAAACCATCAGTAAGCATCATATGCAATGGGGAAAAACTGGAACCTTTCCCAGTAAGATCTGGAGTGAAGCAAGGTTGCCCTCTATCACCATTATTATTTAATATCGTATTAGAAACACTAGCCTTGGCAATAAGAGTCGAGAAAGATATTAAAGGAATTAGAGTAGGCAATGAAGAAACAAAACTATCACTCTTTGCAGATGATATGATGGTATACCTAGAGAACCCCAGAGATTCTACTAAAAAGCTATTAGAAATAATTCATAATTTTAGCAAAGTAGCTGGCTACAAAATAAATCCCCATAAATCCTCAGCATTTTTATACATCTCCAACAAAACTCAACAGCAAGAGATACAAAGAGAAATTCCATTCAGAATAACTGTTGATACCATAAAATATTTGGGAATCTATCTACCAAAGGAAAGTCAGGAATTATATGAGCAAAATTATCAAAAAGTCTCCACACAAATAAAGTCAGACTTAAATAATTGGAAAAATATTAAGTGCTCTTGGATCGGCCGAGCGAACATAATAAAGATGACAATACTCCCTAAACTAATCTATTTATTTAGTGCTATACCAATCAGACTTCCAAGAAAATATTTTAATGATCTAGAAAAAATAACAACAAAATTCATATGGAACAATAAAAAGTTGAGAATCTCAAGAGAATTAATGAAAAAAAAAATCAAATGAAGGTGGCCTAGCTGTACCTGATCTAAAATTATATTATAAAGCAGCAGTCACCAAAACCATTTGGTATTGGCTAAGAAATAGATTAGTGGATCAATGGAAAAGGTTAGGTTCACAAAACAGAATAGTCAACTATAGCAATCTAGTGTTTGACAAACCCAAAGCCCTCAACTTCTGGGAAAAGAATTCATTATTTGATAAAAACTGCTGGGATAATTGGAAATTAGTATGGCAGAAATTAGGCATGGACCCACACTTAACACCATATACCAAGATAAGATCAAAATGGGTCCATGACCTAGGCATAAAGAACGAGATTATAAATAAATTAGAGGAACATAGAATAGTTTATCTCTCAGACTTGTGGAGGAGAAAGAAATTTGTGACCAAAGATGAACTAGAGACCATTACTGATCACAAAATAGAAAATTTTGATTACATCAAATTAAAAAGCCTTTGTACAAACAAAACTAATGCAAACAAGATTAGAAGGGAAGCAACAAACTGGGAAAACATCTTCATAGTTAAAGGTTCTGATAAAGGCCTCATTTCCAAAATATATAGAGAACTGACTCAAATTTATAAGAAATCAAGCCATTCTCCAATTGATAAATGGTCAAAGGATATGAACAGACAATTTTCAGAGGATGAAATTGAAACTATTACCACTCATATGAAAGAGTGTTCCAAATCATTATTGATCAGAGAAATGCAAATTAAGACAACTCTGAGATACCACTACACACCTGTCAGATTGGCTAAGATGACAGGAAAAAATAATGATGAATGTTGGAGGGGATGCGGGAAAACTGGGACACTAATGCATTGTTGGTGGAGTTGTGAACGAATCCAACCATTCTGGAGAGCAATCTGGAATTATGCCAAAAAAGTTATCAAATTGTGCAGACCCTTTGACCCAGCAGTGTTTCTATTGGGCTTATATCCCAAAGAAATACTAAAGAAGGGAAAGGGACCTGTATGTGCCAAAATGTTTGTAGCAGCCCTATTTGTAGTGGCTAGAAACTGGAAAATGAATGGATGCCCATCAATTGGAGAATGGCTGGGTAAATTGTGGTATATGAATGTTATGGAATATTATTGTTCTGTAAGAAATGACCAGCAGGATGAATACAGAGAGGACTGGCGAGACTTACATGAACTGATGCTAAGTGAAATGAGCAGAACCAGGAGATCATTATACACTTCGACAATGATATTGTATGAGGACATATTTTGATGGAAGTGGATTTCTTTGACAAAGAGACCTAAGTTTCAATTGATAAATGACGGACAAAAGCAGCTACACCCAAAGAAAGAACACTGGGAAACGAATGTGAACTATCTGCATTTTTGTTTTTCTTCCCGGGTTATTTATACCTTCTGAATCCAATTCTCCCTATGCAACAAGAGAACTGTTCGGTTCTGCAAACATATATTGTATCTAGGATATACTGCAACATATCCAACATATAAAGGACTGCTTGCCATCTAGGGGAGGGGGTGGAGGGAGTGAGGGGAAAAAATGGGAAAAGAAACGACGAGGGATACTGTTGTCAATATAAAGTAATCATTAAATAAAAATTAAAAAAAAATAATTATTGTGTTTTCTCCCTACAACAAAAGAGAAACTTATTTAAGGGAATAGAAATCCTTCCTGAGAACTTCTAAAGTTACAACAGCTTGGAGACAGAATAAATTAAACAACTACAAGAAGGTAGAAAGTTTATTTAGTTTTGGTAATTCCATTTTGTAATATTTTGTGAATGTGATTTAGGGAAGTAGGTATTTTTACTTTTACTAGAAAAGTAAAAGGAAAATGCAATTAAGATTATTTGGCTATTAGGAAAATTCTAAAATTGTTAATGAAATTATTTAGAGTTATTGTCATCGTGTTAAACCTAACGTTGGTGATTACTGTGTGTAGGAGAGAAATGAAGTAAAAGCCTTATCAGTTCACCTCCAAGTACAAGGATGTGCAATACCTTTCTCTCCCTTCACAGAGTGGAGGGAGGTATCAAACATGAAAACACTAAGAATAGTTGGGGTGGGCAACAGCAAGCTCAACCTTTTCTCTGGGATCTCTGTCAACTCCCCTTAATTGTAAGCTTGCCAGTTTTCTTGAAACCATTAGGATAAGCAAGGTCATCAGCTCTGAGATATGAGCCTGTTGAGAATGTCCAGTTTCTAAATAAGTAATGCATTTACTAAGAATGTTAAACAAAATCTCCTATATAGGTGGTAAATGTTTAAAAAATAATGTTATCTAGTCCTAAACTTCAATTAGTAGAATTTGCTACTAGAGATAAAAATCTCTTGGGACTGCAACTGATATTCTTTTGAGTTTTGAATTTGATTGCCTGATCACTACAACAGTTACTCACCATTCAAGAGAAATGCCATAATTTTCAGAGAGATTCCTTCCTGAATTTTCATAGATGTTATCTAGGCAAGAGTTGGGAGGAAAACCTTAAAATCTGCTGAAGGTCAGATTCTTTTGACTCATTTTCCCAGTTCTGTTTCTTTGTTTCCCACTTGATTATTCCTGAGTCTGGCTATGAGGTGCAATGATTGATTGTCAAACAGAGCTAAGGATGCTTTATCCTGTCATGTATATGCTCCCAGGTTAAAGTCTGAAGGACCTGTTTTGACATTATTTTAATCATGTCCCCGCTTTTTTCCGCTTATGGTGAATTTCTATAATCGGAGCAAATAATCAGTAGAAGTCAGGAGCTCAATGCAAGGATCTCAGGGGATCCTTGGTTTTTTACATTAGACCTTAAAGATACTTTCTTTTGCATACCATTGCATAAAGACTCACAATTTCTTTCTTTTTTTTTTTTTTTTTGCCTTTTGAAAGGGCAAATCCTGGGGAAGTAATCCCCACTGATTATGTCCGTAACATGGAGGTAGCTCAGGGTTTCCTTGACAGCCCCCTCATATTTGGACAGGTGCTGGCTATCCAGTATGTAAGTGATATGTTGATCTGCAGCCCAATCAGAAAGGCTTCTCTGGCTGTAGCCACAAAAATCCTGAGTATTTCTTTCACTGCGTATACTGCCACTGTTCTACCCATTGCCCCTCTTCCTTTGAGGAGGCAAAAAGCAGGGATTTGGGGAAAATGTTTTTGGTATTTATCCTAGAAAAAGTTGTTTTGTACAACATTCATGATAGCCTCATCTTGGCGCCTTCTCCCCCAGGCTTCCTCTGGGTGGGTTCTTGGTTACTGTCCCTAATAATTCCATACTAACTCCACTTTAATTTATTCTGTTTTGTGTGTGCTGAATTTTGACTTTTTAATTTACTTATGAGATTTGCTTCTTCCAGACTCTGAGCCGGGAAATTCCAACTATTTGTCCACCCTGAAAATCATCTGCTACCTGATTCTGATTCTCAGCATCCCCTGCATGCTGCTTCCATCTTCAAACCACATGTTTCCCCTCCTCAATCTTGACTCTGCTAGGCAGACCCAGCCCCTCATAAGCATGAAGCAGCTCCAGAAGATGAAACCTTTGACCCTTTGTCCCAAATTAATTTGGGTCTGGACTGCTTGAGGTAGGAATGATGGGATTCAGCTTCTAGGAGAAATGAGGCAATATCCCTGAGGCTACTGGGCCCTGGCAGTGCCCAGTTCCACAAACAGCGCTGGCTGTCAGATAACAATCTGTTGGTCAATAATAACAAAGTTTCTGAGATAATAATGAGGTATATACAAAACCACTCTTCAACTCCACTTCTAAGACCACTCCTCAATTTTACTTCTAAGTAATACAATTATCATATCAGGGACATGAAGCACCTGTTCTTTCTATCTTTTTCCTATAAATTTATCTTCTTGCTCCTGATTCTTTGCTAAATTCTTTTGGAACTTTTCCTTCTTCAATTGGTGTTATAATTACAATAAACTTTGTTCCTTGACTTGGATATGGGTTCAAACCTGCAAATTATTTCGAGACATCTTGCAATATCAATCTGTGACTCCAATCTTTTGGGGTCTCCTTCTGAACCTCAACAACAACTTCGACTAAGTTACTTCACAAAGGAGACTGTATAGATACTTCCTAAGTTTCTGTAGCAAATGCTATTGCTATTTTGTTGTCTCATGTCTGACTTTGTGATTTCATTTGGGATTTTTTTAGTAAATATACTGGAGCGGTTTGCTATTTCATTTTCCAGGTCATTCGGTAGAAGAGAAAACTATGGAAGTGTTAAGTGACTTGCTCAGGGTCTCACAGCTTATAAGTGTCTGATGCCAGATCTGAACTCAGAACAATGAGTCTTCCTGATTCCAAGTCTAGAAGTAATTTATCTACTGCACCATCTACCTGCCTATATAATAAGTACTCCATCTTATATTGAACTAAGGAATAAGAAAAATTAAGATACAAGTTTTTCCATTAAATTGACCTAAGATTTAGTAACATTTATATATACTTTTGTTGAGCCAAAAGACACCTCAATAATGTTAGGGTCCTTAGGTTAGTATTAGGATATGGCAAAAGAATTCACAAACTCAGTTTATGTCCAAGTTAAAGGGCAAAGATTTATTCTGCTCACAGTGGGCTAACTTCTAAGAGAATTTAGCAAAAAAGGAAAAATATGGAAAGAGCAGGTGCTTCAAGTCACTAATATTCTAATTTTATGACTTAGAGATGGAATTGAGGAGTAGTAGAGGTGGAGTTGCACTTCATTATCCAATTCTATGGCTTAGAGGTAGAATTGAAAAAGTGGTCTTAGAGGTAGAGTTGCATCCCATTATTAAATTCTATGGTTTAGAGGTGGAGTTGCACCTCACTATTGAATTCTATGGCTTAGATTCTCTCAAAAACTTTGTTATTACTAACCAACAGATTGTTGGTTATCTGACAGCCAGCATGGTTTGTGATATTCCCAAGGTTTGGTAGTCTTTGGGATATCCCTACATCTCCCTAGGAGCTATACCACATCACTTTTTTACTCATTCCTCCTCAATTCTTTTATTGTTATTCAGACTGATAATTTTTTTGGAGTAGAAAACACTCAGCATGTAATTTCCCTCTATTCAAGAAGGTTTTAGCATAATTAGAGAATTCTCTAGGTCATTAAGAAACTGAATAGCTTGTTTGTGGTCAGACGATTGGTAGCATATGTCAAAGGCATTGATGTAAATCATGTTCCCTTTAACCTTTGGGGGAGGGGGAGCCTGAAACTTCTTCCCCATTTTGGGGGGGAATTCCTAAGTCTCAAACTCTCCTAGTTACTTGAGAGGGGCCACACCCTTCTGTCCATAGAAGAAACTCCCAAGATCAGTAATCTCTTTTCAATTGGAAATCTCAGCCCTGGGGCATAGTCAACATTGAATGGATCAAACTCCCAGTAAAATTATCTCATTCAATTGGATATCTCATAGTCAATAGTCTTCTATGGAGGGGCTCAAGCTGCTCTCCAGCCCCCAGACCAAGGTGTACCCAATATAACCAAGGGTTGGCCAAACCTATCTCATCAGAAGTCCTGACAGGATCATGCCCACTGCTGAAGATATTTTCTTCTCAATGTAACAGTCCTGACAGGACCTTGCCCACTAAGAAGTCTACCTTCCTAGCAAGCAGGTCTCTTAATACAAATAAACTCATCCTTTGCCACGAACCTTGTGCCTGTGTTTATTGGGGATTGCGATTTCTTTTGCAAAGCCTGCCACCAGCCAAGGGGTTCCCATTGCTGTTAGGAATCCCTTTCTCTCAATTCTCACACTTCATCATTTGCACCGCATCAGCAAGATCTGCATCCAGATTTTTTTGACTTCAAGGTTGCCCCTCTATATTCCAACTTGCCTCTAAATAGTCTACTACTCTCTTTAAATAGTTAGTACAATGAAATGAACACTAATTGTGATTATTGGATCTGGGTACAAATCCTGCTTATGACTTATGTGACACTGAACAAGCCATTTAAATTCCCTGGGCTTCAGTTTCCACACCTGTAAATTAAGGGGTTTGGATTAGATGGCCTCAGAGGTGCTTTATATATTTCTCATTTCATGGCTAGTTTCTATTTTCCTTTGTTGTTGTTATTTTTATTCTTAAAGGTCCATTTTAATTCTGGCATTCTATTGAGAATACTGTTTACAAATTCTGAAGAGATGCTCTACTGATTTTTTGTTTTATTTTTAAGATGAGAAGCTGTTATCTGGGAAATTGAATTTCTCCCTTTCCTATATTCTATTTATTGTCACTTCAGGATTCAAAAGCACACAGCAGGGGGTTGCTTTGATCTTCTGTCTATTGTATTCATTATTGTTAGCAGTCAGCACAATTCTCTCTTTCAGAAAGGCAAGTTTTCTGGGCAAGAATATGAAGCAAACTACTTCTATTCCTCTTTAACACATCCTTCCCTTCATCTAGGTTTATTTTCATACCTGCCTAGGAAGTGTAATTGGCCCTATCTTTGAAAAGGATAAGTACCATCTGTTGCCCAGCTGCCTGGATAAAAGATAGAATGTACTGACCAATCCCTGGCTTATGTTCCTGACTCAGGACAGAGACTAGAAATAGGATATATCATCTTCATAGGGAAGCAAAACCTTGTGTCTGAGTGAAAGTCAGTCCTGCTAGATCAAATAATTGACACCATCATCTTAAATATCTTACCACAGTCACAGCCTCTCTGGAGATGGTATGCTGAATGAAAAAGTAGAAGAGCATTAGAGCAGAGAGATATAAAAACCAGACAGGCATTTGGCTACCAAATATCTCATGGGAGTTAAAGAATCATGGGAACACATATTCAAAGCCAAGTTGATCCTTAGAGCCATCTAGTTCATTTTTCGGGTGAAGAAATTGAGTCTCAGAATAAAAATTGACTTGCCAAATATAAAAAACATAAAGTGGGATCTGAACCCCAATCTTCTGATTTTATTACCTTTTCTACCATAGTACTTTATTTCTAGCTCTAGAAAATGGGCAAAAATCAGATTTGTAATAATTATTACTGCAGCATCTACAAAGAGAATCAGCCTGGGATTATGTATTCAGTGCCAAAACTGAAGAACGTCAGGTCTTTACTGTTAATGTCCGTGAAGTGAATATGCTCTGCTTTACTCTCCCAGAGCCAGCTCATCTTCATCTTATCCTCAGAGTTCCCTACTGCCTTCGACAGTAAATTGTTACCTGTCAGTGACTGCTGCTCCAGGTCCATTTAAACATTTCAGTTTTAACAGGAAGTTATGGCAAGACATAAACACATCCCACATTAGTTCAGGGGAACACTCTCTGCTATACCTCCTTGGTCTCTGAGGAGAGGAGGCTCACTCTTAGCTCAGTAACTACATGACCTTGTTCCTACCAAGTTCATATCCATAGGTGACTTCATTGCTGGATAAGTTCTTGTCTCAGTTACTGCTGAATTGGGCTGCCAAGGTCACTTTTTGCTTCTGGGGCATCAATTCTATTCCTAACTTTGAACCTGAACTCCAGAATATAGGGATGCTAAAGACATTCTCCTGACCTTTTAAAACTTACAAAACATGAGGCTTCACTCCCTTCACCTAGAATAGAAAAAAAAAAAAAAAAGTAACAGACAGAGGCAAAGGACTCAATTCACACAGCTTCAGAGGGAAAAAGAACTTTCTCTTATTGAACACTATGAGCAAAATGCTTAGCCAAAGAAAAAGTGCCTGACAGGCTTTTTCGAATGCCTCCACAAATAATCAAAAAGTCTCTTCTTTATTTGGTGGTTATCATGTAGTTATATGTTCTAATATCTCTTCCAAGAACTTTCATCACATTTCATTATAACTCTTCCAGAAACATGTGGGTTGTCTCCATTTGGGAGATACTATTAAAGGAACTTTGCATATGCAATCCTTCTTACTCCTCCAAAGAAGCTATTTGTAAAAAAAATTCCTTCTGGACTATTTCCCATCCATTTAAAAAAATAACAATTTTCATAGAATCTTCAATTTTACAAAGCACTTTCCTCTTAATTTTTGAGAAATATTTCAGGTAAGGACAAGTATTTTCTTGTTTTACAGATGAGAAAAATGAGGCTCAGTGATTTTCCAAGTTCTATATTAGTTGCAAATTCATGTTCCCTTACTACAAATTCAGTATTTCTTCCAACAAACACAACTGCTTTGACAAGCATTATGAACATGAGAATATTCCAGTGGATAGAAATGAAGAAATGGATTAATGACTGCCTTAGGATCCCTTTGTCAAATGATGGAGTTCCCTAAACATGACCTTTTCAAGATGACTTCCTTTGGCTCCTCAGTATTATTTATATATTTACTTCTTCCCTGTTCCAACCCTCTTCTGTGGAGAAACACCCAAAGATGGTTGCAAGAGCCCATGGTAAACTAATTTCTGCAACGAAAATGATAGTGAACTTCAAAGGGTTGTAATATATCTAGTACCATTTTTTTGTTGGAAACTAATGTTTTAACCTATAGATTTCAAATAAGGGTCTTTGAAATCATCAAGTCCACCCTTCTTCTTCCCCCAAAAGGTTACAATTTGAATTCAGGTCTTCCTGACTACTAGTTCATTAACTTCTCTCCTATATAACCATAAAAGTAAATAAGTACAAGATATCCCACATAGCTTGTTTAAATGTATAAGATGGAAAACAGGAAAATATTGTAGAGCCAGTTTCCTCTACATGTCTACAATATTTAAAAAAATAAAGCAAATAAAAACTAATCTTTTCTAGCAGGTATATATGACCTATTTAGCATAATTTCCAATAATTCAGAGTCACATCTCCCTCTGAGTACTTAAAAGCACATAGAATATCCATAGACTTGGTTGGAAGCCTGGTTACATAAGATATTCAAACATGAACTTCATGTATTTTATCCAGCCTATACAATCAAACTATCAACAAAATTTTCTGTGCCTCTCCTATGAGCCCAAGTGTCATTATAGAATGAGTATACTTTCTCTAGTTCTTGTTCACATTGCCTATCCGCAATTCAATACAAAGGCACAATAAAGGAAGCTTTAAGAAAGAGAGGAACAAATTATTTTTCACATTACCCATTCTAAGACATCTGAGGCAACCACTGCTTCAGGCAGAATGAGAAAGAATTCAAGCATTATTGAACTCACAAGGTATTCAGGGAATTTTCACCATTTCATCTTTCCTTAATAAAGCCCATTTCATTTGCTAGGAGAATTGTGGTATCCTGCTGTTAAAAGAATGAAGTTTCCTTTTTCTTTTGAGTCCTAAACAACATAAAGATTGTCAAAAGGTTAGGCAAATCTCAAGATTTTTAAAAGAAGCTCCCACCTTTTCCCTGATTCTCCTTCCCATAAATTGCTATCTCCAAATGAAGAAAAAAACAAAGTGTGGGGCATTTAATAAAAAGGATGGGATCAATACACTCATTTGTGTAGCAGGCACAGAAATCAATATATACTTTTACAAGAGTCTTTCAGACAACTGAAAATCATACTATTTGTCCTCTGTCATATAGTTCTCCTTAGATTGTAATGGGCACTTTCATGGCAGGTAGAATGGTCCTCTTCAAATGTCAGGTACAATTTTACCAAAGCCTGGCATGTGTCCCCAGTGATAGTAAGGGCTAGCACATCATATCCCTTGCCCATCAAAAGGAACAGAAAATCTTCAATAGTCATGATCTATTGAAAAAAATTACAATATTATGATCTCCCTCTGTTTCATTTGAAAACACTTGTTAAATCTAAGATAAGATGAACAAGATGTGAGCAGGGAGATAAGAGTTCTGAACAGGAAGTCAGAAATGCTTGGACTAAAATTACTGCTCAAATACTCACATATAAGATCCTCTCTCTGATTGAACCTCTTTTTAACTCATCTGTAAAATGAGGATAATAATAGTGCCACAGGATATACAAAATAGATTGCCTAAATATGTAAGATGGAAATGCCAAAAATGTTGTGGAATCAGTTTCCCCAACATGTCTCTCCTAAAGAGTTTCTGGAATGACATGTTTCTACTTACAGAAGAACTGGGTTTTAAAAAGTAGTATAGGATTTCTGTGAGGATTAAATGAGATAGGTGTAAGATTGCATTTTGAAAACTTCAAAATGTTGCACAAATATCAGTATTATGGTGAAAATGATATTGATGATGACAAGTCAATGTTGCATACCACAGTGGAACTATCATCTCCTTGTGAGAGCTACATTCTTAATGTTGCCTAAGAGCATTTAAAAATTTTGCCTTCTCTGTTGACTTGTACTGAACTATATCTTCATAGACTCTTACATTATCAAGGTATGACCAACTTAGATTTATGAAGTTATGAATTTTTGAACTCAAAAGAAAGATTTTACATTTGTCCCCATTAAATTTTATATTTTGGAATCACAACAATGATTAAATTTCTTTTCTTTCTTTCTTTCTTTTTTTTTTTTTTGCTAAGGCAATTGGGGTTAAGTGACTTGCCCAGGGTCACACGGCTCCGAAGAGACTGGATTTGAACTCAGGTCCTCCTGACTTCAGGGTTGATGCTCTATCCACTGTGCTACCTAGCTACCCCACAATTATTAAATTTCACTTTAACGATCAGCAATACTATCTAGAATTTGCCTAATGCTATTTAATAGTAAGGACAGTTATTTGGAATCTCAAGCTCACTCCAGCAGTCATATCTCCACCCCAAACTAGATGGCTCTCAGATAATTAAAAAAACCTTTCTATACTGCTGAGCAAGATAGTGTCAATCCCTTACCTCTTGACTTTTTACTAGAGTTCATCTCATTTATTAGTTTACTACCTCTGAAGAGGCTTTTTAAGTAGTTAAAATTCTCTATTTAAGTTGTGATCAGTGTGAATGCATCCAATTAATCTCTTGATTCACCACACATAAGGAAATCCTAACCATAAGGAAATTCCCTTTCATACTGCATTTAATTAACCCCAATCGAAAAAAGCAATACACAATGACATTCACCACACAAGCATGGCTTGACTACATCATTCTTCTCTCTCTGTAGAATAAATAGATAGATAGATAGATAGATAGATAGATATAGATTATACATATACATATAGAGAGATATATAGAGAAATATAGATAGATGTAGATGTATATAGACATATATGAGTGTGTGTTGTGTAGTTCTTTAGGATGAACCAATCAACAATCATTTATTAAGTTCTTACTACATGCCAGGAACTGTGTGAAGCACTTGGATACAGAGATAAAGGAAAACAGTCTCTGTACTCAGTGTTTATAAAGGGAGATAAATACACAAATATATATATGTGCAGAACACTAGCACATATGTAGGTGGCATTGTGGATAGAGTACTGAACCTGGAGTTAGGAAGATCTGAGTTCAAATCCAGCCTCAAACATTGAATAGCTATGTGACTTGGGGCAAGTTATTTAACCTATGAATGACTCAGCTTCTTCATCTGTAAAATTGGGATAATTAAAACAACAACAACAACAATACTTTTGACTGAATCAGTTCCTCACTTGTAAAAGGGTAGTTACTACTTCCCTCTCAGGATTTTTGTGAGGAAAAAAAAAAAAAACCTGTAATACTTGTGAAAGAGTCTATAAATCTTCTAGTGCTATAAAAATGTTAGCTATTATAATGTATATGTGCGTATTCAAAATAGATGAGAAATAATTTATTGTTGAAATGAGAGATAATGTGTATGTGGAGGGTATGAAGGTAAGACCTCACCTCAACTCTTGAACCATGCCTTGAATTCTAAGACACAGAAATGAGAACCAAGTGCATTGTAAAAGTAGAGATAAGCTTGGGAAGGCCCTGTGAAAAGAACCAAAGGCTTGTGTGAGCAATGTATTGGCTAATTAGGCTAAAGTATTCCTATACCAAAGGTCAAGAATTTCAAGGGAATCAATAAAAAAAAAATCAAATAAAGGTGGCCTAGCTGTACCAGATCTAAAATTATATTATAAAGCAGCGGTTACTAAAACTATCTGGTACTGGCTAAGAAATAGACTAGTTGATCAATGGAATCAGTTCAAAGGACAAAACAGCCAATAACTTTAGTAATCTAGTGTTTGACCAACCCAAAGATCCCAGTTTTGGGAATAAGAACACATTATTGGACAAAAATTGCTGGGAAAATTGGAAATTAGTATGGCAGAAACTAGGCATTGACCCACACTTAACACCATACACCAAGATAAGAGCAAAATAGGTTCATGACCTAGGCATAAAGAATGAGATTATAAATAAATTGGAAGAGCATAAGAAAGTTTACTTCTCAGACCTGTAGAAGAGGAAGAGAAAGAGGGAAAACCCTGGGCAAGTCACTTAAGACCAAAGAAGAACTAGAGATCACTATTGACCACAAAATAGAAAATTTTGATTATGTCAAATTGAAAAGTTTTTGTACAAACAAAATTGATGCAGACAAGATTAGAAGGGAAACAATAAACTGGGAAAATATTTTTACAGTCAAAGGTTCTGATAAAGGCCTCATTTCCAAAATATATAGAGAATTGACTCTAATTTATGAGAAATCAAGCCATTCTCCAATTGATAAATGGTCAAAGGATATGAACAGACAATTCTCAGACAAAGAAATTGAAACTATTTATAGACATATGAAAATATGCTCCAAATCATTATTAATCAGAGAAATGCAAATTAAGACAACTCTGAGATACCACTACACACCTGTCAGATTGGCTAGAATGACAGGGAAAGATAATGTGGAATGTTAGAGAGGATGTGGGAAAACAGGGACACTGATACATTGTTGGTGGAGTTGTGAACACATCCAACCATTCTGGAGAGCAATTTGGAACTATGCTCAAAAAGTTATCAAACTGTGGATACCCTTTGATCCAGTAGTGTTTCTACTGGGCTTATACCCCAAAAAGATACTAAAGAAGGGAAAGGGACCTGTATGTGTCAAAATGTTTGTGGCAGCACTGTTTGTAGTGGCTAGAAGCTGGAAAATGAATGGATGCCCATCAATTGAAGAATGGCTGAATAAATTGTGGTATATGAACATAATCGAATATTATTGTTCTGTAAGAAATGACCAGCAGGATAAATACAGAGAGGAGTGGTGAGACTTATATGAACTGATGCTAAGTGAAATGAGCAGAACCAGGAGATCATTATATACCTCAATAATGATACTGTATGAGGATGTATTCTGATGGAAGCGGATCTCTTCGATAAAGAGATCTAACTCAGTTTCAATTGATCAAGGATGGATAGAAGCAGCTACACCCAAAGAAAGAACACTGGGAAATGAATATAAACTGCTTGCATTTTTGTTTTTCTTCCTGGGTTATTTATACCTTCTCAATCCAATTCTCCCTGTGCAACAAGAGAACTGTTCGGTTCTGCACACATATATTGTATCTAGGATATACTGTAACCTATTTAACATGTATAGGACTGCTTGCCATCTGGGGGAGGGGATGGAGGAAGGGAGGGAAAAATCGGAACAGAAGCGAGTGCAAGGGATAATGTTGTAAAAAATTACCCTGGCATGAGTTCTGTCAATAAAAAGTTATTTTAAAAAATATTTGAAAAGACAAAATAAAATAAAATAATGTATTCCTATACCATTGAATGTGTAAATTGAGAGAAATGTATAATGATGATGAAAAACTCAATTGAAATTAGATTGTGAACTGCTATGAATACCAAACAAAAAAGTTTGTATTGTTTCCTAGATAATACAGGGAGACAGCAAAAACTTGAGTAGGGGAGTAAAGAGATCAGATAAACACTTTAAGAAAATCAATTTGGTAGTTCTGTAGAGGATGTATTGGAGTAGGAAGTAAATTCATGCAAGGAAGTTAATTAGGAAACTGTTGTAATTGTCCAGCTGAGAGGTGTTAGAGGCCTTTATTAGGGTTGTGCTTATGTGAATGGAGAAAAAGAGACAACCATGAGACAAATGTCACAAAATAAGTAAAATAAAATAATGAAGTCTAACTAGCTGCCTTCCTTCATTGCCTTAGAACAATTAAGCTATTGATCTTCAAAGGAAAATGCCATCAACTTTTAACTTTTACAAAATTTAAGTCTTATTTTTCCTTAAAACAAATTCTACAGCATACTACCTCAAAACTTAATAAAATATTTTAGAATGGAGTGAGTTTCTGGAATTACTCAGTCTCAGGAGTTCTCCTCTGCAATCTTAAAAATGATAAATCTTCAAACTCCTTAATGATAATCTCCAAACCTCCAGGATTCTCTTAATTGTTTTTAGTGGTTCTACAAACTTTGATTATCTGACTTTTTCCCCTGTACTTCCAATATTGCCAAAACTGAAATAATATGGGAAAAAATGTCTTGAAAAATTTTCCCCCCTTATAATCTCATTTCACACAGAAAGACTAAAATACAATTTAGTCCTCCTTATTAGAGCAATTGCTTCAACTATGAAAATTCATTAATCATTCCCAAATAGTTTTTGTTCCAAAATCTTTGGCTACAACCCCTAGAAGTTTTTCAGGATAGGTACATTTCATATCTTTCAAGGTAACAAAATTTATATTGCAACACAAACATTCAACATTTTATAAAGATACAAACATAGACAAAATGACAAGACAGTAACAGATACAAGCAGTTCTACAAAATGCATAATCATAGCCCACACAAAAGCACAACTACAAAGATATACACTTTAAAAAAAAAATAGGCATTCAGAGAGGAAATAACAGAGGTGCAGAATTTAAGAAAAAAATATCCTTATCAGAGAGAACCAAAATCAACCAGATCACCAGAGGGGTTCTAGAGTCTTTCTCATAAAGAACACTAAAATCAATCAAGGTAGGAGCTCAGAGGATTAGACAGGGACAAAGGCAGAAGACTCACCAAATAGGTGATGGGGAGAGATTGGACACTAAAGAAATAAATCTCCAATGCCATCTAGTCTATTCCAAGTAGTACTGGAGAATGTAATGGCTCAGTTCAATGTGTAACCCATAGTACCAATTAATGTTATACACACATTATACATATATGTGTGTGTGTGTGTGTATGTGTGTGTATGTGTATATATATTTATGCATGTATAATGTAAGATAAGTTTACATTTTCTTTTCTTTTTTTTTAATTTTTATTTAATAATTACTTTATATTGACAGAATCCATGCCAGGGTAATTTTAGTTTACATTTTCTGAAAGACATTTTTATAGTTCTTATTACTTAGGATTATCCTGGTTTTGTTGTAGCTATCGAAATCTTTTTTCTTTCCTACAACATTCCAATTATTATGTTACATTGTTATTAAACACCATATTTATTGCAGTTTATGTTATGAAGATTAAAAAATCTTATACCATTACAAGAATAAAAGCAAATCTCAATGGCAAATGAATTTTGATGTTGGGAAAATTTAGCAAAAGATTAGAAATTTGGATGATTCCATGAATGATATACAGAAGATAAGTTCAACAGGTACAAAGTTATTAAATGAAAGTCCTGTTACTTGAAGATTTTTATTGTATATTTAGAATACATTATATTTGTTACATTAGACATTTTAATTATATATATACACACATATGCATCCATATACTTCTGAGACCATTAAACATGTTTATAAAAGTGACAGTGTCTGTCAATATCCAAGTCTAGGCATATAAAGTGTATTTGCATATCTGTGATATAAAAACTAATCATTTCTTGCCCCTTTCAGTTTAAAAAAAAATGCTTTTTCTAAAACTTATGACTAACTAAAACAGAAAGTACAGAGACATCATTGTGCTAGGTAGGAAATGCATCAAGATCTGACAGTGTAGTGAAGGAGATATAATTTCATTTTAATAAAAGAGGAATGAAAATGAAGGCATACTATTGAGTTCCAAGCAGTGCTAAAACCATCAATGAGTACTTGATAAATGAGTAACAGTCTGATTCTTCTCCTCAATTCCATTATGCCTAATTGGAACAGACCTTTAATGCCCTATTTTGATTTAAGTTTCAGAAAATCACTGGGTAAATCTGGGTTAAATCAATTCTAACTGACTGAGGAGCTCTCTAAAACGTGATGCTAATGAAAAACACAGTGATTAACCAGAAGCATATCACTGCATGAAAAATCAAGCTTAGAATATGATTCAGGAAAAACTTCCCTAATATTTTAGCAACACCTTGCCTGGCATATAGCACTCTATTAAGTGTTCAACTTATATTCAGCAGAGTTATCATATTAATTCGTTCAAAACATTGGAAGCAAGGAAACATCCAGGTCATTCTTATTTTCCAGAGAAAAGCTAAGACAAAGGTAAATGAAGCAAACTCTCCTCCAAGGTGTTATGTTGAGTCAGTAACAGAAAGAAGGCCATAGTCTGGGTCTTCAAAATCCCTCTATTATTTGGATTCGAGTAA
This sequence comes from Antechinus flavipes, assembly GCF_016432865.1. Lineage (NCBI taxonomy): Eukaryota > Metazoa > Chordata > Mammalia > Dasyuromorphia > Dasyuridae > Antechinus > Antechinus flavipes. Next base: position 98,357,185 of record NC_067401.1, read on the forward strand.
AATATTTAGTGTAGTCATGCAATTAAGTTCTTTCCCATTTAGTATTTCTGTGCTATTAATAGGCATATATTTATTCTCAATTGCCTTCCATATCGTTCCTCCCCACCTTACTTCAACCATTTAGTAACATTCTAGGAGTTTATAGGTTTCACCCAGTTACAACAATAGTAACAATAACAATAGCTATCATTCATATGGTGCTTTAAGTTTTGCAAAGTCTTTTACAAATATTATCTTATTTTATCCTCACAAAAATCCTGAGGGGTAGATGCTATTATTACCCTAATTTTACAGAGAAAGCTGAGGCAAATAGTGATTAAGTGATTTATTCAAGATCTAGTAAATGTCTGAGGTCACATTTGAACTCGGATCTTCCTGACTCCAGATCCTGGTTTGGAGCAAGACCTTCTCCCTGCTTCCCTTCCCAATGGCCTCAATTCACTTGTTGAGGAAGGAAGCCATAGCTTCCCAGTGGAGAGAGTTAAATTGTCATTTCACCTCTCTCCCATCAGACTTTTTTAGTTCTATTTTTTAATGACGAAACTTTAAAAGTCACTTGCAAATCGTATTGCTTTATTTAACATGTATAGAACTGCTTGCCATCTCGGGGAGGGGGTGGAGGGAGGGAGGGGAAAAGTCGGAACAGAAGTGAGTGCAAGGGATAATGTTGTAAAAAATTACCCAGGCATGGGTTCTGTCAATATAAAGTTATAATTATTTTTTAAAAATCTTATTGCTTTTATATTTTACAGGAAAGAGAATCTTGGGAATTGGCAACTATGGTGGTAGAAGGAATCTAGAAAAATATCATGGGAGAACTACATTTAAAACTTGAGTTTCAGTTTCCTGAAGGAAAAAGTCTTAATGTTGACTGTCACCTTATGAAAGATTGATCAATCTAGTTTTAACTATTTATCTTGTGAGATTATTAACTGCCATCTGAATCTGAAGAGAAACCTCAGGAGAACCGAGTTAAAATCTTAGTTTGTGCCTAAGACATTTTGAAGAGAATTCCTAAAGACTTGAATTCCCATTCTGAGATAACTATTTTGAGAATTGAGGAGGCCAGTGTCAAGAAGCATTAGGGAGAACACAGAATTTTACTTCTTTTCATCTTGTTTTTTTAAATGGTAGAGCTTGAGAATTTTACTCAATGTAGATACATTTTAATTATTTTAATATTTGTTAGTGTTATAAGTTATATTCATGTTGTTTAAACTTATGGGACAGGAGGAGAAGTAGTTAGAGATGACACCTCATAGAAAAAACAGTTTCTCTGATTCATTTATAAATTAGAGTAGTGACTTGGAGTCAATAAATTAATAAGGATATTTTGCATTTTTATTAAATTATAAGAAAACATTATTTTATAATAATTGCTTGCTTTAGAATATAGGTAGCACATGATCCAGGAGCAAATACACACAAAACTCAGAGCCCAGCTCCAGAGTGGGCTGCATATGTGGGGTGTCATCCCAAATTTAATACACTTTCTTCTCTAAGAAAGTTTGTAATCACTGACTTCTTCAGGTTTTTATATACTTTGCTTTCATATTAAGAAAGCCTGAAAAATAAAGCGTTAGGTTGAAATCAATTTTAAGTGAATACAAAATTAGTGAAACAGGTAATTCACTGAGTAGTGTTAATGATATTGTCTTGCATGGAGGTGGGGTCAAGCAAGTGTAATAACCACCATGGCCACAATGTTAAAACAAAAAGTAATCATGATACAGTAAATTCTAGTAAAAATAGAAATAAAAAGCCTCCTTTACCCCACCCCCAACATAGATATTACAATATGATGTTTATCATCCTGAGAACTTTGGTGGTACCCAGGAACAAGAATGATGTCCCAAAGCAATCAATAAAACCAGAAATGATTATATAATAATGTTGGGAAGACTGTGAGGCTGTTCCATTTATTGCTACTTTTCCATGGCACTGCCAACAATTATTATCCTGAAATTATTGGGTACTAGTTGAAACCTGAAGGAATGGCATGAGACAAAATTGTTCAGACTGTATGACTGAGAGAAGATGTGAGAGAAGAAGTCAATTTAATATTAAATTATTAAGTTACAAATGCTCTAGACACTGTGCTGAATTCTAAGGATACAAAGAAAAGTAAAGATTAGAGGAATTTCCATTTTCAATGAATTTACATTTTAATGAAGGAGACAATGAGTAAAAAATAACTATGTACAAACAAGATATAGATATATAACTTGGAGACAAGCAACAAAGGGGATGCAGTGAAATTAAGGATAGAGAAAGGCTTTCTGAAAGCCTTGAGAAAGGCTTTCTGAAAGAAGGATGTAGAAGGTAGGTGAGACTTAAAGGAAGGCAGGAAAAGTTAGAATATAGTCATGAAGAGAAAATTACAGGCATGGGAGGAAAGGATGAAATATTCTGTGCAAAGAGCAGCAAAAAACAAATGTCTGTGAATTGTAAAGTATGTAGTAGAGTATAAAGTGTAAGAAGATTAGAAAGTACTAAGGGATGAGATTATGAAGGGCTTTAAAAGCCAAAAAAAATTTATATTTGATATTAGGATCAATAGAGAACCATTAGAGTTGACTGAAATGATGTGGATCTAGTGGTAGAGAATTGATGTGAGAATTCCCTGTGCTTGGAGACACAGGTCCAACATGAAAGAATTCACAAACCTGAAAAGTCTGAATGGCAAAAGGGATTTTTATTGGCACTGAGAAGCCAGCTTTGCTAGGAAGACAGACTCCTCAGTGGCAAGAGGTCCTGTCAGAAAAATAACAAAGATTATCACTGAGAAGAGAATGTCTTCATAGCAGGCAAGAGTTCTAATAGGCAGCTGGGCCAAGAAGAAAGATCTCTTTCTTCTTCAAAATTGTCTTTTTATTGGCAGTCTGAGGCTTGGTTCCAGTTGAAAAGAGAGTCAATGCCCTTAGGCCTAGATACTTAATATCTTGGACTTTCAAGCCACTCAGTAGGCCCAGATCTCCAACTGAATAAAATCATATTTAAGGCTTTTTTTTCATCCCCAGAGTCTGGAATTTCTTGAAGAGGATCAAACTACCCTCCAAAGATCAATGGAGGGTGATTTGACCAAGATCTTCAACTGAATGAAGCCACTTAACTTATCTGGGAACATAAGCTTTCCCAGATTTTTCAGTCTGAGACTCCAAATCTCCCTTCTTTTACAGATCAAAGGGGACACAGTTTCAGAGTTTACCCCATTGCTTCCTCCAAAAATCAAAGGGGACAATTTCAGGGTTCACCCACATCAGAATGAGAAGGGGAGGTGTAATGGGCTGAGGCTTGAGTTGATGCACTGAGGTCCCAAGCACATGAGACTAAATAGTAATTGGACCTTACTCTATTAATATATAAGCTTGGAGAAACAATGGCCCCCGCCCACTCTTTGTCCAAGTCCTGATGTGTTGTATAGGAAATGACGATTTTGGTGGGTGGAGGCAGGGGAGTGGAAAAGGAAGGGGAAGGAGAGACTGCTAGCATTTTGCCATTGCGATTGTGACGACCTTTCAGCTCAGGTCTCTCTCTGCTAGCTGGCTTCCTGTCGCAGCTGCCCATATTGTTATGGCAATCCTTCTTGCCCATATTGCTATCGCAATCTTTTTTTACCTCTTCACTTCAATAACGACTGGAGATTTTCCCCTTAACCTGAGTTCCTGACTCCGGCTGATTTTAAATATGCGGTCATTACAATTGGCACCCAAGCGTGGGAACCAAGGACCTTACTTTCACTGAAGAAGTCTCCAGTGACCAGGAACTTAGGTGCATATAAGACAAACAGGGAACTTATTTTCTTAAAGACTAAATTAGTAACCTTTTTTTGGCTGAAATGGGACAGATCCTAGGTAAAGATTCTCCATCCCCCACCCCAACCCCCCCAACCCCAGCCCCACCCAGGAGTGGTGCTATAGAAAGCCTGCTTAAGCTGAAAGAAGATCAAGGGCTACTTGTAACTTGGGAACAGGCAGCTAGACTTCTGGGTACATTAAAAACCGCACCTCCACTTGGTTCTTAGAGGAAGAGCAAATCTCTCTAGATAACTGGGCATTGGTTGGTCAACAGATCTCCGCATATAACAATGAAAACGGTCTTCATTCAATTTCCATGGAGGCATTCTATTTATACAATATGATACAGTTGGCCTTAAGATACTGTATAAGTTCTGGGAGAAAAGGTAAAAATTCTAGGAATAGCCAAATGGGGAAGCCTGAGATAAAGGAGGAAGACAAAGAACAGATTAATAGCCATATCCCCACAGGGCATGGAGACTTAAGTGAGGCTCAAGGGTGTGGTGAATCTGAGGCAGCTTCAGCCCCACCTAAGGTAATTGACTCTCCTCCATCAACTCCACCCTCCGGGATGGAGGGAGGAGAGGTAGTGGGGGAGGGGGCAGTGACAGCACCAGTATCTCCCCCCCAGCATCCAACTGCTCCTATGAGTAGATTGCAAAAGGGACTAATTAAGGCCAAAGAAGAAGGGGAAAATGTATCAGAATTTCAACACCACATTTTTCCTGTAATTCAACAGTTTAATTCTTCAGGTCAAGAAAGTAGAAGATACTCACCTTTTGATATTGAAATCCTCAAAGACCTGAAAAAAGCTTGCACTCTTTATGGGGCTACATCAGCTTATGTTAAGATGCTATTACAGAATTTGGCTTTTGAAATCTTGACCCCTAATGACTGGAAATCTATAGCAAGGGTATGCCTAGAACCTGAACAGAATTACTTGTGGCTTTCTGAATATAGTGAGCTCTGTAGGATACAAGCCCAACAAAATAGTCAAAGTGGAGTTCATACTGCAATCACCTGTGACCTACTAACAGATGTAGGTCCTTATGCAGATGTTGCAGTACAAATTAATTATTCTGTAACAGCATATCAGCAAATTGCTGCTAATGCTATCAAAGCGTGGGCTTCTCTCCACAATAAAGATGAAAAGGGTGGGGCCTTCACAAAAATAACACAAGGGCCAAATGAATCCTTTGTTGACTTTGTGGGACATTTGCAGACTGCTATCACAAGAACAAATGGAGAAAATGCAATAATAGACATTTTGATAAGGCAACTTGCTAAGGAAAATGCTAATGAGGTTTGCAGAAGAATTATACTAGGACTGCGCAAGGATGCTCCTTTAGAGGAGCTCATAAGACGCTGTGCCACAGTGGGCACAGGTGCCTTTCATAGCCAGGCTATGATGCAAACTTCCCAAAATCCAAACATGGGAAGACAGAGTCCCTCCTGGCAAGGGACTTCCAGAGAGACTCGTAGATGCTTTCAGTGTGGAAAAGTAGGACATCTGAAAGCTCAATGTTGGTATAGAGATAGAATGGGAAAACAGGGTGGGAGAACAAGACCCAATACCCCATGTCCAAAATGCAACAGAGGCTTCCTTTGGGCCTCAGAATGTAGACAGATTCAGGGAAACGGGATGAGGGGCCCAGCCCCAGGGCCCAAGGCAAAAAACACTTAGGGCATGATGGCAGCCAATGGTGCACCCAGAAAGTGCCTAGAAGTCCAGTACCCAGATATGACCAATCAGCCAGAAAGCCATATGAGGGGAGGAAGGGGAGGAGATTGCTCAGTGGGTAGAGCACCAGCCCTGAAGTCAGGAGGACTTGAGTTCAAATCCAGCCTCAGACATTTAACAATTCCTGGTTGTGTGACCATGGGCAAGTCACTTAACCCCAACTGCCTCAGCAAAAGCAAAAAGAAGAAGAGGGGGAGGAGATGGCTCAGTGGGTAGAGCACCAGCCCTGAAGTCAGGAGGACCTGAGTTCAAATCCAGCCTCAGACACTTAACAATTCCTGGTTGTGTGACCATGGGCAAGTCACTTAACCCCAACTACCTCAGCAAAAAGCAAAAAGAAGAAGAGAAACAAACAGAAAGGAGAGACCTGAGCTGAAAGATCGTCACAATGACAAAAGCAAACAGTCTCTCCTCCCTTTCCTTTTCCACTCCCCTGCCTCCACCCACCAAAATCATCATTTCCTATACAACACATCAGGACTTGCACAAAGAGTGGGCGGGGGCCATTCTTTCTCCAAGCTTATATATTAATAGAGTAAGGTCCAATTACTATTTAGCCTCATGTGCTTGGGACCTCAGTGCATCAACTCAAGCCTCAGCCCATTACAGGGAAGGGTGTTGGAGGAACAACATTGACCATGTTATTGATCTTTACTTTAAGAAGATCATTCTGTCAAATGAATGAAGGATGGACCAATATGGGGAGTGACTTCAGATAGGAATGGTGATAGTCCGGTTTTGACATGATAAAGGTAGTCTCAAAGGGAATAAGATACAAAGGCAGAAATGACAAGCCTTGGTAATTGATTGGATACAGTTGATTGAGGGAGAAGGAGTTGAGAATTATAAATAGAATGCAAGCCTGAGTAGTTTTGAGGACAATATATTCTCTACATAACAGGAAAATTAAAAAGAGGGAAAGTTCAATTTTGGACATATTGAGTTCAAGATGCCTATGAGAAAAATTATTTGAAATGTCTAACAAGCAGTCGGCAGGATGTCCGATAATAAATCTTTACTTATTAGAGATCAGGAAAGAAGTTAAGGCTATACAGGTAGATCTGAGAGTCATCTGAATAGGCATGATAGGTGAATTTGTGGGAGCTAATCAAATTAAAGGAAATTATATATAGGAAGAAGAGAAACAGAGCTTTCATATTGTGAAGGAAGAGGAAGTAGTAGCTGTTGTGTTGTGAGTTGGGGAAAAGAGGAGAATCTTGATGAATGGTCTTTTTTTTTTTCAGTTGAATAAGCAAAGTTCAAAGCTGAGGATGTGAATAAGGGTGAGGGGAGCCATGACAGAGACAAAAAGGAATAAACAAGTTTGGAAAAGCTACTATGGTAAGTAGGATAGTGAATTGACTAGTATTGCCCTCCTGTAGTAGGGATACAATTTAGATTATAGAGCATAAATTTGCAGTCGGCATAGTTTTGAGATTTTTCTCCAATTTCATTTAGTAACAGATAGTATATGGATTATTCCTATTATATATTTTATACATCACTTTCCAGCAATGCCTACAATTTCCTTCATATCTCTGGTCATGGTAGGGTATTTGGAATGCTTTTTACTTCATACTGATATTTCCAGGCTTTCTTTCTACTACAATTATTCAGTAATCTCTCCTCCATTGAGGTTTATACAATTCATATCTATCATCCAAACAAGACTCTGGTGACTACTATCTTCAGAATTCCAACTTCATTTTAGAATTTGCTTTCATTTCTCAGAGGTCAATGCCCAGATTTATCCCCTTCCCTGTGATGACCGCACTAGCACCCAGGACACCCCAGAATCTGCTGGAGTCAGGATAAGCAAAAGTCCTTAGTCTTTATTCTCAGTTTTTAGACACAGGATTGAACAGGATGGAGGCAGAATCTCTGTGACTGCCTTCTTCCTCGTCTACTGATAAAGTGCCCTGGTTCCTCTTATTCCACCCTCTAGTCCCTTCTACAATCCTCTGTATACACCAATCATTGAGTCAGCACAGGATAGTGGAAAGGACCATTTTCCAAGCATATGCTCATAGAGTATTGTCCAATCAGTAATGAGCCCTAAGTGCTTGAACCAACCTCAGTGCAATGACTCAAGAGTTTCAGCCTTCTACATTTCCCAACTTCTATCCTTTTATTAGAGGACTTCAACATGTTTTGGACTACTTTCTCAAGTAACCTAACTTCCTAGTTCCTCAGTTTACTCATTCCCCATTACGTACCTAGTAATAGTAGGAGTAAGAAAAATGAAATGGAGTTATAGATGGTCTAACAGGGAATTTGGAATGCAATGGAAAGGGTAGAAAGTAATTTTTCCATTTAGAATACATTGAATTTGAGATGACTAAGGATATGTTGAATACAAAGTTATAAGATTAGAAATGAGACATTGAAACTTGAGATAGAGAACAGGACTAACTTAAAAATAAAAAAAATATTATTTCTGATAAAGATAAGAAGTATGATAATGAGTGGTAAAAAGTACAGGTTGTTATAGAAAATGTCATGTCTTGAAGACAATATTTAAGGTCTTCTGTAGGGGATTGCAAAGGCATCTTGAAAATGCCTTAAGTAATGTGTGTAGATTCACAAGAAAGAAGATATTCCAGGATTTTTTTGAACAGATGGAAAGCAGTATTATTTTCCCATTACCAAGTACCTTATTAGGAAGGGTCATCTATTTAAAAATACTTTCTCTCATTTGTGACTACCACTGAGTTTGGAATATAATTCTTTTAATAAGACTTTAAGAAGGAAAATTAAACTCCCCGTGTTTTTCAGAGGTACTTTTTGAGCATTCACTCTTACTTCTATTATACAAATCACTGTATTCAACTAGCTATCCAATCCTTCAAATTATCTTCAGAATTCTTATACTATGTCAGATAATATAACAGATACAAACACAGCAAAATCCATTTGTTATAAAGGTTTTCCAGGGATCAATTTTCCAGGAGTCAAGTCACAAGTCCAAAGATTGAAGTCTCCAACTCTACTTTCTCCCTTTTTTAAAAATTTGTATCTATTTCCCCTCTTCCAATCTAATAACTATCCTGATTTCAAAGATTATTTGCAATGGCTCTGCATTGACACTCATTACTTATTTAAGAATTTGGAGTAGATTTAGTTCACCTGGTACAATGATCTGAACTTCCTGAAAAAACTAAGTGATTTCTCACTATCTACTTATTAATCTTCAGTTTCTGTTCCTCTTCTTAACTATTTTTGTTTCCTGGATTTTAGTTTGAATATCATTCTTCACGAAGAGAAAATCAAGATAGCATACAGTCAAGTAAATATACCTTTTCATTTTCATCATCTTTGCATCCATACCAAGTAATAGTTCTCTCTCTTCTTTTATCCAGGTAGATCAACCCCTACCTAATATCTTTTTTCAGACTCCTTTGTGGACAGATTAAGACCACAGGGCTCCAAAAATAACATATTGCTTAATATAATAAACACTGATTCAGCTATCACCACTACCACATCTGTTCCTAACTATCATGGAGAACAGCCCTTAATGAAAATGAACCTGCCCTTCCTTCCACCATAAATATCAACTGTCCTCAACAGACAAGTAAATCTAAGAGCCCTGGGAATGAAAACACTATTCCATAGCACTGGATCATGGTTCCTGAAAAGGCTTACAACTTTTGCCCAGGAAAACAAATTTTCTGGGGAAAAAACATGGTGATTGCCTCCACAGATGAACCAATTATTGCCTTCATCAGTAGATACAGACATGGAATAAGAAGATGGAGCTTGACCTAAGTACAGCACCTTGATCCAGAAATCAAGGCTAGAGGTATGACTAAACAGAAGAAAATACTAAGTACAATAAAGAAATAACTTGGACACAAGCAATAAACCCAGAAGAAGAAAGCTATCTCACAAGTTTAAAAAGAATCTCAGAAAAAAAGTGTCCCATCTATAAGCTCTATAAGAATACCTGGAAGAAATGATAGGAAAGAAAGAGGGGACAGTTGGGGAAAGGGGTAAAAAAAAAAGGTTCAAAATATAATAGATAAGAAAGAAAAAGTGTCAAGGAGCATTAATATGTTAGAATAAATCATTCCAATGTATTAGTATGGAATGAATCATAAATGTTCATTACTGAAGAACTGAACTCCCTGAAAGTTGGAATGGGTCAAACAGAAAACAATAATTCCATGAGACAATGAGAAATGTTAAAAATAGAAGAAAAATGTAAAAACTAATGTTTTGAAAAACAAGTGAAGGAGAGATCAACATAGAATCATTAGATTATTTAAAATTATGACAAGTTTAAATAATATTTTTCAAGAAATTGCTTTAAACTGCCCAGATACCTAAAGACCAGAAGATATTGTAAAAACAGAGAGAATATTCCTTTCATTTAATGAAAGATACTCACAAATCCAGAGCTTCCAGGTCAAAGAAACAATTCTCCAAATGGACAAAAAAAATTCTCACAGTGACAACTATTATTATAAAAGGAGAACTTGAACTGTAAGAAGCCTAAGACTAAGCCAAAAAAGGATACAAAGCCAAACAGTTCTTAAGATAAAAGGCATATAAGAAAGATGAAAAAATGGGCTACTCATGCTACCCGAATCAATATTTAAAAAAATAAAAGATCCCAAAAGATAAAGGAAATCAAGAATAAACTATCCAGGAAAACTGACTACAATTCTATAGAAGGTGAATAATCCAGTCCCTTCTATTTATCCAAAAGAATAAAAATACATAGATACTTTTTAAATAGAAATGCAAGAGAGAAGAAAAACAGAAAAGAACACATTTGATAATTTGAAAAGGATCATGTGAGGAGGAATTATTTACAAGTTAATAAGAGGAGGAAAAAAAAGCAATTCCCAACATCTGTAAAGGCAAAAGAGAAAAGCTAGGCAAAGGGCTTAGGAAATGGTTCTGTTCTGTTTTGATGTCTTTAGAATACTCTACCTGCAATAAAAAAGAGAATGAAAAGAAATTATTCTCTTATTTGATGAAGATATATGAGCTATACATGTATACTCATGGAATAAGGGGTAGAATTGGAGGAAGAAACCTTAATTTTGCCTGAATCAGGCAAGGGAACATTGAACACTCAAACAAATACAAAGAATAGAGTATGGAGATACATTAAACTCAACCAAGAAATGGTCAGTCAAAGAGGGGGAGATTTAAGAATGAGAGCAGGATGAGTGAGGGAGCAGTCATAAGGAAAGCAAAATAATGTCCCTGTTGGAATCCTTACAAGCTGTTAACTCATTAGAATTGATAGAAACAATAATTATCTAATTTAGCATGGTCCAGTACGAGTGATCTGATCTTATAAGGAGATGTTATGGGCCAGAACTTGAAACAAGGTACTAAGGGGAACTGATAAAAACAATACTTGTGTTCATATCTTTAGAGAGCTCACATAAGCAAAAAGCTCTCAGTGCAAAAGGGCACTCTGGGACAGACACAGAGCACTCTGGGAGCAAGCCCACAAGCCCACTCTCAGAGGTGTAGTCAGATTCATTCCAACTTTCACCTTGGTGCTGGCTGGAAATATTCGGAGTTGAGCTAGAGGCAAAAGACTAGCAATGAGAGCTCCCAGAACCAAGGAAAGCTGAGGCCTCTAAGAAAACTACCTGGGTCCAAGGAAGGAGAAAACAAACATTTGGATTTTATCAGCTGGCTGCATTTGGAGTAATTATTACTCTAAGCTGAAACTGAGGCTGCCTCTAGAGAACCTCCCCAAGAAACCTGCTCCCAGAGAGAATCATTATATTTTAAAGAAGAGAATATTACAATAAGGGAATTAGGAAAGAGGGTGAAGAAGAAAGAATAAATAAAAACCTATGATCAAGGACAGAACAAAAGGAAGAAAATTGTGGCAAAGTAATGGGAAAGATCATATAACTTATAGATTAAAGAATTAGGCAAATAAATCTCTGACCTATCTTTTTTATAAAGAAAGAAAAAAATCCCAAAGCTTAGAATGTAGGAAATACACAATTTATAATAACAACTTTGAATGTAAAAGGCATAAATTCACCCATAAAATGGAAAAAGATAGTAGAAAGGATTACAAAGCAGAACCCACAAAAATATTGTTTACAAAAGTAAATACTTGAAGCATAATGATTCAAACAAGCTAAAAATGAGATCCTAGAGGAAAGTATGGTTATACTTCTGATAAACTCAAAAAAGGGTAATACTCATTTTAGGGAAGTTTCCAGAAAATGTAAACAACTTAACTATATGCAAGCAAGTTTTTTTTTTCTAATTCCCAACAGATATCAAACTTCAGGATTGGCAATGAAAAATCAGAGCTTCTCGGAATTTTTGGACCAATGAATTATTCTGCATTTTAACAACATTTACCTGCATTTTAAATATCAATTTGTGACTATAATAATAAACAATAAATCGTTTTTCTGTGATAGTGTCAATCTAAAAATTTTAAAGTTTAAACTATTGAAAATAAAAACCTTGTGTTCCAATTTTCCCCCATTCCCTCTATTTCTTTTCCTAGATGGCAAGTAATACAATATATGTTAAACATGATAAAAATATATACAAATTCAATTTAGGCATACATATTTATACAATTATCTTGCTGCACAAGAAAAATCAAATTAGAAAGGAAAAAAAAATGAGAAAGAAAATCAAATTCATGCAAACAACAACAAAAGAAGTGAAAATGCTATATTGTGATCCACACTCATTTCTCTCTTTGAGGGCTCTCATAATCATGAGATCATTGGAATTGACCTGAATCATCTTACTGTTAAGAACAACCACGTCCATCAGAATTGATCATTGTATAATCTTCTTGCTGTGCACAATGATTTACTGATTCTGTTCATTTCATTTAGCATCAATTCATGTCTTTCCAGGCATCTCTCAAATAGTTTCTGATAGCACAATAATATTCCATAACATTCATATATTATAACTTATTCAGACGTTCTCTGATGGACATTCACTCAGTTTCCTTTTTCTTGGTACTACAAAAAGGGCTTGCCACAAAAGTGTTTGCACATAGGGATCCCTTTCCTTCCTTTAAGATCTCTTTGGTTAATAAACCCAGTAGAAATACTATTGGATCAAATGTTATGCATAGTCTGATAATCTTTTGAGCATAGTTCCAAATTGCTCTCCAGAATGCTTGGATCAGTTCACAATTCTAATACTAGTGTATTAATGTCCCAGTTTTCCCATCCCCTCCAACATTCATCATTATCTTTTCCTGTCATCTTAGCCAATCTGAGAGGTATGTGGTAGTACCTCAAAGTTGTCTTATTTTATATTTCTCTTATCAATAATGATTTAGGGCATTTTTTCATATCATTAGAAATGATTTTAATTTTAATTTTAATTTCTTCATCTGAAAATTGTCTGTTCATATCCTTTAACCATTTATGAAATGGACAATGGCTTGAATATTCTCTCTATATTTTAGAGAGCTTTAGAGAGAGCTTTAGCGAGAAATTAGGACTTTATCAGAACTCTTGAATGTAAAAATGTTTTCCCAATTTATTGCTTCCCTTCCAATCTTGACTGCATTAGTTTTGCTTGTACAAAAACTTTTTAACTTAACATAATCAAAATCATCTATTTGGTGTTCAATAATGAGCTCCAGTTCTTTGGTCACAAATTCCTTCCTCCTCCATAAACCTTATGTTTTTCTAATTTGCTTATAATATCACTCTTTATGTCTAAATCATGAACCCATTTTGATCTTATCTTGATATAGTATATGGTATTAAGTATGCATCAATGACTAGTTTCTGCCATACTAGTTTTCAATTTTCCCAGAAGTTTTTGTCAAATAGTAAGTGCTTATCCCAAAAGCTGGGGAGTAATATCCTTTAAACTCTTTATTCATTATTACATATATCTAAAATTTTTCTAAGAAATAATAAATATTAAGTTTAGTAGTATTAACAAAGAATGATAACCTATAGTACATTTTAAAAAGTGGAAAATATCAGCAAATATTATTAAAATATTTGAATGAGCAAAACTACCAGAACTATACAGAATTAGAGGACAAAATTGTGAATTTAAGGGCTTGTTTTGCTTCTAAAATTTGTTACTTTTCAGTATTCTACTCACTATTTGTAAAAATAATACTATTTACATAATCTTTTTAGTATTTATTCATATAATTCATATAAGCTTTTTGGTATTTATTTTATTTACAAAATGACTCAATTAATAGAAAACAGGGTTATGAATACATGTTTATGATATGGAAAGTTAAAAACAAGATTTACTAATAAGATTGAGATCATGTCTTTGTATATATTCTTGTCTAAGTTGACAAATGATCTTAAACTTTGACTCCACATGTTAGCATTTCTTGCTCTTGCTATAATTTGATCTCATTAGAATGTATTGATGCTGATTGTTAACCTTTAACTACTATCACAATAGAATTATAAAACTTTATGTTTCTCAACTGATTTTTTCCATGATTTGAGAATTCAAATTGAGATTGAGATTTCAGAAAAAAAAAAAAAAAGACAGATATTTTCTAAGAAATGAAGGAAGTGATTCCCATATGGAAACTCCATATAAGCAGGAAAACTTCACTTTCCTGAAGGGAACCATAAATGGCTAGTCATTATTAATATCTAAAATTGCATTATATCTAAATAGTTCAAAAAAAAGTCATCAACAGTTTAAAACTAGAGAAATCAATAAGTAGAAAAAAAATTAGAAAATACCCAGTAATGCCATTATTTACTTTATTCCTACCTCCTCCCCCACCAAGAAATTAAAGAATGAAAGGAATCATTCACATTTGCAAAATGATTTATAGAAACTCCTTTTGTGATGGCAAAGAAGTGGAAACTAACAAGATTTTTATCTATTCAGGTATGGCTAAACAAAGTATATGAATGCAATAAAATATTATATGCACCATAAGAAATGGAAAAATAGATAGTTTCAAACAAACCTAAGAAGACATATCTGAAATGATGAAGAGTGGAATAAGCAGAATCAGAACAACAATTTATATAATGAGAATATTATAAAGTAAAACAACTTTAAAAGACTTAAAAATGCTTATCAACACAATGAGTAGCTATGATTTTACAGGAATGATGATGAACAATTCTATCCACCTCATAGTAAAAAGGTGATAGATTCAAGTTTCAAAATTAGACTATGGGGGGGGAAGTTGTTTTGCTTTACTATGATTTTTTGCTACAATTGCAGAAAAGAGTAGAGAGAGCATGAGGAAGAGGTATAAGGTAGGAGTAAAAGGAAAAGAAAAGATTATTGAGGCAACAGTTTTCTGCAAGATAATTGGAGTTAAGTGAAGTCACCTAGAGTCACACAGCTAGGAAGTATTAAATGTCTGAGTCATATCTGAACTCAGCTCCTCCAGATTCCAGGGTTGGTTCTCTATCCATTGTGCCATATAATTGGCCCCATAGAATCTTGCTTTTTAAGGCAGAGGAGAAAACAGAAGGCCAAAAAGAAGCACAGATAAGCAGAACAACTTTGAAAGTTACAAACTGAAGTTTTTATATACTTTAAAATATAGCCAGCTATATACATAATAAATTTATAATTCTTTTCTTATTACATATGGAAATGTCTATTTTATTTGGTGTTTTAAAATTCAGAACAAAAGAAAAAAGAAAAAAAAAGAATGTGATCTTTCTTAAGAGATCACTGTAGTTTTCTATTTGTATTCCCAGTACTTTGCACGTTGTGCAAATGCTTTGTTCATAGTAAAAACTTGATAAATTCTTTTCCCTTCATTAATT